>NC_137465.1:100485279-101685279 GCF_964235325.1 Thermobia domestica | reverse complement strand
TGTTACAAAATAACAAAAGCAGCAAGTAAGTCGCAATTTTGAACATTGTTATATTACGTGATAAAGGTTGCAAGGTGGAATAATATTCCTATGATTTAGCATGTGTTACTGGAAATGATCAGTTACAGTGTCGGTCATGCTAGTGTAAAAATGAAGTGAAATCTTTAACGACCCACAATTATTCCATTTAGGCTAAAGGAATTGGATGGTTAATGAAAATGAGTGATTATGAAAGAATTGGTGGAATGATAATATGGGAGGAAACAAGAAGCGCGAGAAAACTCATTGATGTGATGTCCATGTTTGTAGTGGATCACGTTACAAATGCGTGCTAGTATTATCTTAGTGTTTGTCAATACTAGAAGTAAGAAACGTACGCTAATCGGAAGAAGATAATCAACGGGATGTAGTTTCACAGACATTGTTACTTTTCTGATAAGATAAGTGCTGAAGAAGGCATATTGTGAATTAAACTTTTTCCCGAAATGTTCACAATGAGATAATTTTGAGTTCGTTTAGACTAAGTATTTTTGAATGAATTTGCAAAATGCATTCTATTAAATTATTAACTGTTTTGTTTTTAATGTAAAATATATTCGCGCATGAGGAGAAATCTGGGTCATTTCACGTCAAAGGTACCAGGGGTCTCAGCTCAGCCATTTCCAAAGTTGCTGAAATTTGGTTGAAAGATTCTGTATTTTCTTCGTTGGTTATGTGCCAGATTTCCATGAAATACCTGCTTTTGGTTGCATTGCTATGCTCTTTCAAAGAGAGGTCATTCACCTTCGCTTCACGTGCGAAGGTACAAAGTTTGCCCAGTGTTTGTAACTGTTATAGCAAATATAAAGACATGATCTTTTGTGGACGCTTGGACAACTTTTGACGCTGATTCAGAATGTTACTAATTAGCCGTTTAAACATATCTCAGTATAGATACAACTCTTGAAAGTTGGCAAGAAAGTCGTTGCGCAATTCAAGAAACCCACATTAAACATACCATAGTTACGTTGTGAATGCACCAATTCAATCAAAATTTGGAGGCATGATTCCTATCTATGATGATGTGTGAATTACATTCAGTTGACACTGGTCAGCTAGATTCAAAGTTATGCGCTTGTAGAATTGGTCAAAATCTCGTAGATGCAAATTTTTGGATATCTTCGGGGGATACCTCTGCTATACCCTCCCCAATCTTAATTTTCTTGCCACGACTGGAAAGAACATGCTTCAAGCTTTTAGAAGGTGCACAGTTTAATTTTCTAAAACCCTGTGTTTATTTGTCCATTTGTGGCTAAACAGGGCTGCAATTCTGTCTTGGATGCGTTTAAGGCCATAAATATATGTTACTCTGGAATCCAACATATATCTTGAACAGTTGGCCAAGTAGGAGAGCGAGCAGGACCATGGCGGTGCATGAAGCTGACGAGACGTCTTGTTCATATGAAATTTCTTATACATTTCCCTCCCACCAAACATTGTTATACGTACGTATATGCAACATACTGCTCAGTTGTAGACTTGCAATTGAATGGCTCAGATTTCGTCATTTGCTTCAAAGGCTTGCTGCAGCATCATTGCATACTTTGGTTACTCTAATCTTATTAATGGGGCCGCGGTGGCTCAGTAGAGCGTTCACCTCTGGTGCTTGGGGTCCCGGGTTCAATCCCAGCCCCCGCCAAGTGAACTTTGTGGTGGACAAACACCGTGTGCGTGGTTTTCCTCGGGATTCTCCCGTTTCCTCCCTATTTCTTTATTTCGCCATTTCATTCATTACTCATCATCACGTAAAACTCAAAAGATTTCATTTCATTTCTAATCTTATTAAAACTAATAGCCTTAAATTGGTGATTTTCTCTTATTCTGGCAATTGTGTGACCCCTAGAAAATCTTTCCTGATCAGGCTGGATATGGTGTCATTTGAATAGATTAAGGGGGTCAATATTTGAGTCAATCTAAGGGCCTCTGTAAACTAGCACGAGCTGATAGGCCTTTTGCTATTCCTTCGATGTCGTCGCACGGATATTTGCCATAGCTTGTTCTGAATAAATTCCATTCAGCAGTGATGTCAAAATCCTCTTCATGCAGACATAAATTCTTGAAATTCTTATTCTGAGCAGCCGACTTGTCACTAAGTAATAAATGTTATTGATTATTCTTATGTTTACCTTAAGACACTCAATCAAATGCATTAGAAAAGCATGATCACTGATGGTATCGTGGCGGAGCCAGTCAGTTATTCAGGGTGGCGAGACAAACCTGGAAAGTCGGGAAATTCTGTTAAAAGTTTGAGAATTTCGATTTGTTAAGAACAAGGTATCAATAACATTTGAAATGAAAATTTTAAGACAGTTTCAGATGTGGTTCAATGCTTGATTTTTAATTAGCAACTTTAACACTTAGAAGCTTAATCTATATTTTCGACAAACGATCTGTAACAAACGTGTGTTTTGTAGTTATACCCATTCATCTGGTTTTGCTTGTGCAATAGAATATCATATTGTTGAATCATTCACAGAATGCAATTGGATTAACGATCCACTGGGAAATTCACTCGATCCATGCATAATTCCAATCATTTTTTTTTTCTCGTTCCCACTCAGACAAATAGAATAATTTAATCTTCTCTGTTTTCATTGGAATGTTTTTTAATTCGCAAAGAGATTTACCGTATTTACGCGATTCAAAGACGCACTTTTTTTGTAGATTTTTATTGCCTCCAAAATCAGGGTGCGTCTTAGATTTGAGTTACGCAAATTTAGGACAAATTAGATGGAGTTTTGCCAAAAATTGCTAATCCTGTTAGTCACGATTCTGTAAAGAATGTGTATTTTGTGTATACGAACAGAATGCAGAACTAAAATCGTGCATTTAACACGAAATAAAAACCCTTTAAAATTAGCCCACAAATCAGTGGCAAATGTAAGAGATGAATCATTCTTGTGAATTTACGACAGCGGAGATTGTTCCTTTCCCTCCTACGTGCCGTGGCTGGTGTCTTCCTCTGTTTAAAGAGTACAAACAAGTGAGTCACACATCTTGAAGCACGACAAGTGATAACAAAATAAGGAGTTTATAAATGCTGCAAATCAGGAAGTTGGAGGCACAAACAGGTTTGGAAATGAGGGGAATGGCGCTGGTGAGTAAACCATTGTTTGGGAATGACAACCTGTTTGCCGAAGATTTGGAGATGCAGTTTCAAAGTTGACACCATCCTGCATTGTAACTCGTTCGAAAAGACCTGTTCGTTCGTGATGGCTACCATTTGTTCCTGTGCCATCTCATAGAGAAGAACTGTTGGGAGATTTCCACGTCTGTCTGCTGAGTAACATAGGACTGCAAGCGGTAGCAAGTTACATGTGCAGATGATAAAAAGCTGTACAGATGGCCACGTCCATTTCAATATTAGAAACAGTTATGCCTTTGTGAATCAAGAAACCTGATTTGGAGTGTCATCCTGTTTGTACCTCATCTGTACAGCACTTAAAGGTTTCTGCTTGTTTTGTGTACGATTCTGGAATAATATAAATAACAATAACAGGGATAGAAAAGTGGAACAAGTTCTGATGGAAAGGCATTGTGATCATGCATGTTTTAGAGAGTTATTTGATTATTTATATGAAGAGGAAAAATGACTATCTAAGGTTTTTAAATAAAAACAACTACCATTTTGAAAATTTATTGCGTCAAACCTCCAGTTTTATTTATGTCTAAATTTTCAGAATATGTATTTCAAGAGGTTTATATATATATATATATATATATATATATATATATATATATATATATATATATATATATATATATATATAAATCGGTAGTATTTTGGTTATTTTATTATGACAGCAATTGGAAATATACTGTTAATTTGAATTTTTTCCTAAGGGAGCATACTTTAATGGTAAGATAATGAAAGAATTAATTGGATAATCTAATCATCTTATTTCTTATATTTACAGATTTTTGAATATTTAAATAAACATGTCGTGGGACAAGAATATGCAAAGAAAGTTCTGTCTGTTGCTGTATATAATCATTATAAGAGGATATACAACAATATTCCTCAATCTGCTCATAGGCAGGATGTGGCTGTGATGGAACAAGGACCTCAACAATCGTTTACACATAGAGGTAAGTAAAACATACGTAAATACAAGAATAGGTGGCCAATCTTTATTATAAGGGTTATAAAAGAAAAGCTTCAGTTTGTATGGACGTATACTAAGATGTCCCTTTATTGAGATCTAAAATTTAGCTAAATTTGAGTGAAATTTAAAGTTAATACAAAAATCTGAAATGCTATATGATTTGGAGACCCTGCTAGTCAGTTTCTGTCATCATACACAATTTACATTTTTCATCTTTTCTTGCTCATTTTGTAGTTTTTTTCTCGCACACTCCTTAAGCAGCAAAAATCGTACTAAATGCATACAAGGCTGAGAAATTGCATAGCATTCACATTTTTGCACCTCAGTGATTTGATGTGGTATCCACCGTGCTCCGAATTTTGCAGAATTTAAGCGTGGATTTTTGAATGTGTAGTCTACCTGCAATCCACCACAAACAAGGAAGAAAGGAGCGTATTGCGCGGTTTTCAGTTTCGTCTTGAATGGACGACGTCCCTGCCTTCCCGAAACACTTCAGCTCATCGCATCTGCTCGATACAGCAACGCGTTGTCACTGCATGCTTCGCACAGTCTCTATAAACATTTGTATGCACTCCGATGACTTGTCATTTCAATTTTGATTCACGAATGTTGTTCCATTTTCATGAACGTCTCGTTACGGCACTTGAAATCTCCGCTTTTATTTCAGAACACTATATTTGATTGAAGAAAACAAATCGTATCACACTTGCTCGTCTAACCTTCCGTTATCGACTACCAAATACTTGTAGCTACCTGACTCAAGTCCCTCACGCAACAGCAGTGTTACTTGCGTATTCAGTATTTATCCTTAAGAATCGTTCTGCAAGCAGCTGTCAAAATATATAGTAAATGGAATTCTTATCTGAAGATAAAATTAATTTTAATGTTGAATAAACATTTCACTTTTCAGATTTGCTTCATATATCTGGTATTGGTCATGGTACACCTTTGGGTGTGAGCTTCCAGCAAGCACCTGAACCAGAAACAAGAAGAGGCTCCAATAACCATGGATCAGCAGCGGGGCCTCATCCATTAGGCAGTGACATCTTAGATTCTAACAGCCATGAACTCAAGCTTGAGAAAAGCAACATTTTGTTACTAGGACCCACAGGATCAGGTATACATTTTAATGTATGTTGTAAAGAAAATCAATTAGTAATGATATTGTCTATACCTGTCTGTAAAGAATGGATGATTTAATACGATAAGAGGAAGATATTTATGTTGTTACGTGACATTGTCTTTTTACGTCATATTTTTATGTCATATCTTATTAAGAACAGGCATACTTTTCAAATTAAAAGTTAGATATACTTGTGACAATGCCTTGAAGTGTTTGGAATAAATCAAATCTGTTCGAAGTATTGTTCTGGCTGTGAATATATTTGCGAGATGTTTGAATTCATTTTGGAAAAATTCTTCTTAATTCTGTTTCATTCAAATTTAGAGCCGGTTTATTCTGTTTCACATCAAAGTATTGACGAAAACTGCTCTTATGTTTCTCTGGATCTCTTTCTTTTCGCCATTCACGTCACTCTTTTTCCAAGAATTCAACCACGGGCCTCTGTTTTTAATCCGTGTCTATGCTGTTTATTCACCAATCTGAAAACAAAATATTATAAATTAGATAACATGTTACGTTTGTGTCTAATTATCTGACAATTAAATAGAAACAACAGAATTTATTAATTAATGAGGAGGTATTACTTTTGGGATACTTGGTTTGAATATATAAAAAATTTGTAAACTCTTTTTTTCTGTAATATCAGCCACGTTCCAGTAGTTCTGTTCTTAAAATAAAACCTCTCAACTTTTATCCTGACAACCTATTACTTGACTGCATTCCATTATAGCGCTTAGCTGGACGCATGATACAATTTTTTATGTACTTACTAGTGCTATATAACAATGTGTTCACTAATTTGTGGTACATAATTCGTGATCTATTTGCATTTTGGATCCTTTTGTTTCAACAGTATATATATATATATATATACAATGTGGCGTGTATTCTTCCTACCAGTTTTAGGAGACAAAAGACAATGCAGTGAAAACGTAACAAATTTGTTGAATCATAAAATGAAAGGTTTATTACATAATAGAGTACAAACTTCATCAGAGGGGGAGGGGGGAGTGGAGCTACGTCTTTTAAATGTATTTTGTTTGAACGAGTGTACTGTTTGCTGTGGGAGACAGCGCTTACCATAATGCCCCATAGAATCACTGTATTTCACGACAAGTGGGTAGAAACTTTTTCAAGAATTCCCAAAGAAGTATGAAATTTTCACATACTAGCAGGTTTCGGTAATTTGGTTTTGCTATCTCACTTGCTAAGCTACAGCTTCGGGCTACTTCTGTCAAGAATACGTTGAAGAAAAGTTTTTGTTCAGTTTAAATGTCTGAATATTCCTGCAGTTTTAATTGCATGGAACACTGATAACAATAGTTTTACAGTTTGGTTTATTTTTGCAAGAAACGTACATTTTGTTCAGTAATAGGAAATATTTACTTCAGGTGTTATTTATAAAAACTGAACGTTTCACCATCCATAGATTTCGCATATACTCAAATAATACTATTTTCTTCGTGACTTCTGGGGCGCACTGGCTTGGTGGTAGAGCGCTTATCTCTGGTGCGTGGGGTTCCTGATTCAGTTCCATCCAAGTAAATTTGTGGTGGGCATCATCGTGTTCTCCCGCATTATCATTCAACTAATTTTTCCATCATTCACTTGCCTTAATCATCCATCTCCCTTAGTCTAAAAGGCATGATCGTAGAACGTTAAACTAAAAGATTTGATTTGATTTTTTCTATCCTATCCTTGTTACAGGAACGTTGTGCATCGTATTTTTGTTGGTTTTGGGGGGAGTGTGGCGTGAAAGAGCTCTCCGCTCCGATGCACAAGAAATTGTAGTAAAAGTGTATAACTTTTTTCAATCTGAGTTTGATGCTGCTCGGAACAATATGCCATTTTTTTCCGTGAGTTCGGTGATGAACAGAACATCAAGTGCAACAGGTTTGTCCCCCACTTGTATTAGGACAATTCTTGAACAAAAAAAGAAAGCAGATGCACGCGGCTCTCCGTTACGCACACCAGGCAAAGAAAGAAAGAAACCTGCTACAAAAACAAATAATAGACGCTTTTGATAAAGATGTATTGCGGCGTCTTATTTTGAGAATATACAATGAAAAAAAAATATTCCAAGCATGGAGGAAATCCATGTGAGGGCAAAAACTGAAATAAATTTTAGTGGGTTGCTTTGGTCTCTGCGTAAAATTGTCAGAGACATGGGTTTTCAGTACAAAAAGGCAGATAATGGCAGAAAGTGTTTGATCGAAAGGGAAGACATCATATTCAAGAGATGTCAATATCTTCGTAAAATCAAACAAGCGAGGGAGGAGGGAAAGCATATAGTATACCTCGATGAAACGTGGGTGAACACACACCACACGAAGGGAAAAATGAAATGTGGGTTTCAGACAACGATAAACCTCCTCTAAAAGTACCAACACGGAAAGGTCAACGACTTTACCCATGCTGGGGCTTCCTTCGGTGTTGTTGACAATGGACTCTTGAGTTTCCTTTCGAAATCTACGTAAGACCATCACGAAGAAATGGATGCTGATAGGTTCAGACAATGGTTTGAGTATCAATTACTACCGAACATTCCATTTGGTTCGTTCACTTGAACCAAATAAACTGAACTTAGATTTTCAATGATCCATCAAAATTGATTGAACTATGTTCAATTTTGAACGCGTTTAAATGAACACTCATTTGAATTTCGTTCATAAGACGGCCGCTAATGGACATAAATGTCTTCCGCTGTCTATATGTGAGATGTGATGTCCATCTGAGGATTCAATTTGTTGATAAATTAATTTATTCGTATTCTGAGAGAAGTGTGACCAGTGTATACGTCGTGGTTCGGATTGACTTTTTATTCTCATATATTCCCCTTTTCCTAGTCTTAATTTCCAGTTACGCTACGACGATTATGGTCACTGCCCATGCCTACAATTCCGACTTGCGGTGACTGGAAACACGGCAAACGAAAATGTAGACAACGTAAAGATATCTGTTAAGCTACACGTATAATAGAACTAAATATTAACTATATAACAAATGATAAAATCACTCCTTTTATAAAAAGAATATAATGTTACTGTATAAGCACAAATGTTACATGCATTCAAGTTTTAAATATACCTATAATTAACAATTCATTATTATTAACGTTGAGGTGGCGTGGCATAACTAAGAGTTGACTCACGTGTTTCTTCGGCTAGCCTTACGAGTTGCTCCCTCGACGTCCCGTGTCCAAATATGTGCGCTGGTTCTGGAATCGAAGTCCTAGGTTTGAGTCTCGACTGCTATCTCCTCGATAAGTATCCCAAGTTGGTGCTATGAGTATGATGTTTAGTCCACAGTCTCGGCCGGCTCGTGCTTTGAGCTTAGTTCATATTCGTCGTGGTAATTAATAAATTCGACTGACTAGTCGTATCAAAACGTTTAGTAAATAGAACTATTATAGATTCAACTTCCACACACGTTAGTATTAAACCATAAGTTGCACTGATAATTACTCAACTGGTTCACAAATACAAGCCTTTTGTAATGGATAAGATATTTAATCACTAATGCAGATATACGTTATATTTTGAGGCAGCAGTCAACGCTGCTCTGGTGAAAACGCGCTATGCGCGAACAAACGACGACACGAGGACTATCGTCCCAAGGGTGCAGACACACTGCTTGCTTTGTTCAGCTTGCTATTCTATACATGTTCTCGGGGCTGGAGGTCCCCGGTGATGACGTATAATACCAAGTTCATACTCTTTGGTTGAAGAAGTGCGGACATTTTAAATAATCGAATCAGCGTTGGGCGATGACAAGAAGTAAGATGTTTTTGCAACTTTCCCGTTTTTCCGGACTCAGAGAGCGTTCACAAAGGAAATCATTGTCTCTGCAACGTATGTCCATATTTAGTCACAAAAACTGACGGAGGCTCACTAACACAGATGAAAAAGCATTCCAAAGTGATGAGAGAATAGTTTCTAGAACATTGGAGATATACGAGGCTTGGTTAATAAAGTTTAGATTAAGTCTGTTTTTCCAATATCTCTTTTAAATTTAGAGAAAATGAGCTTTAGGCCGGTGACAGAAGATACTATTCTTCTTCCATAGATCAGTGCATGATTTTACTAAACATCACCTTCATGTGGGCAATCTTGATAGCAACACTTTTACTGATTTTTTAGAGTGCTTAATGTGCATTTGAGATATCTTCTATGGAGGAGAGTTAGGGACTAGAACATTTGATTCGTTCTCGTAATTCAGACTGTCAATAAGGAGTTCTATGCTGTATTTCTTCGACGTCTTCGCAGTGCAGTACGTCGAAGAATGCTTCATTTATTGCAAGCATTCTTATTACTTCTAGGAGCACCAGTCTCTCTTGATGAATGAATGCTCTCTACGCAATTATGGTGCCTTTCCACAGCTTTTCTACTCTCTGGATTTTATTCCATATGATAATTATGTTTTTCAGTGGTAAGATTTGCTCATGTAAATTCATCTTGACAGAAGACATAAGGAACTGCGGCGCGATACATGCTGCAAAAGAAAGTACTGTATGGCCTAAAGACAATTTTGGTAAATGGTGCAGATGCTGGTAGAAATGTTTCGCTGCCTAAGGTGCTTACTGTGAAGACAGTTTATCCTATAAGTTTGATTTCTTGTGTTAAATGATTTTACAAATTTTAGTTTATTTAATTTTTACGTATTTTGCAGATTTATAGTTTATTTCACTTTTGAGTACTTGACTTTGACATAAGGCGTCTAAATTATCCTTTTTCCTTACTTGTTTGTTTCTGCTCATTGATCATTGTGATCAATACAAACATTTGTAGTTATATGAGAAGGAAATGCAAGAACCGATTTTTTCCGTCACCTAATTTATACTACAGCTGAAATTACAATGAATTTGGAAGAGAGACAAGGTACGACTGTGGGGGCACGGTGGTTCAGTGGTAGAGCGTTCACCTCTGGTGCTTGGGGTCCCGGGTTCGAACCCAGCCCCCGCCAAGTGAACTTTGTGGTGGACAAACATCGTGCTCGTGGGTTTTCTCGGGGTTCTCCCGTTTCCTCCCACTTTCTTCATTCCACCATTTTCACTCATCTCTCATAATCACCGTCTCCTTTAGCCTAACCGGCATAACCGTGGGACGTAAAACTCAAAGATTTCATTTCATTTCAAGGTACGACTGAACCAAGCGATCGAACCCTGTGTCTGGCTGTTATCTTGGTATGTTATCCACTACGCAGCTTAATGCTCCCTAAAACCAGCCACATACCTTAAATTATGAGGACGGTGCTCTACGTCGGAGATCACATAAGCTGTTCCACAATTGACTGCATGGACAAATCCAGTGACTTATTTTGAACAAAAACCCACTTTTTTTTTTTAATATATTCGAGAAATTAAGCAACAAGCTCATTTTTTACGTGCCATGTTCACATTGATTTTGTGTTACATAAAATTTAGTATTTTTATAGAGGTGGTTTCATTTTTATACTTTCAGGTAAAACCTTATTAGCACAGACAATAGCTCAATGTCTTGATGTTCCGTTTGCAATATGTGATTGTACGACACTTACTCAAGCTGGCTACGTAGGGGAAGATATTGAAAGTGTTATAGCAAAATTACTTCAAGATGCCAACTATAATGTTGAAAGAGCACAGATGGGTAAGTAATAAGTAATATATACCGGGTGTACAACGTCCAGTGCTTGTAAATTATAAATGGCTAAAGATAGAAAGTTGAAACAAAAAATGAGATAGGGAAATCGTCTTGCACAGTTGCATAAAACCCACATTAAATGGTGGCCATTTCGGAAACTGTGTGCCCCACACAAAAAGGATTTTCCTACAAAAGTTTTTTTTTTTTTCTATGATATATCAAATAACGTACCTTCCCATTTAAAATTTTCGAATGACCCAGTGTTCCCTGATAAAGGCTCTGTGGGGAAACAATACTCTCCATTCAGAATATGTGTTACAAAGTAGCAACATTGTAATGTCGCTTTCTAGAAACCCTTTACTTGTAACTACCACCACAATGTTTGTGATTTGTTTTTGTTTGTGATATCAATAATCTCGTGACGTCGCTTCCCTTTTCAACACAAATTTTCACATGGTTTTCAACTACCAATTTATTTCTAATTTTGTTTTATGTATAGTAGTACCTGTGATCGTATGATATAGCAACAGAGTTCGTAGAGTTAGCAAACACTTAATTCATTATTTATATAGTGAACTCCATATGAAAGTTCAGTATTTATCATATGTATGCATAATTCAGGGGAAAAACTGCTAGCAGTTATAACTTACAAAAATTATTGAAAACACCGATTCTAAATGAGTTTCTCGGTTACTATCTTCGATCATTCTGTTGATCAGGTTTAGTTATTATGTTTTCCAACTTTTTTTTTTTTTTCAATTTTTCTTGTGTATCGCTGATTCTAATCTATCCTTGCACTATATTTCTGTACATATTCCTTGCACTATATATACATTGTTGTTACAATTTTGATGGCGTCATTAATAGTTCACAACTCTGAATGAGACAATTAATGTTTAAAGTATTTATCTCCAAATTGAAATAAATGCATTACGTTGGGTTGAAAATATATGTTCCATATTAATTTTATCCACACGTGTTAGAAAGTTTCCTAAAATTCAACTTCTAAAGAAAGAAAGGAGGCAATTTCTGTAATATTCTGAGTTTCTACTGCATATTCATAAAATGCGTATATGTGTACTTGCATGGTCATTTTACAATCACTATAACTAGTGCCTGTTGTCTTGTGTGTTAGTTTATTGTAAACAGTGACTGCTTGAAGTGAAAAATGTCTTCAAAAAGAAAAGTGTCAATCGGACAGTGCTTTACAAAGTGAAAATTATTGAACAGCTTGATAAAGGCGTAAGTAGTGGCAAAAACTTAGGAGAGGCTTGGGATTTAGAAACTTCAAACATTTCAGACTTTAAGAAAAATCGTACGTCTATTATAAATTTTGTTTCTGTATTGGAGCGTAATGACGGTAGTGCAAGTAGAAAAGTAATGAAAATTTCTGAAAATTATAACGTACCGATTCTATCGGTAACGATACATTGCAGGTTTAATTTGAATGTGGTTTGAATTTGTGTTTTAGGTTGGTGGCTCAGTCGTAGAGCGTTCACCTCCAGTGCTTGGGGTCCCTGGTTCGCTCCCAGCTCGCGCCGTGTGGACTTTGTGGTAGACAGACATCGTGCTCGTGGGTTTTCTCTGGGTTCTCCCGTCCCCCGTCCCCCCACTTTCTTCATTCCACCATTTCACTCATCATCATCGTTTCCTTTAGCTTAACCGGCATATGCGTGGGACGTAAAACTTAAAAGATTTCATTTGTGTGTGTGTGTGTGTTCTAGGTTGTGTTAGGTTGCGTTCAATTTATTATTATTGAGTTCCGTATGAACTTATCATTGATAACCCTTCTATTTAATGTTCAGTAATGTTACGGTTGTATTGTTATAATATTCGTATTTTTATTTGTGCCATATACATAGGGATACATTTGACCGATGCTGACTTTGTGATTCAAAATCTCAAATAAGCTAGGTAAACATTAATACGACTTGGTAGGCCTTCATTTAAATTAATTCGGTAATGATACGTGATAGATATTTTGCACTACAATTGTCTAATTACAATATAAATGTTATCTTCATTGGCAGTATATTCTATATCTGCAGACCATGTTGTCAGTGGAGAGTAAAACCGGTAGATAACCAGTACGTAACGGTGACCGTAAAAATTGAATTATTCTGAGAACCTAACTTAAATTAAACGTTCAGAGTCAGACCGTCTTTTCAGCATGCATGATATGCTAGTTTCATAACATGGCACCATGTACATGTATATGAATACGAGTTATCCCGCTACACGAAACGAACACTTACATGTAGTTATTTTTAAAATTTCATTATTTCAGGTTAATAGTTAATTTGGCTTCGCGATTGATAGTACTTACTCTTAAATCTATCCTGTAATATTCCTGCAGTCTTTGTTATGTGATTCTTTCTGGAACCGAGGCTAAACTATCATTATAACTATCGTTTCCTTTTCGCTTTTCATTTATTTGTACTATTGCAAGTATTACGCTATTCTTTTGTTTCGAGATGACAATGGATTGAGTTGCATGACGAGATTAGGTGAGAATAATAAATAAATTTTTGTACGACTTAGAAAGTTAAATTTTTAGGATTCATATATATATTTAATAATAAAAGTTTTTAAATGCGAGCGGGTAATGATGTTTACATTTGTTATTATTAGGATGTGATATATTATGCTTGATCTGCGGGTAAGCATGTCAAGTGCACATATAGAGGAAAGGAAACCCGTTTACTTAAACATACTGTGACGACGCAGAGTGATCGGAATTTAGAAATTATCTAGCTAAATTGCTTCTTTCGGCCAACCTGTGGAAAAATTTTGTTTAGAAACAACCTGTACTACATTTTGGTGATAAATGATCCTCTGTGCTAAATTGTGGAACCTCATGTGGACAATCGTCACGAATTAACGTTCGTTTCGGCCATAATTGAAATGGCATCACGGAACAAGCAGAACTGTTAATAGCGGCGGGATCCGACCGAAAATAAATCCAAATGGGAGTGAAATTTGGTTGAGTCCGGGAGCTAATCAACAATGCTTAAGTTACTAGAACTCAGGTAACCTAAAATTTTCTTAAATTTTTAGACGATCAGGAAGTCGAAATTTCTAGAACCAATATGGCGACTTCAATGCTACCATCATAAGAATCATTATTGAAGTAATCTTGAGTGACTGTGTATAATATTTTATGTATGTGTTGAAAGTAATGGATATAAAAATGTTAGGTTAAAATCTTGTACGGCGTCACACATCTCAAACATTCTTTGATCGTCTCTCCACTGATGTAGTTTAATTAAGCAAAGATCTGTCAGAGTCTTCTAGAACAATGATGGTAACATTGAATAACTTCCGTTTCTATGTCTTCTTTCTTTCAACAGCGTTATTAACTTGAAATAGCTTGTAAATTTCTATGAACATGAGGAATCCATAAATTAGATAAATTCTGAACCCTTAAGCACAAATTATTTTGGAAATCTTGAATTAATTATATAATGAATTTGGCTGATTAGTTATACCACATTTATATATATATATATATATATATATATATATATATATATATATATATATATATATATATATATATATATATATATATATATATATGTGTGTGTGTGTGTGTGTGTGTGTGTGTGTGTGGCACGTCCCTCGTTTTGAATTTTCGTTTCTGTAATTCTCCTCATTACGATTGATATGTGTAGTGAAGTAACTCTAAAGTGCTGTATGGTAGTTTTTGTAGGTTTTGCATGCACATTTGTATATATTTCGTATGTCATTAATTTCATTGTGTGTGGTTTAGTGGCTGAATTGAGTAAGTCAATACTATGGCCATACAGAGCGATGCCTCATATCTGCCACTGTTTTCTTCTAATTCAGAAATAAAGAAAACGTGAAACTGTGGGATACAGAAAGGAGGATAGTATCGCTCGTTAAACCAACATATGGAATGGGACAGCTTGAATGTTAGAGTCATAGAATTCAATACAATGCTGTTATAGGAGGAGAATTGTAATTCTACTTGTGTGTCATTTTCTTGTTATCATGTTTCGTATAATTATAATGAGATGCGATCAGTTTGTAATATCATAGAGGTGCTGCATATGTTAGTACAATGAGTTTTTTTTAAACAGAAAAGTAAGATTTTTTCTCTCTTCTTTCGTTCTTTCTCAATATAAACAACCAATTTAAAATATTCAATAATTTATTTCTGTATGAGAGAATACATCAAAATTTGTGTTATGAAAGCAAATAACAAAGAATGGTACTTTGTATGAATAGTAATGTAAGTCTTTAACAGTTTACAAAAATTTTCTATTTAAATATCTTTCCTTCGTTCGAACGGTATTGATGTTATCCATCTTAACCACAATGTTGAATATTTTGTATTCCATTATCTGAAAACAATAAAAAGTCAATGATAAATAAATCAAACATTCTATTTCAGTTTTGTGTCATAATTAAACTGTTATAGTAAAAAAAATCTCTCTCTCTCTCTCTCTCTCTCTATAGATATATATATATATATATATATATATATATATATATATAAAATAAACAGAATAGTACCTTATTCTAGAAAAGTTGCAAATTTTTTACAAGCGGTTACTACTTTGGTAAGGACTTGGAAAAAAAAAATGGAACGTATTGGGAGTAAGCGTTGGATTTTGAAAAATTAAACTGGGCTTTATTATTATTATTATTATTATTATTATTATTATTATTATTATTATTAATGACATTTTCAAATTGGCGTGTGCAACCAGAATTTGGCTCGATGGAAATGAGACTGAGAATGAAATTTTAATTTGTTTAATTGTAAAGTCAAAATTTAAATTATTTTTCAAAGTAAGGAGCTAGACGATGCCGGTTTTAAATAGTTTCTTCAACAGAGGTCGGTTGCAAATTCTTTATCTGAACACACAATTTGTGAGAAAGCATAAATATTTACTGAAAAAAATGGACGGTTTGTCTGAGTTCAAAGCGAGTAATGATTGACTCCTTAACTTTAAGGTTAGGCATAACATTCGAGAGCTTGATTTATGCTGTGAAAAATCTTTCTGCCAATAACGATGCAGCTAAAAAGTTTCTGGAGAAATTTAAAACCGTTACGGAGGCTTACGATCTAGTGTTTTTGTACAGTGCTCATGAAACTGGCCTTACGTGGAAAGCACTGCCTTTCAACTTTGGCTTAAAAGAATAGGTCACAAAGTCAAAAAAGTTAGTGTGACAAGCAACATGCAGCCATCGAATCACTTTGCTTCTGGTGGGTGAGTCAGTGAAGCGTAGAGCTTTCACAAAGTTTTTAAAAAAGGTTGATGTATAAGAGTAAATAATAATAATAGAAACAAAAATGCTTGAATGACAGCTGCATTGTTTACAGAGTGGTTTAATGATGTGTTTGTTCCAAAAAAAAAAATAAAATAAAAAAATAAAAAATCAAGAAACTTCGGGAGAAAAGGAAATATCTTACTCATTGCTCTTGAAAGAGACGATGGCAGTTTTGAAGTTCCCTTCTTTGCACCCAATATGACAGGTTTGCTATAGCTGATGAATCAGGGGGTGATTGAGTGCATGAAACGCCACTGTTTAAGGCAGCTATTAAGAAAGCAGATGAAGATGGGGAGGGTAGCCCAGCATGAAGTAAAAATGACAGGAAAGATTACTCTATATGATTGCCGACTCATGGAATTCTGAGAAAGCTTTAACTTAAAAGAGTGCCTAGAACAAACTTATATGAAATTTCACCAAAAGAAGAGGTTCAAAAGGAAGAAGAAAAAGCAAGTCAAATTGTTGAAATAGAAAATGAAGACGATATTTCAGCGGAAGAAATTAAGAACATTATTCAACAAATTCCTAATTGTTCTGAGTGCACTTCAGATAACATAACTCTGTTTCCAAATGCTGACTGACGATGAAATTTTAGAGAGCGTATTAGACGGCACTCGTCAGAAAGACTAAGACGACGACATTGTTCCAGTTGAATCAGAAACAGGGTATACTGGAAGTGAGTGACTGAAAAAACAGCCCGAGTGAGACCACCTTCAGCTGCTCACAGTGAAGCGATGAGAGTCCTGGTGGCATGGACATGTTCAAGTAGGCTTACATACCATACAGTTGCTTTTTTTCTTGTTTTGTTTTATACTACTGTGGTTTGTAAAACTGCGTATGCATCATAGTACAGTACTTTACTACAGTATAGCGAATACATTTTTTCTTGCCCTTTTTCCGGATCAAGTCCGGATAATCACGCTCTCTGTACATACATTAAAGCAAAATTAGTGTAAAAGGTAACCAAGAAATTCTGTCGCTTTTTGCGAATGGAGATAAGGCGAAGGCCAGTTGTTGATGTAGGTATATCCAATATATTACCTGGTTATGGCAGTTCAGTTACACCGTGAACTTGGGTAAAGACACAGTGAACGTGAGACTCCACAGAGCGTCATAAGGGCATGTACGATGAGTTCAAACTGCGGTCAAAACGCCGCTGCAGCGGGGCGGAAGATATGCAAGGCCTTTGATGAGAGTGTCGTGACTACACGAACAGTGCAGCGAAGGTTTGACAAGTTTAAGGACGGTGACGAAACACTCGAAGACGCACCAAGTGCCGGAAGATCAACATACGTACAAAATGAAGATATGCAGGCAGCAATTGAGGCGAATAGTGGCCCGACATGTGAGGAACTGGGCCTACAATTCAGTGTGAGTGGAGAAATAATTCGCAGCACCTCCATCAACTTGGGAAACACTACAAGTTGGGTCGATGGGTCCCACATGATTTGACTCCGGGCCAGAGGGCAACGCGAGCACACACCTGTGTTGCTTTGCTGTTTCGTCTGAGGAAAGAACCATTTCTGGACAGGGTGTTGACATGTGATGAGAAGTGGGTCCTGAACAAAATACTACGGTGCCGTAATGATTGGTTAGCATCCCATGAACAGGTTCCTAAACGGCCGAAACCAGCACTGCACCAGAAGAAGGTCCTCCTGTGTGTTTGGTGGACTGCTAGCGGCATCGGGAACTGCTACCAGCTCGTCAGAGCATCAGTGCAACTGTGTACTGTCAGCAATTGAACCGTGTTGAAGAAAAACTCAAAACTCTGGAGCCAGCACTTCTGAATCGCAAAAGGGTCTTCCTGTTACCGGGCCGTCCCCCATGGGGGCCCAAGGCCCATCTTTAAATTTTTAAATATTAACAGGGGGCGAGTGATACATCGTTCAATAGATCTTTAAAAATAAAAAGCGCTGTGGCAAAAGATTTTTCATATCGGTCACTGTACGAGTATTCAAAGTGGCCGCCAAGACATGTTGCCTGTATCAGATAAAACGTCCAGTACCACTAATATGAAAACGGTTGAATATAAATGAACCGAACAAAAACTCAAATAGAAAATGTCATGGGGCACATCGATTGGTATTGTCGCGGTGGCTCCTAGGACCACTCTTCATGGGGGGCTACGGCCCAACTTCAAAATTGTAAATGGAAACATGGGGTGAGTGATACCTCGATTCGACATATCTTTAAAACTAAAAAGCGCTGTTGCAAAAGATTGTTCATATGTGTAATCGTTTTCAAAATGACCACCAAGACATGGTACCTGTATCAGATGATGTCCAGTACCACTAATATGAAAAATTGTTAAAGATTAATGAACAGAACAAAAATTCGAATAGTAAATCACAGAGGGTATTTATCATTCCACGGCTCGAGAATGTTGCAGCAGAGGAAAAGATGATTAGAATGAAAGTGCCATAATTCAAAGGAGGAAATCTAATTTCTAGAAAATTATCACTCCAACCTCCCTCCATAAGAAGATGAAGCGGGAAGGAACGGTGAAATATGCAAATGAGAACCTTAGTTTTTGCAAATTGTGTCTCCGAAACAAAATTATGTTAAATGTGTTTTTATAAGAGATAGATATCACTGTAATGGGATAAAGTATGTAAAATTCTTGTTCAATGGTACCTTCCATTTTGATTGCAGCAATGATTTGTTGCAAAAATGAATCAACTGCAATGCGAAACAAATTTGTCGAACAATGCAATTTTAGAACAATGTGTACAAACGTTGGTTTTGTTCAACAGTCGTCTGCATGATATTGGTTCTTTTCCTTTTATGTCTTCTTGCATATGATAGAATATGAGCTTGACTGGAATGTTGTTCACAGTTACATTCTGAATAACTTTCAGCGGTAATCTCAGTTGTGATCCTCAGTAAAGAAACAGTACATACTGATGCAGATGCCTCCCAAACATCTTGCACGCATTGCGTTAAGTTATCAGGGGCGATTATTAAATTATAATTTTCTAAGAATTACATTTCCTCTTTCGCCTTATGTCAATTATACTTTAATAATCTTTTCTCCGTTGCATTATTCTCGAGCCGTGGAATGAGAAATAGCCTCTGTGATTTCCTATACGAGATTTATTCTGTTTATCTCCAACTGTTTTCATATTAGATGTACTGGACGTTTTATCTGATACCGGCACCATGTCTTAGCGGCCATTCTAAAAACGCTGATCCATATGAAAAATCTTTTGCCACAACTCTGTTTAGTGTTTGAAGATCTATCGAACGAGGTATCACTGGACCAATATTTTGGTATAAAATTTCTAAGTTGGGCCCTGGGCATCCATGAAAAACGATCCTGCGGACACCGCGAGAACATTATTCGACGTGCCCCATTACATTTTCCTGTTTCGCTTTTTGAGTGTTCATTTATTCAACCGTTTTCATATTAGTTGTTCTGAACGTTTTATCTGTTACAGGCATCATGTCTTGGCGGCCATCTTGGATACAGTGACATATGAAAAATCTTTTGCCACAACGCTTTTTAGTTTTTATAGATCTATCGAACGATGTATCACTCGCCCTCTGTTTCCATTTAAAAATTTAAATTTGGGTCCTGGGCCCCCATGGAGGACGGCCCTGTAAGAGGAGGATCTTTTGCGATTCAGAAGTGCTGGCTCCATATAAAGAAAGATAACAATGTCCAAATTGTTAGATACATACTTCCCTTTAGTGGCATTTTTACCACAAGGCGACTATAGACGTCCACCTAAGAACGCCAAGCTGCTCGTAAAAATATAATTGGAAATCGTTTTTGTTTCGGTTCATCTTAATGTTGTATTTGTTTTATTGTTGTCCAGCGTTAACAATATGCGCGCATGTTAGGTAAACTATATCCTACTAACACTGTTTCTTGGTAAAGAATATAATCATGAAAGCTATGGCAATTTCCTTACTCTCCCCTCAGAAAAAAAAAAAAGCTTAAACTCAAAATTTACCCAGCTGAGAACAAAACTCATACTACTTTTTATAAAATTTTATTTACGGGGACGTTAAATTTGTGCTTTGCCTAAGGGCTCAGATTACTTAAAAATTCCCCTTATTTATTTATTCAAGAAGATAATACAGTTCCATTGCGGCATATTGATACGAGCATTCTTTAATAATATACTTTATTATTTGTAACAGGTATAGTTTTCTTGGATGAAGTAGACAAAATCGGAGCTGTGCCAGGTATCCATCAACTGAGAGATGTTGGAGGGGAGGGAGTTCAACAAGGAATGCTAAAGGTAACCAACTAGAACTTCAAGTATGAATGTGAAAACAGTAATGTGAAGGTCCTCCGCCTTATTCTAATATTGTGGATAGTCATTCTTATTAATTACTTCTATATGTGGTTTTTTAAAGTAGTATATTTTTTTTACTATTTTAAAGCTTCGTAGGGTTTTTTAAAATTAATAATTGCAGTGTAATTGTACACCTCCCTCATTTCGTTATTGCATGTAACAATCTTTCAAGGCTTCTATATGCATTGCATTTAATTATGTTTTCTGCTTTTATATAGTATTTTAAATATAGGTTGTAGATTGTGGTATTGCCTTCACTGTATAACTTCATTTTGCAGTATACGAATATATTTAAAGTATGAGCCAAAAAGCATCCGCAAATTTTAGAATATAACTTTGGTGACGTATGGTCTATGAAGTTCAGAAGATTGTCTTTAAGAGATCATGAAGACTCTTGGGGCATATTTCCGTTCTTTTGAATTTGGTGTATCAATAGTGAGCTGGTTCTTAAAATTTAATGGAACATTAGAGCATCTATGTAGTACACTAGCATGTAACCGCCTTTTTCATGCCTTACGTTCGTAGTTTTTGTTGTTATTCGCATAGAATTTTTCCGTCGAATTTTTCCCTGCCACCTTCACTTAGAAGTAATAAAAGTTAAACTTAATCGCAAACTTTGGTCGAAAAATTAATAACTTAAAGTTCGTTGCTTTTCATTTACGAAATTCAACATGTCCTTACTCTGTAATTGTTTTAGTGATACTTGAATTCAAGCTTATATGTATAGGTGAGTGGGTGTTCTGCACAAAGGCAAGTTTTTGCTCATTTGCGAAGAGGGCTACGCGGGGTAATTAGACCAGGTAAGTAAGTACGGATGGGGTGGCTGGTTTCTTTTTGCTGTGGTATAAGTTTACCTGAAAAACAGGAAATTAGCTGGTTAAGGAATAGATTAAGATTAGAATTGGGAACATGAAGCACAGAAAAACTGTGTAGTTACGATTACATTTGCCATACATGCACTTGTTTGTATCAGTTAATATTTTCTCAATATGCTCCTTGACATTATATAGTTAACTAGTCAGATCCTTGAAGGAGGTACAGTATATATTACGGTAGGTGCTCAGAAGTCTTGTTGGACTTCGTATACTTTCGTAGTGCTCCCTGCACATTTCGTTTCGAGATGAACCAAAAAAAAACTTTAGTCTGAAGACTGTTGTTAGTGTAGTGAGTTCGAAAAACCAGTATTGTATGCCTGTTATGCTTTATGCTATCGATATGGAAATATATCAAGTATTCGGTAAATGTGAGGTACATAAGCTGATCATGCAATGGTATTTAGCAGCTGTAAGAGCGGCGAGGAATCTCTCAGATATCATCACATACGGGATGTTGAGAAACCATAGACAAGGCACTCAGAAAGGTCGATAAAACCCAAACATGTGAGAACTGGAAGAAGCATTCAATTACGGTGCAGAAACCATTGGCCACCACCTCCATCGATTTGGGAAAATATATAGTTTGACCTAAGTATAGATATAGTTAGGGAAAAGATATGAATCAGATCCTACATGAGTTTACTGCAGCTCTGAAAGCGACACTAGAAAATGCTTGTGTTTGTTGTTATCGTTAGAACAATGACCTGTTTCTGAACAGAACCCTGAATACGATGAGAAGTTTTTTATTATTATTTTAATTTTAATTTTTATTCTTTATTATTATTATTATTATTATTATTATTATTATTATTATTATTATTATTATTATTATTATTACTATACTTCCCGGCGCTGTCGTCATTTCTTAGCCCTACATGGGCCCACTCCGAAACAACCAAAGCCACTGCCGCATGAACAAAAGTTTATCTTGTGTGTTTGGACTATTCCAAGTACATCGTGGACTACTGCCGCCTGAGCAAACGATCAATGCAACTCTCCGTACCAATTGGAAAGTGCACATGAATAATTGACAACTGTACAGCAATTTCGTGTGAGTCATAGAAATATTATTCTGCTTCTGTGAAGCGACATATTGTTAAGGTCACGTGTCACACCATTATCCGACTTCGAAAATCGCTAATTATAATGTCCCATATTCCATGTGTATTACACCATCGGATTAACATTTGTTTCATTCGTTAAATAAGTATGTGCGGAGAAAATGGATTCGAACTCTTAAGAAGGTGCCCCACAGACTGGACGACTTCTTTGTTTTATGTTCCCATGAGTTCTACCACTTCGGGATTCATAGACTGCCTAAGCGATGGAGATACATTATTGATGCTGATTGGCGTTTTTTTTTTCTTCTTTCTTTCTTTCTTTCTTTCTTCAAGTAAATTTTGCTGCATGCTGCACCTTTCTCATTGTAGGATCAAAATCAGACAAAACTTACTTGGGTAATTTATACGAGCTAAGTGTAAAATTAGCCATGAAGATGTGTTGAGACAGCTGTTTTATAACAATCAGAAAAAAATAAAAGTTATTCATAGACATTTGTTTATTTCATGACCGTGCCCTTATTATATTTTAGTACCTACATTGTTGTATACCTTTGCAGATGCTCGAAGGCACTATTGTAAATGTTCCAGAACGAAATTCTCCAAGAAAGTTGCGAGGTGAAACGGTTCAGATAGATACTACAAATATCCTTTTTGTTGCTTCTGGTGCGTTTAATGGTTTAGATCGGCTCATAAGTAGAAGAAAAAATGAAAAGGTATGTTCCTAGTAGATAGTGTTCAATAAATTAGAGTTGTTTTTTTAAATCTAATAACTGATATAATTTTCTTCTGGAGACAAATGTTCACATTCTGTAAGGAACATCTGCCCCTAATTCAGCGTAAATGTACTATGTCTGAAAAGGAGCAACAGTCATTTCTAGATACGTCATTGTTGCTCAATAATAAAAGTTTTTAATTTATGGTTTACTACCCTGATTGATATGGTCGGTGTAAATAGCATTTAATCAGGGTAATATTTGATACGCATTCTTTTATCACCCGATGTAGATGTCAATTTTCTAAACGTATTATTATTATTATGTAAATATTTTTCATTCATGATATGTGAAAACCGTGCAATGTGAAGATAAATTTTACCGTTGGTCATTTGGAAATTGTTTCTGCAGATTATGAACATGTTAACTTATGTCGAGAGGCTACTTTAATGAGTATGAATGTACGTCTGCATTTCATATATAGAAGGTTGTTCTCTTTATATCGTACTAATTTTGAAAGCTACTCACCTTACAAGTAACCACGCCGTCACCACCGCTAATGCTCAATTGGAGCAAACTCGGGCGGAGCACGAGCAAAGAAATTCGGTCCCACTCTGGCTTGCAAGCTTTCTAGAGAGCAGCGAGGATGCTCGGATGCCGATGTTAGAGAGGTCTTTTCAATAGGCGAAAACCACAGAAATCCATTGAACTGGCATCAGGGCTCCTTACTGGATTGTTTTGGTACGGATCGACACGAATTCCTGTTTCTTTCCTGGTAGAAACACATAAATGTTCTAGCGGGATGACCTGTAGCTTTGTATCTACATAGATCCTCAGTTGGTTGATGTTTACACCGTCCGGTTGTGAAATGTCGATCTGAAGCATAGGTGTCATAATAGATTTCTGAAAGTATCTTGCATTCAATTATACGTTTCTATCAACCTTTCCTATCAGGAACTTTTCCGGAGAACTGATTCCGTAACAACCACAAAACCACGCTGGGAACGTTCCTGGCAGGGGCAAACAAACAGCAGCCCTTCGCATCGCTTTACGGTATGTCAGCGCCCAAATATGATCACTAGTAATGAGATATATGAATGTTTCATCCATTGTAATGGGTGTCTATCTGGACTCCTGTAGGTATTCTTCATACAATTTCTTGCAGTTCTTTTATCGTTCTGCTATGTGGCGGGAAGCAGGTGTGTACGCGGACTTTACGGACGCCACTTTCGAATAAACATGTTCACAGTTGAAGGTATGAATCGCTGGCGCATCTCACGTTAGGTCGGTGGATTTTCCCGGCAGACTGATCGGCCTATCCCTTTCTGCACTATGGACGTCACTTTCCGTATAGCTCGTTTCCTTGTGCTTTTCGCGGGCCACATTTTGGTTTGTGTAACGAATTCCAATAGCTTTCGTAGTAGCCATCCCAAGTATGAACCCATTTTCTTGACAGTTTTACCATGCATGTAAAAACGAGTATGGAAAAAGCCATAGCATACCCGTCCCATTAATAGTCCCAGGCCTATTTGATGATACTCAGCCACCTACAACCTCACACACACTACTGCTCACGATAGCAGATGTTTCGTTCTACCCCCGATCCGATTCCCAGCAGGAGCTTGCGGTTCGGATCACACATTAAGCTGTAGATCCATGTCTCATATAGTCTGAAAGAACCAATAGACTCCAATCCAACCAACCAAGCGTCATTCCACAGTAGCAATGGTGTTCCTAATTCTAATTCCGTCCGATATATGTATATATACTAAACAACTTTCTGTAAACCTGTTAATGTAAACCTTCCTTTTATTCGACCTGGTTTCTTTAGTCATACTTTATTATGTTATACTTTGCTGGTTGTTTTGTTTTGTAAGGAAGGAGTATTATAATTCTTATTTTCATTTCTGTATTAGAATTATGAAATAATAGCGTTATTTTAATGCTGATACTTAATGTTGCCTTTGGTAATTGAAAGAAATGGTAGTACAGTAGTTCCTAGGAATATTTGTCTGTGTATTGCTAAATTCCAATAAATTGCATAGAAGTTCCATGATCTAGTAGGTACTCTTCTTTGTGGTCCAGGGCTCTGTAATTGTTTTAAGTTTATAATAACTTTTAACTTTACACGTAACTGTTTAAAAATCATTTCCTGTTCAGTATTTAGGATTTGGAGCTCCGGCTACTGAATCTCCTGGAAGACGTGCCGCTACTCAAGCAGATATAGCAAATCAGAGTGCTGCTGTCTCTGCAGAAGAAGACAATGCAGAACGCGATGCTCTTTTGAGGGCTGTGGAAGCACGGGATCTTATCGAATTTGGAATGATCCCAGTACGTTGTTCTGTTTTTCTTTAGCATAGTTTTCACTCAATTACATGGATTTTTGTGTCCGTAAATAATGCACATTTTTTATATTTATGTGCATGACTGTAATTAGATATATAAATGTATTCCAATCTTAAGTATTATGAGTCAACTGTAGAAATCTAGAAGCAAGTATGCGACTGTGAGTGTATGTATTTTATGGCTAAGGAGCCAATTTATAAGTAAATTTATAACATTCTTACCACAAAATAGTGAAAACATACGAAAATTACGTATGTGTGGGTGAGCGGCTAGTTGGGTCAACTATACCTCTTTCCTCTCACTTTCATCCCCAAACTAGACTGATAATCCTCTGATCTCGAAAACACACACACTAAAAATCGGCGTATTTTCACGGAACATGTTTTATTTAAAATCAAGCAATCATTTCCTCATTGTTTATCCATTTCACCTTCAAGCAGTAGAAACGATTTTGAATCCTCTGAAAGTTTACGCCATATTTCACCAAAATCGAATGGATTTTTTTGACGAAAGATATCATGAAAGATACTTTTTTTTTTTTTTTTTTTAATCATAGGGGTTCATTTAATTCTTTATTTTTGACTGACTTCAACTTGGAGTATTTCCGGGTTGTGTGAGAGCATCAAAAACATATACACCATATTGTATCAAAATCAAATAATTTTAACTTGGGGGTGGGGGGAGGGGATAAGTTCATTCACGTTCTCATTAACATATCCACTCTACATTATGAAACTAAATTTTCCGCTCAATCTTGGGTGATTTTAATCTCAAAAAGAAAATATACGTACGAAGTTATTGCAGATTTTTTTTTCAGAAAAGGTATTGCGGGGGAAGGGATTGATCTACCTCTTATATTTCAGTAATTCTGATATGCAGAGGGAATAGTTGAGAAACCTCAAAGAAAATGTAGATCATATTACATCAAAAGCGAACATACTTTTCTTACCAAAATTATATATATTTTTAAAGTGGAGGAAGGAGATAATTTTTTGTCGTTTCTAATTCAAAATTATTCGGTGTGCATATGTTCAAATTTGCGACATGGAGTAAATTACGTACTCTTCATAATTGCAACCCAAAATAATAAGACTTCATTTCGAAAAGTTTGGGGAAGGTATACTGATTTTCATCAAAATCGGATAAGATAACGAGACTTCTTGTGGAGCAGACAAACACACAGTGACAACTTCAGAGTTCTACAAGAGGGAAGTCACATCAACAATGGGGGCGAAATTGGCTTTGTACTCCTTCACTACAAAATCAGTCCCCTTTTTCGGGACCTCTAGTGATTTTTCACTTTCTTTAGATTTTCATGTGAGGTACAAATACTACAGAAAACACAGCTAATATAACATTGCATAATCAATATCCAGTATGTATGGTACAGAGTTATTTAACTTAACTTTAAATACTTTATTCAGCGCAAATAATTCAGGCTATCCAAGAAGTGGAAAATAATTTATATTGCTTCTTCAAAATGAATTTCTCAATTGCTTCTATAAAAATCATTTGGTTACATATATAGTAATATGTATAATTATTATCAATGTAATATAAAATAGATACAAGAAAATTAAGTGCATAATATTTATTAACTTGTAAAATGGGACATGGTAATATTTTCATTATGCATGGAAATTCAAGTATTCATTCTGTTTCTGTCGTTCGTACAGCAAATGAGAATTCATTCGATCATTCATTTTCAGCACCAAGATGTAAACCTATTATTTGACGTTGAATCGGAGTCACATGTGCTTCCTGTTCCATGTGGAAGACGTGCTTACTAACTCTATATCCGCGAGAAAGCTCCAAAATATGCGTGTAATTCGTCAAGTCTAGCGGGGGTAGAATTTACTTCCCCCCCCCCTTCCCCGCCCATTCCTTCGTGAGTGTTTTCCGCCTTAAACCTATCTTGAGTGATTTAACAATGAGTTCGCGTGCTTGATTTCACAATGAAATTTCAGATGTAAATAATTTAAAATGTAGTTCAAGCTTATTCATTCGTTCTCTAAACGCTTGAATGTAAATAAATAAAAACACATCACAAAAAAAAAAAAAAAAAAAATTAAAAATTAAAAATACTAAAGTGCATTAAGAAAGTAAGTATTTTATTTTTGTTCGTAATAATTTGTGTATGAGCATTGTAAAGAAATCCTTCGTCTAAAATGTGGGAAGCTATTTCTCCTTTGAAACGATGTGAAACGTTCTATCTTCCACGACTACGAGGTCTTATGTCCACCTTCAATGTGTGACTGTGGAACTCGCAGAACCAGCATAGAGGTGAAAGGTAAAACCTTTTTGTCCACCCCCACTTCTTTCTCGCCCGCTAGGCGCAAGGAGTTAGATAGAAAGCGTTTCTTTCCTTCACGATAAAAGTGTGATTAAATTTGTATTATGTAAGGGCAGGCGTGAAAGGGCTGTTCTCTGAAGCAGGCTAACGCGAGAAAGAGCCAAGCTAAAGTCGCGATGCTAACGTTACAAATCCTAAATCAGGGTTGCAAACTCCAGACTAAAATATTTTTTTTAATTTCGGTTGCTCCTCATTCCTATACAGAAATAAATATCCTTAATTATTTTTTAACTTTTGTTTTTTGTATTAATTGGAAAAAACACTTGACTTTGTGATTACGTTACAAAGCCGCCTTTGCAGACACATATACGCAGGTTGAGTCGGATGGTACAGTCCGGAGCAAAAAAAAAAAAAAACCTGCAACATGAGCATGTAAGTCTATTGTTAAACCACGCCTAACAGCGCTGGGAATCAACATAACGTCTAAGTGGAACGAATCACGCCATAAGAAATCTCGGCGTCCTCCCTTGCAAGTTCGACTCGTAGTTCCAGGTGGTTCCAGGTTCGACTCCTGGTGAGATTAGAGAATTTTTGGCAGTTACTTCAATACGTAAGTTCATTGTGGAGCTATTTGAAATAAGAAGCAAGACTGTAGTTTAAAAATGCAGAAATAACCGCGATGGGAGCTGTGTGCTATCACGGTATTAAAACACTGGCCAGCCATAGCTCTTCATGACTTGTTAAGCCAGAAATTGATTATTATTACTGTTAATACTTTTATTTAAAAATATTTAATGGGAAAATAGTCTCCATCGAACTATCCTTTGAAATCCTCTATTTCCGTGTTCATTTCACACGGTGTTTAATAATTTGCGTTCTTCTTCGTTACAGGAATTCGTTGGACGTTTTCCAGTCTTGGTACCATTCCATTCTCTAAATCAAGAGCTTTTAGTTAGAATTCTTACAGAACCACGAAATGCAATGGTACCGCAATATCAGATGCTTTTCGGCATGGATAAGGTAAGCACTTTTTAGAAATTCAAAGAACATATTCTTAATCCCGAATAAGGGGGCCCAGTGGTAGGACACTTACCTCTGATGTGTGGTGTTCCTGGTTCGATCCCCGACCAAGTAAGTTTATGGTGGACATCATGTCCGCGGGGTTCTTTCGGGATACTCCCGTTTCCTACTATACTCTTACTCTATCAATTCTTCCATCATCCATTACTTACTTTAATCATTTGTCTCCTTTAGTCTCAAGGGGATAAACGTGGGACATTAAACTGAAAGATTTCATTTCTTTTCATTTCATTTTTAATCCGTAATAATTCCACCGGGCCCTTGTTCATAGGTTATAAAAATAAGAGTAAAAACAATAAAAAACATCTAAGAAATCAAAAACGAATGAGCACAGTAAGGAAGAATAGGCCAAAACCACCTTTTGATGTATATTGTTCTTGCGTAAGAAAATATTATTATTATTATTATTATTTGCTAGCACTGTATTTCTCATACTGTTACATTTATCCTGCATGAAAAAGAATCATTAACAGAGCCGAAAACATCGATTTATCATGTAGGAATTAAAATTCAAAATAAATGTAGTGATTAAGACTATTGAATAGCGTGCTCTGATCAGGAGTAGACTATATATCAGCTTGTATAAAAAATGTTGAACCTTCGAAGTTCAAAATTAAGAAACATTTGTTGTGATTTGAATTAACATTGTGAAACCACATATGCACCACTGCCATTTTCCCGACAACGCACAGTGGTTCAGAACGAGCAAAAATCTGGCCAAAACCTATAACTGTTTATAACAATGTACAAAATGCTTCTAATGTCCCAAATATGTGAAAATTGTATATTTATAGTACTACGAATTAACGAACACGTTCATCGTTCGGTTGCACTAGCTTTATCTGCACGACAGAGTTAATAGGAAATGTTTGTAAATACTGATAAAGTCTGTGTATTGGTATGCATTACGTCAGTACACTCACACTTACAAATCTGCACTGCACTACACTCACACATACAAGTCTTCATTACACTCACGCACACAAATGAAAAACTAGAATTGATTTTGTCAACCACATTTGTACGTCAATCATCACTATCACTGTCAATATCGCTGAATGAAAATGAGATGCCTTCATTATTTTGGATGCCTTCCCCTCCACGCTCCGACGTCTTTAACAGCAGTCGTCCTTCATGTGACAAGCAACGTCTTTTCTTCCCGGTAGCCATGTGCCTAATATGCGAAAGAAAGGGATCGGAAGTAATAAGGAGCATATGCAGTATATCCTGATTCGTAATAGTGCAAGAGAATTTGTGTGAGTGATCTTTCCGAAATGTTTGTAAGTCTTTATTCCGTCCCTCTTGTGCCTCTTCAGAAAGCTGACCTATTGGTAAAATGGCATTCTGTAGCCTATCCATGAACAAGAATTTTATGGACACTAGCAGACACAGAACCAACTGTAAAGATAAACAAAGAGTTTGTCTGTCTCCAGTGCATAACTGTCAAAAGCGTTGGGATCAATATCAAGTCCAGAATTGATTACATATAGTATCACCAAAAAACGTGTAATCAGTTGTTCAGAAATCCCCATTATTTGCGAAGATTGATGTGAGTCCGCAAAACATCTCCTACCAGTGTTCCCAATCTTGCTTGTTCCGCTGTCTTCTGCTTTGGGTCTATCATATTAAGGCCTATGTTTTCTCTAAACTGCTTCCGAATCTCATGTCTTTGTAATTTCAATAGTTCCTTGTGCTTCTTTCGAACTTGTCATGTCTTGAAATTGAGTCTATATGCAATATGGAGGAGGCATTCAAAAAATCATATGTACACATGTAACACTGACAATCCAAATAGAAATATGGATGTGTCTATGTCTTTCGTAGAAACTCTCTCTAAATCGTTCATTTCTTTGAGAGATGCTTTGCAAGTATAACACTTTTGAAGAGATTTGTTGTTCAGGAGTGCATTACAACTTTTCCATCTACCGTAGTGAGAATGAGCTCGTGATGCATAGTAAATTGGATTCCACTGACGTTCACAGTTGATAGGTGAAGATCTTGAATCTGCTGTTCGATGCACTGAACTCGTTTAATTTTTTTTTTTTTTTTTTTTTTTCTACAACAAAGCCTGCGATTTAATTTCTGCACTGACATCTGAAACAGTAATACTCTCATCTGACGGGTAACAAACTTTCTTAGCCTCGAGTAATTGGTGATAACTTGGATAAATGTCTGCGTTGCGTGTTTTGGCACCAAGACGTAGACATTTGTATTGGCTTTTGGTTACCTTACGATCGAGAAGCAATGCAAGCGCCTCTTCTTGGGTGTACGGTTTAGGTAAAATGCTCTGGTCCTTTGCGCTCAAAAACGCTTGTCTCATCTTACGAACTCTAGTCGAAGTTGTTTGTCACCTCACGAAGTACTTTTGCTGCATCTTGTTCTGATGCCCGAAGCCTCATTTTGGCAGCAAAAGCCAGTTCCGACGTACTTGTAGATATGCTTAAATCTTCCGCTTTTCTCCGTTTAGTTCTGTCAATAGATTCTTTGAAATCTTTTGATGGACGACCGCCAGGATTTGATCGACGTTCCATCTGTCTCCGGAATTTAAATGTCGGTTCTGCATCAAGCCATTCTGTATGTGTCTTTAGGAAGATGTCATGATTTCTGCCACTCTTATACAGTTTTTGGTACGCTTGACTGCAAAACCTGGAAACAATTCGTCGAATGTTTTCACTAACGTGGGCTGAGTGATCACAAAGGTCCAATTACGTCAAAACCCAGGTCTGGACATGCCGTGTTTGTTCCCTTTGACAACGTCCTTACATTTCTCTCATTTTCTCATTGAGCTGAATGCTTCTCAGCATCATTGTGAACTATAGATGTCCTGCAAGTAAAAAGTAGGAATTATTAATTTCAGTGTCCTGTCACCACACACAATCACAAAGGAACACCTATTTCACGAATTCGCATCTAAACTTCCTGAAAAACAATTCATCATGGATTATTCTTTCAGGCCATTTCAATAATTCTGCTGGGGAACGCTGGGCACTATACTAAATCTCTGTAGTTTTGTGGACCTTTTGCTAAAGCAAATTAGATTTTGTCACATTAACATATTTTGTTCGAGGGAACGTAGATATGGAAGATACTGCATAGCCACTTGGGACAGTTGCAGTGCTTTTGGTGCCATATACATCAAATGTTTCTTGTAACCACATATTCTCAGATACCAAGCCATGAACTTGAATGATAAATGCTCTATTTGGCAGCTATTTCACAGACATGTTCACAATGGTTAACTTTCATCCTTTCTAACTCACACGTTACATGTTACTCGTGTTCATTATTTATATATAGTAAACTATGGGTATTTCGTAACCCATACACTAAACCAGTGTCCTTCTAATGCAATTTTCAAAAATTGGGTTTTGGCCAGCTTTTTGCTAGTCCTGAACCACTGTAGAACGCCATAATCCCGTCGCTGTAAAATTTCTGTTGTTTCTGGTCAAAAATTGTGACGCGTGGGTTTTACAGGACTCTTTTAGCATAACTTAACACCATTCAGGGAGTTCTACAGACACCGAAACAAGCGATAGGCTTGACGATGCCAGGTCCTAGTTATAAGGTGGATTATTGAAACTTCCCAGACAAGTTCTTACGACTTCTGAAAGATCATTAAAGATGTATGCGGTCTGCCGTTGTCAGTATTTTATGACACTCTTTCTGTTGACCAGTTCCTACCATTTTACTTAATTGCTAGGTGAGGGCGTGGTGGCTCAGTGGTAGAGCGTTCATCTGCGGTGCTTGGGGTACCTGGTTCGATCCCAACTCCCGCCGTGTGGACTTTGTGGTGGAACACTGTGCTCGTGGGTTTTCTCGGGGTTCTCCCGTTTCTTCCCACTTTCTTCATTTCATTCATTTCTCATAATCACCGTCTCCTTTAGCCTAACCGGCATATTCGTGGGACGTAAAACTCAAAGATTTCATTTCATTTTAATTGCTAGGTGCACTTGCGTTAATTGTCGATAGTACAGATTTGAGTCTATTGTTCTGCCTGGTGGCAGCAGCTCTTGATAGATGATGCATTCAGTCCCACCAAACGCACGTCGTAACTTTTCTGAGGGTCTTTGTATGATTCGCCACAAACTAGGGAGCTTCTCCTAGGTTCAACTTCGATCTTTTTCTCGCATTCTTATCGTAGGTTATCTGCTTCTCATCGCTCGTGAGCAAGAGCTTCAAATATGACTCGAGTTGGTAAGGTTTCAGTAGAGATTCGAAGATGGAAATCCGATCGAGTAAATGTTTTTGAGTCAGGTTATGTGGCACCCAAACGTTGAGCTTCTTTTTTGTATCCAACTTTCTCCAAATGGTTTAACACTATTTAGGTTATCGGCGATGTTATGACTGATTATATGCCGGTCTTGACTGACTGTTACCAGAATATCATACACTTTTGCTGTGATAAGCCGCCTACGGCGAAGAGCATCTTGGACATCGAAATTTCCAGAATGAGAACATCTGAATCATTTTTTAGCTCTTGCTTTTGATAACGTATCTCGCCCATAAACACCACAAAATTATTCACTGGCCTATCCAGAATTTGCACTTTTATCGAGAAATAATTGTAAAATGTAGCACAGTTTTATGGAAAATACACTCATCTTTACGACGCAATACCTTACGTCTCATTACAGGAGTTTCAACATTTTTTGCACACCTACTAGCTTCAACTGTCAGTAACCGACAAATGATTTAAGTCTGACCTGCTTCGACTTATATATTCTGTGATTTGGGACATTATGCTGTCTCAAGCGCAAACGACTCATTACTTTTTAAGACTACCTGATATATCTCGTAACTAGTTTGTTAGTCAAGATGCTGTTTACGAACGCATTTAGAATTTGTATATACGGTAAGAAGTCAAAAAATCTAAAACTCTTGAAAAATAATATTAATAAATAGCATATATTAATTTTTTTGTCTTACTAACTGTCTTAATTAACGTTCTTCTTAATAGGTTGATTTGACGTTTTCTCCAGATGCTCTAATTGCCATCGCTCGTTTGGCAATGGAAAGAAAGACTGGAGCTCGTGGATTACGAGCAATTATGGTAAGTTTTGTTCACTTTATAAAACTTGTACTAACTCTTTTAACATCTACGAGAAGCTACACATGGAAGTACATGTGTTACGTAATCCAACATAAGAATTGTATATCATGTGTTAGATATTCGTAACGGAGTTTAGTTCTGAATAGTTGTTTCAATTATCTTGAAATACAAATATCGTTATCTGAAAATTAACTGGAAGGAAGTGACTTTTTGAAGATCCTCAGACTCCTTATAAGTAAACTTGAAATTAAATACAAGAAAGACTATGTATTTTTATGTTATGCCTATGAGTTTCTCGGGATGCACACTTTTATTCCAGCAGTTGATTCACTGTTCATTTGCATGTATTACGTTTAATTTTCTTCTATGTTCCATGTTAAACTAAATATTTTATCTCATCATACCTTCATATGGATAAGAATGCCCCTTTACTTAGTATGAATTGTAAATGTTGAGACCAGTTGTTGATTGAATAACTGTAAGGTATTGACTGAGATATAAATAATATATCCCACAAGTATCCATTGGGGTTCCTTGAAAATCAGAATATTTGCTACGTAGAATATATATAGTATAATAATATCCCATTTCTGTCATCCTTGTACTGTCTGTGGTAAATGGTTAACGTCTACACTGTACTTCTTAAGTCTTCAATTCTCATATCGTTTCAGTATCAGGGTGGGCCATTTGTAGAGAAGGGAACAGAAACATCTAAGGATCGGTTGTCTTACATTTTGCAGTATGTCAGTTTATAAGCATTAATAAGATTCACCTGTTGCCCTTTTACTTTTCACGTTTATCAAAATACTTCAAGTTCAAAATCCAAAAGATAAACTTACTAATAAAATGTCTGACACACAAGTTATTCTATTTAAAAACTGTTTACACAGCACTGCACAGAGTATACCGGAACCACTTCAGCGAACATCACGTCTGTATAACCCCTTTGAGGATAAACGAGATCAAAATTTTACATGACTGAATGTCAATCCCACTTTTGCTTTTTTAATGCTCAAAAGCGCTACATAAGGATGTGATTCGATTATTTGTCCAGTTCTGTGTTCATATTATACTATATTCTGTTCTTTCTTTATTGTATGAATGTGAGCAGTAAAAGCACAGTTGGGCAACTAGTTTTTAATAGAATAACTCGTGTTTGTAAAATGGAATGAAACAAATAAGAAATATTAGTATAAGTTCTTTGACGTTTGCGTTCTTTCTTCAATGAATTGCTCTCAAAAACTTCTCACCTGGTTAAATATTGCAGCATATGACAGGTTAGTTATAGTGTGAAGCTTACTATTGCTCTCCATTAGGAAGTAGCGTTTAATGAAATTGTTGCTCTTGTCGAGATGTTCCTCATTGCTAAGAATTGCATCTTCCAGTGCCCTCTCCACTGATCTAATTACTAACGGGGTGCGCCTTTGGTGCACGAGGTCCCGAATTCGATTCCTGGTGGAAGAGCATTAAAAATATTTTGAACGCATTACGATGGTTCGGATTCCATGTCTGCTAAATTTCAACGAACCAACCAACCAATTGCATCTTGAAATCAGTTCTGACGTCACATCAACGATCTGTCCAACAAAAAGGAACACTTTAAAGCAGGGTTGATATGTTTAAAACATGTTTTAAACGAGGGCTGTTGTTTTATTCAGTTTGTTTTAAACGTGTTTTTTTTTTCGATGTTGGTTGGACATGTTTAAAACAACTAAAATATCAGATTGAAGAAGCTAATTTAATTTTCTAACAAACAACCCATCCTCCGCAGGATTTGTGCATGAAATAAATTACAAGCAGAGTTATATTCTTATTATAACAGCAATTACTGAACGAAATCTGTACATCAATGTGCGTATAACTAAACCAACAGAAATTCAAGTGAAGTATTTGAACATTTCTTAATTTTCAAGAATAATTGAGGTTAAACACACTATACACTATTCTAAGATCCAAATTCACAAATTCAAAACTTGAGTATTTTTTAGTCACTATCATTTCCATAATAATGAACAGTTCTCACATCATAAGTTAGAAGAAATACTCTGACAAATACAATACAACTCATAGCAAATGACATCTTTTAACTAAACAGTTTTCAAGATACATCTCTATCTGCAACATGGATAGCTAACAATGATTAGTGTCTACGGTAAACAACACAATTAACCTTTAGACGCCCGCCAGGGATTTTAACAAAATGGTAGAATCTCACGTTCGGGGCTCTGGTGACCCTCCCAATTATCACAGAGTCATGATTTATACACAGTTGGAAAGCTTATAGACCACAGATTCCAACGAGGTAACATTCATGAAATTCCCGCCATATTTGTAGGAACGAACAGACACAAAAATAATTAAAAAATATGAAAATATTGACTTTGCGGGGCCCTGGCAACTCGTGCAGTCACCGCAAAATGCTGTGACAAAATACTACTAAAAATGTGCAAAATGTGTGCTTTTGCGCTGACAAAATGATGCTAATGTGTAAGCCACATACTTGTGATAATAATATAAGAAATGGTACCCAGTGCTGCCATTGCGTAACGAATTCGTTTTATGTAGGAAGTATTAAAAAAATGCGCTGAAAAACATTAATTAAATTAGACATTCTCTCCCCTCCCCCACGACAGTACCACGTCCATATGCAAATCATTTTTGCTGCACACATCATGTATACGAACAAAAATTATGCTTCTAGACCACTTCAGTAAAATATATCTTGCCTTATATGGAACCGTTCTGAAACTAAATGTAAATTAGCCAAATTTGACCCCCTCTTCCTCTATAAACAGAAGTACATATACAGGTTACTATCATGTAGGGGACTACTTACATACTAATTTTTGTGGATGTACCACAAAACGGGAGGAATGGTCTCCAAAATCTGATGAAAAATTTAAAAAAGCGAACTTCATCCTCCCTCTCTCGGCCGTACATAAATACCCACTACATACATAAAATGTAGGGATGTGCACGAGCGAGTTTTCATTGAAACTCGACTTGACTCGAAACCGACATCATTGAGCTCGTCTCGAAAAATTTCCTCCACTCCACTCGAGTTTCGAGTCGATTCGAGCCAAATGCTGTGTGTAGTTTCAAGTACTTTCTTCAAAGTATCCTACATAGACAATATAATTATTATCAATGATACTTACTATTACTACAACTTATTATTATTTATTATTATTATTATTATTATTATTATTATTATTATTATTATTATTATTATTATTATTATTATTATTATTATTATTACACCAGCGTGTATAAACATAAATGATAGGCGGTTTGTATATGAATACTAGAAACTAGTTGACAGCTGACCTCGGATAAGGTGAAGTCAAGGAGGCAATGACATCGTTCACGAGGTTCTGGGTTTCAGTTCCGGAGGAGCAAGTATCCAGGCTCGATCCAAAAATCGTTAAAAGTTAGACTGCGTCGGCCAAACATGTTCAAACCTGCTCGGCTCGGGTTCTCAACGGCTCTAGCGGCTCGGCTCACAGCTCATTCACTATCGAACCGAACCAACAGCTCACTCAACTGAGCCGGCTCGAGCTGCTACTCAGTTGAACCGAACTGAGCCAGTTAACATCACTACCTGGGTTGGGCTTCTGCTTCGGCTCAAAAGTTAGATCGTGCAGGTCTCAGCCTTGGTGGTAAGGACTACAGTATATACCGGTATTCACATTGGTGCTCACATTTGAGGCTGTCTCGTTATAAAAATCCATAGTCGTCCTGTTAATCGAGACGAGACGAGATGCGAGCAGTGTCCCATCTTCTGAGCAACACTAAAAATGTTCCATATTACTGCTTACCTTTCTTATGACTCGCTTTCCAGTCTAATCAGGCCATGATTTCAAAACAAGCGAGCCGTTTATCAAACTCGACCTCAAAACAGTGACTTGCTCGAAACTCGACTCGAGAAAATTACCTTTGACTCGACTCGAATTTGCTTCGAGTTTCGAGTCGAGTCGAGCCGAGCTTTAGCTCGACTCGTTCCCATCCCTAATAAAATGCATACTAGCGGAAGGCTTCATTCCTCAGGAATACTTTGGTACCAAATCATCTTTCTAGCTTAATTAGGGGCTGAGATATTGATGTTTGTTGTAAAAATAAATGTAATTTACGTCAAGAAATTGAAACTCCAAAAATTGTTTAACTTTGCCCTCTCCCTGCTCCCCAATATAAGCAGGAAGTACAAATACACGATGTTACCATGTAGTGGCCTACTTCATTGCTTCATGTACCAATTTTTATGAATCCATCCCCCAAGAGGGTGAATGGCTCCCAAAAAACCGTTTAAAAAGAAACAAAAGAACACGATATTTACCCTCTTCCCACCGCCACGTGGTACTCCTACATAAATAAAATGTACACCAGCGGAAAGCTGCATCCTTCAGGAATAAATTGGTTCCAAAACCATCTTCCAGCCTTAATTAGGGACTGAGTCATTGAGGTTTAAAGCTCTGATACAGCAGTTGCGTCAATGGGCGTTTAAAGATTAAGAATGCAGACGACCAGTAGAACGTAACACAAAGAAACTACATATTCAGTGAGCAGAAATTGGGAAAATCCCGATTTCTTTCTGCGGAATTGAACATTTGGACGGATTAGGGAAGTTCAGAAATTTGATCTGACGGTTGAATATAGATGGCAAGCAATACCTGTGAGCGTGTAAAAGTGGAATATATATGCCTATTTAAATTATTGTTTAAAACAAAATAAACATGTTTTAAACATAAAAATACATTAACGAAAGTATACATTATCAGAGGAGTTTTTTTAACATGTTTTTTTTTTTTTTTTTTTTTCAACCCTGCTTTAAAGACATTGGTAGTTCTATGAGAAGTAGGAGGAATCAACCGACTTACACTCTATCGTATATAGGTACAAACTCAATGAAAATTCGAGTAGAATAGTGTGGCTTAGCTGGGAATCGAACCCATGTCTTCAGCTTGTGTCGGTGTATCAACCACATTACTCGACCTGTTCCTTGAAAACCGGAGTTCAGCAATACATTGAAAAACATAAAGAAACAAAATAAAACCGAATTAGGGGCTTATGAACATTCTTAATATTAGATTTTATTTTAACTTCATGTGTTTTAGTCAGTGCTAGGTAAGACTAGAGATCTGGAAAGAATTTTGTAACGTTTTAAAGTAGTTATTCATAAATTGAAGTAAAAAATATTTTGCGTAAAAATGTGCTATACGTCACTATTGGTTTGTCGGAAAAGTTATGATGCATTTTGGTAATAGATGGCTGTAGTTGATTTTTGGAAGTACTTGTCATTCGCATCTGTGTTGTTGCTATCAATGTTAACAGCTGACAGTTGTAGGTCTTGGTTTCGACGTGTTCATTTGCCTCAAATGACCTCGAAAGTATACATTATCAGAGGAACATTAAACCTACAGTGTGATTTGATTTTAAAGGTGTAATGATTTCGATCTCCTACCAAAGAACCAAAAATCATTTCAAACATGTAAAATCAGTAATTAGTTTGAACGAATCACCCAGAAACGTCCGATTTCATTAACCGTCAAGGAGTTTTTTTCACCACGAAAACACTCTTGTTTGTTTTTTCGTCAGAAATGATTGGTGCATGGATGGAATGTGTTGCTTATACCCAACATGATCGCCTGACCTTGCACTATCAGACTTCCACTTGTTTCACTTTCTAAAAACTCTATGCGTAGTACAATTTTCAGTTCAGATAGGACTGTAGATCAGCACATTATTTAGTTTTTCTGCGATAAAGACAGGTCTTCTACGAATAAGAAATAATGAATCTCACTGGAAGAAGGCAAAAGGTTATCAAATAAAACGAGCAATGTATCATTGATTAATCTTTGTTCTTTATGGCCTTTGAAAAATAGTCATGACGTTTTTGACAGCCCAATAGTTAATATTTACATGATCATATGCAGTAACAGAAAAACTGAAAGTATTGTATATATATATATGAGGTGTGACAAAAAAGACAAAAGACAAGTCCATAGTTTGAAAAAAGATTGGAGTGGGAAACAACCTTTTCTGGTGACGTAATTCCACACTCCTCCTCTATCCATGTTGCCAGTTTTGACTCAATCGGTAGTGACAAGTGGAGTATTGCATCAGTGAGTGAACACGTGCAACTGCATTCTGCCGCAAAAATGTCTATTGCAAAAACTGAATAGCGAATGAACATCAAGTTTCTTGTGGAACTTAAGAAATCGGCCATAGCAACATTTCAAATGTTAACCGAGGCGTAAGGAGATGAATTTTTTCTCAGGCACGTGTGTTTGAATGGCATAAATGGTTTTCGGAGGAAAGGGACAGTGTAGAAGATGATGAAAGTTCTGGGTGCCCAGGGTCAAGGATTACATACCAAAACTGTCAAACTTCGTGAGGTGGCCCGGGGTGACCGAGGTTAAGTGTTTATGCAATGGGAGAGTTGGATAGTTTTAATTGGGAAGCTGTTCGACGCATTTTAACTGAGGAATTACACATGAGGAAGATTTGGTTGGTTGGTTCCAAAAGTTCTGTCCAATGACCAGAAAGAATACTGTAAAAACCTGTGTGTGGACATGGTAGAACGCATTAGAAATGAGCCAGTTTTGTTGGAATCTGTTCACCAAGAAAAAAAAATCAAGGCAATGTTGATTGTCTTCTTCGACACTAAAGGAATTCTAATGATATTGAGTGGGTTCCCAGTGGTCAGACTGTTACTCAGCACTACTACATTCAAGTACTAAAAAGACTTAGTGAAAAACTTACAAAAGAAAGACCACAGTTGTGGAATGATTGATGGCTGTTGCATCAGGACAATGCACCCGCTCACAAGACCCTATCTGTCAAGCAGTTTCTGACCAGCGAAAACATTACTGTGATGAAGTATCCAACTTATTTACCAGATTTGGGTTCCTGCGATTTTTTTCTCCCTCAAGTTAAATCTTACATAAAGGGAACCCATTTTACATTTAAAGATGTTTAAGTGAAAACGGAGAATCTCCTGAAGGACCTTCGAAAAACCTCGTCCCAGAAATGTCACCAGAAATGGTAGCACCGAATGAAGAAGTGTGTGAATGCTGAAGGGGACTACTTTGAAGATGATAACATCACAGAGAACTAATTCTGTTTGTACACTGACTTACTGAAACAGTTTATATATATATATATATATATATATCACACCTTGTATATAGATCATTATCAATTTGATGGAAAAGCCTGGAGCTGGAAACACGTCAGATATCTGGTTGGCAATGCTCAGGCTGCAACAGCAGCGCCTTGGCGTTACTAGTGATGTGTTAGGACAAATTTCATACTGTGTGAGAAGCAGTAGAACAGCAGTGTGCAGCGAACTACAGCAGACAGTGTTAGTGTGAAATGGACAACCTCTCTGATTTCCAAAGAGGGCAAATTATTGGCGCTGATTTATGTGGTACGAGTGTAACGAAAGTGGCAAGTGTGTCGCGAGAGATAATGTAAATGATAACGGCCTACAAAACATCATCAGCGAAGAGGAACAGTGGTCAGAAAGAAACCATCAGTGACAGGTCCCGCCGAGCTTTAAAGCACGTTATCATTACCATTGTGCGACTGTGGTGTAAGAGACGAAAAACTCAAGCAGCACCTCTCGCAGCTTGTACCGACAATCAGGGTCCGCCCTAAGTTAGATGGCATGGACAAATGGGGTCAGGTTGCACTGGTGAAACCGTTGATAAGGGATCGTAACAATTTAGCATGACACTAATGGTGCCGCGAACATGAAACATGGACCGCTGGTAACTGAAAAATGTGATATGGTCAGATAAGTCATAGTTCACCTAGTTTCAAACCACAGGCAGTGTATATGTGAAGCGTACGCCCAACGAAGATCCGCCGTATCTCAACATAACCGTGAAACATGGTGGCGACTCTGTAATGCTGTGGGCCGCAATATCCTGCTGTTGAGTGGGTTCTGTGCTGACACTTAATGGTTACGTCACTGGCCGTGATTGTCACCATTTTAGGGGACCATATCTGGCCCAGATGTTGTTTTCGGATAGTGACATGATAATGTGCTCATTCACCCTACTAGAGGTATTGAGGCGTGGTTTGAGGGACATGGGGGTGAGGTTGAACACCTACCCTGGTCTGTCCAATCCCAGGACTTGAACGTAATTTAACATCTGGTGTCCGTTTTCATGACATGAATCCAGCAGAGGTTTTCGCCTCCATCCTCTCTCACGGAACTGAGTGATGCTCTGCACGCCGAATAGTGTAGTAGTTTACTTACTACATTCACAACCTCTACGGCTCCAGAGGTCATCACAGATGTTGGGATGGCGAAAGGTGGTCTAACGCCATATTAATTTAGTAAGTTGCACTTTTTAAAATTTTTCCATTATATTGATATATATATATAGTACATACGTTTTGTTCTCAAACGTCACGTGTATAGAAGAGCTGATATTTGTAGACCATAAAAAATGAACATAGTCGAATGGAGTTTTGGAAAAAGAAAAAAGGTTGAGATGACATACAAAGGAAAGTATAAGTGGTGAGAATGTTAACGGTCGTTGCACACGCCTAATCTAATAGATCAAGAAATATAGTCGAAAAAAGCAAAGTACAAGTTCAAATGTCTCATTCAACAGTACAAGTATGAGACAAATACCATGGGACAAAGGATGTTTAATGTTTCTAACACAGCATACAGATTCACAAGTTATGTTCAAAATTATGTCCATTATGGCTGCACGACAAGGTTACAGTAATATAGCATTTCATATCATTGGGAGCTCTTGGCAATCCTCGTGTCCTTTACCATCCCCTAGAGGGGCGTGCTAGCCAATTAGTACATTCTGTTCTTCCAATTCAACGATGAAGAGACATTTCATGAAGGCAGACAGACCTTGTTGAGTCCTGCACGGTGGCTGGACAACCGTCGTGCTGGAATCACATTTTACTTCTGATCTACAGTGAAATGTCTTCTAACGTCGGTGGATAGTTGTTCCAGTGAGGATTGTCGACAGACTTATAATGCATGTTTCAGAGGTTCAGCTGTCCATGATTCATGATTAGTAAATATAGCTTCGTAAAAAGAAAAAGGAAAAATAGATCAAGTGTATTCTGGCCCAATACCCAGTCATAAAATTATTGACAAATACGATAATCGTTTCCATATAGCTCTTGGTGAAATGATACATAATAAGGGGGAAACTTGTGACGATGGGGAATACGTGACCATTCGGCGAAGTTTCGCCTGCATGATTGTAGTGGTTTGTATATACGGCAGTGTTCTTGTCTTTTTTGTTGGAGAACCGAATCTGGGGACCATGGAACCCGTATACTTGCCGATCATATTCATAAAATTAAGTAAATGCCACCACCCTTATTCTTGCACTGCTACCTTATCATTGAAACACTAAACTTTGCGTCGTAAAGTGTTAAAATATAGCACTCTCAAAAGCGATTTAATTTTGGTTGCATTCTCAGCCCAGCAAGAAAATACGAACATTTGGAGAAGTTATTATACAACGTACTACTCCCGAAAACTGCTTAGTTTGAGAGGGATTTTCGGCCCAACAAGAAAACCAAACGTAACTCTCACAGTTCACACACTACACTGACAGACTCCTCTGACTAAAGCTCATTCTACGCACGGGAGAAAAGAATCGCGTTTGGACATACGCAGAATAACCGTCTGTACAAGAAAGAAATTTTAGTCTAAGATTTTAAGTTCACCATCAGGATAAACTCCGTTTGCTTCTGCTAACTGCTAGCTAATGTAATTTATTTCGTTAACATCTGAGTCAGTTTTTCTGTAACAAGTACTTTCTATATCCATTGGTAGTTTCAAATTTAGCCTGATTCACAGATCCAAATTCAGAAACTTTTTACCTTTAACAACATTATGCAAAATCATATTTTGCGTCAGTGTGCATGGATGTTGTCATAAAGATTCTCAGTCTCTCATGAAATTATTACTTTGTTGTTAGTCTACTATATTGAACTGTATTTCTTCATATTGATCAACTTCCAACATTGGAAAATAAATACACGAGCACTCACTGGAACTTCCAATTAGAGATGCTAATTTATGAAACGGAAAACACACGTGGTTCGTATAAAGTCTATCTAAAAAATATATCAGCAATGCAAGTGTTCCCGTTAGTATACAACTAATTTGTCAAACTTTATTCCCACTCGTCCAGTGGCTAGCACGTGGTCCAAAATTCGATTCCCGCTGCGAGAGAACGAAAAATAATTCCATAATCATTAACTTACATTAATCATCGGTCTGCTTTAGCCTAAAGGACATAAGGGTGGAACGTTAAACTAAAAAGAATCATTTCATATAGTTGAGCTTTTCTACTAAGTAATTAAGGAGAAGTAAGTAGATCTTACGTCATACTTCTGAGCCTTCCATTCTGATTCAGCAAAACTTAGTCTTTCGTTAATCACTCAAAGAAGTACTCAGAAAGAGTTCGAAAATTAGGTGATACGAAAATAAGTTAGAATTGTTAATTGAGTTTCAGTGCTTCCATGTCAGAATTGTTAATTGAGTTCCAGTGCTTCCATGTGTGTGCGTTACAGTGTTGATAATGAATATTTACAGACGTGCTCAAATTATTAGACTCACGCTTGAAAACTGCAACGTTGATGTTTCAGTTCTAATTTCGGAATTCTAGAACATGTAATTTAATGGTTAAATCACCAACATAGGATCTTTCATTTGTTTACTTGATAGTTGAAGTAGTGATGATATCACCGTTGAACAGCAGATAGCATTAGTAGAGGGTAGGAAGTTCTGAAAGTGGTATTTCAGTTATAGACAACTATTGAAACGATTTTTAGGTTGTCTGGGGTAAAGTAGGCAACTGGAATCATTACCCCGAACAATCCCAAGAGTCTGAACCTGAGAAATCTCAGATCGGAGATGTTTCAAAGAAAATTTTGTTTACCTGAGGTCTTTAAGGCTTAGAGAGAACACAACATAACAGAACAAATGCAAATTACTACTAATGATTTATTAAAATAAAATAAAAATAAGCAAAACATTAAAAGAAAATGAACAATAATAACTGACAATGAACAAGATCATTCAAATAAAACGAAACAACATAGCAGAAAAGGATATAGCTCATTAATTCAAAATATCCTCTAGAAATATGATTAGCAATATGTGTATGCCAAGTGGCACCTGTTCTAGTATTTGTATCTTGAAATTTTGTAAGTCATACCTCTGAGAAAATTTAAACTATTACTTGAGCCATGACAAGATTAATGTTGTCTAGGGGAAAATGAAGTTACAATTATAGCAACTTAGTCAATAACAAAGTCAAAGACATATTTACCTCCTATAAGTTGACATCCCACGAGAATCAACCTCGGTTGCTGGTAGTTGGAGAGTGGCTCTCGAATTTTGTAAATTTTTCTTATATATTTTTCGGACAGGGTGTTGGCCGGAACATAGTCACACAATGTTAATTGACGTAAATGGTAAGAAAGGGGGGATCGAATAGTATGATTAGGCGGAGTTTATGGTGATTCCTTTGACATGTTTATTCGTGATTGGTTATGAACTTAAGTATCAGAACATAGGTAGGATGGCATAGCGACGTTGAGAGGAAGAATATCCGTTTTCCGGATTTCATTATTTTCCCTATTTTTCTTAATTTGATTATCCACTATCGATGATGACAAAATTCCTGTGGTTGCTACAACCACATTTTCCGTACAATGCGTTTCCCGTAGGAAACCACAACCATCAAAATTTAACTTAGTGGTGTATGCATTTCCAGGATAATATCTGCCATCCTGTTATTCCTGGAGCGTCAAACAAATGGAATTTCATTTCTCATCTAAAATAATAATGAAATTTAAGTCCAAAACCAACCAAGAGAAAACAAGTCTCTGTTATAAGAAAAGTAATGATTCAGTTAATTTAAAATTATCTATAAATTATTCCAGTCAATAATATCTCTTGCACTATTGTGGTTTCTATTAACAAGTTACAATCCGAAGTATTGTGGTTGCAGTCGTAAGCAGTTACGACATTCAAAGCGTTCAACAGCAGTTCGAATGGCCCAGTTTAAAGTGATCGTGACGTGTTTTGTGTATTAATCTTTTATTCTGTGAAGTCCTGTAACCGCAGCATAGTGGGAGAAGCCAGAGACCTTTCTCCGCGTAAAGTGGAAGTTGTCAAAGCACTTCTGACGGAAGAAAGATATACACAACGACAAATTGCTAGTAGAGTTGGGATAGGACAAAAGCTGTGCAATAGGAAAATCTCTATTGCAATTAGCAAGAAGGAAATGTATCAGCAAAAGAGGGTTGGGAAGTGTGGGCGAAAACCAAAGCTATCGCTAAGAGGTATCAGAAAACTAAAAGGATTGGCTCTGGGAAACAAACGCAATTTCTAGAGACTTAAGCATAAAAATGGCTGAGTATGGTGTAGACATTTCGCCTGAAAATGTTCGAAGGATTCTTTGTCTGAGGGAATAGAAGCATTCAGGCCAAGAAAGAAAGCAAAAATTACTCCAATCATGGCAAAGAAGCGCCTCGAACGGGCACGAGGCCTAGAACATTGAACTGCTGATGATTGGAGAATAGGTGTTTCAGTGATGAATCATGTGTCTTCGTGTCTGATGCATGTTCACAATATGTGCGATGTCGACCTGGGGAGGAATTCAAGTTGGAATGCCTCCAACAAACTGTGAAGCATCCTACTTGAGTCGTGGTCTGGCGTGTGATGTCTGTCTTCGGCCCTGGGAAATTGTATATAAAAGAAGAAACAATGAAGCATGACCAATACCTACAAGTTCTTCAAGAAGAAGTGCTTCCCCAGACTACAGTCTGGTTTGATGACGCACACTTCATCTTTATGCATGATGGAGCCCTATGCCACCTGGGCAAAACTGTGACAATTCTTCGAAAACAACGAAATTAGTGTTCTTCCGAAATTAGTGGCCGAGCAATAGTCCTGATATGAACCCGATTGAAAACCCTTGGAGCTTCACGAAGGAAAAACTAAAGAAGCAGCATATTACAACCAAACATCAGTTGATCAAGGACATCAACAATTTGTGGTATCATGATGCTGAATTGAAGTCAAAATGTGCTAAATTAGTATATTGCATGCCACAAAGGATAAAAGACTTAATAAAGAATAACGGATTTCATACGAAATATTAATCTTTGTGTGAGAGATCATTTTCTTGCAAGTATTCCATTTCATTTTTTGTTTCCAATTTAGATACACACACTGTATAGCAGTATTGTATTTATATTTGAATATCACGTACGCGTTTGTTTTATTGATATTGAAAAGCATGTGCCACGACCACAAGAAATTAGAACAGTTATAGAACAGTAATTTGGACTCAGTTCAAACGCGTTTTCTGACGTAATATTGTAAGAACAGTAAAATATTCAGAAATTGAATATTTGAATCTAATAATTTGAACACGTCTGTATTGGTAAGTACGGTAATCGGTACTGCAGTTGAAGCTTAGAAACGATATCTTTGAAGATAGACAGTTAGAATCAAAAATAATGTGAAAGAATTTTGGAAAAGAACAATTAAAAATTATGTGAATATGGCATATATCGTATCATATTTTCCCCAATTTAGGAATGGGAGAGTTCTGTCATTTCCCACTTCTTCACACGATCTTCATTTCAACACTTCGTTGTTTGCCCAAACGACATAATCATGGAACGTTAAACTGAAGGCTATTTTCCATTTTGTAATAAATTTTACTTTCTAAGTTTCCATTTACTCCAATATAATTCTGTGCTTTTTTCTCTCATTAAAAGCTTTGTTGAATTAGTTAAATTATTTTTATGTTCCAGGAAACATTATTGTTAGAACCTATGTTCGAAATCCCAGGATCAGATGTGGTAAGTGTCCACATAACTGAAGACGTAGTAAAGAGTAAACATCCTCCAGTCTACATCAGAGGGAAGCAAGTGTCGGAAGAGGAGGACCAAGCAGTGGAAGTTCAGGCCTGAAGCACTAAGATATGGTCCCTTCTAGAGTACAAAATGCCTCTCGTTTGATGAAGTTGGGAAACCAAAACAGAATTTAACAAGAATGTAGTCTTCTTGAATGCACCAGTTCCTCCTTCAGATAAAGCGTATTTGTTCTCTTTTTTTGGAAGCATGAAATTAACAGAGTGGGGTACGAATGCATACAATATAAAAATGGTATGCAAATGTGATAGTTGGTAAGCAGTTACCATGCTTAATCCAAATGCTCAGGTGCGTGTGTGATTGTTTCGCAGACGTGAGGAATAAAGAACAAATATGGTAATTTCGTCTATAGTTTTTTTTAGAATCTTTTATGAGGTTACTGTCTCTAAAAGATTGAACTAAATAAAGAAACTGAATGAATCATGAACTTCGTTATTGTGCAAGTGCGTTCTGTGTGATAGAAAATCTGAATGAATGAAGAACATATATATATTGTAATATATGTATATAGATTTTCACAAGACGTGCTGTAATAAAATTTGTTGCAGAAACTTTTGTGAAAAGTTGACTTGTAATAAATAAGTTCAGATTAACATATGGTGATGTATATATTTGCTGAATACGAATTAAATAAATTATGCCTAGTATTCTATATTCTATATATAGTGAAATTATTCAAATTATCATTTAATTCCGTTAAACATATTTCGGGCACAAAAATGTGGCCATATGTAATGTATTCATATTTCGTAATGTCTTGAGTGAAATTATCTCCCCTCTTTCTATCAGGATATATTAGCGAAGTTATTACGCATTAGATTAAAGCACCAAATTTGTGTAATAGATCTGTAATATCCATCCACTCGCTTACTATGATTTATATCTGGACTGAGCGTTAAATTCCGAGATCCTGGAAGGAACATTCAAATATGTCAGCCGGCTATAGGGGAAATAAATCAGTTCTCTCACAGAATGTTTATTGTATATATATATATTTATACAGCGCATACATCGTATGTACAAAGAGGAGCTTCAGAAGGACCAAAACCAGTGGCAGCTCCAGAGTTCTATATGAAAGAAGTCACAGCGGCACTGGCGGTGAAACTGACTTTGTTTTCCGCCCACTCCCCTTCCGGCTTAACACTTTCAATCCGGAGTAAATGCAGAGGAAACTAAATACATGGAAGTTCACCGGGATCGTAATACGGCAAATTGTGGATGCGTTAAAATATCAAATAATACTTTAGACAAAGTGGATACTTTCCAATATATTGATACTTTAGGATCAATATTACCAGACCAAAATCATATCCACAAAGAAATTAAATGTCGACTGAAATCAGGAAGTTCGTGTTATTATTCAGTTCAAAATATTTTGTCGTAGCGAATTCTGTCGAGGAATATGAAGCTTAAGAATATAAAACGGTAATCATGCCTGTTGTACTCTATGGTTATGAAACATGGTCACTTACTCTGAGGGAAGAACACAGATTGAAAGTATTAACTCTATGACCTATGGAACCCGGAGGTTCAATTCCGCGTTCACAGAAGCTCTCCACTGACTTCTATCCTTAGCTAACTGCATCCAGTTTCTACTTTGTATTCCAATCTCTGCGAGATCCATCTTAATATTGTCCTCCCATCTGCTCCTAGGTCTTCCTAATGGTCGTTTTCCGATTGGTCTTCCAGTCAAGACTTTGAAAGCGTTTCTACTTTCTTCCACTCTAGCTACATGACCCGCCCACCTAAGCCTCCTAGACTTGACGACCCTAACAATGTTGGGTAAACCATATAAATTATGTAGTTCCTCGTTATGAAGTTTCCGCCATTCCCCATTCCCGTTCCTCTTGGGTCCGAATATTCGTCTCAGGATCTTGTTCTCAAATACTTTCAGTCTATGTTCTTCCCTCAGAGTAAGTGACCATGTTTCGCAGCCATACAGAACAACAGGCATGAGTATCGTTTTGTATATTTTAAGCTTCAAATTCCTCGACAGAATTCGCGACGACAAGAGATTTTAAACCGAATAGTAACACGAATTCCCTGCTTTTAGTCGACATTTAATTTCTCCGTGAATATGATTTTCCTCTGTTAATATTGATCCTAGATATTTGAAACTATCCACTTTATCAAAAGTATTATTTAATATTTTAACGCATCCATAATTTGCTGTATTCCGGTCCCGATGCACTTCCATGTATTTAGTTTTCTCTGCATTTACTTCTAAACCCATGTCCCTGCAAGCGTTTAATAAGATCTCTGCATTTCTTTCTCTTGTTCTCCTATCATCTCCTATTAAATTTACATCATCAGCATATGCCATAACCTGGTGAATACCGTTCAACTCTAGGCCCTGGTTGCTATCTTTTATTTTCCTTATAGCGTATTCCAGAACGAAGTTCAATAATAATGGCGACAATGCATCTCCTTGTTTCAGACCATTTTCGACGTGAAAGCTCGTGGACAAAAATTTTCCTACCCGGACTTTACTTTGGGATTCATTTAAACATATCTTAATTAATCTAATTAGCTTTCTCGGTATTCCAAGTTCTGTAAGAATGTTGTATAATGTTTCTCTCCTAACCGAGTCGTAAGCGTTTCTAAAATCAATAAATAGTTGATGTACCGGGGTATTGTATTCCCACTTTTTTTTTTCGAGTATTTGGCGAATGGTAAATATTTGGTCGATAGTTGATCGATTTCGTCTAAATCCGCACTGATAATCTCCAATAATTTCATCTGCATATGGAGTCAATCTTGCTAATAGAATATTTGAAAGGATTTTATAGGATGTTGACAGAAGAGAAAGGCCTCGATAATTATTACAGTCAGTTTTGTCGCCTTTCTTTTGAATTGGAACAATGATTGATTCTTTGCACTCTTGTGGCAGTTTTTCCTTGTTCCAGATAAGGAGAATGAGTTTGTGTATTTTGTTCCACAATTTTTCGCCTCCAGCTAAAATTAAGTTAGCCGGAATTTCATCTACACCCGGAAATTTGTTTTTTTCAATTTCTTTATAGCGGTTTCTACTTCAATTCGGTTGGGTTCTGGAATATACGGTTCTGCGGTGTGCATCTCCTTTTCTCCACGCACACTAGTTTTTGGTTGCGTGTTAAGCAAATCGTCAAAGAAATCTTTCCATCTATTTAAGATGCTATCCGTGTCAGTGAGAACTGTACCGTCAGATAAAGCACGAGGTTGATAGCCTTTCTTAAATTCGTTGATTCCCTTACACATGTCCCGGATGTTTTTATTTTTACTATTGTCTTCAAGTTCCTTAATTTTAGCTTTCAAAAAATCGCGTTTCTTTGTTCTAAAGGTTTTGGAAGTTTCCCGCCTGATATCTGCGAAATTTTGTGTAGTTATTTCATTCGGAATTTGTAGCCAGCGTAATTTTGCCTGTTTTCTCTTCTCTGCTAGTTTTATGCATTCCTGGTCGAACCATGGTTTGTTACTACGTATTTCCGCGTGTCCCAATTTTTCTTTTGCTGAAATTTTAATGCTATCTCTAATTTTAATCCAGGTATCCTCAACACTAGTGCACTCCGAATCTTCTAAATCCGAGAATCTATTCGAAACTTCAATTTGGTATTTCTCTCTTACCTGGCTCTCTTCTAATTTCTTTAAATTGAATCTCTCCGTTTTCGGACAATGAATATTATTTTCATTCAACGATAATCTCTCTCGTATTATCGCTGCTACTAGGTAGTGGTCAGTGTCACAATCAGCCCCTCTAAATGACCGGACATCAATTACGCTAGATTGGCTTCTTCTATCTACTAAAACGTGATCAATTTGATTATGTGTTTTCCCGTCTGGTGATGTCCAAGTATATTTATGAACGTCGCGACGTGGAAATTTTGTACTCTTCACGATTAGGTTTTTGGATGTTACAAAGTTCACGAGTGTAACACCGTTGTCATTACTTTCCTTATGCAGACTTTCGTTCCCTATAATCGGTTTGAAAATATCCTCTCGTCCTACTTTCGCATTAAAATCCCCTAATAGAATTTTCATATGGTATCGCGGGAGTTGGTCAAATATCCGTTCCACTTCTTCGTAAAAACTGTCTTTTATATCGTCATTCTTATCTTCAGTTGGGTCATGTACATTTAAAGCAACAATATCTCACCACCGTCCCTTAAGAGTAATAAAAGAAAGTCTGTCAGTAACAAATTCAACCCGTTTAATTGCTGGTAATATACGTTTATGAACGAAAAACCCTGTTCCTAACTGGTGATTTTTATTTCCTTCCCCGTAAAAGAACGTAAAATTTCCGGAATTCACAGATCCATTTCCTTCCCACCTAACTTCCTGAACTCCACTACGTCCATCCTGTATTTCTTTAACTCACTCGTAACGAATTTTAACGCGCCTGCTCTATAAAGACTCCTAATAGTCCATGTTCCAAATCTCATGTCCATTTTCTTTTGCTGAGGTCGTGCCCAGTTATCAGTCCTTGTCCGAGGCTTTTGTAAATATTTCTGAACAAGTGTTTTTTATTTATTTATTTATTTATTTATTTATTACAGAATGAGGTTGTTAGCCCTACCCAAACCCCCAAGCTGGGGGACCACTCCTAGTCGGCTGTCCGCGACTGCTTAATCAGTATATTCGCTGCTAACATCTATATCTAGAGGCCTTCTCGATCCGCAACCTGAGGACACGCCATGCCGTGGTGACAGGACAGATTGAAAATATTTGAGAAAAAAAAAATCCTGAAACGAATATTCGGACCTAAGGGGTACGGAAGTGGGGAATGGTGGAAATTTCATAACGAGAAACCGCATAATTTTGAACATTGTTACGGTCATCAAGTCTATGGAGGCTCAGGTGGGCAGGTCATGCAGCCAGAATGGAAGAAGGTAGGAACGCTTTCAAAGTTTTAACTGGAAATCCAATCGGAAAACGTCCATTAGGAAAACCTAGGGGCAGATGGGAGGACAATATTAAGATTGATCTCGCAGAAATAGGAATATAAAGTAAAAACTGCATCCAGTTGGCTAAGGATAGAAGTCAGTGGAGAGCTTTTGTGAACGCGGCATTCAACCTTCGGATTCCATAAGCCATAGAGAGAGATAATATATTTAAGTTAAGCACAACTGCACAACAGCCATGAGTGAGTGGTTAGTTCTTGTACTTCTATCGGGAAGTCCGGGACTCAACCTCGAATTCGAGCATTTTGACAAAAGTTTTTCTTAATTGTATCTGTGAATGTAGAGATAGTGCGTGTACTGTACTGTGAATCCTGGCCGACTTCCTTTAAAGTTTTTAAATCGTTGTTATTACTAATTACCAACGGTGACGGATTTGCGAAGGGGGTTAGGGTGGGGATGTCTTACAGATTGAAGCCTGAACCCCGAAATTACGGAATTTCTAAAACAATCTAAATATTTGTTATGCCTTTACTCATAAACTTCAAGCTCTCCTCAATAAAAATTAGGTATTTTTAGAAAAACTAAACATTAATATGGAAAAACCCTCCCAAAATACTTTTCTAAATCCGCCATTGAATATAAGTATAAAATGGTCTTCAAGGTTGTATCCGGAAGATTATTGCTGAATACAAACAAAACGAAATATTAGTTATGCCTATACTCATAAACTTCAAGCTCCTCCCAAATAAATATTAGGAAATTTTAGAAAAAACAAACATTAAGCAGAGAAACACCTCCCAAGATACTTTCCTGAACCCGCTACTGATTATTTCTATTAAACTGTATTCAATGTTGTATCCGGAAGATTATTGCTAAATCATTGCACAGCTACAGTATCACAAAAATGTGGAAGTACGCTCTGACAGATATACTGACAAACGTATGCTCTGACGGATATATTGAAAAACATAAGTTTAACTTACGTGCTAGAAGCTAGAGTAGGCCTACTAATCCCTAAGAAATGAAACACGGATGATTAAAAAGAAATGATGTAGAGAAGGAAAAAAAATGTTGATAACTCAGAAGTTAAAATAAAGTTAAATATTCTCTACAATTGCCCTCAAATACTACGTACTGTATGTTTACTTTAATTCATAGAACATGTGCTCCATCCATCATGATGGTGAATTCCAGAGCGAAATATGGTATTTAGGTCATAGAGTATACTATAAGAAAGCTATTCAAATAGAAAAATCATGAAAATGAAAAAAAAATCCAAAATTCTCGTTCCCCCCCCCCAAAAAAAACGGCTTTTTATTAACAAAAAGCCATCGATTCAAAAAAGCCGGCTTTTTTGCATCTCTGGTTTGAGAACATAAGTGCCTGAATTAGTGCTTTATACAAGCCCATTCTTTTGAATTGGAGACATCGATCTTCCATTAATAATAAGTGACAATATATTTGCATTCATAAGAGGAGATGAGACAAACAGGTATGCACGACAGCAAATTGAAAAGAAACGTATGGAAGGTCCCTTGAAATCAAACTCAATATTTACAAAATGGAAGTCAGTTTACTTTGCAAGAAATAAAGTTATTTTTTCCAGTGATTATTAACATGTTTTGTACGAAAACCGGCATTGAAGGACTACTGAAATATATAACCCATTTTGCACAATACATATTCAAGAGAATTGACAAATAAAAGGATAATTTTTTTGAAATTTTGGTCATGTTACATATAAGTGACATCCAAGTAGTTAGGATAAACAAAATTATGATCCCCTTCATAAAATTCGACCACTATCGGACCATTTTGCTGGAAAGTGTCAGGAAGTGTACGCCAGAGCAAACTTTTACAATAGATGAGGCAATATGTGGATTTAGAGGTCATGTTCCATTGAGGATTTATATGAAAAGGAACATCAAAATATTTGAACTTTTTGAGGTCAGAAGTGGATTTGTTTGCAATCTGGAGGTGCGAGAGATTACGTACAGAAAAAGCTGGCGGAAAACACCACAACTTACTGTCCCTTTGCATTGGAAAATGTTTCGAAGTTTTTCACACGACAGACAAATATTGAGATGATTAAGTATCGTGTGATTGAAAAATAAACTAATTTCTATATATTGACTATTTTTTAAACAATTGTGAAGTGTATATAAACATTTAAGTATACATATATGTGTTGTCATTCAATGTCAAGAAGTGTCAAATAGGTCTGTTGCTAGGTGAGACAAAACCAGTATATGATACTATTATTTTCTAATAGATTGGTACTTCTACTTTCATTTCTGAAAGTTTGAACCGTTTAGATTTAAAACTTACGAAAATACAATTTTTTAAAAGAACCCTTATTTTCTCCAGAACACAGAACTTTGAAATTTAACTCGTAGGATCGAAAATGTTAAAGACCTCTAGTGATTTTTCACTTTGAAGCCATTCTTTAAATTCTGTTGTGAGAAACAAATACGTATCACAGGAAAATAATAACGAATTTGCCATTGCATAATCGTATATCCAGTATGTTCTACATAAAATTATATAACGTACTTTTAAATATTTTACTCGGCACAAAAATTTCAAGCTATTCAAAGAAGTGGAAAACAACTGATGTTGCCAACACTGCCCAGCCCATTTCTTCATTTTGGATTTCTTAATGTCAGTCTAAAGCCATGAAATAGTGTCATCAGAAAGAAGGACAAGTTTTCATTCGCAGGAGGTATAGTTTTCAGTTTTAGTAGGTGTCAGCTATTGGTTTGTGTTCTTGCTTCCCAATCAGGGAATCTCACAAGCGAGTTTTAGCGCACAGGTTTATGTATGAGATAATTTGGGAGAACATAATTTTTCAATTCAAAATGATAAACCAAGGATTGATAAATTTAAGGAGAGAAAGGTTCATTTAGGGAGCAGAATGGTAAATTTTGAAGGTTGTATTCAAGGTGTTGGAGGAGGGTCCGTCCTTGGGATAAATCGAGTGGCCCATCTTCCTCACTCAATATTTTGCAGCTTTTCTTCAGTTACTTTATGTAATATAGTATAGGCCTTGGTCGGCTCCCTTCTTCCTACTTATCTCGCATCTACGGGAGTATAAATTAATCGTGGAAACCTGCATTTCATGCCACCTATCTAGACTGCTTTTTTAAATATTTTTTATTGGTTTTTCACATTCTGTTATTTGTATGGCGTGAAATCCCAGTCATCTTTTGACAATAAAAGTTGGACTAAGATATTTACTCATTATTAGTTAATTGACATACTCGGATCATGTTCCCAAAAATATGGGTTATATGTGTTTGTTCCCTAATTCATTGTTCGTTTTAATTTTGACCTTTAAAGTGTGTATAGGAAATATAATTTTCAGTTCATTTATCTATTTTACGTATTACTTTCTGTCGTATTCGTTTATTCATCGGAATTAAATGCCTTTTTTCTGCGATAAAGCTATAGGGATAAGACCTACTACGAGAAGATCCGAATCCGAGTCCATTTTTTAATACAGGGTGTCCCAAAAATCACCGAACCCGATGTTTAAGACCGTATAACTAAAAAAAAAAAAAACTAAACGGAATGAGAAGGAACGCTCTTTGCAACAGAAAGCCCTAATGAAAGGCTCTTTTAATAAGGCACTTTTAATGAAAAAGGAGAAAGTTGATTTTTAAACGAAAAAGATTGATAACGTACATACTCCTTGCAACCCTGAAATGTAGCGATTAATTTTTCATTTGTTTATGTGCCTAGAATAGTTGCTATCCAGTTAGCTGTTCGTTGTTTGATAAATGATGGTGTCCACTTGTGCTGAAGTGCTTTGTTTTTCAAAATAAAATTTTCTACCCAGGAAAGAGTGTATATTGTGGAACAATACTTCCAAACAGTGTCATATTCTGGTGTAAGAGAAGCATTTCATGTAAAGTTCCCAAAGTCTCCTTTGCCACAGAAGTCGACCATTCCCCCCCCCCCCTAGTTCAAAGGTTTCGCGAAACTGGATTAATAGCAGACAGGTTACGTTCGGACCGTTATTCTTTGAGACAACAGTGGATATTGCTGTGTACGGGAATCTCAAATGCAATTCGTTGCTCTCCTGGAAGAAGATGAACGTGATGCTTGGCTGCAACAAGATGGAGAGCAACTTGTCACACCCAACGATTCACTTCGTATGCTGCGCGAAATTTTTGACGATCGTCTGATTTCAAAGATTTATGAGCCAGTCGCTCTCCAGGTGTGACGTCTGCTATTTCCTGTGGAGTTACTTAAAAGGGAAAGTAACCAAAATAAACCCAGGAACTTGGAGCATCTGAAAAGAAACATTACACAGAAAATTGGGAATATCTGTGTAGTAACCAACAAAAAGGTGTCCGAAAACATTATAAAACGTACAAACTTATGTATCCAAGAAAACGGTGGACATTTTGAACACTTTGAACATTTCATGTGATTTGTAGTCATTTGTCAATTTCAGGGTTGTAAGGTGTATGTACGTTATCAGATTTTTCCTTTAAAAAATCAACTTTCTCCTTTTTCATTAAAAGTGCCTTAGTGTGTTTGTAGTCATTTGTTAAACCCATCTGTCAGTGACACTTGACAGCAGCACTGTTGCCAGCGTAGTTCATATTATTGTAAAAACTTGGATTTTGTGAACAGCTCAATAATACACGTGTGCAATGTTTGTAAGACTTCATCAATGTACTTTTTCTGTCAAATTCAATATGTGGGCATCCAGATTGTTCGCTAGTATTGAGAAATGTTGAAAAAATTTACCGGTATGGCTTCTGTGATTCAGTATAATCGATTTTTAAAAAAATCCGACTCTGGCAACTTTTTAAATGTTTATTATTAAATCATGCACGGCAAGAAACATGTTTGTGTCTGAAAATTTTCTCAATATATAGGGCTTTCTGCTGCAAAGAGCGTTCCTTCTCATTCCATTTAGTTTTTTTAGTTATACGGTCTTAAACATCGGGTTCGGTGACTTTTGGGACATCCTGTATCTGAGAAGAGTATTGAACAAAAGATAGTACCCGTAATCGCACACAGAGAAAGCGCAACTTGGCTACCAACAGGCACAGTACCCCTCTTTAATTACCAAAGTCTGTGTTGGTATAGATATTACTGTGTTAATGGTAACTTAGTCTACATTATATATATGTTCAATTATTTTACAGTAGTTGCCAGTTTGGCCAAATAAAATGACGGAATTTAAATGCTCATTAACAAAAGTTAGTGTGCCATTCATCAAACATTTTATTGATTATTATATTCTACGTTTTGAATTAAGCCTTCTCTTTACACAAACAATAGTACTTCGTGGTAAAAATTGATAATCGTCTCAAACCACTATATCTCAAAACATCCCGGTGTCACAGGGATTTTTTACCCCTGGAAAGTTTTACCCCCTGGAAATCTTTACCCCCCCCTTGTCGGTTTCTGGTAATTTCAAAGGAAAAGTCAGAAGTCACATAAAAAATGCATACCATTGAATGTGTTCTTTCAGTGTATGCACTCGCTATGGGAAGATGGCTTCAAATCTGAAGATTTGGTAGGGGGTAATAATTTCCTAGGAAATTATTACCCCCCTGTCGGTTATGGTTACTTCAAAGACAAACTTAAATGTTACATTATAAATTGATATCACTTCTTAGTAACTCTTAACAGACACAATCACTTTGGGCAAGATGGCTTTAAATCTGAAGATTTTGTAGGGGGGTAAAATTTCCTAGGAAATTATTACCCCCCTGTCGGTTATGGTTACTTCAAAGACAAACTTAAATGTTTCATTATAAATTGATATCACTCCGTAGTATCTCCTAACAGACACAATCAGTTTGGGCAAAATGGCTTTAAATCCGAAGATTTGGTAGGGGGGTAAAAATTTCCTAGGAAATTATTACCCCCTGTCGGTTATTGGTTACTTCAAAGACAAACTTAAACGTTACATTATAAATTGATATCACTCCTTAGTAACTCTTAACAGACACAATCAGTTTGGGCAAGATGGCTTTAAATCCGAAGATTTGGTAGGGGTAAAAATTTCCTAGGTAATTATTAACCCCTGTCGGTTATTGGTTACTTCAAAGACAAACTCAAATGTTTCATTATAAATTGATATCACTCCGTAGTATCTCCTAACAGACACAGTCACTTTGGGCAAAATGGCTTTAAATCCGAAGGTTTTATAGGAGTATAATATTTCCCTAGGAAATTTATACCCCCTGTCGGTTTTTAGTTACTTGAAGACCAATTGAAATTTAACATTATAAATTTATATTATTTCGTGTTATGCCTTAACAGATAAGGTGACTTTCGCGAAGATTTCATTGTATCCGAAAATTTGAGAGGGGGCATTATTTTCTTAGGGCAAAATGGCTATTCCTTCTTGGTTATTTCAAAGACAAAATCTATTGTTACTTTATAAATTGATATTATACCTTATTATCTGTTAACAGACGCACTGACTGTGGGTAAGATGTCTTTATATCAGAAATTTTGTAAGGGGTGATTTTTCCCTAGGGAATTTATACTCTTGTATTGGTTCTGTGCTACTTCAAGGATAAGGTCAAATTATTACATTATAAGTTGATGTTATACCGTTTTATGTCTTAACTGACGCACTCACTTTGGGGAGGATGAAGGATGATTTTACATTCGGAAATTTTGTAATGAGATAATATAGGCTATATATCGAGTGTTGCAAAATAAGTGTTACAACTCTTGCGAGGTGACTCCTGCCACTGAGACAAGAAAAAAATTCTCTTGAATTTTCGGCTATCGGACATAGTTTCGGATCTACAAGGTGCCGAAAGCGTGGGAAAATGACTTTCGGACACCAATAGTTCGGAAATTATCCAACGGAAAGAGGGCGGATAAAAAATTCACTGAAGAATTGAATTGCTGTATTGAATTTTGCATGTTTCACAATTCTACCATGCACGCGCAAGGGATTCTACAAAGGAACGTAGGGAGTCCCGGATAATCTGCCAAATGAAAATTGACCTAAATGGATATGAATTGATAGGATTTTTATCAGGTAACAACAATTCGTTTGTATTAAGTCGATATCTGGAACAAATACAAAATGGCGGACACCTTCATTCCCGTTGTGTGTGGTTGCATAATCGCCAGGTACGAATGCTGGCCAAGAGTGACGTTCTGAGTATTAAGTAGCGAATTTGTTCTCAAATGCTCTAAAAAAGCATCTGGAGTGTCGGTAGAGCACAACACATGAAGCAGGGTGATTCACATGTGTGGAGACACGTTACGAAAAATGCCCAGAAATGCACTCATACTCAGTAAACGTGAGTTCAAAGCGTCGGAAATGTAAGGATTAGCGTCAAGAATATGAAAGCCATTGCCAAGTCACCAATAATATTCCCTCAATTCGATGGAATATGATGTACATGGTTGCATAGCAATAAGGATGCAACAACTGAGGCCAAGTTGAAACTGTGCATGGGAACTCACAAAGAAACTGGGTAAACTAAATGAAAGTCAGTAGTGGGATCGCATAATTGATATTGAAATGTGGCCAGTGTGTGTGTTGATATCAACATGTAGCTAATGGACAAATGTCAACATGTCCCACTACTGCTGGGACACCGTCCCACGTGCGAAAAATAGGAAAATAACTACTTGGGTCTTGAATCTGAGGCCGTGGGCTCCAAGTAGGATTGAAAGCTGCGACCACGCGTGCGAAAGCGAGCGCTCTATCCCTGAGACTTCGAGGGAGTCTCGCTTTCTCTGTATTCATTTCTTTGAGGAGTACCCACTTTGTTTGGCAAGCGCTCTTGTACAGCCTCCCGACACGCTTGTGTTTCATTTTGTTACTCCCACTGCGCAGTTGTAAACAATCAGAGCTTTAAGACGTTTCTTCCTATTTCCCATGTCGTTTTATTTTCCATATGTATAATGTTCCAACAGTAGTGTTGCATGTGCCAAATTGGTTCATTTTCGTCTTTGTCTTAGCATGTGCACTGTGTGTAAGATACGAATTTCGTGAGGTACTTGTCTATATTTCGAGTACGTCATACGTCCCAGAAAGTTTGTTATTTTCACGCTCTATCAGAATTTGAACCATGGATTAAGAGATTTCTTTTCGTATGTGTCGACTGTGTTGTCCATTAGCTACATGTTGATAACAACACACACATTAGCCACATTTCAATATCGATCATGCGATCCCACTAGTGACATTTACAGGGGTGTAGCCAGCAGGTTTGTGTAGGGGGGCCGCCGTTTTTGATGGGGGGCCAGCTACAATGTACAAAGCCAAAAAAAAAAATGTGTTGCTGCTAGTGTTTTTGATGCCTGAATGAAAGGAAAGTTTTGGTTTCCTTCTGGAAGACTAAAACCACTATCTTAGCTTATTATTATTATTATTATTATTATTATTATTATTATTATTATTATTATTATTATTATTATTATTATTATTATTATTATTATTATCCATAAATTATATTCAAGACAGTTTTATTATGCTTAATCAAGAACTACTGCCCGGGACAAAACGCTATACTTTTGTGCATAACTATAAAGGTAACCAAGAAAGTTCTGTCCCTTTTCGTGGAGGCCTGTGTTCAATTGGACCTCACACTGTGAGTTGAATGCGAGTGGAGATAAGGCGAACGTCAGTTGTTGGTGTGGGTATATCCAACATACTACCTGGTTGTGGCAATTCAGACACACCGTGAACTTGCGTAAAGACAGAGGAACATGGAACCCAATGCATCTGCCCCTGACTTTTTTTTTAATCTCTCTAATTAAATGGAACATGGGACATCCACAGAGCGTCATAAGAGCATGTATGCTGAACGAGTTCAAATGGAGGTCAAACGCCAGTGTAGCGGGACAGAAGATATGCCAGGCCTTTGGTGAGGGTGTCGTGACGACGCGGACAGTGCAGCGATAGTTTAACAAGTTAAAGAACGATGACGAAACACCCGAAAACACCATGTGCCAGAAGACCAACACATGTACAAAAAGGAACTGGGACTACAATTCAGTATGTGGTGAAACCATTCGGCAGCACATCCATCAACTTGTGAAGCACCACAAGTTGGGTCGATGGGTCTCTCATATTTTTACTCCCGGCCAGAAGGCAATGCGGCAGTCGCCTGTGTTTATTTACAGTTTCGGAGCCATTTCTGGACAGGGCGTTGACATGTGATAAAAAGTGTGTCCTATACGAAGCTCCACGGCGCCGTCATCATTGGTTAGCATCCCATGAATCGATTTCAAAACAGCAGAAACCAGCACTGTACCAGAAGAAGGTCCTTGTGTGTGTTGGGTGCATCGTACATCGGGAACTGCTACCAGCTGGTCAGAGTATCAATGCAACTGTGTACTGTCAGCAGTTGAGCTGTGCTCAACAAAAGCTCAAAACTCTGGAGCCATCACTTCTGAATTGCAAATAGGTCCTCGTTTACGGGACAACGCTAAGTCCCACGTGGCTAGGATGACTCAGGACACCATTTTCCGCCTTGGATGGGAAACAATATTGCAACCACTATATTCCCCGGGTATTGCACCGTCCGATTATCATCTGCTCCATTCTTTGGACAATCACCTTAGAGGACGCCAGTTCAAATCCCTAGTAAAAGTCCAAAATGCACCTCGTACTTTCTTCGTTTCACGGTCCACCAAGTTCTACCGCGATGGATTGCATGGCCTTCCAGAACGTTTTCAGAAGGTCGTCGATGGTGATGGGGACTATTTTTGATCTTCCAGGTTAGGTGACATATCGATGTTCGAAGGTGGTGGGTGGAAAAGCAATAAAACTTTTCTTGGTTACCTTTATATTTAAATTTAAGACTTTCTATACAGAACCTATCTACACAAGATTGATTTTCTTTGAAATTTCACTTAATTTCTTTACGGTTTCCTGAAAAAAATACTTATTTATTATTCGTGACTAAAACAAAACATAATTATTTTATTACACTGAGTAGAAATAAAAGAGAGCGAATGAAATCCAAATTGAATAAAACATTGTTTCTCACCAAATTTTCCATCCTCTATGCCTTTTAAAACACTTGTTAAAGCAAATAAAATATACTGTACTTACAAATCAGTTTAGTATCTTTGTTTTATGGCTGTATTTGTAGTACCTTGTTAAAACGTTTGTCTTCAAACTGTCAAATATAAATCGCAGTAAATTGTGTAATCTGCTGTCACAAAAAAGTATCCTATTTTTCGATCGATATAAGGAAGAGATACTATACTATTTTTCGATCGGTATGGAAAAAACATATTTCTCCATACTATTTTACCATAAACTATTAATTGTCAATAAACTTTGTTACTTTTAAATGAATGAAGCGAGATAATTTTACTATGATGTTTTAAAAGCTGGTCATTTGGGGGACCAGGAAACCATTTGGGGGGCCTGGCCCCGATGGCCCCCCCTTGGCTACACCCCTGGACATTTAGTTTACCCAGATTCTTTGTGAGTTCCCTTGCACAATTTCAACTTGGCCTGAGTTGTTGCATCCTTATTGGTATGCAACCGTGCACATCATATTGCATCGAATTGAGGGAATATTATTGGTGAATCGGTAATGACTTTCATGTTCTTGATGCTATTCCTTACATTTCCGACGCTTTGAACTCACGTTTACTGAGTATGAGTGCATTTCTGGGCATTTTTCGTAACGTGTTTCCACACATGTGAATCACCCTGCTTCATGTGTTGTGCTCTACCGACACTCCAGATCAGTGGCGGCTCGTGCTACTTATACTTAGGAGGGCTGCATAAAATAAAACACTTACCTTATTTAAAAATTAATTCCATATGACGGTCCTTCCTTGTAGCAAACTTGTCAATAACTGTATTATTAAAGTTAGGGATCTTTAACCTTTTCAACCATTTCCTTTTCTATTGATAACATGGCAAGTGCTGTTAACCGTTCTTCTCAGATTGTATTTCTCAGAAAAGTTTTCACTCTTTTAAGGGTAGAAAAGCATCGCTCAGGTTCACTAGTAGTTAGGGGCAACGTTATGAATATTTTCAAAAGTTTTAACACTTCAGAAAAAGTGGAAGCAAGACTATTGTTTATAATATATTGGAGGAAACTCACAGCATCACCAAGTTTCCTTAACTCTTCTCTTGCATAAACTACACTAAGGCCAGTTTTAGACGAAAGCATTTATCGTAGCATTTCTCGTAGCAGATGTGCTGCCAAAAATCTCGTATAATATTCTATGGCATCAAAAGTATATTGTGCTTTTACACGGTAGCATTTTGATAAGCATTTTGTGACGTAGCAAACAAATCACTGGAGAAGAGCGCAATTATGGCTCCAAAACTAAAAACAGATATTTCAATCACTATTTCTTCTAAAGTCCTTTTTCGCATATGGTTATTATGATACAAAGGACTTTTAACGGTGCAGTTATACTATACAGATACATAGATTTTAAAATTTACAGAAGAAATTTCTAATGTTTTAATAGAGTAGTGTATAAGTAATTGAAATATGGTGTGCACTTACATCTGAGATGCGTATTTATGTGGAAATATAGAAATTAAAGTCGAACCTGAAATGCACGTAATTATCAATAAGCTGCCATAAAATTTTGGCAAGTCTGTAATTTCCCCATTTTGTATCGAAAACAGAACCCAACCATCCCCATCGGGGTTTCTAACCCATTCCCACTACTGCTGCTGCTACTACTACTACTACTACTGCTACCACTACTACTCCTATTCCAACTACTACTACTATCCGTTCCTACTCCTACTCCTATTCCTCCTCCTCCTCCTCCTACTACTACTACTCTTACTACATCTACTGCTACTGTTACTATTACTAAGTACTCCTACTGCTACTACTTACTTCTACTACTATTACTCTTACTATTACTACTACTACTACTATGAATACACCTACTACTACTTCTCCTCCCCCTCCTCCTACTACTACTACTACTTATACTATGGATCCGTATAGTAAAACTACACGTTACCACCTCTTAAAGTGAACCTGCACCGGAGAATGCAAGAGCACACCAATAAATGAAACGAAAAAGTTTTTTTTAAATGAATTTATGTGTGTATCCGTATAGTGAAACTGCACGCTTTTAACTTTGTACAAACAAGGAAGTTCCTCATATTTTTTAATCAACATAATAATAGTATCCCTACTCCAACTCATTTTTCTTTACTACAGTTCAATTTTCCACACATCGCTTCCTTTTAACACACCACGGCGCTGCAATCGGAGCAGAAATGCTGGGGAAAATGCTACGAAATAGAGCAGGTTCTATCGACAAGAAATGCCATAGGATATGCCATGGCATGGGAAATCCTATAGCATTTGCTACTTTACACGGTAGGATATTGATGATACGATTTTTGCTACAAGAAATGCTACGATAAATGCTTTTGTCTAAAACTAGCCTAAGTTCTGTATGAAGTTTATCTTTACCAAACACAGGAAAGAGTTCTGTACATTTATTGAAGATTTCTTCGGGAAAGGAAGCACTAAACTGATCAAAATTAGATTCCTGCAGAAGTGAAGATATCGATAAGTGGTCTGTAAAATGGAAGCGCAGGTTCACTTCGTTTAAAATAACATCACTCACTTCTTTGGCTGCGGCTGTTCTTGATTGTGCGTTTGAAACAATTCTCCTTTTGTTTTGACTTTGCGTTTCGGTATCAATTAGTCCTACTGATTCCCTGATTTTATTAATTTCAGTAGTAAAGGCAGATAAATATGACTGGACTTTTGCTGCATCTATTTGATGACTCTGTAGTTGGTTATATAGAATATCAAGATGTGGCATAACTAAGTGAAAAAAAAATTAGCCAGAAACAAAATTCATTTTGGTGATAACCCAACAAGGCAGATGCTTCATTTATTGTTGCGGTGCTTAAGGTCTCGGATTCTGACAAAATTTGGAAGCATTCTTTCAGTTCTTCCTGCTTTTCATACACTGCATTAACAGTCCTAGATTTAAAATTCCATCTAGTTGGTCCACCAGTGGGTATCCGCTTGGCAACAGGAATCTAAAACAACTGTTCTGTTATGAGAGCGAGAAAAAAAAGCCGGGATAGCAGAAAGATTAGAAAAGAATATTCTGGCTTTAGTGTTTTGTCTGGTGGCTCTTTCTATCACAAGATTCAATTGATGAGCAAAACAGTGCACAAAATAAGCATTAGGGTATACCTCTCTCACTTTGGCCTGAACTCCATTTATAGCTCCACTCATTACAGCTGCGCCATCATAGCTTTGGCCAATAAGTTTACTTTCTTGTTTTAAGATTTGATCACTGGCGCAAATCCCGGGGGGGACGAGGGGGACATGTCCCCCCCAATGTTGGACCTGGGGGGGACTGTCCCCCCCAATAATCTGATTTAAAAAGCGCTTTTTCGGATTTGTGTCCGACTGCCCCAAAGGAATGTAAGATGAAATTGATTTCTCTGGGCTTTTCCACTTTTTTTAAAAAAGAATCGTATTCTGTAGTATTTCAAACTGAACTTCGTGCTGTAGTGAGTTTAGTAGTCTCATCAATATGTATTAATTCCACTTCCGCTATTTGGGCACAAATTGCAATAAATGCCAGAGGAGGATATGCCCCTCTCCTCATGCTGGAAAGTTGTCTCAGCTGTAGGTACGGGCACAAATTCCGGGGAAATGGGGAGACATGTCCCCCCCAACATTGGAACTAGAGGCTCTCCCAATAATCCGATTTGAAAAGTGCCGATTTGAAAAGTGCATTTTGCAGATAACTGTGATGAGTTGTGTCCGACTGCCACAAAGGAAAGTTAGATGAAATTTGTTTCTCTTGGCTTTTCCATTTATAATGAAAATGAAGGCGTGCGACTGTGCGTGACGTAACCTCATATGAAATCTTATCTCCTCCTCTCCCCTAGGCCCTAGCACACGAAGAGTATATAGACTATCCAATGTCAGTAGAACCCATCTTTTCAGTAAATGCGCATTTAATCTATTTGTAGTATCAGCCTAGGCATCTACTCATGCTTCGTAAGCTAACAAACTCTATAGCCTATGGAACTCGGAGGTTCAATGCCGCGTTCACAAAAGCTCTCCACTGACTTCTATTCTTAGCCAACTGGATCCAGTTTCTACTTTGTATTCCTATCTCTGCGAGATTCATCTTAATATTGTCTTCCCATCTGCGCCTAGGTCTTCTTAATAGTCGTTTTCCGATTGGTCTTACCGCTAACACTTTGAAAGCGTTCCTATTTTCTTCCATCCTGGCTACATGTCCTGCCCACCTAAGCCTCCTAGACTTGATGACCTTAACAATGTTTGGTAAGCCATATAATTTACGTAGTTCGTCGTTATGAAGTTTCCACCATTCCCCATTCCCGTTCCTCTTGGTCCGAATATTTCTCTCGGGATCTTGTTCTCAAATACTTTCAGTCTATGCTCTGTACTCAGTAAGCGTATGATTATCGTTTTATACATTTTAAGCTTCAAATCCCTCGACAGAATTCGCGACGACAAGAGGTTTTGAACTGAATAATAACACGAATTCCCTGTTTTTAGTCGACATTTAATTTCTTCGTGAATATGATTTTCGTCTGTTAATATTGATCCTAGATGTTTGAAAGTATCCACTTTATCAAAAGTATTATTTAATATTTTAAAAATACATAATTTGCCGTATTACGGTCCCGACGCACTTCCATGTATTTAGTTTTCTCTGCATTAAATTCTAAACTCATGTCCATGCAAGCGTGTCTAATAAGACCTCTGCATTTCTTTCTATTTTTCTCATATCAACCCCTACTAAACTTACATAATCAGCGTACGCATAACCTGGTGAACACCGTTCAGCTCTAGGCCCTGGTTGCTATCCTTCATCTTCCTTATAGCGTATTCCAGGACAAAGTTGAATAATAATGACGACAACGCATCTTCTTGTTTCAGGCCATTCTTAACGTGAAAGCTCGTGGCCAAAACTTTTCCTACCCGGACTTTACTTTGGGATTCATTTAAACATGCCTTAATTAATCTAATTAGCTTTTTCGGTATTCCAAATTCTGTAAGAACGTTGTACAATGTTTCTCTCCTAACCGAGTTATAAGCCTTTCTAAAATCAATAAATAGTTGATGTACCGGACTACTGTATTCCCGCTTATTTTCGAGTATTTGGCGAATGGTAAATATTTGGTCGATAGTTGATCGATTTCGTCTAAATCCACACTGATAATCTCCAAACATTTCATCTGCGTATGGGCTCATTCTTGCTAATAGAATGTTTGAAAGGATTTTATAGGATGTTAACAGAAGAGAGATGCCTCGATAATTATTACAGTCAGTTTTGTCGCCTTTCTTGTGAATTGGAACAATGATTGATTCTTCCCACTCTTGTGGCAATTCTTCCTTGTTGTAGATAAGGAGAATGAGTTTGTGTATCTTGTTCCACAATTTTTTGCCTCCAGCTAAAATTAACTCAGCCGGAATTTCGTTTGCACCCGAGATTTGTGTTTCTTTAATTTCTTTATAGCGAGTTTTACTTCTATTCGATTGGGTTCTGGAATATATGATTCTGCCGTGTGTATCTTTCTTTCTCCACGCACATTAGTTTTTGGCTGCGTGTTAAGCAAATCGTCAAAGAAATCTTTCCATCTATTTAAAATGCTATCTGTATCAGTGAGAACTGTTCCATCAGCTTTCTTTCATATATAAGAACGAGGTTGATAGCCTTTCTTAAATTCGTTGACCCCTTTATACATGTCCCGAATGTTTTTATTTTTACTATCTTCAAGTTCCTAAATTTTAGCTTTCAAAATATCGCGTTTTTTGTTCTAAAAGTTTTGGAAGTTCCTCGCCTGATGTCTACGAAATTTTGTGTAGTTACTTCATTCGGATTTTGTAGCCAACGTAATTTTGCCTGTTTTCTCTTCTCTGCTAGTTCGAACCATGGTTTGTTCCTACGTATTATTTCCGCGTGTCCCAATTTTTCTTTTGAGAGAGGATGTTTCGTAAGCAAAGAAAAGAATAAAATTGCTGGAATATTTTTCTCTCTAATCTTAAGGTTACATCTGTTAAGTAAAGAGTATGACATGCGTCAGATTTCTGAAACGATTCCTGTAATGTTATTGAGATTATAATCATTTTGCTCAAAGAGTATTGTTGCGTCACACATAATTGATATTCTTTCTTCATAGTTTTGGGGAAGTCGTCATTTATATTATTATATTACTATAAAACAATTTTAACGTGGATCTTTGTGGATGCCTAATTAGAAACATACCAATTATAAATATGCATGTATTCAGATTTCAGAATGTTTTCACGGCAGTGATTTGTAATACTGATATGTACTACTACTTCATCTACATCACCTAATATATAATATACTCTACAACAGTTGATCAGATTCATCTACCGTAATATGAGTTTCATCTCCCTTATCTAGAATAAGCCTCAAATCTGCCCACCTTCCAATGTTGAAGACAACCAATGGCGTATTTAGGATTTTCTTTTGAGATCTATGCCCAATACAAGGAAGGAAGTGGGCAATTGCCCACCTGAGTTTGAGAATTAAATATATTTTAATTTATGCATAAATTGAAGTTATAATGGCAAGAATCACAGATCGATAAATCCTATATCATATGATACAAAAATTTAGAAGTGAATCTAACCCTTTATTCTATTCATACAAGAAAAGGAAAGCATCCTCTTGGCCGTCCTAATTTCCCGGGCTAATTATTCCCACGTTTTGATTTTCTTTAATTCAAACATTTCCTTCTTTTAAAAATAACTAAACGATATAATTGTTCCTTTGTTATAATAACTAAAGTCCTGTCATGTTGATATCCGCGCATGTTGGTGTGGAACACTAGTTTCGCTTATCAACTCCTCTTAGTTTTGGTGTTACTGATGACGGCCAACTTGAATCACAACTGACAACGGTCGATAAAGTATGATAGGCGAAATGAAAGTAGTAACGTCAAGAAAAAGAAACAGAAAAATAGAAAGGATGACAGAAAGAACAATTAGGACGCGGTTCTTACATGGAATGAAATTTGACAAATACAGTATTATTTCTAAACAAAAAGCATAAGAAAATGGAAAGTCAATGACATTCTTAGAAATGGTAAGAAGGATTATTGTTGTACGTGGAATGCGTAAAACTAACAAATTATTTCGAGGGGAGAATGAGCCCGATAGCCTCCTAAATTCGTCACTGAAGACAATTCTGCTCCCCTGATCCTTCTCAGCATTGTTTTTCAACTTCATAAATATTTTGAACATCGCTTATATATATATATATATATATATATATATATATATATATATATATATATATATATATATATATATATATATATATATACGGGACCATCTTACCCGTCCCCCCCAATGTTGAAGACAGATTTGCGCCTTTGGATTTGATTAATTTCAGAAAGTATGCATTCAGCAATGGAGTCGGCATTTTGGCCATTTGGATTAAAAAAGCCCCAGAATCTTTCCACAGGAACACCTTCTGCAGTACAGTACCTTAAGACAATAACAAGCTGAAACATATCTGCAATGTCAGTTGTTTCGTCAGCCATAAGAGAAACATATTCGTCAGCTTTAATTTCTTCTATTATATTTTCCCTGGTGACTTCTAGCATACATTGAAGTAACTCATTTTGAATACTTTTAGAAGTCCCTTTAAATGCTGATGTACTGTCAAGATGAGACTTCAATAAGGAATCTAGTTCAGATGTATATTTAATCAACCCCATGAACACGCCTTGATTTTTCGATCCTTCACGCTCATCATGCCCCCTTAACGCTAGTTCATGAAAACCACAAAATTTTACGCAGTTAACGATTTTTGAAAGTGTCCCTTTTTTTTTTTTTTTTTTTTTTTTTGCACCTGACTATTATGACGTTCAACTGAGTCTTTATAGGCTTGACTTAAACAAGTCTGGACGTTCACAGAACCAAGTGTGGCTAGATTTAACATATTATTAACATGCTTCCTTGATATTTCATGTTTATGGCTTTTGTCATGAAGTCTCTTCAAATCCGATACCCCTTTTTCAACCCACGCGATGTTCGCTGCGTCATCGTCAATCCCGAACAAAACACAAGGAAAACAGAAAAGTGCATTTCTTATTTCACACCCACATATCCACTCATATTTGTTATAGCTATATTTCAGTATTGAAACACCTAATGTACTGTTTTTGACGACTTACAGCAGTTTTTGTTATGTTTAATACAGGAGTCAGTCTCCCATGTGCTTTAATTTCACACTTTTCTGCCAATGTTAAACTACCAAATCGAATAGATTTTAGATATTCTACTGAATTATTCATTTTCCCTATACAAACACAAGATGTGGAACCATAACAAAGCACGAAAAAATACACGCACGTCGTCACAGAACACCAATGCACTCACAAGAAGACAAGGACGAAACAGACCACCCTAAAAGAACTGCAGGAATTCTAATTGTATAGTTTCATAGTTGTTGTATAGTTGTATAGTTTCACTTGTCTTTTGGGAACACTGATACAGAAGACAAAATTCACAAGTAACACCAGATCACTCGCACGACGCAACGCAAATACTCACGGAACGGAATACCGCATTTTCAAAGAATTAATATAATCCACTATTGCACAGAATAAATCACTTGCCTACTAGAAACACCCCGCCAGTAGACAAACAAGTATACTCAGCGTTGCTAATCAAAGAAAGGGAGATTATGCCACTCGCAGCTAAAAAGCAGAAACTGAATATTTTATTTAGGATTAGCCAGGGAAGATTTCCCTAGAGTTGGCAAGTCTGAATTTACGCGCGCATCGTCAAACAAAGCAGACGGATACAAATTGAGAAGAACGCGCTTGCGCAAACTGTCAAAACTCCGAAAGGACTGCAGGGAAAGCAGTCCACACGTTATCAGGAAAGACATGCTAAAAAGGGGAGGAAGTGGAATCACAACATCGTAAGAAAGGCCAGGAGATTGTACTGACAGTCCCAGGGAGTGAAGTGGAACAACAAATTTGCTAAAAGCAGGCGAAAAATTGAACAACAAAACGCGCGTTAAAAGAGCATACATATACAGATTGATTATTAAGTCTCGGATCGGAAATATGGAATTACTTTGGGGGGGCTACAGTCCTGCAGACTACCCCCACGGACGGCCGCTGCTCCAGATGCCTTTTTAGAGCATTTGAGAACAAATTCGCTACTTAATACTCAGAACGTCACTCTTGGCCAGCATTCGTACCTGGTGATTATGCAACCACACACAACGGGAATGAAGGTGTCCGTCATTTTGTATTTGCTCCAGATATCGACTTAATACAAACGAACTGTTGTTACCTGATAAAAATCCTATCAATTCATATCCATTTAGGTCAATTTTCATTTGGCAGATTATCCGGGACTCCCTACGTTCCTTTGTAGAATCCCTTGCGCGTGCATGGTAGAATTGTGAAACATGCAAAATTCAATACAGCAGGTATGACTTCTTCAGTGAATTTTTTATCCGTCCTCTTTCCGTTGGATAGTTTCCGAACTATTAGCGTCCGAAAGTCACTTTCCCACGCTTTCGGCACCTAGTAGATCCCAAACTATGTACGATAGCCGAAAATTCAAGAGAACTTTTTTCTTGTCTCAGTGGCAGGAGTCACCTCGCAAAAGTTGTAACACTTATTTTGCAACACCCTATATATATATATATATATATATATATATATATATATATAAAGCTAAAACTTATTTTTTATTTTAAATGAGATGTTGAAATACCAAATTTGATGACTAGAGTTTAATAGAGTCCGAAAATGTACACGTTTTTATAAGATAATTTTCAACCGTATTCTTCGCTTCCACTTCGAAATTCCAAAAATCGTTTCTTTGTGGTATCTTACGTCTCAGATCCTATGTACTGACCAAGCTTTAAGTTTCCAACTTCAGCGGTTGTATACACGACTCCAAAAGTGCATTACCACCTGCAATTCTCGTTTTCCTGCAATAGCAGGCAACCCAAAAAGCTCGGCGGTTGGGTTGGTTCCGAATTCGAAAGGCGCTGGACCAAACCTCAATTTTGTAATAAATATATCAGTGTGGCAGACTGCAAATGAGAGAATAAAACAAATTGTTAAAAATAACAATAATATTATCATGACGGAGATGGATGACATCAAAAGTTACAAAATGATCTTACTTAAGCAGTTCAAAAAAGATGAATGGCAAAAGACACATATCAGAGGAAAACATTTCTCTCCTCACCTCCCAAAAAAGAATCTCATAAAAAAGAAAGAGTTACATAAAGTTACGTAAGTTTTAATATAAAAGCCCCACTCTATATTGTGAAAGTTGACACCCGAAAGGCAAGAACAACTGAACCAAAGTGAATAAAATTGTGCACAGATATTGTAGACGTAAAAGGAGGGAATACGAGTTTCGTATTTTCCTGGAAAAAACGGTTGGGTGGGGCACGGACCCCTCCAAACCTTTTATCACGAAATATCAAAACTGCTAGTAACAGTATGTCAGAAGTGTGTAAAAGACATGAATAATTGCAACGGAACATTTTGTATTGAAAATACGCGAAAACTAAAGGAATACGGCCTTTTTAAATTTTCTGCGGAAAAACGGATTTAGGGGCAAAAGCTCCCACCCAAAATTTTGAAACTTGATGTCCGAAAGGCAAGAAGTGAACCGAAGTGAACGAAATTAAGCGCAGATATTGCAAACGTAACATGAGGATACGAGTTTCGTATTTTCCTCGAAATAACGGTTAGGTGGGGCACGGAACGTGGCACGGAAAATCAAAAGTGCTGGTAACAGCATGTCAGATGTGTGTAAAGGACATGAAGAATTTAATCAAACTGCGTCTATGGAGAATACGCAAAAAATAAAGGAAAACATTTATTTAAATTTTCTGTGAAAAAAACAGTTTTAAGGGAAAAAAGCTCAAACCCAAAATTTTGAAAGTTGATGCCCGAAAGGCAAAAGGAAGTGAACCGAAGTGAATGAAATTGTGCACAGATATTGTAGATATAAAATGGGGGAATACGGTTTTAGTATTTTTCTGGAAGTAACGGTTCGGTGGGGCACTAATCCCTCCAAACCTTTGATCACGAAATATCAAAAGTGCAAGTAACCGTATCTGAAATGTGTGTAAAGGACATGAAGAATTGCAACGAAACTTTATGTGTGGACAAAAAAATAAATGAATATTTTTTTTTTATTTTCCGCGGAAAACGGTTTTAGAGGGAAAAATTCCCACACAAAATTTTGGAAGTTGACGCCGGAAAGGCAGAAGAAAAAATGAAATCTTTCAGTTTTACGTCTCACGCTTATGCCGGTTAGGCTAAAGGAGACAGATGTTGATGATGAGTAATGAATGAAATGGTGGAATGAAGAAAGTGGGAGGAAACGGAGAACCCCTAGAAAACCCACGCACACGGTGTTTGTCCACCACAAATTTCACTTGGCGGGGGCTGGGATCGAACCCAGGACCCCAAGCACCAGAGGTGAATGCTCTACCACTGAGCCACGGCGGCCCCTGAAAAGCAGAAGTAAACCGAAATGAATAAAAATTTTCACAGATATTGAATACGTAAAATGAGGATACGAATGTCGTATTTCCCTGGAAAAAACGGCCGCGTGGGGCAAGGACCCCTCCAAACATTTGACAACGAAAAATAAAAGTTCTTGTAACAATATGTCAAATGTGTGTATAGGACATGAAGAATTGCAACGAAACTTTGTGTATGAAGAATAGGCAAAAAATGAAAGAATACGTTTTCTTAATGTTCTGCAGGAAAACGGTTTTAGGGGGGCAAATGAACCCACCCCAAAAGTTTGAAATTTGACGCCGAAAAAGCAAGAAGAAGTGAACCGAAGTGAAAGAAATTTTTCACACATATTGTGAAAATAAAATGTGGGAATTCTAGTTCCGTATTTCCTGAAAAAACTGTTAGGTGGGGTACAGACCACTCCAAACATTTGCTCAGGAAATATCAAAAGTGCTAGTAACAGTATATCAGATTTGTGTAAATGACATGAAGAATTCCAATGAAACTTTATGTACGGGCAATACGCAAAAAAAAAAAAAAAAATGGAGAAGGGTTTTTCTGCGGAAAAACGGTTTTAGGGGCAAAAGCTCACACAAAATTATGAAAGTTGACGCCGGGAAGGCAAAAAGAAGTGAACCGAAGTGAATCAAATTGTGCACGGACATTGTAGACATAAAATGAGGTAATATGGGTTTGCTATTTTCCTGGAAAAAAAGGAGTGGGTGCGGCACGGACCCTCCCTAACGTTTGATCACAAAATATCAAAAGTGCTAGTATGTCAGATGTGTGTCAAGGACATGAAAAATTGCAACATAACTTTGTGTATGGACAATACGCAAAAAGTAAACGAATACGGTTTTTTCTAAGTTCTGCGGGAAAACGGTTTTAGGGGGCAAAAGCTCCCACCCTAAATTTTGAAAGTTGAACTCGAAAGGCAAACAGAAGTGAATCGAAAAAAATGAAATGAAATCTTTAAGTTTTACGTCCCACGGTTATGCCGGTTAGGCTAAAGGAGACGGTGATGATGAGTAATGAATGAAATGGTGGAATGAAGAAAGTGGGAGGAAACGGGAGAACCCCGAGAAAACCCACGCACACGGTGTTTGTCCACCACAAAGTTTACTTGGCGGGGGCTGGGATCGAACCCGGGACCCCAAGCACCAGAGGTGAACGCTCTACCACTGAGCCACTGCGGCCCCAAGAAGTGAATCGAAGTGAGTACAAATGTGAACATATATTGTAGACAAAACAAGGATACGGGTTTCATATTTTCCTGGAGAAAATAGTCGTGTGGGGCACGGACCCCTCCAAACCTTTGATCACAAAAAATTAAAATGCTAATAACAGTACGTAGAAAGTGTATAAGTGACATGAAGAATTGCAATGAAACTTTTTGTATGGATAATACGCCAGAAATAAAGCAATACGGGTTCTTTTATGTTCTGTTGAAAAATGGTATTAGGGGGCAAAAGCTCCCACACAAAATTTTGAAAATTGACGCCTGAAAGGCAAAAAGAAGTGAACCGAAGTGAATGAATTTCTACACAGATATTGTAGACGTAAAATGAGGGAATACGGTTTTCTATTTTCCTGGAAAACAGGGTTGGGTGCTGCATGGACCCCTCCAAACCTGTGATCACGAAATATTAAAAGTGCTGCCAACAGTATGTCAGATGTGTGCAAACAACTTGAAGAATTCCAACATAACTTTGTGTATTAACAACACGCAGAAAAATGAATACTTTTTTTTTTGTTCTGCGGAAAAACGGTTTCAGGGGCAAAAGCCACCACCCGAAATTTTGAAAGTTGACGTCCGAAAGGCAAGAAGAAGTGGGCCGAAGTGAATGAAATTGTGCACAGATATTGCAGACGTGAAATGAGGGTACGAGTTTCGTACTTTCCTGGGAAAAACAGTAGGGTGGTGCACAGACTCCTCCAAACCTTTGATCCCGAAAAATCAAAAGTAATAATAACAGTATGTCAGATGTGTGTAAAGGAAATAAAGAATTGCAACATAACTTTGTGTATGGACAATACGCAGAAAGTAAATGAATACGGGTTTTGTTATGTTCTGCGGGAAAACGGTTTTTGGGGGGCAAAACCTCCCAAACAAAATTTTGAATGTTGACTCCCGAAAGGCAAAAAGAAGTGAACCGAAGGGAGTGAATTTGTACACAGATATTGTAGACATAAAGTGAGTGAATACGGGTTTCGTATTTTCCTTTAGAAATCGGTTGGGTGGGGCACCGACCCCTCCAAAGCTTTGATCACAAAAAATGAAAAATGCTAGTAACAATATGTTAGATGTGTGTAAAAGACATGAAGAATTGCAACAAAACTTTCTGTGGACAAAAAATAAAGAATATGTTTTTCTTTTTTGCGGAAAGACGGTTTTAGGGGCAAAAGAACCCAAAACCAAAATTTTGAAAGTTGACGCGCGAAAGGTAAGAAGAAGTGAACTGAAGTGAATGAAATATGGACAGATATTGTAGACACAAAATTAGGGAATAAGTTTCCTTATTTTCCTGGAAAAAACGGCCAGGTGGAGCATGGATCCCTCCAAACCCTTCATCACGAAATATCAAAATATCTAGTAACAGTATATCAGATGCGTGTAACGGACATGAAGAATTGCATCAAACTCCGTGTATGGGTTGAGTTGAGTTGATTTTAGTTTAGCGTCCCTTTCAGCAGCGAGGCTATATGAGACGTGGACCTACTGATTAACGTGGAATTCGAACCACATGAGCTCCCGCCGGGAATCGAACCCGGGTCTCCCACGCCAAAGGCGCGTACGCAAACCGCTTAGCCACGGAGGAGCTCTGCGAGTATGGGCAATACGCAAAAAATAAACGAATACATTTTTTTAATGTTGGTTAAAAACGGTTTTGGTTGGCAAAAGCCCCCGTCTACAATTTTGGAATTTGACCCCAAAAGACAAGAAGAAGTGGACCGAAGTGAATGAAATGTCCACTAATATTGTAGAGGTAAGGTGAGGGAATACGTGTTTCGTATTTTCCTGAAAGAAAAAAAATTGTGAGTGAACCGAGGCGTTGAGTCGCGGGAGAAGTGGACCGAAGCGAAAGCAATTGTATGTAGATATTGGATATGTAAAATATGGCCTCTCGTGTTTCACAAGTGTCGTGTCTCCATCCGATTTCTTCAAATTTGGCGGATCAAGTAACAGCAAACACAAACAGTATAGCGTATTTTATAGTATTTCACGAGGCACTTTTACCCTTGCAATGTTTTTTCAGCATAAAGAAAAACACGTGTCGATTTATTTCCAGATTGCTATTGGTATGACAAATTTGAAGCAAAACTGATAGGAACACTTGAGAAACACGAGAGCCCTTATTTTACATATAATGTCTACACACAATTTGATTTGCTTGGGTCCACTCCTTTCTGAGCTATTACGGTAATATTTCCTTTTTGGGGGGGGATGGGACCTAGGCCCCAACACTGTTTTTCCGCAAAAATTAAAACACGTTTCATATACTGTTTTGCAAATAGTCCCTTTACGAAGTTTCGTTCCAATTCTCCATATTCTTTAGGAACTTTTGCGTATGCTTATTTGCACTTTTGATATTCAGTAATCAACGGTTTAGATGGTCCGTGCCTCACTCAACCGCTTTTCCCAGGAAAATATGAAACCCAATTATTTCGTTTTTCGTCTACAATATCTGCGCACAATTTCATTTAATTCGGTGCACTTCTTCTTGCATTTTGGGCCTCAAATTTCAAAATTTGGGATGGGGGCTTTTGCCCCCTAAAACCGTTTTTCCGCAGAAAATAAAAGAAAAACCGTATTCGTTTATTTTTTGCGTATTGTCCCTACACAATGTGTCGTTCCAATTCGTCATGTCCTTCAAACACTTCTGTTATTAGCAGTTTTGATGTTTCATGATCAAATTTCTGGAGGTGTGTGTGTCCCACCTAAACGGTTTTCTTTTTTTTTTCTCAGGAAAATGAGAAAAACGTATTCCCTCATTTTATGTCGACAATATCTGTGCACAATTTCATTCAGTTCGGTTCACTTCCTCTGGCCTTTCGGGCCTTAACTTTCAAAATTTTGGGTGATAGCTTTTGCCCCCTGAAATCGTTTCTCAGCACAAAATAAAACGTGTGCCTTTATTTTTTGGTATGTTGTTCATACACAAAGTTTCGTTGCAATTCTTTGTGTCCTTTACACACATTTGTCATATTGCTATTATCACTTTCGATATTTCGTGATGAAAGTTTTGGAGGGATCCGGTCTCCACCTAACCGTTCTTTTCCAGGAAAATACGAAACACGTGTTCCCTCATTTTATATCAGCAATATGTGTGTAAAATTTCGTTTACTTCGGTTTCCTTGGTTTTTGCCTTTGGGGCGTCAACTTTCAAAATTGTGGGTGGGGTCTCTTGCCCCTTAAAACCCTTTTCTCCGCAGAAAATAAGAAACACGTATTCGTTTATTTCATGTATAGTATCTACCTTCAAAATTTTATCAAGATCGGAGTGTTACACTTCAGAAGTGTTGCTTGTTAATAATAATATTTCTCTAAAATTTTATGAACAAATAGAGGGAATTAAAACGAAAAATTGGGATCAATTGGAACTTCGGCTCCTACCAACATTGAAAGAAATGACAGCACAAGTATTTAGATGCAAGGTAGACATAAAATTTAGAACTGAGATTTAACTATATTTCTGTCATGATTTTAATGCAGACTTCGAAGTTCTTAAATGCTAATTAAGTCAGGATTTCACATCCAAATTAAGTTGCAACATAATAATTCTTGTTAGAAAACCCGAATCGGCAATGCGAATTTAAGATTAGCCGATACTTTAGATAGCATGGAAAAAAGGTGAAGAGTGTAACCTAAGTGTGCTGCCAAGTGAGTTGCGAGGCGGTTTAATAAATTGGATGTCTTCTACTCGGCAGAGTCCACTTCAACCGTTTAATTTTGTTTTAAAACAAAACATTTTTGTCATGAGTTACATTTAGGGATGCGCACGAGACGAATCGAGACAGGATTTTCCTGACAAAATTCGAGTCGAGACATGGCAATTCCAATAGAGAAATATACATTTTTCGAGTCGAGACATCACTTTTACAGCACATTTTCGAGACGAGACAGCCACAAATTTTGTCTCGTGCGCATCCCTAGTTATATTAGCACACACTACATGAGTGACAATTTATATTATGATAGAATATACTATGAGCTTTAGTAGAAAAAGTAGACACTCGATAATTATTTTATGTAGTAAGATTTCAATAGATTCAGTGCTTGATCGTGCCGTGTATGAAGTTATGAAATATGAATTGGTTTCAACAGGCGCGGATCCAAGAGGAATTTTATAGGGGATAGGGATACGGTCCCCCCATGACGCTCAGGTGTACACTAGATAGAGTGGGTTTCAATCCTACTTTATTTACACTGGGTAAAGTTGGAAACTATGGTTTAGTCCAGCGTTTCCCAACCTTTTTCAACTTGCGGCACACTTCAGGGTAATTTGAATTCTCGCGGCACACATATTATTATTATTATTATTATTATTTGAAAATATAAAATACTGTAGTATTTTTTTCTGATTACTGACATCCTTCTCACAGAGAAGAAAGCTAGACCACTGTTTTTTCCCCGTGGTAAATCATTATGCTTATTTTTCATTTTAATTTAAAAATAGAAAACAATTACAATCAGATATAGGGCTCAAGTTGTTAAAAATACACTTTTTTTCGAAAACTGTATCCAACCTTTCATTAAGAAGGAGGATCACTAAATAACGAACGAACAAACGAATCTCTTTTACTTTTAAAACACAAATATAGGTAATTCGTATGCATGTTTACTTTGCCGGAAGGATTGAATAATATTTTAAAATTTCAAGTTACGAAATAGTCTGCAACAATAAAGAAGCAATAATGGTCATAACAATGATAACAAATACTTTTTTTTTCAAAATTAGAAATGTACAGAAAAATGTTCTACAGAAAAGTAACACAGTATGAAACTTTAAATTTTAGATTCATAGTAGTAATTTGAAATACAAATATACCTTTTTCTGTATGTCTTGAAATTTGATTGCTATAGAATTACTAATTTTGTTCCGATTTCCTCGCGGCACACCAGCGACGCATTCCCGGCACACCACTGTGCCGCGGCACACCGGTTGGGAAACGCTGGTTTAGTCCATCCCTTGATCATATTCTGGTTCTGCGGTGTTAATATCTGGTCAGAACTTGCTGTTCCAGAAGCCTTAAGTTCATACGCGATAAAATAGTATTTCCGCATTATGCACCTTTTTAAACTATTTTCAATATTTGTATGTATCTTCAGATAAACCCTCCGTGAAAAGTTTTATTTATTGGATACTGTATTTCTGACGATGCTTCCATTATCAAATAGTGTATGTAGTTTTATTTAACATAGAATTGCATACGACAAAACAGTAGAAAACATTCTCATTGTTTTAACTTTTCTTGAGTTGATTTTGAACTTAACGTCCCTTTCAGCAGCGAAGCTATATAAAACGTGGACCTACTAATTAACGTCGAATCCGAATGACATGAACTCCCACCGGGAATCGAACCTGGGTCTTCCATGCGTTAACTTTACTTGAATTTGGACTCGAACGCTCTGCAGCAGATTTAAAACGGTGGACTTGCCACCCCTGAGTTTTTCAATGAATGTATTTCTTAGTAATTATTTTAATTTTACTTTTGAAAAGGTGTAAGCATTTTGCTTTAAAAAAATCCTTGAATTATACGTAGTCAGTGTTGAATACAGGTTTCATTTTTGTACGTGGCAATAGTAACTTCCATGGTCCCCTCTCTTCTACCTCTAGACACAGAAATTTTGTTTTTAATAACGCCAAATTACGATTTTTATCAATAAAGAGTGGCTGTCCTACTAACTCTTGTATCGATTTCCTGCTAAGCAAAGATAAAGTGAATCTGAAAAGGTAGGGGAACGGTAGGTAGCGGCATGACATCACGCCGTCCCCCATGCCTATCTTTGCCCATTGTAATTTCTTAGGAACTGGGGGAACGCCGTACACATTTTTTGGAGGTGGGGGACGGCGTCCCCTGCATTCCCAAGCACTTTTACCTCTGCTGCTAAGTATTAATTGCTGTAAGGACTAACGAAAAATATTATGTGGTAATTCTATTACTACTACTACTACTACTACTACTACTACTACTACTACTACTACTAATAATAATAATAATAATAATAATAATAATAATAAATGATCTGAATGATAAAGATATTTTTTTAACTTTCTAATACAATCTCTGTGGGCTTTCGCGAATCTGGATATATTGTTTTTATGAGGAATAAAGAGGCTTCAAACAACGACGATTTGTATAAAAGTCTTATCAGTTGTCTGACAGCTGACTTTGTTTGTTTTTTTTTTCAACCCAATGTTACAAGGCACAGAAGCGTGCGGGCATTTTGCTTTTTTTTGCCTGAGTGTAGTTTCAGTACTAAAATCAAGACTTTCGTTCTGTCGTTGTCACGTGTCGAAGCAGCTTGTTTGCTGTGCGATGTTTTGCCTTCAGGCGATCGACTAGATCGAAGAGTCAAGAAAGAAAGAAATAAACAAAACGATATGCTTGTTTCATGGAGATATGCTTGCTTCTTGGCATTAGTGTTTGAAAACCAAAACTGTTCTGAGTATCCATTTTGTTATGTCCATAATAAGTATAAAGGGAAATGTTAATTCTCATATATAGTAGGGGTAAAACTGAGGGGGAACGCGAGGGTAACGTTATATACATTAGGGATGGCCGGATCCGGATCTGGTTGGATTCGAAGATCCGGATCTGGATCCGGATGTCGGATCTGGGTCCGGATCTCGGATCTGGATCCGGATCTCGGATCTGGGTCCGGATCTCGAATCTCGGATCTGGATTCGAAATTCGGATCTGGGTTCGAAATTCGGATCTCAGATCTTGATTCTTATCCAAACCCACATCCCACCCAAATTGTGATAAATTTGAATATCAAAAATTCGCCGAAAGAAATTTCACGAAGTCCTGACAGTGAAGAAGAAAACAGAAAATTAAGAAGAATACTGGCAAGTCTGTTTGTCTCCTTCAATCTACACTAACGATTAAATGCTTGCCTAACTAAAAATAATCTGATTTGATCCGGATGAGAGTTCGAATGTCGAATCTAAGTCCACCCGGTTGCAGGACCGAGATGAAATACATACATATTTATATTTGAAACCGGAATACAAAACACGAATATTTAAAATTCCTCAATACACCTATTTCAATGACAGTTAAGAAAACATAAACAGTTAAGATAAGTATCGACTAGTTTTTGCGTATATTTATCTTGCTCAGTCTGCTCAAAATATCAAATGTATAACTTGCAATTAGATTTAATAATTATTCAATAAATCACAATATGAGCACCGAGAATAAACTATGAATTTTGGTGCCCCTTATCTAGATTTGAAATTTCGGATTCATACATAGAATCAGGCTGAAAGATAAATATTTGAGATCTGGAAACCGAAACAAGTGCTAGTACCAAGATCGTAGCCGTTTGTACCTAGGTAGTGCGAGCGGAAGGCACTTGCACTAAGTCCGGGTGTACTTTGGGGAACACGAGAAACTAAAAACAGATATATATTCTTTTTCAGGGGCAAGTCGCGCTTTAACATGACTTTTCATGAGTGTTGTGTTTAAATACGAAAACTGTAATGGCGACTTGTTTGAAATAAATGCCATTTTTTTAGCAATATAGTTAGGTACTTTCACATTGAATAAAAATTACCAAAGCACATTTCACTGATGAGAGTGCTGGTTCTTATGGAAGCTTCCACGCTGAACCGAAGATTTCCTCATGTGGGTATCGGATTGCCACAATTCACCTTTCTGAAAGACGTGGTTTATCAGGAGGTCGGCCAAGATTCTTTTGGACTTAGCGTGTAGACTGCTTCTGGTCTCAATTATTCAAATATAGTAAGACTAACCGTATATAAAGTTGGTTCGAAATGATTTAAAATGAAGGGTGCGGTGGCTCCGTGGTAGAGCGTTCACCTCCGGTGATTGGGGTTCCTGGTTCGATCACAGCACGCGCCGTGTGGATTTTGTGGTGGACAAACATCGTGCTCGTGGGTATTCTCGGGGTTCTCCCGTTTCCTCCCACTTCCTTCATTCCACCATTTCACTCATTTCTCATTATCACCGTCTCCTTTAGCCTAACCGGCATAACCGCGGGACGTTAAACTTAAAGATTTCATTTCATTTCGTGATTTAAAATATCACTAATTGACCTTAAGGGTATAATTGCGATTTAAATATTCGTAAATTAGAAGAGATGTAAAAATTAAGCGTTAAAATAAATCCGATAATTCCTAATGCAACCTAATAATAGCAATAAAACTCCTTATGTAACATTTTCAAAGCTAAGATTAACAGTTATGTTCTTGAAGAGGGTTTATGGCAACATAGACTATAAATCCAATTATCATAAGTAGTACCTCTGACAGCCCCGCATTTCACATCACCATCGCCCTTCATCCTGACAATTCCGGACATCCGGGCAATTCACTTACCCACAATGACTTTTCAGGCGTTCCAGTGACATCAATATCTCAGTTTGGGTTTGGGTTCATGCTTCGGTGAACCTTGACTATCACCATCAGCAGCTATTAGAAAATCAGAACTTATTTCTGTATTAGATAATGTGGGTAACTATAGCTTTTCGTCTATAGAAGACTGAAAGCCTGCCTTCGGTGCCCGTGGTCATGGGTTCAATTTCCGGAGAGGCACTCAACAATTTCGATGTTGACCCAGCATCGTGGGGGAGTTATCTTAAGTAAGAGGTAGCGGACTCCAGTCTAGAAAGCCGGCATAAGGACTTCGGGTGTCGATGCGTTGACTACACATCCCCACTTTGAACGTAAGGCCGCTGGTAGGAACCAAAGGACTGTCGTGCCAAGAACTTAGTTTGTTTTAATTATCATAAATGCCTACTTTATTATTAAATTTTATCCAATATTTTCTTTTCAACTAGTTTGCGAAACTCGGAGCTAGCTACTTGTTTTCTTTTTAATTCATGTTCATAGTTAGAAGAACTAATCACTAAGGAAAAACAATCTTTTCAATAAAATTCGTCTCGCGTCTTTCGTAGCTCTAAGTTTAGTTATTTTTAGTTTTTTTTAAAGTTGAAGGGCGGTTTATCATTTCCCCTCGCTTTCCCTATCTTTTTCTAGTTTTACCTATATTTCTTTGCACGGACATTGCACCTACACCCACGTGCTTAGTGTGTTCGTTTACAAAAGCGGGCCATTTTCCTGCCACTATAGAAAGTAAGAGTGCACTGTATCAGAGAAATATTAATTGACGTATGTAAGTGAATATATCTGTGACGAAGTCATAATTACTCAGTTTTTGCATCGTACATAGTTTCCTCATCCTCATTAATCTCTTTACCCCCGCTTCCTGAATTCCAGTTCTAGTATTCTTTCTTGATAGCGGACTGATGTCTCATGTAGACTTATTAACTATAACATCAGCAATAAATAAAGTACGGTTTAATTTGCACTAATTTTAAAACATTACATTAATTAAATAATGATAATAATACGGAGCGAGCTCAGGCTACTTGTTATGATTCTTGCTTCGCAATTGGGTAATACCGGATTCGAATTCGGAGACCAGCCATCCTGACTGAGGATTTTCCAGGGTTGTTTCTCAGTTATACTGGGCAAATGCTAGGTTAGTACCTTGATCTAAGGCTCTGGAGATCTTCCATTCCTTTTCCAATGTTTTCATCTGTTGATTACTACAGTGTAAAGTAGCCTCCGAGGATGTATCTGGTAGCTTATAGTGAAAAAACAATAACGACGTATTATATCTTCACGAAACGTGTGGGTTAATTTAACTACAGCCGTACAGTCCCAATATATAGCTAAAGTTTTAATATCAATTTCCTGACTTTTAAATACTATTTTCATATTGTTTCAGCTTTCAGTTTTCTCATGTATGTTTCCACCGAGAATTGAACCTGAGATCACATGAACAAATGCGAATATGTTAAATATTTTTGAACACTTTAATATACAAAACACAAAACGCTTCAATGATACGACGCATGGATATGTTTTGGTTACCTCCTGCAATGTATGTTTAAAGAAACATGGAGGGTGAAGAAAAAATAATAGAAATCTCTTTTATATTTACTCCTTCAACAAACGACCGACCTCAGAAGGGCAAGCCATAAGTTAGGTAATAAAGTCATACAACGAACACAACCATATCGCTCTCCTGAAATTCTCACGCCAACCAGTCTATATTTTTTGTTGTATATACCTTCGAAGTGAAAGATATTCATTATTACATTTGTTGATGGTTGGACTCCAGTGAGTCAGAAACTACTATTAATAAAGAGTTTGTTTTGTCTAGTATTCCTGCGATTAAAAGGGCCTTATCTAAAAGATATTTCATTTCTATCTGAGAAAAGGAGAAAGTTTATTTTCTAAGAATAAAATAAATATTATCAATGTGAAGTTAACATTAAGTTTCGAAGAGGAGCTAAACAGAAGAATTTGTTACCATTTACATCAGTTTTCAGACATTTCACTATACTCTGAAATGGGAAGAAATCAAACTTGGAAACATTTTACTAAAGCGACTTCGACAGAAAGTGCAACATGTAAATATTGCAAGGTTAAAATATAATAAAGAACAAAGGTAGCACAAACGTGTTACGGGAACATTTAAAAGCACAGCAACCTACTATATCAGTGAATCCGAAAAAAGTTTTAACGAATTTTAGATATTCAATTTTATAAGATCACAATTTCAGATGTAGGTTTGGATACGAATCAAGATCTGAGATTCGAATTTCGGATCCAGATCCGAGATCCGGATCCGGATCTCACTGGATCCGGGATATCCGGATCCGAAAATTTTTGGCCATCCCTAATATATATAATAACATAGCATATTTCTTTCCAAAATTTTATAAAAACTATTTATTTTATAGAGTTCAAAATTCGGCCAAATGTTTATTAGTGTTAATATTGCATGTTCACTTTTACTTTTTCTTGCTAAGGTAATATTATAGCGCGCTAATTAAAAATTAATTTTCTTCCATTTAAAAGCTGTTTAAGATATTGGCTGCATTTTGCAACAGTGCAGAACAGCAGATAGGAATCTAACCAGGTAGATTTCTTTCTCTCTCTTCCCTCGCTAGGTCACGTGCGTGAACTTAGGATTGTCCGCGGAGAAAAAGAAACCGATGGAATGCAGATTGACAGCAAATAAGAACAAAGTCTGTTTTCTTTCTCTTCATAGATCGTAAAGATTTCCTTGATTCTATGTAAACATCTCCGCGAATAATTACCTGTACAGGAATATTGCAGCTAACAACGTACGAAAGTTTCAGAAAATCTGTCTATGTTGTTTTCAAGTGTGGGGAGTCTGTTCATCTTATAAAATCAGTTTCGAAATGTAGAGCGTAGAACAAACTCACTTATATTTTGCATCAACTGACAAAAGTTTACATACAGATCAAAGAGAAGTCTTAGTGCGTTTGCACACGGCAACGATAATATCGGTGGAAGCATCGATAATGTCGCCGGTGAAATCGACTTCAATGTACTCAAATCGTAGCTTACACACGCCACCGATATTATCGGCCGATCCTCCGACACGCAGATGCTGTCGGCCAAGCCCCAGATAATGTCGGCGGTATCGCCGACACCGCTTCGTTTCTTGTCTTTGGAATTTTGTTGTTTCCATTTTTTTCTATTATAATTGTATAATAATATTATTATCTTGTCCTATAAACAACTTCGGAACAGCTTATTATTTTTTTACAGTCTCTGTTTTGGAATAGCTAATTCCCTTTATTAAATAAGTATAAAATGTGGTAAGTTTGAAGAGTACTGGTTTTCCTCTAAATAGCTATTACCAAATAGAATATAGAAAATTTAGATAACCAAGTTCTTGATTATTTTCCACTAATTTTTAATTTTTGTTCTTTCTCTCTCTGTCTCTCTCTCTCTCACACACACACACATTCTTTGATGGTATATTTTTTAATCTATTAATGCATTTAAATTTTAATACATTCTGGAAATTAATTTTCAAATTTTGATACACTGTGAACATAAGCATATGGAAAAAATCCTGATTATTATTACTTCCTTTTATTTTCATTAGAATTGTGTGCAGATCACTTTTCCCGGTTCCACTCAATAAGCAGTGATTGAATACAATATTTTTTGACAAGTCAAAGTAGAATTATTATTTTGAAACGAAACCAACACAATCAAACACTCTTTCCCAAGCTCCAAGGACAAGTTACTCACTTGGCATTTTCTTGATTGTGATCTCAACAATAGGGATGTGACTTCATGCTTCACTTGTTACAGATTTTTTCTCTCACTTCCAAAACTATCCCAAATCTCCCATTTTAAAAAATAATGTGTAGAATGGCAATTGAAAACAAAGACCAAAGCTATGTATCCAAGTTTTCCCTCTCCCCTTTGTACCGGGATCGACCCCCTGATAGAGTTCTGCATTTTAGCTACAGTGACTGGATCAAAAGGTTGTGTATTATTGCATTCTTACCTTTCTAGTTTTGCTTAGATTTTTAGAGATGGCAGGAATTTTTCCATTCGATATTTTAACCGTTATTGAACTTGTGGAATGTAGACTTTGCATATGGGATAAGATAACAGACTCTTTCAAGGACAGGATTGAAAAGCAAAAAGCACGGCGAGAAATTTATGCAAGCCTTGTCCAGGATTTTGAGTTCATGGACAAAAAGAAACGAGAAACGACAGGTATGTATACAACAGCGCAAATCTGTCTTCAACATTAGGGGGAGGGGACGGGTAAGATCGTTCCCATATTATATATATTCATATATAGCGATGTTCAAAATATTTCTGTAGCCGAGAAACAATGCTGTAGAGGATCAGGGGAGCAGAATTGTCTTCAACATTGAGAGGCGGGCAGATTTGAGGCTTATTCTGAGTGGACATTAATTTCATCTCACTTTCCTTTCTAGCGATCGGACACAAATAATCAAATTTCTCTCCCAAAAAACACATTTCAAATCGGATTATTGGGGAGGACAATCTCCCCAGTTCCAAGATTGGAGGGGACATGTCCACTTCATCCCCCCGGGATTTGCTCCAGTGTATGTATGGAGCAATGTAAAACAGAATTACTAATTCGAATTTTATCATTTAATCTACTATGACATTAATGTTAACTACATGGAAAACAAAATAATATACATACATGTGTTTTCATTGGGAAGGCCGATGGGGGCTGAATTTGAACGTAAACACTATCGGGGTTGTCACTATACATCTGAGCAATCTAGATAAATATGGATTCGACACAAATATTGGTCATTTTCTACTACTTTTACATGTCCCGGTAAACGCCCCCTGAGACCCCCTTGGTTCGAATTGTGAGAAAATCGCCTCTGGCCTCCAGCCGATACCGCGAAAACTATGAATGTGACACTAAAATCTGCCTTTTTCTACTACTTTTACATATTCCGATAAAAGCCCCTATGATCCTCTGGTTCCAATTAAAAAAAAAAAAACATGCCTCTGGCCAGCAGCCGATGGGGGCAGTATTTGGAAGTCAACGCCTGTGTGAGTATCACCATTCATCTCAGCGACAGTGAAAACTATTGATTTGAGACTAATATCGGTCATTTTCCATTATTTTTACAAGTCTCGCAATTCTCCACCCCGGTGACTCCCGGCCCACATACAATGGTGGCTGAATTAGAAAATCATCGCTAATGAAAGTATCACCATTGATCTCAGCGACCGCGAAAACTATGAAATCGACACTAATATCGGTCATTTTCTACTACTTTTACATGTCTGGGTTAACGCCCTCCTGAGACCCCCCTGGTTCGAATTTAGTCAAAAACGCTTCACCTTGGTCTGGGACCTGAACCAAGGTATCCGTGTCCAAAATTTGGTAACTCTCGGCCAACTTGTCTGGTTCCCAGGCCGATCCCGGTTGAAAAAAAAAACTCTTCGTCTTGATCTGTGGCCTAGACCAAGCTACCCGCGACCAAATTTTAAAAACTTTCGTCCACTCGTCTGGTCCACGGGCCGCACACAGATAGAGAGACAGACACTCAGGCAAACTCTATTTTATTTATATTAGAAAGGTCAGATCCACCGTTATTGTAATAGAGCGGTGCTTGAGTGATTGATCGTAGAAATTTAAAATCCAATGAGTGATAATTTCATAGCCTTGTTTTATTACAAGTTTAAACTCTTTAGTCAGTAGAGAAGAGGGCATGATTCGTGGGTCAGAGTTGATGACAATGGGTTTCGGTGGGTCTTGGGTCACAGTTTGTGACAGTGGTTCATGGTGGGTGGTGGGACAGAGTGGGTCACGGTGGGTCATGGGTCACGATGGGTGGTGGGTCAGTTGGTCGTGGCTAAAGTTTTCATTGCCCCACACTCTCTCTGAACTACAGTGTTGAAAATTAATCAGTGAAAATCAATTGCAATTGATCAATCAATTGAAAGTAATTGCTGTGGAAATCAAAAATTGCAATTGAATTAATTGCTAATTAATTTCAATTGCAATTACTTTCAATCGATTGATTAATTGCAATTGATTCTCCTTTATTAATGGGCCACTGCAATTAACAATTAACCATTACTTACTTCCGTTGTCAATTGCAATTAACAATTAAATTTACAGATTAATTGTTAATTGTCAATTCAATTGAAATTTGCCCAACACTGCCACTCCTCTCTTCACTGTCCCGATCCGGCCCTTCAAACTTTTTTTTCCTTCTATCGAAGCCAGTACTGCCTATTTGGGAAAAGTCTCAATGTAGAGTGGTAGTGGTAAAAACGATGCATATTCGCCGTTCTGTTGGAAGGGGGGCTGGTGGAATGTGCCGTAAAATTTTACGTTGCTCCCATAGGAAAAAATCTAGATTCGACACTACTAATATATATATATATAATTGAGAAACACTATGTTTGTGACTATAACTCTCCCGAACCGCCCCACTGATCTTAATCAAATTTGAAACATGGATGAGTTTTACGGCTGGGCTGGTTTTAGGCTATTCACTTTGATGGTACAACTTAGGGGAGGGGTGAAATAAATAAAATTTAATAACTCCTGAACCACTCGGCCAATCTTGATCAAATTTTCAACATAGATGAGGCTCAGGCCTGGGATCGTGTTATTTAAATTTGACGAAGTAACGTGGGGGCGGAGAAGGAGGAGAGATATATATAAAAATCAATTTATATAAGACTGAAAGCACTATTTTTGTAACTTAATAACTCTTGAACTATATCTTGAATATCCGACGATCGCAATCAAATTTTCAAGATGTATGAGGTTTGGATCTGGAAACATTTTTGTAATTTTACTTTAACGGTACATCCTAGGGGGGAGGGGAGAACGTATAAATATAAACTAATAAAACCTAATAACTTTTGAACCACCCAACCAATCTCAATCTAATTTTCAACAAATATGAGGGTCGGGCCTTGGGTGTTTTTTTATCATTTCACTTTGACGAGCCAACGTAGGGGAGGGAGAGGGGGCAGATATATGTAAAAAAATAAAAATAAAAATGCCTGTCTCTGTGACTTCATCACTCTTGAACCACCCGACCGATCTAAATCAAATTTTCAATATACATGAGTATAGGGGCAGGGATTACTTTAGGCTATTTACTTTGACGAAACAACGTAGGGGAGGGCGAGAGGGAGAGAAATTTAAAAATGATCAAAAATGACCGATATTAATGTTGAATCCATAGTTTTCGGGCCCGATGAGACAAACAGTAACACTTCTGATGCTGTTTCAATCCAAGTTCAGCCCTAATAGTTGGGAAGGTGGAGGGTACAATGGAGGAGAGGGGGATAAACGTTTAAAAATGATCGAAACTGAGTAATATTAGTGTCGAATCAATAGTTTTCGGAGTAGCTGAGATTAACAGTGACAATTCTGATTTCGTGTGCCGCAGCACGGGGGAGCTATATATAATAATAATAATCGAAAATAAACAATATTAGTGCCTAATCCATAGTTTTCGGGATCATTCTGATGAACTGTGACATCTTCGATCCGGTTTAAATGCAAAATCAGCTCCGCCACTTGCGGGAAGGGGAGAAAGTAATATATAAAATGATCGATAATGGCCACTATCAGTGTCAAATTTATAGTTTTCTGGGTCGCTTAGATGAGCAGTGGTACTTTCGATCATGTTTAAATTCAAATTCAACCCCACAACTTGGGGGAAAGGGAGGAAGAGATATTTAAAGATAATGGAAAATGACCGTTAATTAGTGCTGAATCCATATTTGTGAGGGGTCGCTGAGATGAACAGTGACACTTTCGTTGCCATGGCCCGCAACATAGGGGAGGAGGAAATATATATATAAATGACCGAAAATGACCATTATTGGTGTCGAATCCATGATTTTTGGGGTCGCCGAATTGATCAATGATCTTTCCGATGCTGTTTAAATCGATGCCATTAAAAGCGAAAACAGCAAATTTCACGGGTAATAAACACATGAAATACGGAGTTGTGCTTTAAAATTTTTATTTTAACTTAGCAAAGCGGGTAATATATGCTAGTAATACTAATAAAGCTCAGGTACTGTCCTTTCTCTATTTCAAAACCACCTATTTTTTAAATCTCTTTGCTATAATATCTATTACTGGAGCTATCAGTATATTTTTGTTTTTCGTCTTTATACAACACCAAGGTTATAAAGGAAGGTCTTTTATATGTGGGTTCGGAACTTGAATCTGATAGGTCGTTCCCAACCATACTATCTCGCCTCCAGAAAAACTGGATTACAGGGCAGAGTCTAAAGCAAGAAATTTATCTCTCTTTTGCTAAAAAAACTTTAGTTCGCATACTAGTCATAGCACATGTTTAGAGGTTTTTCAACGAATCTGCATGAGACGAGACCTGCAAATGACACAATACTGAAAGTTGAGCTTACACCAGGAGTCGAATCTGGTATCATCCTAAAACAAAAAAAAAATCCTAATGGCTGACTACTTTAATGCTCATAAATCATTCTAATGTAAAAATTTTTGGTCAGCCCGGCCCCCTAGACTCCCCGTGGATACGAGCCTGTGTGATTCCCCACCCTCGAACACAATTTTCTGGAAGAAAGCCTCTATTCTTCCTTTTGTCTGTCTAGTTTACTGAAAACATGAAAAACAAACTAGGTCACAGAGCATAGAGTTGGAAATGATGGACATGTTGCATTGCAGACATATTTCGTACCGTTGGTGATTTTGGGAGGTTTTCCAGGGACAAAATTCACCTCGGAGTTATATCTCCTATGGTGCTCAATATGAGTTGAGTTGATTTTGTCGTCCCTTTCAGCAGCGAGGCTATATAAGACGGGACCTACTGATTAATTGACAAACCCGAACTACATGAGCTCTCACCGGAATCGAACCCGGGTCTCTCACGCCAAAGGCACGTACGCTAACCACTTAGACACGAAGAAGCTCGGAGCTCATATTAGAAAAGAAGAAAGCACATTATGGGAATTTCAGTGCAGACAACTAAGTACGACGACTGTTAAAAGAATATTTTTCATCTTGAATATATTGTAATAATGGTCAATCTTATTCGATAATGTCATTTTTTAAAAAATAGCATTCTCTTTTCTGTAACTTACTACAGTATACAAGTTAAATTTCACACACTGTGCAAAAGAGGGGAGGGATTACAACGTACGATGGGCTTCGTTCGCTTCCTATCCGATGGACAAAACCTTTCTTGTAAAATTCAGCGTTTCAAAGAACCTGTGTGGTTGCTGATAGCTACACATAAATTGACAGAATTTTAGTACTGTCTGTCTGAAGCAAAGTCAATTTTAGTACTGAAGCTGCCTGAGGCAAAAAAGCAAGCACACCGCAGGCGTGGTGGCTTCTGTGCCTCGTAACATTGTGTTTAAAAAAACAGACACAAGGCCACTCTTCAGTTCTTGCAACTGATAAGGCTTTTTTTCTTTTACAAAAATCATATTGTTGTTTGAAGCATCTTTATTCCTTTCAAAAACAATATAACCAGATTCATGGGAACCCACAGCAATTGTAATAAAAGTTGAAAAAATATCTGTATCATTCAGATACTTTATTATTATTATTTTTATTATTATTATTATTATCACATAATATTTTTCGTTAGTCCTCACAGCAATGAATACTTAGCAGCAGGGGTTAAAGTGCGTGGGAACGCGGGGGACCCTATCCCCACCTCCAAAAAACTGTGTACGGCGTCCTCCCACTTCCTAAGCAATTACAATGGGCAAAGATAGACATGGGGGATGGCGTGACGTCATGCTGCTACCTACCGTACCCCTACCCAGACAGCACAATGCACGTACAATATCCGTATAGTACATGTACAATTGCACGGATGCAACATGTGCAGCATCTGTATAAATGCACGCCTGTACATGTGATGCACATATACATCACAAGTCCTATTCAACATCTTCACGTGCACAGGACATGTGCAGTGCACACGTCCTGCACAAATGATTTCCACGTTCCGCACAGTTGATTTACACGTTACACGTATTCGATTTACATGTAGTGCACAGGTGATTTACATCTAGGACAGCGGTGATTTACACGTAGCACACAGGTGATTTACACGCAGTACCCAGATGATTTACATGTAGGAAAGAGGGGATTTACATGTAGCACATAGGTGATTTACATGTACGATAGAGGTGATTTACACGCAATACCCAGGTGATTTACATGTAGGACAGAGGTTATTTACATGTAGAACACAGGTGATTTACACGCAGTAAATGCACAATTGCACGGATGCAACATGTGCATTATCTGTATAAATGCACGCCTGTACATGTGATGCACATAAGCGTCACAGGTCCTATTCAACATCTTCACGTGCACAGTACATGTGTATTGGACACGTCCTGCACAAGTGATTTACGCCTTCCGCACAGTTGATTTACACGTAGCACGTATTTGATTTACATGTAGGACAGAGGTGATTGACATGTAGTACATGTACAATTGCACGGATGCAACATGTGCATCATCTGTATAAATGCACGCCTGTACATGTGATGCACATATACATCACAAGTCCTATTCAACATCTTCACGTGCACAGGACATGTGCAGTGCACACGTCCTGCACAAATGATTTCCACGTTCCGCACAGTTGATTTACACGTTACACGTATTCGATTTACATGTAGTGCACAGGTGATTTACATCTAGGACAGCGGTGATTTACACGTAGCACACAGGTGATTTACACGCAGTACCCAGATGATTTACATGTAGGAAAGAGGGGATTTACATGTAGCACATAGGTGATTTACATGTACGATAGAGGTGATTTACACGCAATACCCAGGTGATTTACATGTAGGACAGAGGTTATTTACATGTAGAACACAGGTGATTTACACGCAGTAAATGCACAATTGCACGGATGCAACATGTGCATTATCTGTATAAATGCACGCCTGTACATGTGATGCACATAAGCGTCACAGGTCCTATTCAACATCTTCACGTGCACAGTACATGTGTATTGTACACGTCCTGCACAAGTGATTTACGCCTTCCGCACAGTTGATTTACACGTAGCACGTATTTGATTTACATGTAGGACAGAGGTGATTTACATGTAGTACATGTACAATTGCACGGATGCTACATGTGCATCATCTGTATAAATGTACGCCTGTACATGTGATGCACATAAGCGTCACAGGTCCTATTCAACATCTTCACGTGCACAGTACATGTGCAGTGCACACGTCCTGCACAAGTGATTTACGCCTTTCGCACAGTTGATTTACACGTAGCACGTATTTGATTTACATGAACGACAGAGGTGATTTACATGTAGTACATGTACAATTGCACGGATGCAACATGTGCATCATCTGTATAAATGTACGCCTGTACATGTGATGCACATAAGCGTCACAGGTCCTATTCAACATCTTCACGTGCACAGTACATGTGCAGTGCACACGTCCTGCACAAGTGATTTACGCCTTTCGCACAGTTGATTTACACGTAGCACGTATTTGATTTACATGAACGACAGAGGTGATTTACATGTAGTACATGTACAATTGCACGGATGCAACATGTGCATCATCTGTATAAATGTACGCCTGTACATGTGATGCACATAAGCGTCACAGGTTCTATTCAACATCTTCGGATGCGCAATACCTACCATGCACACGTCCTGCACAAGTGATTTACACCTTCCGCACATTTGATTTACACGCAGTACCGAGAGGATTTTCATGTAGGACACAGGTGATTTCCTCGTAGTGTAGAGGTGATGTAAAAGCATATTAGAGATACAACGAAAAAAAAGGAGTTTATATATTTGGTGCCTTACGCAGTTCAAATACAACATTGTAAACGTCTTCTTGAAAAGTAACAGAGTTACATGTAACGAAAAAGCAATTATATACTTACCCAAAATTACTGACTCGTGCACTACTCTACCGCACCATTAACGTTCCAGGTCAGTAATCCCAAAGTTCTATATTCCAATCCCCCCCCCTCAAAAGGCAGCTACAGCATATTCTCGTCACCTGAAGACGAGACAATATGGTACTCTGACGAAACTTTATCAGTAGCGTATATATTAACAAACCACTGTCACGAGCATTTAGACAATATTTTTCTTTCTTCCTACACATATATCATTATAGACTTTTCATTTTGCTATGCAGCATATTGGGTATCGTACCATTAGGGCCTGGAAGTTGAAGACCTTACCTAAAAAAATTTTTAAAAAGCCTAAACATATTAAGAAAATGACCTAAATTTGGAAAAAAATACTTAAAATATGATAAAATCAATAATGATACACTTAATGTGTATAATATTTAAATAATACACAATTCTGGTGATATGTTGAACAGAAAAAAAAATTGCAAATTTGCATTTTCGTCGCCCTGTTTCTGCTGTTCATTTTGAACTACTTGGAGGACAATCCTCACAAGCATCTACTGTCTGGTCATACCTACTATACCTGCTCCAGTCATTCAAGGGTTCCTATTGTCAGAGATTATTACAGAAAACTATGTTTAAGAGTTTCTAATTGAGAATGGGCAGCAAAACTGTAGTTGAAAAAAGGTCAAGTACCAAAACCAGCTGTTAAGACTTAAAGGGAAATGGGGACCAATAAGCCAAATATGACTTAAAACTAAGCATTTTCTGGCCTAAAATGACCCGAAATTAACATATATTATGGTGTTCCTCTTACCTTCGGGCACTTGGGAAAAACTATCTTTAACTTCCGACCCCTATATATGATACTGAAAATATTAAGAAAGAAAAAACTCATACTTGTCTGAATAATTAGGTTCTGAACTTATAAACAGTTGTGGTTTGCATATATATTTTTTTCTTTTAATACAGTGCTTGGTTTGTCAACATAGCTTTTACATAGTATGATTTCATCAAAAGCCATCATGGAGCTATTTCAGATTTAAAATATATGCTTGATAAAGCAAAGTGGCCTCAACTCAATCACAAGTGAAACTAGATTTTAAACAAAATCCAAGTGCAAAAATGTTTATATATTCTATTAACCGTAACTTGGTGCAACTCCGCTGTAATTTTATGGAAATAGTAGGTATTACAACATTGATAACAACTGATTATATATATATCTATACATTTATTTCTTATTAAATATAAAAAGTAATCTACAAGATGGTTGTAGTTTTTTTTTCTTTCTTTTAATTTACTTTCTCCGATAAATCCTTGGCCTCAGTCCTCTGCATCCTGTAAAGAGAAGTTTTAAAAGTAATACAGTAAGTGCAGACACTAAATCAATCTATTTAAACTAAATCACAGTCATATTCTTAGCATAGTTTGAGATTAAGAATTTAAATATGGTCCATCCAAATTATACATGCCATACCATTTTCTCCAGAAACAAAGCTAAAGACTACCATTTAAGCTCAATAAATCACCACCATCAGCATCTCTGAAATAAGATTTCTTAGGGTATTGAATCAATTCCAGTAAGAGTATTTAAATTAGCAATTTGAAAACGAGGCTGGCTTTTTATCGACAGGTGGCAATCCTGTGCAAACGTGTGTTGAAAACACTGGTAGAACATCTCATGAGTAAATGGTACTAAATGCACTGACCTTGAATGACATTGACAAGTGTGGGTTTAAGTACACGTAAAACTGAGTTATTACAACAGGAGTAAATGTATGAGCATGCTTGTTCACCCCGTGCTCATTCGTACGGACAGTGAAGAATGAGAATAAACTCAAGACTGGATGCAGTAAGAACTATGAGAAGTGAATTTGGTAGAGAAATTGAGGTGAATGTTCACGGATGATCGAAACACTACACTTCGAATGCCTTCTGAAAAGTTCAAAATGAAGACGAAAGCTGTGAGGCAACGCATAACGAAGAAAAATCTAGCACAAATGGAAGTTTTATGTTACCTAAGCTACGGGAAGTGGGTTGAAAGTAAGAAACAATATTCAGAGAAGCAAGCAAGATGAAAAAGATTTATTTTTGTGGCATGAACAACCAATAAAAACGTTGCCTTTTCCATATTATCAATTGTATATAACTGGCTGATCTCTACCACGTTATGCAAGATAGGCAGAAGTATATACAGTAGTGCACTCTGTATTCCTCTCTGCGAGCGGCCGAGGATGGTTTAGAGTATGAAATGCAAATAAGTTACGTACCTGCCCTTGAAATTATATTCATTTTCATACAAATTAAACGTTATAGGGGTTCAGATCCGACGGACTTCCTGTCAGTGCGCCCCTGACTTATATGACTCACAGTGAAACAAATTTATAAATCTTATTGCTATCAAGTACAATGGCATTATTAATAAATGTTTTTAGATATTCATATTTCAAGTCATGTTACTAGATACTGAGACACTGGAAGACTAAGTACTGCTTAAAATTTAACCCAAAATATGCAAAAACACAGTGGCAAATTTGTGTAAGAAAAAAAGATCCTATATCCTAGATAAGCGATCGGCAAAATCCATATTCTCTGTCTGCGTGCCTGTAAATCGAATAGTGCAATGACGGGACATCGGATTATCCTCCTTCCTAACTCAGCGTTGCAATCCTGACGTAAAGGTTTCTTCTTTTTTTCAACTAATATAATGTACATTTTGAATTTAAACAATACTAGTAAGATTCTTAAGAAACATTTCTTTTACTATCAATGAGTCAATTTCTTTTTATCATCAGGTGGTACAGTGTTCCACATAAATATCGCAACTCTATAGTAGTACAATACTTTAATTTATGCATTTGAAATCAATATTTCGCTGGTTACCTGCCTATCAGGCGTTAGTTTAAGGTTAGATTGATTATGCAGCAACCTGCAGAACATTGATTTCAAATGTATTGCATAAGATAAAATCTTAAAACTGTAGTCGAGTTGCGATATTTATATTGAACACTGTACAAGACGAAAAAAAAAAAATGAAATGTTCCTCTCTTTTCCGTCGATATTAACCTTTAAAAAAAAAAAAAAAAAAGTTTGTTTGTGTCATATAAGTCTACAAATTTCTAATAGTTTGTAAAATACATAATCGTTCTCGCAGAATAAGAAAAAAGTCTTAAAGATCATGAAATCTCAAACACCCCCGAATCGCCCAGTTTTGTTCTAGTGTCCCCTTTGAAAATGAGAACGCCGCTGGAGAGCGTTAATATACACGTTGAGAATAGGTGCGTATAAATTATAGAGAATAAAGTTGAAAGAATGACTGCGTCAAAGGTTTTTTTTCTGCTTATAAATTACCTACGAGAGCAAACACATTTTATACTCCGTTAGCTACTCGCACATATTTCAAGGTAAAAGCACAGTTCCGCACCTCCTTGCCCGCTAGGTCCCAAGTATGCAAAAATGTCCGCCCTGTTGCCGACTTCTGATGTAGATTATAGTGACAATTTAAAGCTTGGAGACCACTTGTTAACCGTTCTTATTTTGAAAACTGCTGCAAAATTGCATGTAAATATTAAAATAAAGGCTTACGAATACATGAAAACCAAACATCAGAGGTGATACGTACCTTCGTGACCTCCTTGTTTTGGCGTGGTGCAGCCAATCACTTATCGCTTCCCTGATTTGCTCCTCCGAACACTCAGGATATAATTTCTTTGCAGATGCTAGAAAAAAATGTACATATGACTATGTTGATATATATGAAATTATACATTCATTAGTAAACTTAAATCCTAAAATAAGAACATCAAAATTGAGAAAGAGAAACCCTAACAACAATTTTGGTATGCAATCCTTTTCCGTCTGAATGATACCTTGGTAATGAGATATTTGCTGTATTTACGAGAGTATAATACTTCACGCAATTTTTATACGGAACAGATAAAGAAAAACTATTTCGCATACAGCATACAGAGAAGTTTATGCTCCGATTTTCCCCCCCTCCCACTGCCTCTCTGTATTGAAGATTACTGAAATTGTCATTCCCAGCAGTGAGTCACTCACCACACCAATGACTCCCCTCTCAATCTAATTGACATTTTTATCATTTGCAGCAATTGTCAGTGACTTTTTAAGTAAATAAAAAAGTGCAGTCATTACAAAGCATATACGACGTATGATATTTTCGTCTTACAAGTTTAAATAATGTGGGGAGAGGATTGGAAATATTTTGTGTGATCTGGAATTGAACCAACGGCCATGTTTCACATGCCTTTCAAAATTATTGTTTATAATGAGAATCATTGTTTTAAGGTAATAAAATTTGGAACAATTCAGCGGTATAATTGAGTAAATATAGTAGAATTTTATGGCTTCTACTAACGCCAGAAAAAGAACCTATCAAATTAAAAATTCCTCACTTATTGAAATAATTAAACATAACTGTACTCATCTCACTTTTCTTCTGTTTGTTTTGTTTTTGGTGGGGTCTGTGTTACTACAAACACTCAACTTACATTCTATTGCAAAACAGTATATTTTATATCAAAGAACAATTTGTTACTCAAAAAGAAACAATATACAGGGTGCTTCAGGAGGAAAGGTCAATAATTTGAGAGGCGGTCAGATTTGTCGACTACAACAATCAAGTTTACATAAACATATACGTTTTAAACCTTTGTTTCAGATATATCACTACATGAAGTTTAATGCATGGTGACAAGGGTACACTGCAATTATGTTGAAATGCGTACTGTGATACTATAAGACACGAGAATGGTAACTAATGTAAAGAGGACTGAGGAGGATACTACAGGATTAACACTACTCATAATTGGCACCAATGGTCCGCGGAAAACCAACATGCTTCATGCGAACAGTTACCAGATGGAACTTTCGTGTTGACAGTGCACCATACCTTCATCTTTTGCAAAATACTTTCCCTCCGTATTTGGAGGATAGTATTCTTTCTACGCATCATGTGATACCAAATGGACGGTGAACCGTTTTCACTCGACTATCACCCAGTGCCTTCACGCAAAATACTAGTCGTTGGATTGGATGTTTTGGGCTAGTCTAATGGCCACCTAGGCACCTGTTCTAACACCCTTGGGCTACTGTATGGGTGGTTGAAAGAAAAGGTGTACAGTGTTGGTAAATAACAGCGGGAACATAAAATTAATGAAACTGTTTCAACGTAACTCCAATGTACACATTTCCTTGTCCACATGTACCAAATTCATATAGTAATATCCCTGAAACAAAGTTTATATGGACTTCTTGTTCTGGACATGCTTGAGCACAACCTAATTATTGCCCTTTCCCAATAAACACCCTATAAACTATCAAGCATTGAAGACAATGCGATCACGATTAAAAAAAAAAAATGCACAAAAAAATCTTACCAACAATAAACTTGTAGGTTTGTGTCTCCACAAACGACAGCTTCCTCACACAATTTATTCCCGACTTTCCTGTGAGGCTATACAGCTCAGCAACTTCATCCACCACGACACGACGAAGAATATTCTGTGCTAGTTGTTTTGGAGTTTTTCCACCACTCGCCAACATTTGAAACTGAAAGTAACATGGTATCGATTGTGCTGTGTTAATGCAGCGAACAAATTTCATGCATATAAATAATATTTTTCAATATTTAGTTAATGTTAGAGCAAATAATCACCATAAATTATTTCTTGTGATTAAGTTATCTGCCAAGGTTACATATCTTTTATATGATGTGAAATGTGGTGGCAAAAATAAATCAGCAAATCTGATGAAAACTAGGATCCAATTTGGATAGATTAATACATCTTACTTTTAAACAATCAATGTTATTGGTAGTTTTTTTTTTTTTTTTTTTCAATGTTACTTTCGTTTGTTTGCTGAAGAAACCAATCTAGGAAATGCATTACATTTTTTGCCAACTCCACTGTTTTTACTTCATAGAGCATGTGGAGGAATGTAGTACTATCCGAGTTCCCATGATCGCTAAAGAAGATAATTCTTTAATGTGTGACTTTTTGAATGTGTCTTAATTCTGCAAATTTGATAAAATTATACATATACATAGTCAATATACACATACATTCTTAGTTGTTGAAAACTTTTTACACAATTTAACTTATAGAAAAAAACATGCATACGGATGAAACGTATTTAATAACTTCAAAATGTCAACTCTTACGACAATTTAGTATTCAGCACCAATGTTGTAAATGTCAAGTTTTTGTCTTACACATGAATATAGAAGCGAACAGTCAATATAAAAGTGAGCAGAAAGTGAAGTTTAATTTCAGAGCACAATAAGATAAATAACAGACACTCAATATTCTATTATTACAATGAAATAGTGAGAGTAGCAATATAAAAAGTATCATACAAACATCCCTTTCAAATTAATACAATTGCCATGACTTCAGAAAAATATGTATTTCGTAAATTCACAACCTTACTCATGCAAAGCGACGAATTTTTTTTTTTTTTTTTTTTTTTTTTAATTTAATAAGTTAGAACACTGAAATAGAAGATTGACGGACTGTGCCATCAGTACTACTTTTAGTTGTTTATATTCACAATGAGGAGTATTAATGGTGCTATCTAGTAGGAAAAAAAAAATAACAATGGTAAATCTCATACAGGATGTACGCGAATCTGAACCTATAAAGTGGAGATAATCTATGTATCTCCGGAAAACTTAGGTCAAAGTTAGATCAAATTCAGTCACCAAAAATCGGGAGCATTCTGCTAGGGAGCGCTACATAACTAATTTCTGTGAAAACAATTTATTTTCTGAAATGTTATAAAGTCTATAAATGTCTACTCACGTAATATTGTCTTGGTTGCTCATTATAGGTAACTATTTCAGACTCCTGGATTTTTCACCTTTGTGCTCTAGAAAAGATACAACAGAGCTTCTAACAACATTGAGGATTTTCATTGACTTTCAATGGAAATCTTGAAGTTCCAGAAAGTTCTCGTCAGGACGTTTTCCGTGACCTTTTCAGGACGTTTTTACGAAACACTTTTATTTCCAGGGTTTCCAGGACGCGTGTGGACCTTGCATATTATGTACAGCAATATTGGAAGACGTTGGGATATGTTGGTGAATACCAACACACCTTAATGCCGAAACAATACTGCTGCACACACTGCTGAAAGAAAATGCTAACACAGCTTGCGTTACAAGAGTCTGGAGCACGGTAAGGTTCCTCAGCTAAGCTTCATTGAGGAAGAATAAGCACATAGGAAACAGAAAAAAAAAATGAACAGAGGAGGATAGTAAAGAGCAAATTTTTAAAAAAAAAGTAATAGTGAGGATTAGTGACTTGTCCCTTAAAAAATGCTATGACTTATTTAGCATATTGCTAATATGTAGCAACTTAAATCATCACTGGAACTGTCTTTGGCTTGTATTTTTAATAATGCAATCACTAAAAATATAGGAAATATAGGAGAAGATTAAAATATAGGACAAATATACACACATTTCCAAACAAATAAGAAAAAATAGGAAAAAGAGGACAGCTGGGAGCCCTGCATAACATCACTTAGGAACTAGTGTGTGCCTTATTCAAATATCCATGTTTCAGAATCGTGCGGCATTTGCGCATTAAAGCTTAGAGAGGCATTTCGGAAATGCTCCGGAAATTTGAAGTACTAATCAACTGCCTCTACAGAAATTGATGCGCAAATGCCGCACGATTCTGAAACGTGGATATTTGGATAGGACACATACTAGTTCCTATGTGACGCTTTGACCCGACCACGATTGGTCCCATAGTACTGGAGCCATGGATCCTTAAAGTTAATTTTCTCACGTTTTCGGTAGTGTAACACCTAACAGTTGTACAACGTATTTAGCGCCATACTAATATATATAAATTAACTGGCCCGTGTGGACAAATAATAAATATCTCATGGCGTTTGTCGTATACATAATTAAAAACTTCCTATTAGTTTCCAAAAATAGCGGAAAAATTATAGTATGTAGATACGACCTAGTTTCCCACATTTAAGAAAATGAAAGTATTATGAAAGAAAACACTTCAATTTTTACCATATCTTTCTTACATATTACTACACAGTTATTTCGCGTCAAATCACATTTGTAATATGCTCAAATTTAAATTTTGTGTGTTCTCAAAACAAGTTTTAAAGTCAAATCTAGCACACACAATCCATTTACATTATTGTGGACAATTTAGTTTCAATTCACTATTTGGGAGGCGCGGTGGCTCAGTGGTAGAGCGTTCACCTCTGGTGCTTGGGGTCCCGGGTTCGATCCCAGCCCCCGCCAAGTGAGCTTTGTGGTGGACAAACACCGTGCTCGTGGGTTTTCTCGGGGTACTCCCGTTTTCTCCCACTTTCTTCATTCCACCATTTTACTCATCTCTCATTATCACCGTCTCCTTTAGCCTAACCGGCATAACCGTGGGACGTAAAACTCAAAGATTTCATTTCATTTTTTCAATTCACTATTTACAAAGATTCATAAGTGACTATGAAAAATTTAATAGCAGTGAAGGAAAAAATATCCTAACTAGATAACACTCATAAATCATTCAAACTCAGCTCTTTTTTGATAAGATTGTGCTTTTTCTCGTACTACTTTATTTTTTGTAAGAATCTACATAACGGGTTAAAGACATGACTGAACAGAGCTTTGATTTTTTTGTGAAGTGCAAATTTCGTGCATTATTACAGAGAGAGAGAGAGAGAGAGAGAGAGAGAGAGAAATGACAATAGCATAACAGACAACAGGGCGCAAAATTTCAAAGTCAGACTCACTCGCCAATACAAAAATGATGGTCGCCAGTATCTCTCACGTACAAATTATGAGAGGTCCCCCTCCCATGGTCCTTGGTTTGACAAAGAGATTGCATTCGGGCATAAAATTTGAAACCAAGTTATCTATTCTAGGCACTGGGCTATCCCCCAGCTGTTCTAGCTTCAAAGACATCCAAGAGAAATTGTCCATTTGGACACGAAACCGGGGTTAACTGGTCACAAATGTGATTGCCGACTCACTCACGAAGGACTCTTGATAAAAATACGTTGTACTGATCTTTACATAAGCTTGCTTGTTAATAGCTATAATTGTCAAGAGTAGGGATGGCCAGAACCGGTTCCTGTTGGAACAGTTTTTCGGGTCTGAACGGATCCGGTTCTAGAAGATCCGGTTCAACAACCGGTTTTTCGGATCCAGGTCCGGAACCGGTTCTTCGGATCCAGGTCTGTAACCGGTTCTGGAACTGGGTTTTCGGATCCAGGTCTGGAACCGAAACTTTGTGACGATCCCTACACTAAACACGAGCTGCTGGAAGGCTGTGAACAGTGTGCTAGATGAAATGGTGGAAGCGACAGGCAGGCACCCAGGTGGCGGCCGCTTGTCTCATTTAGCTAAATTAACTGGGTAACTGGCAAACTTAATGGTTAAACAGGCAAATTGGCCAACTCATTTGGCTAAACACTCACTGGTGGACCAAAATAAAAACAAAAAACACTGGTGGACCAAAATAAAAACAAAAAAAAACTGGTGGACCAAAATTGTTTTCTGGGGGCACAAGAGAGTTTGGGCGGGGAGAGCACAAGCGCATGGTCCTCTTTGCAGTGTTTTGAAGGTGAAATTTGTGGCTCCTTTACGGGTCTTTGGGGGCTTTCGGATCCAAGTCTGAAACCGGTTCCTAAGAACCGGTTCTGGAACCGGAACTTTGTGGCCATCCCTAGTCAAGAGTCATTTCAGAAGGACTAAAAGACAAACAGTTACACAAGTAAAAACATTATACAGAATTATATATATAAATCGGGAAACTCCATTGGGAAAATCCTGTTATTTAAATGTATTTGTGTGTAAAATTTGAAGGTCAACATATCATAATCACTAGGCTAAAACTGAGGTATTAAATTAAAAATTGGGTATGTAGATATTCAATAAAATTAAAACAAAGTGAAATCCAAGCTGATGTTGGAAGCTACGTAGGCAGTTGATAAATTTTGCCAATTTCTATCAATATGTTTAAGCAGCCTTGGCTTCTTTATAAAACAAGTAGAAATATATAACTTGGTTTCATTTCGTATGTTTAGGCTTAAATTCCTTATGAAATACCAACGTTATCACGGAGAAGACTTTCGCTTAAAGAGACACCTCGAATTGCTACTTGCTTTACACCTGAAAGATGGACCGAGAATTGAACACGGGACCCCTCGATTAAAAGGTGAAAAGTAGATAAACGTAATGCGGATGGTTTGATATGTGGAAACGTCACCATAAAGTTCACACGATTTAAACATTTTTCTTTTTTTTTTTTTTCTTGTTTAAACCATTTTTTTTTTTTTTTTTTTTTTCTGAAAAACCAGCTGGTTTAAACCAACCCTGCCTCGCAGAGTTATCTTTTGTGAAGTAAGTCACAGTGGAGATGTTACATGTGAGACCTACAGTAAAGAGTTGCCCTTAAGCTATATCCTGAATCAATTCGATCTATATTCAGATATCCTTTTTAAATATTGCATGTTGCAGTAAGGTCTTCAAAAAAATGCTTGTATGGGTTCACTCGAGCAGGCGGTTCTACCGAAAACAAAATTTATAGGTAAAATACGATGTGAAACACTTTTCGTAAAAGAAGCAGAGTGTAAATATAAGTAATTTCTGTCAGTGGATATCATATTGAAATACATTTTCAATGGTAGTGAACGTATTCTACATGTAACTATTTACTGAAGCGGAAGAATACAAGAATGCGAAGAAGGTGAAAATAAACTGCGGGAAAGTTCCGTTCGTGTTAGCAATGGACGACTGCGATAGATATAATGTAAGCATACGATTAGAGAGCGTCGATACGTGTGATAAAGAGCGTCGTATTATAGTTTTTCAAGCGTCATGGTAAGTGTAGAAAAGTAAACATTCAGAGCATACGAATTTCTCCTCGCAGCAGACCATTTGTACGCGGGAAAGCAGTGAAGCCATTTTGAAATTAAGAATTACTACTATTATATAAGTGCTTTTGAAGGTAAAAATTATTGCAGATATTTAATGTATGTTTTCACTATCCTCGTTTATGCGTATGCCCTTGTTGCTGACCCGCCTGCTCCCTACGAACGCACCCCTTTGATCCGCTCGGGCCTCCTGCTGCGCTCCTGCCCTGATTCGGTTAGATAGCATTCGTGCTTTTTAGTGGCCACCTAGACAAGTTGGTTCGTGGTTTATGCATTAGCTCCTCATTTAGTGCATGTTCTGCAAAAAGAAACCGGAAAATGCAATAAATGCGTGTAAATTTCATAGAACCGTTTGCTCGAGTAATGCCTTTATACCTTTCTTAAAAGATGGCTCAAGAAAAATACATGCATACGATCAGGTTCTATTTTAACGGCAAGGTTCTTGATTACTGGTCCCTTCCCATTGAGCAGTAATAAAGACAGAAAACAACGTGCCCTGCGGGGTTCTAACCCGCCTTCACTCGCTAACGCTCGCTCGGCAATACTGTATAAGTTAAATGCATAAACTTAGTACAGAAAGAAACCTACCCAGCTACTAATCTATATGGGGGACCAGTAATCTAGAACCTTCCCTATTTTAACTATTACCCCTAATTCCCATTCTGGATTTGGTAATGATACTAGCATACCTTGATTTGATTGTAAATTATCTCGGAGGTTCTGCCGTTGGAACACTACCTCCTTTCAAATGTAGGGTTATGTATGCATAATTTATTTCATGTTAAAAGGACTACGTGATAATGACTCTTGCAGATCTTTCTTTAAAGAGATGCAAATCATGACAGTGCCTTCAATGTATATCTATAGCTTCAATGTCCCCTCCAAAAACATAAAATGTCAACTAATAAATACTGCTTGAGAAGAACAGGATGCATGTGTATACGGCAACATTAACACCAGTTTTATTATTTAAACGGGTGCTTTATTAAATTTTACAAATTACAGTAAAATTAAGTTCATCACTCACCTGATTATAATATAATGTTGAATTCTTCGCCTTCAACAACATTGGACAAACACCACCACACCACAGCTCCTACCCGACCACACAAATAAGCGCGCCGTGCATGGCTAATACACAGCTCCAACCAGTGCGCATGCGTGATTCGAAATAAAAATTAAATTAATAACTAATAGAGAAAAATAATATTTTACTTCCAAACAATAATAATCTTATTAAGATTATTATATTTACATATCTTTTTGTATGTATATAATCAGACACATGTCTATTCGGTTCTCACGTCATTTATTACATCAAAGCGAACACTGCACATTTTTTATGCTACTGAGAGAGCCTATTTATAGCGTGTTGATTTATCTGATTGAATATTTATTCCAATGTACTTAAGCCTTCGAAAAATGCAGGTTACATTATATTGTTTATTTAGAATGAGTAATATAATAATTTTTAAAAAATTGAACTTTCAATTAAAAATACTATAGCCATATTTAATGTAAATATTAGCAGAATGAAACTAAATACACTTGCACGGTATTACGAATGTGTCATACACATGTGCAGTAGCTGTGCAAATGCACATGTGCACACAACGGCTTAAGCACGGGTTATATAAATGTGTACTGCATCCACGCAAATGCACATGTGTACATAACGGCTTAAGCACAGGTTATATAAATGTGTGCTTCATCCATGCTAATGCACATGTGCACATGCACTTCTTAATCACGGGTTATGTGCGTGTGCATCATCCACACAACTGCATATGTGCACATAACGGCTTAAGCACGAGATATACAAATCTGAGCTTCATCCATGATAATGCACATGTGCACGTGCACTTCTTAATCACGGGTTATGTACGTGTGCCTCATCTATGCAAATGCACATGTGCATATAACGGCTTAATGACGGGTTATATAAATGCGTTTTTCATCCATGCTAGTGCACATGTGCACGTGCACTTCTTAACCACTGGTTATGTACGTGTGCCTATTCTACGGAAATACACATATGCACGAAACGGCTTAAACACGGGTTATATAAATGTGTGCTTCATCCATGCAAGTGAACATGTGCACATACATAACTTAGTCACATGTTATGTGCGTGCGCTTCATCTACGCAAATGCACATGTGCATATCACGGCTTATGCACGGGTTATATAAATGTGTGTTTCATCCATGCTAATGCACATGTGCACATGCACTTCTCAATCACGGGTTATGTGCGTGTGCATCATCCACACAACTGCATATGTGCATATAACGGCTTAAGCACGTGATATACACATCTGTGCTTCATCCATGATAATGCACATGTGCACGTGCACTTCTTAATCACGGGTTATCTACGTATGCCTCATCTATACAAATGCACATGTGCATATAACGGCTTAAGGACGGGTTATATAAATGTTCGTTTCATCCATGCGAATGCATATTTGCACATGCACTTCTTAATCACGGGTTATGTGCGTGTGCTTCATCTAAGCAAACGCACATGTGCACATAGCGGCTTAAGCAGTGTTATATAAATGTGTGCTTCATCCATGCTAATGCACTTGTGCACATGCACTTCTTAATCACTGGTTATGTACGTGTGCCTCATCCACGCAAATGCACTTATGCACATAACGGCTTACGCACGTGTTATATTAATGCGTTTTACATCCATGCTAATGCACATGTGCACGTGCACTTCTTAATCACGGGTTATGTGCGTGTGCTTCATCTACGCAAACGCACATGTGCCCATAGCGGCTTTAGCACGGGTTATATAAATGTGCGTTTCATCCATGCGAATGCATATGTGCACATGCACTTCTTAATCACGGGTTATGTGCGTGTGCTTCATCCACGCAAATGCACATGTGCACATAACGGCTTAAGCACGTCTTATATAAATGCGTTTTAAATCCATGCAAATGCACATGTGCACGTGCACTTCTTAATCACGGGATATGTGCGTGTGTTTCATCTACGCAAATGCACATGTGTATATAACGGCTTAAGCACGGGTTATATAAATGTGTGCTTCATACATGCAAGTGCACATGTGTACATGCACTTGTTAATGACTGGTTATGTACGTGTGCCTATTCTACGCAAATGCACACGTGCATATAAAGCTTAAGCACGGCTTATATAAATGTGTGCTTCATGATAATGCACATATGCACGTGCACTTCTTAATCACTGGTTATATATATATATAAATGTGTGCTTCATCCATGCTAATGCACATGTGCACGTGCACTTCTTAATCACGGATTATGTGCGTGTGCTTCATCTACGCAAATGCATATGTGCACATAGCGGCTTAGGTACGGGTGATATAAATGTGCAGTGGCGGATTACCAAATAGGCCCACTAGGCACGTGCCTAGGGGCGGCAACTCTTGGGGGCGGCAAATCTTTTCTCCAGAATATATATAAAAAAAGTCTTACGTACGCAGTAACAATTTAGACCTTTGAAACCAATGTTTCAAATCAATGGTTTGCAACACTTTCGCTTCATGCGAAAGAAACCTTGGTGTATCGTATATGTGTTATCGAGAAATGTTTCGTCTGCTCTGCCTCCTTCACATTCGGATTGAGGCGTCAATCACTTTGTTTTTTTAACCCGTGCTGTGACTTTTATCGCTTGCAATGACAATAATGCAAGCCACCCACCCAATCTTAATGGTTTGTTTTTGTAAATAAACTGTCGATTTCTCACCACCCTTGCGAAACTAATGACTAGACGACAAAGAAGACTGTTTGAAACTATAAAAGACAGAGCGAAAGAAAATACAGACGGTCATTTTTGAGACTACTGTTAAGTGAGTTGGCGCATCTTTCGCATGGGCCTAAAAAGTGGTTGTTTCGTAAGTGTGTTATTAATCTATTCGGAGATATTTCTATTATATGCAGACGAGTATTGGTGCTTTGCAATAAATTATTACGCAGATATCTAATTCGATGCAACTAGTTTTTGCCTTACTGTATTTTCTGGTGCATTCAGTTGGTTGTTAGTGTGTTTGAGATTTGGTGGGTTTTTTAATATATTTTTTTACTTTTTTTATCCAGCAACATGAACAAACAAAATTAAGTGGTGCGCCTTATCGTAAACTTGCAAACGAAAAGCATGGAAGAGAGGCAACCTTACAGAAAAAGCATGGTACAGTGGATACATTTTCTTAGGCGGAAGGACAAGTGATTTTCGAAAGCAGTTCAGTAACTGAGGTGGAAGTGGTTACATCGGGTATTGTGAAACACCCTTCTGTTCCCCATGTAGACGCAGGCTGAAAGGTGTAACTATCTTTGTTATTTTGTCCTGATCTACTGTTTGGACAACAAACTGTCTTTAAATTTAGATTTTTATTCAGATTGCAAGTTCGGAAACACGACGGTGTGGCCCTCGGAAGAAAGTGAATATAATCGGATGTAGTCGATAAATCGGTTGTATACTCTACACAAGTTAAGTTTAATAACAATATTTAAAGTAAGGGATTGAGTATAGCCCGCTCCCCCCAGTGATTTTTAACGAATCATAATGATTCTAGCGATTCATACTAGTTCATAATGAATCGAAATCGCATGTATAAAGATTTAAGATGTAAATCTTGTGCTAAGGAAGCTGTAGGATAAGTAGTAGTAGTAGTAGTAGTAGTAGTAATAGTAGTAGCAGTAGTTAGTAGTAGTAGTAGTGATAGTAGCAATAGTAGTAGTAGTAGTAATATCAGTAGTAGCAGTAGTTAGTAGTAGTAGTAGTAGTGATAGTAGCAATAGTAGTAGTAGTAGTAGTAGTAGTGATAGTAGCAATAGTAGTAGTAGTAGTAGTAGTAGGAACGAGGTAGAAGCCCCGCAGGGGTTGGTTGGCTTCTGTTCTCGATATAAGTAGTAGTAGTAGCAGGCCCGTGCTGGGTCACTAACAAGGGCGGTGGACAAGTCTACCAAAAGGGCGCCCATACAAAAACCGATAATTTTTGAGAAAATGCAACAGCAGCCATACTCAAGAAAAACATGTCGGATCCAAAATCGTGCAAAAGGGAATGTCTATTATTTTTAGTCGTAGATTCCATTAGCGTACAATCGGATGTAGTGCAGTGGCGGTGCAAGGGTGACTCCCAAAGAAACTGAAATATTCCTTGTAGTATTTTATCAAACGTATGTATACACGAAACAGCTGTGAAGAATAACAGTTCACAGTCTGATATTGTCAACCGTTGATCGCATTGTAAAGATGACATTGCCGAAGCAAATTTTTCCGCGTGCGGTCAAACACACCTGAAATTTCGGAGGTGAATGCCGCAGCTATGCTAACTCGGGCTGTCGTGGCTAGTGTTGAATACAAAAGGCGTTTCATAACGCCCCAAATAAGAAATCAAGGGGCGTGAGGTTGGGTGAAAGAGGTGGTCATAACTCAGGTCAATCTCTCCCAATCCAACTGCGTGAGGTAGGGTGAAAGAGGTGGTCATAACGCAGGTCAATCTCTCCCAATCCAACTATCTGGGAATGTTTCATTAAAGTATGTCTGCATATACATGTCAAAATGTGCAGGTGCACTGTCATGCTGGAATTAATCCACTGTCTTATGTTCAAGTGCACATGTTCTAACAATTTTGGGAGAACATTACGTAAAAATAAATTATACGTACTCCCAAACTTGCAGGCCAGTAATAAATAAGGCCCTACCACAAAATTATCCACGATACTGCACAGCGCGCTCACTCTAAATCTCTCTGCTGATCGTTCACTAGAGTTGTATGTGGATTTTTACGCCCTACACATGGCTACTGCTAGTTTCAGGACGATCTTTGATCGTTCCCAGTACGCTGTCCACATGGTGCAATTTCCTCCGATTTCATATAGGTGAAATTGGAGAGACGCTATCTCCCGAAGGCGAATATGGAGGCGTGGAAAAAATACAGGGAAAGTTACGCTCGTATGAGGGCGACGGTTGCGATATAAACGCCTTGCCTCTGGGATATTTCCCCTTAACTTTCCATAAATGAGGTACATATATCTGCCAGCTCGTGAACAGGGTAATCTGCCATTGCGCAGGCACATACAGATTAACAAAATTAATTTTACTTAAACACCAACGTCTACAGGTTTACATCGCGTTAATACCTGGACACTACACTCTACCGTCATGCGCAACACTTCCTATCCTGTTATACAGCAATTCCCCAGAGTATCAGACACTGTATATCACTCACAAGTTGCGTCAGCTGCCTACTATAACACAGCCACGCTAATTTATGCCATCCACATCAAAACTGCAATACAGCCTTCCGCGAGCCATTTGCAAGTGGTATACAAGGGACGATAATTCCGTAAGTGCTGCTACATCTAAGCAAAAGTGACACATTCTCTTTCCTCCATGTTGGTATTTCATCCACCTCCAAAGAACGTAGAGAACGTCGAAAGAATATTTTCCACCATTTGTTGCATGTGTTTTCTTCTAGAAACAATTTTCTTCTAAAAAATTGTTCCACCAGTGACAAAATCAAAATATAAGTGGGCTACACTACAACACTATTTTGGTATATTCACAATAGGAATGTAGTTTTTCGTAGGTCAGAATTAAGGAGCGTTTTTCCAACTCCAAGAGAGGGGAAAAGCCCCTCGAAAGTATCCCTGGAAGAAGAATTACCTAACGGATAAATTAAGTATACTGTTCCATCGCATTTCTTTGTATCATTATGCAACGTGTACAACATTTCGTGTTTCATCAATTTTTGTTGCTTCTGTGCACAGAAGTATCATATTCCACGGAATTACATATTACGAGGAGACAATTCTTTAATGCAGCGTACTTTCGCCCAATATGTATCTGGAAAATCTCTTGTACACTCGTTGATCACATATGATCTTTGCATTTTTGAATACTACATGTTATGTTTCTTTGCATACCGCCTGACTGTCCTATGCAGGGACTTTTTAAACCTAATCTGGATCAAAGTTCTTTTTTTTCATTGTCACACACTCATAACTTGGATAGGAATTTGTCCCATAAGCGACAGTCCTATTAGCGACAGGAACTGTTATCTGTCCTATGAGCGACCGATCCATTTACATTGAGATGATGGAAGATGATATGATTCCCTCTCGTGAAATATGTTTGCCTCTGGCGTTATTAGCTCCCGAACAACCTTGCTATGAAAAATGTACGTGCCAGTAATACAGTTCATCAAATCTATTTTCCCTCTACAGTGAGTGCAAATAAAACTTATTTTAATTTTGAGTTAGATTTGACATAAAACATATCAAATAACTTAGCGAGACAACAGGGACATTTCCATGAAAAGTATATTCTTATGTAATTATTGAAAATCCAGTTATAATATCACCTTTCTTCAAAAGCTCTGTTTTCTGTACTTAATTTGATTCAAATCTAATTACTCACTAAGCACAGTAATATATTTTATTTTGAAAAACTTAAACGTGTAACAGTTTCGCTATCTACTTTTTAGACTTCCAAAGACACTGAATAAAATGAAAAAAAAGTCAATGAAATGATCCTCTGAAATGATCGTCATTTCACGTCTTTGTTGCGGCTCTTTATGACGCCCAAGAAGAATAGTTGCAACATCAGTTTAAGTGGAATAAAAAATGTTATTAAAAAGTACAAGGGCAATACATGAGTATGGGGTTTTTGTCCATTTGTGTGGGGGTTTTGTCCATTTATGTGGGCATTATGACCGTTGCTATGTGTGGCTGTTTTGTCCATTTGTGTGGGGGTTATGACCGATTGTGTGGGTGTTTTGACATTTCTTGAGTGTGGGGGTTTTGGCTGTGGCGGTTTTGACCGTTCGTGCGTTTGGGAGATTTGTCCATTTGTGTGGGGGTTATGACCGATCGTGTGGGCGATTTGACATTTCTTGAGTGTGGGGGTTTTGGCTGTGGGGGTTTTGACCGTTCGTGCGTTTGGGAGATTTGTCCATTTGTGTGGGGATTATGACCGTTTGTGTGGGCGTTTTGACATTTCTTGAGTGTGGGGGTTTTGGCTGTGGGGGTTTTGACCGGTTCCCCTGTTATCAATAGTCTGGAAGATATAACTGTGATACGTTAAAGAATTCTTTTCGTTTATATTATTCCTCCGAGAGTTTATTCTGTGCTGAGACGAAATAGATCAATCACACATGTGTATATCACTTTCTTTCGAATTCTAAGTGTTCTTATTTGAAAGATGTACAATTAGATCTATTTTTGATTGTTGAAATCTTGTACTTGATTGTTATTCATTGCCCTCATTCAAAGTTTGATAAAATAGTCGACGGAATACTCCAGTTTCTTTGGAAGGCACCCTTGCGTCGCCACTGTACACTAATAGGATCTACGACTAAAAATAATGGACATTCTCTTTTATCCGACTTCGATCCTATGTTTTATTCTTGAGCTATGTCTGTTCTTACATTTTTCCGCCAAATTTTCATGTGATCAAGGCGCCAAAAGGAGGCATTTTTACACCCAAGTTGGTGCATACTTTTCGTTTTATATCCGTGTCAGGAGTCACCTCCTGAAGTTTATGTTAATTATGTTACACTCTGTATATATACGGGCGCCATTTTATGTATTAAAACCCAAATTTTGTTTAATAACGTAAACAGCTAAACTGTGAAAACTTCTTTACTAGAGAAACATTTTTTAGTTCTTGTAAGATTTTTTGTCAAACAAAGCTAAATATATACTAATAAATCAATATAGCTATATTTTAGAAATACAACAGGCACTGATTGTTCCAATACTGCTCTAAAACACACAGGAATAATCACATGACAAGGGCGCCTTACGTAAAGGGCGCACTGTACCCTTCACAGGTTCTTCACCAACAGTATGTATTCATTGTACAGAACTGTGCCATATAGAAAAATAAAACCGTTTATCTTGATGTGGTTTCGCTAGGGCACCTTTGCAAAGGGCGCACTGTACCCTTTGTGAATTCTTTACCAACAGTAACAGTATGTATTCATGGTACAGAACTGTACCATACAGAAGAGTAAATGAAACCGTTTATCTTTGATATGTTCTCGCAAGGGCGTTTTATGTAAAGATCGCACTGTACTTATCATGGGTTCTTTACCAATAATAACCGTAAGAATTTATTAATAAAAAATGTACCTTTATATATAATGTGATGTTTCGGAGGGCACACCGGGACATGTCCCGGTGGGCCAGCACGGGCCTGAGTAGTAGTAGTAGTAGTAGTAGTAGTAGTGACTCTTCCAGTTCCGGTGACAAAGAACTGGGGGAAGCGGGCTATACACAAGCCAAAGTAAGTATACTAAGCAAGTGACAGACTGTTATAGCTATGTAGCATGAACGTACCATCCAACGACCATAATATCAATGTGAGCATATCATCTCAGTTGCAATTCATACAATCTTAATCCTTTCCACTTAACCTCACATATATATACTAATACTATTGCTTCTGTTTATCGTTGCAATACTATAGTAATATACCACTATATAATCATACGTATACTTAATTAATATATTCAATCTTCTTTTCAGAAACATTTATATTAGCCAACGGAGAAATCTGAATTACAACATAAGTGAATAAGTACATTGATAAGATTTAATGGACTGGTGATAAAACATCAGATGGTCAAGCGCACTTGTCATCAGAAATCATTTCTTGAACTATATATGTTGAATTTAAGAAGTACATCCGATATATTTTTGTACAACAAATGTTATCTTTAGGATTCCGAAAGGATATTATTTTATAGACACATCATTTTCACAGACCTCTTATGCCAAATCAAACAAAATAATTTCAAAGTAATTTGTCATCTTTTCTTTTACGACAACTACACAATGTATCATGGTATATTTTTTATCATTCTTGGTTACAAAACTTTCAAAGGTAATTTATATCTGCTAGAAAGTCCATTGTGCAGTATCCTAGGTGCAGATAAAGAATGCCATATCCTATTACCAGAGACATTAATAAAAATGGAATATGAATTTCACTGCACATAATATAAGTTAATTAACAAATAATAAATGAAAATAAACAAGTACAGATTGAGATAATGTCGGCAAATAACAAAAAATAAAATAAACATAAATCAGTCGACATTTGAAAGTTGAAATAAAACTGCACATTACAAAATTATTCTGAAACATTATTCTGTAAACGGATCGGCTGAAACGGTCCGTTACACGGGTGAACTCTGTGAAACGAAAAATGTTGACAATATTGTGGGTTTAGTGTAGGTAGAAAGTGCACTTAAAGTAGTGTCTCCTCAGTTCGTAGGAGTTAGTGATTGTGATAGTGAGAGCGCAAATTTTGTTAGTGAAGATCCTGCCGATTAGTGTCTGAATGAGTCTACAATTGACATTCTTCTAAGACGTGGAATTAATCAGAATACTGAAAACGATATTTCTAAATTGCAAAGATTCATAGTAGGCAAGTCAAGATTTTTAAATAAGAGTGCTTTTTTCTTTCGTAAAGTTGTAAATAGCGAATCGATTTTGCGGAATTATTTGGTATATTTGTGTAGGCACTGGCGCTATTTATTGTGCAGTATGTAGGTTGTTCAAATCAAGACAAAGATCGAAACTCACGGCATTTCAGACTAGAAAAACATTTCAAATATTCTAGCATCACACGAAAATTCTGAACACAAAAACTGTGAGTTGGCACTCTTAACAATGGAGAAATCTGTTGGGACCTTGGAGAACCATTTTAAATCACACATTCAGACAGAACATACGTACTTGGTCAGTGTCTTAAGAAGAGTTTTTTCTGTCGTAAAGAAGTTGACAAGTCGCGGGCTTCCTTCGTAGTCACGATGAAAAATTCAATTCTCTGCACAACGGGCAATACCTGATTGCCGAGTTTGATCCATTTCTTGCGAAACACATTGAACTGTATGGAAATCCGGGGAAAGGTCATACAAGCTACTTGTCTTCTACAATTTGTGATGAAGTTATTGAACTACTTGCTGATAGAGTGAGAAAATAAATTATTAATGACATAAAACAAAGCAAATATTTTTCCATAATAGTTGATTCAACTCCAGATATTTCGCATACTGATCAGTTATCGTTTGTGTTAAGGTATGTGAATGAAGAGGGTAAACCTGTTGAAAGTTTTTTTTTTTTTCGTTGCTACCAAATCCAGCTCACAAGTCTTAAAATCTAGCCGAAGCTGTAATAGATATTTTGACCAGACATTCTATTAACCTTACTAATTGCAGAGGTCAGTCGTACAATGATAGCAATATGTCGGAGGCATATACAGGTTTACAGGCTCGAATTAAAGGAATAAATTCTAAAGCGTATTATGTGCTCTGCGCAGCTCATTCTTTGAATTTGGTCGGAAGTAGTGCAGCAAGCAGTTGTAGGGAAGCATGTGCTTTTTTCAATATGCTTCAAAATATTTAATTTTTTTCTAGTTCAACAAAACGCTGGAACTTACTTGCTTCTTTCGTGTATCCAGGAACGAAAATACTCACAGACACGTTGGTCAGCACGAGAGGAGGCTTGAACATGTATATATGAAAACTGGGATATTGTAATTCAGACCCTTATTCATGTAAGCGATGATCCTTTTGAGAAACCTCTAGTTCGAAATGAGGCCTTATCCCTCTTGAATCAACTAAGCAGGCTGGAAACAGCTTTCATGATCACTTTTTGGAATGACATATTGCAAAGATTCCAGAGTGTCACCGTGAAATTACAAAGTGTCAACATAGATTTAACAATAGTACATGTTGAATCACTTGTGAACTTTATAACTTCTCTTCGTGACATGTTCGACTCTTAGGCCGGCTATACACTATAAGATAGATCCTAGGAAATCTCTTACGATTTATCCTAGAGTCAAAATCTCAACGTGTATGGCAACAGATCCCATGTCATTTCCTGTGTTCTGAACGATCCTATGAGATTTCTCTTGTTTAGAGCACGCTCTATTTCGGAAAGAAAATTCGTAAGATTTCGATTTAAGCGACATCAGGTGAGAGAAAGTGAAAACAAAACAAATGAAAACACAAATGATGAGGTATCTTCTGATCGTGCAGGTTTACTTTAGATGCACCACTCGAAATAATTGTTGAAAAATTATAATTTGTCACTATTTCCTAAATGATTTGCGTTGACCGACATGAAAATATCTTACATAGCATAGATAAAATCCCTGAAGGGAACCAACAAAAGCAATTGTTGATAAACTACAATTCTTTTACGATTTGCGTACAAATACGGGGTCAAGATATATATATATATATATATATATATATATATATATATATATATATATATATATATATATATATATATATATATATATATATATATATATATATATATAGTATAAAAACTATAGTGCAAAAAACGCAAACCAAGTTGTGCTAGGTTGTTTCTAGAAAGTACGAATGCTATTTAACCGAGCCAGAGCAGGGTTAAGCGGGGTTCCGAGCGTCAGTGAGGGGGTGCGAGCGAAGGAAGCAGGCGCGTCAGTTGATGTAGTGAAAACGAGTGGGTTTTGGCAATGATAAGAGTTTGAATAGCACTTGTCATGGTATCGTGGTAGTAGCGCTCCACTCGTAAACATAAATTATAGCTTCTGTAAACTATGCAGAAATACACCGGTGGTGGAAAATAGTATCACCGGTCAACTTTCATATGCACTCACTTACGTAAAAGTTTCGCAGAAGGGGTCCAGAAGTAAGCAGAACATACAAAATTTACAGGAGAAATGGAAGATGCAAGTACTTAGACCTGCAAGTACTTAGACCTGCAAGTACTTAGACAACACAACCTAACTAAATCTAACCTAATGAAGTTAACTAGCTTAAACTAACCTAATATTAATAGAAGTAAGCGAAATTCTATCACTTTTTGAAAATTGTGTTGGACCCATATACTAATATAATCTAACGTAACATAACCGTAACTAACCTGAACCAACCTAAACTAAACTAATGTGAATATAAACTACCGAAATTGTAGCATTTCTTAGAAAAAATAGCTGGACCCTTTCTGTTAAACATTGTCTCACCTATTTTAACCGTCGTTAAAACATTTATAATGATTTTACACTAGTAACCCTACAGTTGTAAACATAAAATACAGGTGTATTACTTTGTATTTAATTATGTTGCTTCCAAAAAATTTGTTCCTTATAAATATGTCTTTTCATGCAAAGTATTAAATTTTACTTGTAAATCTTCTAAAATATTGTGCGCCAAAAGTATACTAGCACCCTTCTGACTTATGCTTTTTTTTAAGAGGTATCCAATTTAACAATATAGCGCCTGATATTAATATCAGTGGGATGTGCAGTGTGGTTAGCATAGTAATTCTTCAACTTTATACTTTTATTAAATAGAACTATTTCACAATGTTGATATACGTCATTCGGTCAGACAGGAAAAATCTTCACGTGTATGGCACACAAGGGTAAGATTTCCTACAAGATATGTCATAACATTTTTCCGAAGATAAATCCTAAGATATTTCCTAGGACTGATCTCGTAATGTATAGCGCGCCTTATGAGCAAAAATCCATGGAGAAAATTGATATGGATTACGAGTGTAGTTATAAAAGGTTTAGAAAACGTAACATTCAAGCCGATGAAGTAAGAAAAAATGAGGTTGTTCTAACAGGAAGAGAAAAATTTAAAGTTGAGGTGTTTCTTCCTATTCTTGACAAATTGCACGTTGAATTAATTAGAAGAAAGGAAAACTATAAAATGATGTCGGACAACTTCATGTTTTTTAGTAAGTTTCTGCAAAGTTCTTGTGTCATTTCGGAGCGCACAGCCAACCTTCAAGCTGCAAATGAAACTGATCTCGAATCAACATTTTCAAATGAATGTGTGCATTTTGCGGGACTTTTGGAAATTAGAAGAATCTGTGACTCACCAGCAGAAATGTTAGCATTTATACGGAAAGAAAAGTTGCATTCTGTGTTTCCAAATGTGGAGATTGCATTAAGAATATTTTTGTGTACTGCTGTAACAAACTGTTCAGCTGAACGTTCGGTTTCGGCTCTAAAAAGATTGAAGACTTATCTCCGTTCAACGATGTGTAATAAAAGACTAGACGAGTTATCTATTCTCCACATCGAAGCAGACATCTTTATGATGGACACATCAACTTTGAAGAACTTATATACGAGTTTGCAGCAATCAAATTGAGGCGGAAGCACCTTCATTTATGACTCGTGAATTTAATTTCTCAACACATTACATCATTTTAGGTATAGCATATAGTTTTAGGTATAGCACATAGGATAACACATAAAATGAATTGTCTGTACTAGGCCTATTACTTTTATTATTGATTTTTATACTTTGCTTCTTATTTCAGTATGTTCACTAATTTTATATTAGCCTTAAATACTGCAAATACTATTTTTCTTTTGAGAAGGGCGCACATTAAATTTGTGCCTAGGGCGCCGACGAAGCTTAATCCGCCACTGTAAATGTGTGCTTCATCCATGCAAGTGCACATGTGCACGTGCACTTCTTAATCACTGGTTATGCGCGTGTGTCTATTCTACGCAAATGCACATATGCACGAAACAGCTTAAGCACGGGTTATATACATGTGTGCTTCATCCATGCAATTGCACATGTGCACATACATGACTTAGTCACGGATTATGTGCGTGTGCTTCATCCACGCAAATGCACATGTGCATATCACGGCTTCTGCACGGGTTATATAAATGTGTGTTTCATCCATGCTAATGCACATGTGCACGTGCACTTCTTAATCACGGGTTATGTGCGTGTGTTTCATCTACGCAAATGCACATGTGTACATAACGGCTTAAGCACGGGTTATGTAAGTGTGTGCTTTATCCATGCAAGTGCACATGTGTACATGCACTTGTTAATCACTGGTTATGTACGTGTGCCTATTCTACACAAATGCACATATGCACGAAACAGCTTAAGCACGGGTTATATACATGTGTGCTTCATCCATGCAATTGCACATGTGCACATGCATGACTTAGTCACGGATTATGTGCGTGTGCTTCATCCACGCAAATGCACATGTGCATATCACGGCTTATGCACGGGTTATATAAATGTGTGTTTCATCCATGCTAATGCACATGTGCACGTGCACTTCTTAATCACGGGTTATGTGCGTGTGTTTCATCTACGCACATGCACATGTGTACATAACGGCTTAAGCACGGGTTATGTAAGTGTGTGCTTTATCCATGCAAGTGCACATGTGTACATGCACTTGTTAATCACTGGTTATGTACGTGTGCCTATTCTACACAAATGCACATATGCACGAAACAGCTTAAGCACGGGTTATATACATGTGTGCTTCATCCATGCAATTGCACATGTGCACATGCATGACTTAGTCACGAATTATGTGCGTGTGCTTCATCCACGCAAATGCACATGTGCATATCACGGCTTATGCACGGGTTATATAAATGTGTGTTTCATCCATGCTAATGCACATGTGCACGTGCACTTCTTAATCACGGGTTATGTGCGTGTGTTTCATCTACGCACATGCACATGTGTACATAACGGCTTAAGCACGGGTTATGTAAGTGTGTGCTTTATCCATGCAAGTGCACATGTGTACATGCACTTGTTAATCACTGGTTATGTACGTGTGCCTATTCTACACAAATGCACATATGCACGAAACAGCTTAAGCACGGGTTATATACATGTGTGCTTCATCCATGCAATTGCACATGTGCACATGCATGACTTAGTCACGGATTATGTGCGTGTGCTTCATCCACGCAAATGCACATGTGCATATCACGGCTTATGCACGGGTTATATAAATGTGTGTTTCATCCATGCTAATGCACATGTGCACGTGCACTTCTTACTCACGGGTTATGTGCGTGTGTTTCATCTACGCACATGCACATGTGTACATAACGGCTTAAGCACGGGTTATGTAAGTGTGTGCTTTATCCATGCAAGTGCACATGTGTACATGCACTTGTTAATCACTGGTTATGTACGTGTGCCTATTCTACACAAATGCACACGTGCATATAGCGGCTTAAGCGCGTGTTATATAATGTTTTTCATCCATGGAAATGCACATGTGCACGTGCACTTCTTAATCACGGGTTATGTACGTGTGCAGCATCCACACAAATGCACATGTGCATGTAACGGCTTAGGCACGGATTATATAAATGTGTGTTTCATCCATGCAAGTGCACATGTGCACATGCACGACTTAATCACGGGTTATGTGGGTGTGTTTCATCTACGCAAATGTACATGTGCACATAACGGCTTAAGCACGGGTTATATAAATGTGTGTTTCATCCATGCAGGTGCACATGTATACATGCACGACTTAATCACGGGTTATGTGCGTGTGCTTCATCCACGCAAATGCACATGTGTGTTTGCCCGGGTTCTGTATGTGTGCTTCATCCACGCAAATTCACATGTACGGCTTAAGCACGGGTTATGTATGTATGCATCATCCACACAAATGAACATGTGCATATGTACGGCTTATGCATGGAAAGTGCACATGTGCCGTACAGGTACGTGTTGTCTGGGTACCTTTTCAGATGATTCCATCCCATCTAGCCTAATCCCACCTCGCCTAACGATTTATCAGCCACTTATATCTCCAAAATAAGAATGTCTACCATTTTAGGCGAGATGGGAATTTCCATCTTACTTAATCCCATCTCGCCTAAAATGGCGGTAGGATGCAAGGAGGGAATTTCTGTACTGAAGAGGGAATTCCTCTAATAGAATTTTAACCAGATATTTCAATCAATATTGGCAATCTCTGTCAATTACAATATAAGTATATAATAAGTACTATACAAGAAGAAAGCATAGGGGGAAGGCGATTTAGTGAATTTAGTTCACTTTTGGTTTATTTTGGAAATACTGGAAATTGATTGGCAAAGAGAAGCTAATCAGAAACAGGATAGAAATATAGAGGGTGTTTCAAAACAACACTTACAACGTTTGAGAGCTCATTCCTGACACCGTGATAAGACAACCTGGGTGCACAATGCTTCCTTTTGGCGCTATGACCAGCAAAAAACCAGTCGGAAAAATGCCCAAAACAGCCGTAACTCGAGAACAAAATGTCGGATCGAAGTCGGGGGAAAGGAAATGTATATTATTTTTAGCCATGGCTTCCATTAATGCACAACCCGATATGGTACAGAGGCAGCACAAAGGTCACCTCAAATAAATTGAAGAATTATGGGGATATTTTATGAAAGGGGGTTATAGCCCCACACAATTTACTGGCACATGCAAGGAGCATTAGAATATTAATTCTGTGACATTTGTGAAAAATCTGACGCTCACTGGCATTTCCGGAACAAAATTTTGAATTTTTATAAAGGTACATCATCTAATGCTTCGTCCCCTGTGCCCCCCTAAGGCGGTGCGTTACCAAAATAGCATTCCGTATTTCAAAAATGCATACTCTTTTGCTACAATGACGCCAAATTTCACACTAATTAACAAAAACACCTTCTTCTCGTATGTCCCTACTAAGGATATTTCTGGTGATTTTCTTACTTTTGAAAGGGGGCTGTAGCCCCATTATCAGTCACTCTTACATGTAAGGAGCATTGGAGCATTAATTATGTGACATTCGTGATTAATCTGACGTTTACTGGCACTCCGAAAATAAATTTTGGGATTTGGTAACACATCACCCACCAGCTTTTTACGGCCCTTGCCCCCCGAAGGGGGGCCTTCCCAAAATAATGTTTGAGACGGCTTTACTAGCTTTGTGAATGAGTGTTTTTGCATTTCGTAACAAATACAACTCATTTGCCCCAAAATCTTTACGAATAATTATTGGAGAAAACTGCTTCCAAAATTTAACATTGAACCTCCCATAAAGAAAATGAACTTCTGTGTTTACACTTCCAAAAGGGGGGCTAAACATTAATTTTCTTCTATTTCCTTTAGAAATTCTAAAAATTCAGATATTTCTCAATAAGACTGCCAAATTTTATATTAATAGTGTGAAAACTTCATCTTCTCCCAGTGCTGTAGAAAATTACACGAATTGTATAACAGTCTGTATATATATATATATATATATATATATATATATATATATATATATATATATATATATATATATATATATATATATATATATAATTCAAAATCACGTTTTCAGTCAAAAGAAAAAAAAATATTTCATTTGTTTACCTTTGGAATACCAATATCTAATCTAAATGATCTAGACCCTCAAAAGTATTGTAATATTTATTTTGTATATTACTGTTACGCACACGCCTAAAATGCCATGATTGTTCTTTCATTTTAGTAGATATTTCTTTTAAAGTTATGTTTTTTAAGTAACATTCCGTATTTTGGAATGCAAAATATTGATGATAATGCTTCTACAATAACTTTGTTTTCCTTCTGTCGTATCTTCCTTTCTCACTTCGCAAAAGTCGATTTATGGTCAAAAATGGTTGGAAAATGAAAATAGGGATATTTCACCCTGTTTGACAAGTCTTGTTATAAAATACTGTACTTAGAAGGTAAATTCTGTACCACCATGTACAACAGACATGTCAACTCTGACGCGAAATCGTAGCAGTTATAGTAGTATTAACTGTGGTCGTAGTAGTAATAATAGAAGTAGTAGTAATATTAGTAGTATTACAGTACTTTGCAGTCTTGAATAAAGAGTCAGTTTCCCAAACACACTACGATTAACATAGACTGACAGTAAGACCGTACGAACACGGCAAAGGCAGGGGTAGTGGAGGACATTTAAGGGAAAAAATAACAACATTAGTTTCCAATCCGTCCTTGAGTGCCCGGTTCCAACCCGGAAATACGTGCGTCCGGTTCGGCCCTATAGCATTTGTGTCCGGGCCGAACAGGACACGCCCAGCCCGTGCAGGGCAGAGCCCTGCAAACCCAGGCCCGAAGACGGCCCGGCCCGACCCGAATGGATCTGAATTCTGTGCCCGGCTCGACCCGGCCCGGCCCGAATCTCGAGCCGGGCTCTAACCGGGCCGGGCACAAATCGGGCCGAGCCGGGCCGACCCGACTCGGCCCGAACACTGTGAAAGACGGATCGGAAACTAATGTTGGCAGCCTGTGTTAATCGTAATGTGTTTGGCATGGGCGGCGATTAGGGGGGGCAAAGGGGGGAGTTGCCCCCGCACTTTTTTTAAGTAACCAATTAATGTATATAGTTTCATTTGGAAATGTAACGATTTTGTATGTGTTACTGATTAATAGGAAAAAATGCTGCCATATAATATTTGCTGTTGCGTGAATACGTATTGGTTGTCTTCCCATGGAGTAAAGAAAGCTACAGTAATTGCGTTTTAATCGCCACAGAAAATAACCCCAAAAAATAACCTATTGGAGCACAATTTCAGCATACTTTCATTTCTTCTTACAAGGGCTCGATATGTTAGTGAGCCGTTTTGAAGCTAATCGAAAGAACATTATGCAAAAAAGTAGGGCCTATTTCACAAGTTATTCTTTAATTGCACAAAAATTGACAGTTCCTAAAATGTCTTTTCTTCTTTCTAAAGTAAGAAATATCGATTAAAAAGAGCGTGATAAGAAACAACTTCTACCTTTTCCATTGTTTTGTAGTGTAATATACGAGTGAAGTGTTGTGTTTAAGGATGTACGAGTGTATATACAATAAAATTTAGTAAATTAAACATAATTCTAGGTTTTAAGTTTATTTTGTATAACTGAAGTGTGGATTGTAAGTATTGTTGTGTTTTGATGTGTTCCAAGAAAGTGAAATCTGCACCTAATGGCAACGAACATATTTCAAGAAGTTGCAAAAGCAAATATTTCTTTAAATGTCGTAGCATATGCTTGTAGTATTTACTGTCTTTCGTTTTCTAAGAGTAATAACATACATTTAATATCATGTGTGGAATTAAATATTAAGTTTTTCATTAATCCTCAGTTTCAATATAACTTTTGCAAAACAAGCATCATTATTCATTACTATGATTAATATTATCCTTTCTATTTATTTATTTTGCAAATTTATTAAATAATCTGATCACACAATTTTCCAGACAGAATTTTAAGATGTTCATGAGCAAGGAATCAAATCTCTTCTTACACTTTCGTTGTTTAAGAGTACAAAGGGCTAGTATCTACTTGCGTTGTTCTTCTCAATTTACTTAATAAACTATTATATACGATATACGGTATTTTAACTGAAAATATAGTATCCTATTAGTTATACAACCTTTCGTCAAACAAAATGTTAGAAACAACCAGGAAAACTAACATTTATATACAAATATTCAGATCATGTCTTGCCCCCTCACTTTTAACGTCCAACCGCCGCCACTGGTGTTTGGGAAATTAACTCTTTATTCAAGACTGTAAAGTACTTTACTTCTACTACTCTTATTACTACTACTACTGCTATTATTATTATTATTATTATTATTATTATTATTATTATTATTATTATTATTATTATTATTATTATTATTATTATTATTATTACTTCTACTACTACAACTGCTACGAGCGTCAGAGTTGACATGTCTGGTGGTACATACTTTACAATCTAAGTACAGAAAAAATCGAAGAAATACTAGTTATTATGGCCAGTCTGCGTAGTCTGGCCAGTAAAATGCATTCACGTCTGGTGCTAGAGGTCGTCGGATCGATCCCTCCTCGTGTTATGTGAGCTTTGTTGTGGACAAAAATCGTGAGCGTGGGAGTTTTTGGATTAGACCGTTTTCGTCCACTGTCTTCATTCCACCAATTCATCCATCATCATTCATACGTCTTGAGCCGTAATTGCCTGAAGAACATATGAGAAAGTCAAGTCCTTGACCTACTAATTAGAATTTGTTCCGCTACATTAGACCACGGAGGCCGAAACCATGAACTGGCGTGTTCATAAGATTAGCGCAATTTGTAGTAATGTTCAATTAGCACGGCAGATTCCAAATCATATTACATGTTCCTGTATTCTTTATAATTCGATGCTACAATAATAATAACAAAAAACAATGATCAAATAAATCACCCAGACCCCAGGATCGATGAAGTGTTCCTGGAACGGTGCGTAACAAGTAAATAACAGAGCTATATGACGGAATGCGAGGCAGTAAATCAAAACAAAATCCACACATATCATTGTTGATCAAAAAATACCTCAAAAGTCCCCTGAATGAAAAATGTATAGATATCAGCTATCAAAAATGCCTCTTAACATCACATATAATAGAAGGGATAGTTGATATTAAGAAAATGAAAATATAAGGTTTCCTAAGAAACCAATAGTGCAAAATGAACATCGCTTTACTGTATGTCCTTGTACGCATCGAATAGCACGGAAACAGATTCAACAGTTTCAGGCTTTAGAGCATTTCTCCGTTCCTGAGTACTAAAATCTCTTTCAGTAGACGCACTAGAAGCAGGGATGACGAGATACTGACGCGTTAATTTCACAATTTTGGTAATGTTTGTTCTTGTTGCTTCCACCACTGCAGTATATCTAGTTCTCTTACACATGATGACATGTTGAGGTAGATGTCTACTTCATCATCAAATTCACCAGAGACTGAATGTCTATCTTCCCAATCCATTAGTTTATTCTTCTTGGTAGGTGGTTCCAAGTTATGCCAACTAGCCTAAAGGAGACGATGGTGAGAAATAAATGAAATAGTGGAGTAAATAAAGTGGAAGGAAACAGGAGAACGCCGCGAACCCCCCACACGGTGTTTGTCCACCACAAAGTTCACTTGGCGAGAGCTCGGATCAAACCAGGGACCCCATACACCAGAGGTGAACGCTCAACCGCTGAGCCACCGTTCCAGGAACACCTAATCGACCCTGGCGATTTGGTGATTTATTTGATCATTATATTTTGTTATATTTGTAGCATCATACTATAAACAATACATGAACATGTAACACCATTCGATATTTGCCTTGCTAGCTGAACATTACTACAAATTGCACTGATCTTATGAGCACGCCAGTTTATGGTTTTGCCCTCCGTGGTCCAATGGTAGTGTACCAAATTCTACTTACTAGGTCAAGTACTTGACTTTACCATACGTTCTTTAGGTAACTACGGCTCAGGCTGAATGGATGATGATGGGATGAATTGGTGGAAAGAAAACAGTGGGAGGAAGCGGGACCACCCCAGAAACTCACATGCACACGATGTTTGTCCACAACAAAGCTCGCATAGCATGAGCAGGGATTGATCCGACGACCTCTAGCACCAGATGTGAGTGTTTTTTCTATTGAGCCACTATTCTCCCTCGTAGATCAAGCATCGGTTCACATTCTACGCAGACCGGCCATAATAACTAGCATTTCTCAATTTTATTCTGTACTTAGAAGGTAAATTCGGTACCATCAGACATGTCAACTCTGACGCGAAGTCGTAGCACTTGTAGTAGTATTAGCAGTGGTCGTAGTAGTAATAGTAGAAGTAGTAATAGTAGTAGTAGAAGTAGTAATAGTAATAGTATTACCAGTACATCACAGTCTTGAATAAAGAGTCAGTTTCCCAAACACATTACGATTAACATAGGCTGACAGTAAGACCGTACAAACACGGCAAAAATAGAGGTAGTGGAGGACATTAAAAAAACAAGTAGGCTGACAACATTGCCCGGCTCGGCCCGATTCGGCCCGAAATGTGCCCGGCCCGGTTCGGCCCGATTCGGCCCGAAATGTGCCCGGCCCGGTTCGGCCCGAAGTGTGCCCGGCCCGGATAGGGCCCGGTCCAGTTTGATATTACTTGAAACGGTCGGGCCGGGCCGGGCCGGGCACCGGACCGAATCGGGCGCGCCCGGCCCGTGCAGGGCTCTGGTGCAGGGCTCTGATTCATATCCACTGCAAACGCTGTTTTTGTTCCATTTTGACTTTTATTTTAGTACTCAGACGAGAATTGTGTTCCATGTCTTAATTTTCTGCATTCTTTCACATATGGAAAGATTCGTTTACGTATCTAAATATTTCATTACGTATGGAGAGCTAAATGACAAACAGTCATGTGCTGATATTAATACAAAGTTTCGAAATATTGAATTATTAAGTATTTCAATCAATGTTGCTTTTTTATACAATTAATAACAAGTCTTATTATATTTAAAAGAAGAAAAACACATCTGCAAAATTTCTCCGATTCCAAAGGGTGACTTCGAGGTTCGAACCTGGTTTACTTTTTCCCGAAGATACCCGAAGCTGGATTTAGAAAATTTTTTCCTTAAAATAGCAATAAAGAATGCCCTCGACCTTTGAGACAACATGTACCTTTCGGGAGTCAACTTTCAAAAGTTTGGTGTGGGTTCTTTTGCCCCATAAAACTGTTTTTCTGCAGAAAATAAAAAAGCATTCCTTTATTTTTTTGCGTATTTGTCCATACAAAAAGTTTCGTTGGAATTCTTCGTGGCCTTTACACACATATGACATACTGTTACCAGCATTTTTTATATTTCGTGATCAAAGGTTTGGAGGGGTCCGAGCCCCCTAACCGTTTTTCTCAGAAAAATACGAAACCTGTTTGCCCTCAATTTAAACCTACAATATCTGTGCAATATTTGATTCAATTTGGTTCACTTCTTCGCGTCTTTCGGGCGTCAACTTTTAAAATTTTGGGTGGGTCTCTTGCCGCCTAAAACCGTTTTCCCGCAGATCATAAAAAACCCGTATTCCTTTATTTTTTGCGTATTGTCCATACAAAAGGTTGTGTTGCAATTCTTCATGTCCTTTACACACATCTGACATACTAGCACTTTTCATATTTCGTGATCAAAGGTTTGGAGGGGTCGGCGCCCCACGCTTCCGTTTTCCCCAGGAAAATACGGAACTCGTATTCCCTCATTTTATGTCTACAATATCTGTGCACAATTTAATTCACTTCGCCTCACTTCTTCTTGCCTTTCGGGCATCAACTTTCAAAACTTTGGGTGGGTTCTTTTGCCCCCTACAACTGTTTCTCCGCAGAAAATAAAAAAACGTATTCCTTTATTTTTTGCGTATTGTCCATACAGAAAGTTTCTTTGGAATTCTTGGTGGGCTTCACACACACCTGACAATCTGTTACTAGCACTCTTGATATTTCGTGATCAAAGGTTCAGAAGAGTCCGGGCCCCAACTAACCGTTTTTTTAGGTAAATACGAAACTCGTATTCCCTCGTTTTATGTCTACAATATTTGTGCAAAATTTCATTCACTTCCGTTTACTTTTTCTTACTTTTTGGCGTCAAATTTCAAAATTTTGGGATGGGGTCTTTTGCCCCATAAAACCGTTTTTCCGCAAAAATAAAAAACCCGTATTCCTTTGTTTTCAGTGCATTGTCCATACAAAAGTTTCGGTGCAATTCTTCATGTCCTATACACACATTTGACATACTGTTAGTAGCACTTTTGATTTTTCGTTATCAAACGTTTGGAGGGGTCGGCGCTCCACCCGACTGTTTTCTCTAGAAAACCCGTAACCTCATTTTCTGTCTGCAATATCTGTGCAAATTTCATTTACTTCGGCTAATTTCATCTTTTCTTTCGGGTGTCAACTTCATAATTTTGGGTGAGAGATTTTGACCCCTAAAACAGTTGTCCGCAGAAAATAAGAAACCAGTATTCATTTATTTTTTTGGTTATTTTGCATACACAATGTTTCGTTGCAATTCTTCATGTTCTTTACACACATCTGACGTACTGTTACTAGCGCTTTTGATATTTCGTGATCAAAGGTTTGGAGGGGTCGGTGCCTCACCCAACCTTTTTCTTCAGCAAAATACGAAACTCATATCCTCATTTTACGTCTGTAATATCTGTGCAGAATTTCATTTACCTCGGCTAATGTCTTTTTACCTTTCGGGCGTCAACTTTTAAAATTTTGGATGGGGTCTTTTACCCCCTAAAACCGTTTCTCGCAGAACATTAGAAACTCATATTCCTTTATTTTTTGCGTATTGTCCATACAAAAAGTTATGTTGCAATTCTTCGTGTCCTTTACACATATCTCAAATACTGTTACTAGTACTTTTGATATTTCGTGATCAAAATGTTTGAAAGAGTCCGTGCCTCACCCAACCTCTTTTTCCAGGAAATTACGAAACCCGTATTCCCTCGTTTTAAGCCTTCAATATCTGTGCAATATTTCACTCACTTCGGTTCACTTGTTCTGACCTTTCCAGCTTCAAATTTAAAATTTTGGGGTGGGTTCTTTTGCCCCATAAAACAGTCTTTCCGCAGAAAATAATAAACCCGTATTCCTTTATTTTTTGCGTATTGTCCATACAAAAAGATATGTTGCAATTCTTCATGTCCTTTACACACATCTCAGATACTGTTACTAGTACTTTTGATATTTGGTGATCAAAGGTTTGGAGGGGTTGGCGCACTACGGAACCGTTTTCCCCAAGACAATACGAAACCCGTATCCTCATTTTACGTCTGCAGTATCTGTGCACAATTTAATTCACTTCGGCTCACTTCTTCTTGCCTTTCGGGCTTCAACTTTCAAAAGTTTGGGTGGGGCTATAGCCTTTAAAACCGTTTTCCCGCAGAACATAAAAAACCCGTATTCCTTTATTTTTTGCGTATTGTCGATACGAAATGTTTCTTTGGAATTCTTCACGTCCTTTACACACATCTGACATACTATTAATAGTGCTTTCGATATTTCGTGATCAAAGTTTGGAGGGGTCGGCACCCCACGCTTCCGTTTTCTCAAGGAAAATACGAAACCCATACTCCCCCATTTTATGCCTACAATATCTGCGCACAATTTCGTTCACTTCGGCTCAATTCTTCTTACCTTTCGTTCATCAACTTTCAAAATTTTGGGGTGGGTTCTTTTGCCCACAAAATAATTTTTCCGCATAAAATAAGAAACAAGTATTCATTTTCTTTTTGCGTATTCTCCATACACAATGTTTCGTTGCAATTCTTCATGTCCTTTACAGACATCTGACATACTGTTACTAGCGCTTATGAAATTTCGTGATCAAAGATTCGGAGGAGTCCGTGCCACACTTAACCGTTTTTTTTTTTAGGTAAATGCGAAACCCGTATACCATCATTTTATGTCTACAATATCTGCACAAAATTTTATTCACTTCGGTTCACTTTTTCTTCCCTTTCGGTGCCAAATTTCAAAATTTTGGGGTGGGGCCTTTTGCCCCATAAAACCATTTTTCCGCAAAAATGAAAAACCCGTATTTTTTTGTTTTCAGCACATTTCCCACACAAAAGTTTCATTGAAAGTCTTCATTTCCTTTACACACATCTCACATACTATTAATATCATGTTTGATTTTTTGTTATCAAACGTTTGGGAGGGTCGGCGCCCCACCTAACTGTTTTCTGTAAGAAAATATAAAACCCTTATCCTCATTTTACGTCTGCAGTACTTGTGCAAATTTCATTCACTTCGGCTCATTTCTTCTTGTCTTTCGGGTGTCAACTTTCAAAATTTTGGGTAGGAGCCTTTGACCCCTAAAACAGTTTTTCCGCAGGAAATAAGAAACTCGTATTGATTTATTTTATGGTTATTTTCCATACAAAATGTTTCGTTGCAATTCTTCATTTCCTTTACACACACCTCACTGTTACTAGTACTTTTGATATTTCGTGATCAAAACTTTGGAAGGGTTCGTGCCCTTTCCAACAGTTTTTCCCAGGAAAATACGAAACCCGTATTCACTCATTTTACGTTTACAATATGTGTGCACAAGTTCATTTATTTCGATTCACTTGTCCTTGCTTTTCGTTCGTCAACTTTCAAAATTTTGGGTGGGTGCTTTTCCCCGTAAAACCATTTTTACGCAGAAAATAAAAAACAGTATTCGTATGTTTCTCGCATATTATCCATACATTAAGTTTCGTTGCAATTCTTCATGTTCTTTAGACACATCTCACATACTGTTACTAGCACTTTTGATATTTCGTGATCAAATGTTTGGAGGAGTCCGTGCCTCACCGAACCTTTTTTTGCAGGAAAATACGAAACCCGTATTTCCTCATTTCAAACCTACGACATCTTTGCAATATTTCACTTACTTCGGTTCACTTCTTCTTATCTTTCTCGCGTCAACTTTAAAATTTTGGGGTGGGTTCTTTTACCCTATAAAACTGTCTTTCCGCAGAAAATAAAAAAAAACGTATTTCTTTATTTTCTGCGTATTGTCCATACAAAATGTTTCGTTGTAATTCTTCATGTCCTTTACACCCATCTGACATTTGTTACTAGTACTTTTGATATTTCATGATCAAATGTTTGGAGGAGTCCGCGCCCTACCCAGCCGTTTTTTAAAGGAAAATAAGAAACCCGTATTCCCTCATTTTATGTTTATAATATCTGTGCAGAATTTCATTCAGTTCGGTTCACTTCTTCTTACCTTTCGGACGTCAAATTTCAAAATTTTTCGTGGGGGCTTTTGCCCTCTAAAATTGTTTTCCGCAGAACATTAAAACCTCGTATTCCTTTATTTTTTACGTGTTGTCCATAGAAAAAGTTTCGTTACAATTCTTCATGTCCTTTACACACATCTGACATACTGTTACAAGCATTTTTGATATCTCGTGATCAAGGGTTTGGAGGGGTCCGTGCCCCACCCTACCGTTTTTTTTTTTCAGGAAAATATGAAGCCTGTATTCCCACATTTTACGTCTGCAATATCTGTGCACAATTTTATTCACTTAGGTTCAGTTATTCTTGCCTTTCGCGTGTCAATTTTCAAAATTTTGGGTGAGTCTTTTATATTAAACCTTTACTTTATGTAACTTTTTCTTTTTAAAATTATTTTTTTTTGGGGGGGAGAAAGAGAGAAATGTTTTTTCTGATATGTGTCTTTTGCCATTCATCTTTTTTGAACTGCTTAAGTAAGATCGTTTTGTAACTTTTGATGTCATCCAACTTCGTCACGATAATAAAATTGTCATTCTTAACAATTTGTTTTATTTCCTTATTTTTCAGTTTGCCACACTGATATATTTTTAACAAAATTGAGGTTTGGTCCAACGCCTTTCGAATTCGGAACCAACCCAACCGCCGAGCTTTTTGGGTTGCCTGCTATTGCAGGAAAACGAGAATTGCAGGTGGTAATGCACTTTTGGAGTCGTGTATACATACGACTTGAGCATCTTGTTTTTACAAGCCTTGCACGTTTTTCTAGTGGCTATTGTACTTGCGCCGAGTCGTGAAGCTTGACCTAGAACTACCAATAGAACGCGAGGGTGTGTTGCATTCGTCAACCCCCACCCATCAGATTTTGTCAGTGTCTTCTCTCGCGCTACAGGGAAAATATCTCCCGAGAGTACAGTGTTGTCGGATTGGCGTCAAGTTCCGTTTTGTTAATTCGTTTTTGTTGCGTTATGTTTTCTTTGCTACTATTTGTGATATTGTTACCATTTTAGACTAGTTGTTACAGTAGTTATTGTTGTGCAATGTTATTATTGGTAATTTTAATTGTTTTATATATATATATATATATATATATATATATATATATATATATATATATATATATATACTAGCAGCGTTCACCCCGCTTCGCTGCGGTCACCCCGGAACGCAATAAACTTTGTTACTTAGATAATTTTTACTTTTTCGCTTTCAAGTGATATGATAAAAACCATAGAAGATTGCAGTAAATCTTAACATTATATCGCCTGTCATTTATGTTAACCCGCCCCGCTTCGCTGCGGTCATCCCGGTGCTGGCATATTGTAAAAGTGTCTGTAAAAATAAGCAAATCAATTAAAAAATTTTAAACAGAAGATTCAAGCTATTTTCCGCTGTATATCGCCTGTCATTTATGTTAACCCGCCGAGTGACACGGTCATGCGGGTTGCATATAAATACGTTTATTTTTACCTATGATGAACTAATAACAAAGGATTTGTACGTTATGGACACTTGAATGGTCAATTATCTCAAGACACTGGTAATTAAAAATTAAAGTGATATGATAAAAACCATCTAGGGTCCAAATCCTAATAACCCCCCAAAAATGAAAGAAATTGGTTCAGCCGTATTAGCGTGATGAGCGGACAAAGGATTTTGTACGTTCTCTTTTATATATATAGATAGATAGATATATACTCGCTTACTATGTCTTCAAAGTTTGGCAGCATAGTTGTGAATATCAGCTGTTCGACGTTTCTCCAAGTGTGCGCTCGGGAAGCGGCTCCATGAATTGTACCGAAGTTTTCCGATGTATCGGAGCTCAAGCAAAATATTTTTTGATTGGTTTAGAGCTCAAGCTTCAGGACTCGGCGCGAGTACTATAGCTCGCGCTAGCTAGGTACGCCATTTTCAACAGTGTTGACAACTTTACCAATGTTTATTATATCTCCGGTACGGTTTGAGATATCGAAGTGCTGTAAACGATAAAATAATTTGTACGTTCATTGTAAACCATACATGTAATTAGATATGATATTTACCTGCTAAGATTTTTTTTTTTAAATAAAGACTCTCAAAAAATTCAAAATTTTCAACCCCTGTACCTTCGTTCCTATTCATTCTAAAAACTTCATACCATGACCATGGTATTCAACGCTAAAGTTCTCTCGATGTACATTATGTTGTGTATCTCTGTTGTGCTGAGTCTGCGTTTAGGCTTCCAAATTTCGGGTGTTTGTGATACCATAATATCTTTAGCTTGTAACACTGATTAATAAAAGTGGTATTTGAAGTTAATTTGACATGTTGGTTTGAAATATGTAATAACCTGAAGTAGTGTCATTTGAAAGAATATAAGCTTATATTTGGTTGGCAACACTGTTATGAATTTGTGTCTAAACCCGTTATAGCGAATGATCATGATAAATTGTCCACCATGTGTATATAGGGAAAGAGATAGAGGAATAACTTGCAATATCGTTGTTTTTAATTGAAATATGTTTTATGCTTTCAATCATTTATGTTATAAACTGTGTAATAACAGCTATCAAGATTATAAGGCAACTAATATCTAATATTTTACACTGCAAACAAGATAATATTTTGGAATCAAATTCTGCTTTCTCAGTTGCAAATAACATAATTTAAAGTTAGATTGACTTACCTTTGTTTCAACAGATTGTTTATTCTCAATATATTTCTCTTTCCACGGGTTCCACATTGTCAAAAGAGTCAAATCGAGTTTCAAAATCAATATTTTCCTTTCGACGCTATTGAATCCTTAAATCTCGACTACTGGTAGAACAAGTCAAGAGCTGCTTTCATGAACGAAACTATGAAATATTTTTTAACAGTGCAGTGTTTCTGAGGAAAATTACTTCCTCTTTTTTATACCAGGCTGCTAACATGTAAGATTTGAATTGTTCCTCTTGAAGAGCAGCTTTTACAACTTTCATTGATATAATAAGAAAATAATTAATAGAAAATAACACTTTCACCTGCAACAATCTTAAGACACCTGCGAGGCGCGTTGACTCAGTGGTATTGGCCCCATCGTCAGACAGCAAATCACGTGTAAAACTGGAAGAGCAATTATTTCCTAGAAAAACATTACCAACTATCAAGTTTTGGATTATGAAGCCAAGTTTTCGGACATAAAGCAATCTTGGCCGAACTGATTGCGTCTGTTAAGAAATAACACGGAGTAGCATCAATTTATAATATAACATTTCATATTGTCTCTGAAGTAACCAAGAGCCGACAGGGGGTATACATTTCTTAGGAAAATATTACCCATTGACAAATTTTCGGACATAAAGTCATCTTGATCAAAATGAGTGCCTCATATTAACAGATAACACATAATGGTACAAATTTATAATGTAACATTTGATGTCTTTGAAGTAACCAAAAACCGACAGGAGGGTATAATTTGCTAGGAAATTATTACTCCCCTACCAAACCATCGGATTTAAAGCCATCTTGCCCAAACTGAATGTGTCTGTTAAGAGATACTACGGAGTGATATCAATTTATAATGTAACATTTGAGTTTGTCTTTGAAGTAACCAATAACCGACAGGGGGGGTAATAATTTCCTAGGAAATTTTTACCCCTACCAAATCTTCGGATTTAAAGCCATCTTGCCCAAAGTGACTGTGTCTGTTAAGAGATACTACGGAGTGATATCAATTTATAATGTAACATTTGAGTTTTTCTTTGAAGTAACCAATAACCGACAGGGGGTTAATAATTTCCTAGGAAATTTTTACCCCCTACCAAATCTTCGGATTTAAAGCCATCTTGCCCAAAGTGACTGTGTCTGTTAAGAGATACTACGGAGTGATATCAATTTATAATGTAACATTTGAGTTTGTCTTTGAAGTAACCAATAACCGACAGGGGGTTAATAATTTCCTAGGAAATTATTACCCGCCTACTAAATCTTTGGATTTAAAGCCATTTTGCCCAAAGCGAGTGCATACACTGAGATATCACATTCAATGATAAGAATTTTTTTTATGTGACTTCTGACTTTTCTTTTGAAATTACCAGAAACCGACAAGGGGTAAATTTTTGCAGGCGGTAAAAGTTTCCAGGGGTAAAAAAATCCCTGTGACACCGGCCGTAAAAGAATCTCACGAAATGGTTTAAATCAGGAAATTTTTAAACTACAATTCCTCTGTTAATAATATATTAATTAATGCTATTCAGATGCGAACAATCTCATTCAAACAATATATTTTACCAATATTTGAACAAACTAATTCCTCGAATAAATATTTGAATGAACTTCAAATGTTTTTTGAAAACATAATAATGCGAATAATTTTTCGACCTTTTGTTATTGCCTTAGCCGACTATAGCGAACACGAGAGAAAGTACATGTATTTTATGATGATAATAGCATCATAATTGGAACAAGAGAGCATAAACTTATCGTAGTTATTAAAATTATAGCTAAAAATGCGACTTCTCAGTCCAATGTAAGATAACATATATTTTTCCATTCTTTGATAAATTCACATTACAAATGAATCTCACTAAATAATTCACAATTATCTGTGAAAATACACGAAAGTAATACAAATTTAATTACTATTTCAATTTTGCATTTAAAAATTGAATTTGCATTTGCATTTAAAGTTGATTCATTTGATAGGAGAATCAAGCCATTGTATGAAAATACAGAAAGTGAAGAAAAAATTAGTACATTAGCGTAACCCACTTTAGAATTAGAACAGGAGATTACTAACAAGGTGATGGAACTATTTATTGTTTCCTGTGTTGATATTAATCAGTGAGTTCGTGCGCTGATACTCAAGCAAACACACTTACAGACAATCATCGAAATATGATTTACCATTTCCTTTCAATAACAACATAGGATCCAGTGGTGTGCGTAGTCCTGCCCCCCCCACCACCACCATCACGCAATTCTTCGAAAACAATTTCAATCGTTTCTACTTCGTTTGCTCCCATTTGCTCCGCAGTAGCTCCGTTTCCTCCCTTACCGTTCTCGAGAAAATGGAACCTTAAAGTGGGGGGGCAGAACAACGTCGTCCCAGCCCCCCACCCAACTAAAAATAATCGCTGAGGAGAACGGATGATGGCATTTGTTTGTACTTCGTTTGCTCCCGTTTGCTCCTCAGTTTCTACATTTGCTCCCCTACCGTTCCCGAGAAAATAGAAATTTAAACTGAGAGGCCAGAAAAAGGTGGCTCCAGACCCTCGAATTAAAAACAGTCACAGAGAGGAACAGATGGTCGCATTCGTTTGTACTTCGTTTGCTCCCATTTGCTCCCAATTGCTAAAAAATGTAGTAAAAAATAACTGTTTGCGTGATTTGCCCCGAATTGCTCTGGAATTGTTTCACTTTCTTCCCTACTGTTCCCCGATTTTTAGGAGGTTGAGGACTGGTTCACATTTCGACACCAACCGCTTCAAAATTCCTCTTTCTTAACATCAATCGGAGTAGACGAGTACTCAGAGGAATTGTGGAGCAAATATGAACAAACAAGATATAGCCAACATCCACTCCTCTCTGCGATTATATAAGTTCGGAGCAGGGGCGGATCCAGGACCGATTTCTGGGGGCGGGGTTGTCATACTGCCAATTTTAAGGGCTCCAAACTTTGAGATGGGTTTTATTTATATATATAAAATAAGAAAGTTTCCTCTTCTGTGGGGGGGCGGTGCCCCCCCTTGGATCCGCCCCTGGTTCGGAGGGTGGCTGAAATCACGTGTGTAAGTTCTGTTTACTCGAGAACACTAGGAGAGCAACCAAAGAAACTGCGAAGCAATCGAAGTTAACGAAGTACAAAATATTCCACCATCCGCTCCCCTACGTTACTATGCTTATTTGAGTGGGATGCTGAGACAATTTTGTTCTAGTTTCCACTTTAAAGTTCCATTTCCTCGGGAACGGTAAGGGCGTAAACGTAGCTACTGCGAAGCAAACCAAGAACAAACGAATGCCGCCATCCGTTCCTCATTGAAATTATTTTCAATTCGAGGTCCTGGGACTACGTTTTTCTGGACTACCAGTTTAATGTTCCATTTTCTCGGGAACGGCAGGGGAGCAAATTGAGAAACTGCGAAGCAAATGGGAGCAAATGAAGTAGAAGCGAATGCCACCATCCGTTCCTCTCTACCATTGAGTGGGGTGCTAAAACCATGTTGTTCTGGAACCCCCAGTTTAAAATTCTACTTTCTCGCGAATGGTAGGGGAGCAAACGGACAAACCGCGGAGCAAATGAGAGCAAAGAAAATAAAAACGATTGCGACCATCTGTTCCTCTCTGTGATTTTTCTTTTAATTCGAGGGACTGGGATCACTTTTTTCTGGCCCCTCGAAGTTCCTGAGTTCCTTTTTTCTGGCCCCTCATAGTTTAAAGTTTCATTTTCTTGGGAACGGTAAGGATGCAAACTTAGGAACTGCGGAGCAAATGGGAGCAAATGAAGTACAAGCGAATGCCACAATCCGTTCCTATCTGCTATTGATTGAGGGGCTGGGACCATGTTGTTCTGGCCCCCTACATAAAATTTCTATTTTCTCGGGAACGGTAGGGGAGCAAACGTAGAAATTGTGGAGCAAATGGGAGCAAATGAAGTACAATCGAATGCCGCCATCCGTTCTCCTCAGCAATTATTTTTTGTTGGGTGAGGGGCTGGAACGACGTTGTTCTGGCCCCACAATTTAATGCTCCATTTTGTCGGGAACGTAAGGGGAGCAAACGGAGCTACTGCGGAGCAAATGAGGGCAAACGAAGTACAAACGAATGCCACCATCCGTTCCTCTCTACCATTGAGTGAGGTGCTAAAACCATGTTGTTCTGAAACCCCCAGTTTAAAATTCTACTTTCTCGCGAATGGTAGGGGAGCAAACGGACAAACTGCGGAGCAAATGAGAGCAAAGAAAATACAAACGATTGCGACCATCTGTTCCTCTCTGTGATTTTTTTTTTTAATTCGAGGGGCTGGGATCACTTTTTTCTGGCCGCTCGAAGTTCCTGGGTTCCTTTTTTCTGGCCCCTCATAGTTTAAAGTTTCATTTTCTTGGGAACGGTAAGGATGCAAACTTAGGAACTGCGGAGCAAATGGAGCAAATGAAGTACAAGCGAATGCCACAATCCGTTCCTATCTGCTATTGATTGGGGGGCTGGGACCATGTTGTTCTGGCCCCCTACATAAAATTTCTATTTTCTCGGGAACGGTAGGGGAGCAAACGTAGAAATTGTGGAGCAAATGAAGTACAATCGAATGCCACCATCCGTTCCCCTCAGCGATTATTTTTAGTTGGGTTGGGGGGCTGGGACGACGTTCTGCACCCCACACTTTAAGGTTCCATTTTATCGGGAACGTAAGGGGAGCAAACGGAGCTACTGCGGAGCAAATGGAAGCAAACGAAGTACAAACGAATGCGGCCATCTGTTCCTCTCTATGACTGTTTTTAATTCGAGGTTCTGGGGCCACCTTTTTCTGGCCGTTCAGTTTAAATTTCTATTTTCTCGGGAACGGTAGGGGACAAATGTAGAAGCTGGGGAGCAAATTGGAGCAAACGAGGTACAAACGAATGTCACCATCCGTTCCTCTCTGCTATTGGGTGGGGGGCTGGGACCATGTTGTTTTGGCCCCCACTTTAAATTTCTATTTTTTCGGGAACGGTAGGGGAGCAAACACAGAAACTGCAGAGCAAATGGGAGCAAGCGAAGTACAAACGAATGCCACCACCCGTTCCCATCAGTGATTATTTTTAGTTAGGGGAGGGCTGGGACGACGTTGTTCTGCCCCCCCTCACTTTAAGGTTCCATTTTCTTGGAAATGGTAAGGGAGCAAACGGAGCTACTGCGGAGCAAATGGGAGCAAACGAAGTACAAACGAATGCGACCATCTGTTCCTCTCTGTGGCTGTTTTTAATTCGAGGGTCTGGTACCACCTTTTTCTGGCCCCTCAGTTTAAATTTCTATTTTCTCGGAAACGGTAGAGAAGCAAATGTGGAAACTGCGGAGCAAATGGGAGCAAACGAAGTACAAACGAATGTTCCCATCCGTTCCTCTCTGCTATTGGGTGGTGGGGCTGGGACCATGTTGTTCTGTTCCCCCCACTTTAAATTTCTATTTTTTCGGGAGCAGTAGGGGAGCAAACGCAGAAACGGCAGAGCAAATGGGAGCAAACGAAGTACAAACGAATGCCATCATCCGTTCCCCTCAGCGATTATTTTTAGTTGGGTGGGGGGCTGGAACGACGTTGTTCTGCCCCCCCCCCACTTTAAGGTTCTATTTTCTCGAGAACGGTAAGGGAGCAAACGGAGCTACTGCGGAGCAAATGGGAGCAAACGAAGTAGAAACGATTTAAATTGTTTTCGAAGAATTGCGTGATGGCGGGGGGGGGGGGTGTCCAGGACTACACACGGAAGGGTCTTCGCGTTCTTTAAGCTATTCCGATACTCGTCCTCAATCATAACATAGTCTATCTGATATCTTCCGCCGTCTGTTGGTGTATATCTTTAGTTTATCTGATATCTTCGCCGTCTGTTGGTGTGTATCTTCTTCACTTGTGTTCATTGAACCAAGTGTTCCCAATTACTAGTGAATTCTGTTTACAGAAATTCACCAGTCCCTCTCTCCTTTCATTTCTTTTGCCTAAACCATCTTTGCCTATTATACTACCTTCCTGTTTTTCTCCCACAACTACATTGAAATCTCCCATTAGAATTACGCATGCACCCCTCTTCTCCCTATCTATAATTTCTTCTATTTTCTCATAATTTTCCTCTACTTCTTTAGTTGCATGCGAAGTCGTCGGTGCATATGTCTGTATCACCACTAGATTCTTCGTTTTCCCGTTACGCCTTAACATCATAACTCTATCTTCAATAAATTCTACTTTCACTACCTTCTCTTTTAAGCGCTTTCCAAAAATTATTTCTACGCCATTATGACCGCTCTTTTCATTACCTGAGTATAACATTCTATATCCTTCGCTGTTCAATACCCCATTACCTTCCCGTCTAACTTCACAAACTCCTACCAAATCTAGATTGTTTCATTTCTTCTTTAAAATTTTCTAACTTGCTTCCTGTAACATAGTATGTACGTTTCATGTCCCTATCCTAAACCTTTTGCTCTTCCCTCTCTGTCTTCCCTCCATCATTACTTTCTCGTCCAATAGTCCTTCCCAAGCCATCCCCCTCACGGAGATCCGAATGGGAGGACATTTTACCTCCGGAACTATATTTTGACCTGCGAAAGATTATTGTACATATGTTCTCTTTTTGCTGGCAGCAAACGATGGAAAAGTAGAGTGGTGGTTTTCCGTTGTCTTCCACCCCGCAGTATCCCAGCCGTTTAAGTCACTGTGACCACGCCTGGGACCAAATGAGAAAAGGCTCTACGATATGTACGTCCAGTATGCAACAGAAAAAGCCATTCCACCAGCAACATTTCATACTTTCAGGGAGATTTTCGTGGAAGATGTTTAATCTTCATTTTGGACATCCCATATTGGATATATGCAAAACGTGTGATTAACTGCAAGGGATGCAGATGCACGAAAGATAAGTGAGCAAACAAGGAAATTTCACATACGAAAAGCTGAAGCCGCTCAAACCCAGATGATACACCATTTTCGTGTTGCAAGAGAGAATCCACACGTATGAACAATAGCTTCTGATATGCAGCAGGCACTGCATACACCACATATATCCACTAATTTTGTTTTCCATTGTAGGCAACCTTGGACGTAGAATCTAGGATTGCATGACGTAAATTGAGGAATCTATGCACGGCAGGCCAGAAGGTGTAGCCAGCCGAGATTCGCAAGGTGTAGCCTCATGTCTAATGACCTATATAAAGAGTAATAATGAAGTACTTCAAGGAAGAAGAATACTAATAGCATGCTCCGATTCTTGTCGTGTCCAGAATATATATATATATATATATATATATATATATATATATATATATATATATATATATATATATATATATATATATATATATATATATATATATATAGCATTCTAGTACAGCTTAGCGCACGACCTAGGGATTTTTGATGAGGTACGACACAATTTTCCGTTACCTGGTCATACTCTCCTACATTGTGACAGGGATTTTGGAATTATTGAAAAGAAGCAGAGGTGTACAACAGCAGTATACACTCCATATCAGTGGGCCGACATTATTAGAATATCAAAAAGAAAATGAAATCTTTTAAGTTTTACACCCCACGGTTATGCCGGTTAGGCTAAAGGAGACGGTGATAATGAGAAAAAATGAAATGAAATGGGAGAACCCCGAGCCCCTCAATTATGTTGAGGACCTGAGCCTCCCAATGTTTGTGCTATTTTCGTTTTATTTCTACAAAACAATCTTTTTCAATAACTATTAAAAATGACTACCCAAATAAACTTCCATTTTGAGAACATATTATTTAGTTTTTAAAATAATATTAGTGACGCCAAACAACTATTTTCTTTCAGAATGTTTATTAATAGGTAAACAATTTCTTATTTCATGTTTTCCTCTATTTCTAGCTTGAACTGTTTACTTGTGAGTGTTTTTGTTAATTTAATATTTATTAGTACTTAAGTTAGAACGGTTTGTTTGTTTCTCCCACGAAAGATGTTCAATACTTTTTGTTTCAGCGTTTTGCTTTAGACTGAAAAAAAGAACATACAGTAATTACCACAATAAATTATTGTAATAATTTATTGCTGCTTTAGTTTCTGAAAGAAGATTATGAGTTTTAATGAAGTGTTTTTATTTTTATTCATTTAAGGGTAAGCTGTATAAATTTGAAAACTGGATCATTTGTAGTGAGAACGAAAAAGTTCTGAGTGTCTATGTCAGTTTAAACTGTATTGTAACAAGCTGTCAGTTGTTTGTTGATAGGAACGGAAATGTAGATGTAAGAACTGGGAACAAGTGGAGGAACACTTAAGGAATGGAGGAATAACCAGTGTATTCTGTGATATTTCCGATTGGAAACGGTTCACTTCACAAATTCTAAAACACCCTTCATCATCGCCAAACATTAAAGTAATATAAGGACGCGACAGTATCATGTACATCATCATCTCCATGGCATAGTTTTTCTCGAACTCTTTTGCTGCAAATATTCGTACAGAATTTACATCATCTAAGTCAACAAAAATACACAGAAAGATATCTTTCCTAGTTAGAACTGATTCGCGCAACTACAAAAACAATCTGGCAGATTATTTCATTTCTTTACTCTCCCCGATCTATGACTAAATGAAGAAAGTTAATTTCTTCCTCCTCTTCTGAACGAACTTCAACAATTTGCGTATAATACACCATTAGCATAGTAATGATCCATATATACTGCAGCAACTGATACATTACATCGTTCCACATTTCTTCATCCGTTTGTATTCCCGTATCCTGAATTTACTGAAGGAATTTATTCGACTCCTTTTGTCTTCTATGCTCTGCTCTCCTCCTACCTGTGTTTCGTGTCGTCGTCTACTTTCGGTTGACTTTGTCTGTTTCTTCTCTGCCGCACCCTGTTCTTCACTGCTATTAAAAACCATCAACTAGGGGTGTTCCAAGAACCGGTTAACCTGTTTCGATTTGTAGCTTAAACCGAATCAATCGGTTTGGACTTCAAACCGGTCCGGTTTGGGAACGGTTCGGTTCGGTTTGTAAACTAACTGTTCGGTTCGATTTCAGAACTGTTGGGCCCTTTTTGAGGACTGTTTTGTTCGCTTTCAGTTCAATATTTGAAATCGACAGAAATGCAATTTGCATTATTAGGAACCGTCCACCCAGACATTATATATAATAAGGCTGAATGTTGCGTTTTTCGGTATAACTTTATTCAGATTAAAATTATTTCGATATTACTGAAACAATTGAGGGGCCGTACTTGTGTGGGTACTTTTACTGATGCTTTGGATTTTGGAATAAAACTCTTAATATCAGTTGGAAGACAACTTTACGGCATGGACGGATTTAGGAGATGCCGTGGTAGGAGGAGGGGCAGTTACTTGAAGGGCGGATGCTATTCCAAGAAGCTACGTTTAGAATGAAACAATAATATTCATCTTGAAATGACTAGGGGGGGCCCTGTATGTGGAATATATCGTGATGTAATATTATCAGATAACCAAGAAAATCTGTGCTGTTTTTGAGAACAGTTACTTTTGTCGCGTTAGTGTGGTCAAATTGATTCTGATGACGTTACACAGTATGGCGCTAAATTAGTTGTACAAAAACAGAGGGGTGATTCTTAAGAGCAAAACAAACAAAAAAGTTCCAGTACACATAGGACGAAAAGCGTGTCGTTTACGTGTTATAGGCTGCCGAAAGCGTGGGAAAACAAACTTTAGAGTTAAATATTACACAAACTACTGATTGTAGATGTGATGCGGCATGATATCGACAAAGGACCCTAACCTGCTCTATCCAAATCTGCATTTTGCAGATTTGTGCAATGGCGGCGCAGGGGATTCCCCAAAGGACGTTACGGATTCCCTGACATTTTATGACGTAAATTTTGTGGACAACATGTAAAGGAGATTTCACTGCCTGGAAATAATACTACGTGGCAGGTCAATACTCATACACGAAGATAAAAGATGGCGGATGTAAAAATTACTGTGTGTGGTTGCATACCTCCTCAAAAAGTATTAGTAAAGTCGTTGTATAAGAATTCACTGGTAAGTTTACGTAGCTAAAATGTAAAAATACGTACGGCACAAGCCAATAAGTAACAGAAAATAAAGAAATTCCGATTGCTGATCTGCTCATATTAATGATATCGCAACGCTTTTGAGAACGCATTCACCTTTACAACTACAGTAAGTGAACAAGAACAAACAAACAAAGAACGTGTAATGATAATAATAATAATAATAATAATAATAATAATAATAATAATAATAATAATAATAATACACATAACTGTTTTTGCACATTCATTTCGATCAGTACATCACACAAATGCGACTACAGTACGTTTTTTCTCAATCAATGTTCTAAACCGACGGATGTAAAAGAAAATATTCCTTCCATTCACGATATTTGTACGTACTGTAACAGTGGCCGATATTTCTGGTTCCAAATCGTATAACGGGACTGCATACAGAAGGTAGTTGTAGGGAGCAAGGTACAGAGGGGAGTCTTTGTTTACATGGCAAGAGGATGGATGTCAGAACGGACACTGCAGAAGGTGTTCAAAGTTTCGACCCGCCACTTCAATGCAAAGATTACAGCGGCGTCGAAGGGAAAGAGGCTGCGAACGCGTTGAAACACTCCTGGCGTTTCCTGAATGCTCCACGCTGCAGCAACAATTCGAGCAACCAAATCATTCTCTGATTGCACAGGCGTCGCGTAGATTAGTTGTTTCATATGGCCCCAGAAAAAGAAATCTAAGTGGTTAAGGTCGGATGAACGAGGTGGCCAAGATACCGGTCCTTCTCTGCCGTCCATTTGTTCGGAAAGGATGCGTTCCGACGATTTCACACCTCCACAGCAAATGAGCTGGAGGACCGTTATGCATAAACCATATGTTTCGATGAACAGCCAGTGGCACAGTCTCTAGTAGTTCAGGCAGAATCTCTGTCAAAAATATCCGATACTCCCACCCGGTCAGGCATTGTGGTAGTAGGTACGGTCTGATGAGAATTATCAACGATTCATGCCCACACATTCACAGAACACCGTTCCTGATGGGCACGAGTTGACATTCCATATGGGTTTGCTTCAGAACACAAATGTTGAGTGTGAGTGTTCATCACTTCATCATGGGAAAACATAGCTTTATCTTTGAAGAGAATACGAGACATGAAGCATGGTTCACGTAGCCACTGGACCAACTCCCGCCTACGTGGATGGCGTGTAATGCATGCACCCTTTGGACATGGAAAGAGTACATCTGATTTTCGTAAAGCATGTTCCAAACCTGCCGATGATGGGTGTTAATTTCAGCAGCTACTACCCGTGTGCTGGAAGACGGTTTTCTCTTATCTCAAGCAAGTATTTCCTCCTCAAAAGCCACAGTCCATACGGTTCTGTTTCGTCCAGCATTGAGCCTGTGTGCTTCCAGCAATTCTGTTTCTTGTAATCTTCGATCTACACTGGAAAACGTTGGACGATATGGAATTCTAAGATTAGGAAACTGTTGTTTGTACAGCCGTTGTGCCACACGGCCATTACCGTCCGCTTTCCCGTATGCCAGATCAATGTCTCCCAATTCTTCACGTGTGTACTCCTCCATTACCTCTGTAATCCCAGTTGCTGGCCGTATGATGATGAAATAAAGCGAAATTAGGGAGGAGTGAAAGTGGGAAATGATAGATGTTTCCTTGCCACTGTGTTCACTGTCCAGAATCGAAAATAGCGATATTGCAACTGTTCTGTCAGAGAATAATATTTATGCGTACGGTTAGCAAATGTACAAAACCTATATCGTGACGGAGAAGGTACCACACCCAGAGCCGTAGCTACGATGGGGGGGGGGGGGGAGAGCTGGTAGCAAAAGGGCGCCGAACAAGCAATAAGACAAAAGAAGAATTGAAAATGAGTAAACGATGTGGTGCCCTGTAAAAGTATTGGCGCCCTATTAAATCATTATTGTTGTCGGTTTGCAAAGAAATAGATTTGTTAAAAATGTTGTTGGTCGCTACGCTCGCAATTCAAACGTTTCAGTAAGACTCACAAGTAGTTTTTACTTATTACTTACAGAAAGTTATTATGTATGATTTATTAATAACGATGTGATATACAAGGTGCCGAGTATTGACTTATATTGTACGTAGGAGCGTTTTCAAAATCAGAAACCGTCAAAGTCTGAAATATGTGTTCGGCGTTTCGATGATGATAAGTCCAGTTAGTTAATCACGCTTTTCTTATAATATTAATCACGACGGTGAGAATGAAAGTATGAAAAATGAGAGAAATGAAGACACATGGAAGCTGCTATTTGAGCGGGAATATTAAATGTGAAGCTTAACAAGGGGAATAATAACATTTTCGAATTTGAAGCAGTTGTAGAAAAGGGGCTTAACAGGTCAGAACTTAACCTAACGAATTTCATCTATTTCAAAGACTGATCACTACCAGTGATTTTGTTATTCCGTTGACATATGAAATGCTTCTAATCTGAAGGAATTTATTGGGATTATTTCTCCATCAAATACTTGTATTGCCAAGATTTATGTTTGTGCATATGTAGTATCTAATTGTGTGATATTTTTATCTATCTACATACATACAAAATATATACAAACATTATATATATACTGCAATGAGTACTTTCAAGCTCATTGCTATTTTATTCTTTTATTATACACAAATCTGCTAACTGGTTGTATGTTACGAGTGAGTTGAAGATTAAATTCAGCTCCATTTGGACACAGCTGAATTCGCTTTGACGGAGTTCGCTTAAGTTTCGGTTAGCCAATAGTAAACGAAACCACGTTTCAAACCCTTTGGACAGCTTAGTTTGTCAAAGTTCTACCGACAGTTCTGAACGGTACGATTCAGTTCGGTTTCGGTTACCGTTCCAAACCGGTTTAAGTGGCAAACCGAAACCGCGGTTTACCTTTTCAGGAACCGTCCACCCCTATCAACAACAACTTCTAGCTGCATTTTTTCGATTACCTCTTCCCTTGTCCCTTCCAGCTTTATCAGTGTGCAGTCCCTATAATTTCCCGATCTCCACACCCTGTAACTCTCCTGAAGTACAACTTGCTCCGTGACTAATACCAGGTGGCGACCTATTCAAGTGTTCAAGCTTACTTAAGGTTCCAAAAGGTATATTCATCAGTGTGAGGTATTTGATACTCATCTTTCTCTGATGCTAATTCAATCGAATCTAATCTTATTCTGAACTTATTCTTAGAAGTTAAACTTATTCTGAACTTCGATTCCACGACGTTCTTTGCATCTTCTATATCTAGTTGAACTTCGTCACGTCTGTATACTTGATGCTCTTATGACCTCATTTGACATTCCACGCTTACACAAAATGGTTACTTGTTGAACAACTAAAACATTGCTTGCTGCAGGTACACCTTGAGGCGGTATACTTACTCTTTGGGGTAAACTTTTCTAGATCTCTCGCATGTGCAAGTAGGTAGTGCCCATTTGCAACTACTGCAAATAGAAGTTGGAGAAAATGAGCTTGAGCTCTGTGATTATGACATTGCCATTAGGGTTAACACAAACTGTGCTACGGTTTGATTTTTTCTCGTTTAAGATGGCGGAAAGGTGTGTAGCGACGAACCTTTCCGCAGTAATCACATCAAAATGTGTAAGCATCAATGTGTTCGAATTTTATCATAAGACATACAGATGGTGATCAGAAAAATTGAAACACCTGTAGTTGGCAACACGTCAAATGTATGGGTTGGCAGTGGTGTCGTGGCGCCCGCAGCGCCGGACCGCTGGTGGTGGTGTGTTAGGTTGGTCTTCATACTACGTCAGGCGCAGTGGAACAGCAGTGTCCAGTGGCTGCAGCAGACGGAGGTAGTGTAAAATGGGAGACACCTCAGATTTTCAAAGAGGGCAAATTGTTGGTGCGCGGTTATGTGGAGTGAGCGTGACGGCAGTGGCTACTGTGTTAGGTGTGTCGCGTGGGACAGTGTCGAAGGTGATGATGGCCTACACAACACACGGGAAAACCACATCGGGGAAGCGGAACAGTGGGCGGAAGAAAATCATGAGTGACAGGTCACGCCGGGTATTAAAGCGCATTGTCACGCAGAACCGTCGTGCCACTGCGGAGCAAGTGACGGAGGAACTCAATCACCACTTCCCCCACCCTATTTCGACAATCACAGTCCGCCGCGAATTACATGACATGAACTTACGGGGTCGTGTTGCACGGACCAAACCGCTCATCAGGGACCATAACGCTTTCGCACGCCGCAAATGGTGCCGCGACCATGCAACTTGGACCGTTGAGGACTGGAAACGTGTGATATGGTCGGATGAGTCATCCTTCACTCTATTCCCAACCACGGGCCGTGTTTATGTGTGGAGAACGCCCAAAGAAGCTTATGATCTGCAGTGTCTCCGCCCAACTGTGAAACATGGCGGCGGCTCGGTGATGCTGTGGGCCGCCATATCATGGTTTTCATTGGGTCCTGTGGTCACACTTAGCGGACGAATCACTGCCATCGATTATGTCGCAATTTTAGGAGATCACTTGCATCCTATGATCCGAATGTTGTTCCCGGATAATGACGCCATCTTCCAGGATGATAATGCACCCATTCACACAGCTGGCGTTGTTGCAGCGTGGTTTGAGGAACATCGGGATGAAGTTCAACACTACCCCTGGCCCGCCCAATCCCCAGATCTCAACATAATTGAACATCTGTGGTCCGTCTTGGAAACACGACTCCGGCGACGATTTCCACCTCCATCCTCTCTCACAGAACTGGCCGATGCCCTGCACGAGGAATGGTGTAAAATTCCACTTGCTACCATTCACGACCTCTATGCCTCCATCCCGCGTCGCATCAAGGCTGTTCTGAAGGCGAAAGGTGGCCCGACACCATATTAATCTGGTAAGTTGCAATTTCGTTCACGTGTTTCCATTTTTCTGATCACCATCTGTATTTAGTGTACACAAATGGTTTTATGTCTTCATAAGCTTTTGGTAATTTCACAGATAAAAAAATTGTCCCTTTTCTGTTATGGCAAGACCACTGATACGCACATAGGTTGGAAGTATTGTAAGTACAATTGTACTTTACCAACTTCAACATCAAAAGGAGTAGTGACGTGAACGAAATCATCCTACTTCTTCTGACTATATGGAAGCGTGAATTCACATTTGAACTGCGCCTAATTTGTTTTACGGGGAGTAATTATGTTAGTTACGAATTAAGCAAATGATGGAAGAATTAGCCACAGCTCAATCTTGCAGTGATTTATCTTTCGCAATTCTAATCAGAGATAATCTTAACAAAATAAAAAAATCACATTACATTAAAGAACTGGCAGAATGGAGTGTGATATGCTGCTATTGTATTCTTCTGAATTGGAAAACGCCAGTAGGTAGTTTACTAAACGAACTTTCTCAAAATGTAGATCTGGCGATTTTGTTCGTATTCCATACACCCTACAACATTTCACTGGTCCTACAATATAACACAAACCATTTATCTTGGAAGAAGCCATAAGGGATAGTATACAATTGGATTCTTTTCCCTTCCAGCGAGACAAGTATCCAAATCATGTGATAGTATAGGAAGAAAAATAAACTGGAGATTTCAATACAAATTTCAGAAGGTAGTTTACTGGTCTGGCTGTTTTTTGTTACGACTATTTGCTCTAATGCGTCGTTAGTATTTTATGAATAAATACCCGAAGAATCCAGAAAGAAACTTTATTTTATTTTTATTTTAGGACGTAGCTTTTCCGAAAACAATAATTATACATTTGTTCGTATTTCATATTTCACTAGTAACTCTACAGATGGTATGGTTTAATATAAGGTACCAGAGCAAAAGAATTTAGTGGGTTAGCTTGTACCTTTGATTACTGATTTTCCATTGTCTGTTATCAAAATACAGTTAGAGATGCTGCAGTTCTTTTCTTTATATATTTCAGAAATTATTATAATTTCCATTTTCTATTTTGACCAGGTTTTTTTATGTCCGATTCCTTACAGGTATCAGTCTGCTAAATATTATGGATAGTTTGATTTTTTGATATCGTAATGGCTAACTTCCAATAATCCAGTACCGTGTAGTACCACAATTCATAGTACATATGTTCCTTAATAACAGCTGCCTTGAGAAGGTTTGGTATATAGATCGTTAAAAACTTCCCCTCCTAAGAAACCCCTCTCGACTAAAGGTTGGGCGAAAGATTTGTTTTTCATTTAGTATTTCTTGTCTGTCAACCTATTCTCCAAAGTGACAACTGTGAGTGGATCAGGCTTTACAGTTTTTTTAAGTACTATGAACATTTTGCAGAAGAAATTAAACATTGCAAAATAAACTAACTACCGTTTCAGATAGTCATGGTGGTTTTCAAGTAAAAAGAAAGAGAAATAAGCACAGGACGTATTAACAATCTCTATACTGATTTCTTTCTTTTTCGCTTGAAAATAATAATTCTGGAGATATACTGACTTAGAGAAAGGATTTGTTTTACAAATAATAATTTTAATATATATATATATGTATATATATGTATAATAATGCTCTCACTCTTTATATATATATATATATTCACAAATTTACAAACTGTTAATTACCAACACAAATCTGTTAAAAGTATTCAAAGTAACAGTAACTTTTATTGTACACTTCATTATTCACAGTGAATGGCATTTAAAAAAATAGTTACGACATTAGAAAATCTAATGCCTTATCACGATCATTGTCACATTTCACTAAGGCTTCTGAAACTCTTTCTTCAGGAAATCCGAAGTCCACTAACTGTTCTAAATAATTCAAATATTTTTCCGCTCGCGCTGAATCACAGTCATTTAACATAACAGCTATTTCTACTCGGTCACTTGGATAGTTCTTATCTTCCAGCATCTGCACTTGTATCAAGAACTCCACGATCTACAAATAAACCAAAGAAACATATCAATGATTTCAATCTAACATGCAAGAGTTTCCGGCTGGGAAGGTAAATGGATTAAAACAAACAAAATATGTACATATCGAATAACGGAGATGTTCCAAATACTAAAAATTTAAGAACTGCTTTTCTCTCACTCCGCGTTCATTTGGTAAACATTCTTTATTTATTAGCTTTTTCTTTTTATTACGTATATCAACTTTATCTCACCTCATGTAGATTTCATGATAGAAGAGAGAAGTGAAATCAATTCAGAAACATCCTATATCACACACACTGTTACTTTCGGTACACATGTATCTCCAATATGAAAACCTATGTACGTTTCACTCGCAGTAGTATATATGCGTTGTACTAAATCAGTGGTCTTTATTGCGACATTAACGTGAAAATTAATATACGGTAAGAAATGTACAGAGCTATAAGGACGAGTGATCAGAAAAGAATTACCACTCATACCAAAGATAAAAGTGTCCTCGCTTGGATAAATTTTAATTGCGTTTTTGATATTAATCTGAGGACTCGGAATCCACTGGAACTATTGTTAAACCTACCTGCTCATAGGGTTATGAGAAAAATGACCTGAAAGTTGGAATATAAAGTTCTTTGTATTTCAGATATCACTGATAATATGTTACTTTTTATCTATTCTGTAAAATTAAAGAATTTCCGTATAGCTTACTTTCTAAAAATACACATATGATAACTAAGAAATAATCAGCAAAAAGTAACTTAAAAAGTAATAACATGCAAAAGTTGAAGAGAGTGTACAATTATGTTTCAGAGAGGTAATTATAAAATATGTTCAAAAGCACATTGCCCTGAATATATAATTATGCGCAATCACTTGTTTTACACTCCGATAGCTTTAACTTCTTAACATAAAAGCTCGAGTATATTCAGGGTTAGATCTTGTTTACCTGTACATAGTTTAAATGCTCGACAGAGCTTGTCTGCCTACTTCGCTACAATGCCCATATTAAAATGCAGAATGTAGCACATTCTAGAAGCTAAGTTAGCAAGTAAAATTTATGTTGGGCCACTGCCGACGAAATTCTATTTTCTGAAACTAGTAGTTTCGAATTTACTTCTCGTGTGTGTCGCAAAAAATGGACAGTGAAGCTGAATATTGAACTTAGCGAGACTGAAAGTACCAGGGCAGTTTCGGATTAGAAAGTGAATCAATTTTTGATCACAAAGTTATTCGTTCACGTGCTTCTTGTGTTGTAAGTGGGTCGCAGAACATTGCACTTTAAATGTTGAATTCCCGCGCTAACTTTGTCTTTTGGCTTATTTATTTTGGTTTGGGTTTAGCGTCACTCAGCAGCGAGGGTACATGAGACGTGGACCTACAGCTTAACGTGGGATCCGAACCACATGAGTTCTCGCCGGAAATTGAACCTGAGTATCCTGCGCCAAAATCTGGTTATCGTCTATGCTATATACATAGCTACGAGGGAACTCCTCACTGATTCATATAAATATTCTCTTTCATTTGAAATGAACTGGAATTGAATAGATTGATTTTAGTTTTCCTCTTCAAATCTATTTAAATATCCCTTGCTATATGAAAATAAAATATCAAATGAAATTTATGTAGTATTAGATTTATGTGTCATTTAAATGCATTTTATCAATACAAGAAGCATTTAATTAGATCTGGAGTAAAACGATAGCGCAGGTATTCGAGACCCTTAAAGAATGATTTCAGCAGTCTGTGATTTTCATACGAATTTCTTGTTTTCTGCTTCCTGCAGGGGTACATAGATTCTGAAACCTTTAATGCCATCTGTCGAGAACATTTTAAAGTTATACAGTCTGTCCAATGGGAAGGTGACTGATCTCTCTGCCACGGAACTACCAGCAATATCTATGAAGAAGTATATGTACTCGTAGCGACACATTTCGACTGTCTTCGTCAAAGCTGCAATGACAGTCGAGGCATACGAATTCTGTGACTGACGGTACCTGCTGAACGTCGTCGGAAAGGAAGCAATGGAATAACGTGCCACCATTAAATTCTGTTTCAAACTGGGTAAACATGCAACAAAGACGTTTCAAATTTTTTAAGGTAGTGAGGTGTTGAAGTGTTTAAGTGGTATGCAAGGTTTCGTCATAGTCGTGAGAGCATTGAAGATGATCCACGATCAGGACCAGCAGTGATTGTGCAAACTAACAAAAGTGTCCAAACAGTGGCGAAGATTGTATACAAGGATAGTTGGGCATCTGCAAGGCTTATCGAGGATCTCACTTGAATTCCGAAGTCCACTGTCTGTCTCATTCTAATCAAAAATTTGGGCAAACGAAATGCATGTCCGTAGTTTGTGTCTCACACACTCAGTAGTGAACAAAAACAATACACAGTGGAACACTTCATAGGCATGAAATAAGCACCTCATGAGGATCCAGGATGCAAGTCAAGCATTGTTATAGATGATGAACCATGGTGTTTTCAGTACGAACTACTAACAAAGCATCAGAGCTCGGAATGGAAGGGTCAAGGCTCTCCAAAAGCGAAGAAAGTACGTATGGAAAATACAAGCTTGTAGAAACAATCGGTGATGTTACAAAAGAGTGACTAGGTGTTTCCTACACAACACTGAGAGTCAAATTAGTTTGTTAGAAACAGACCAGGTCGCCATACGTGAGCTCAGTTCGTACAATTAACAGAAATTGAACAAGGGCATATTGTGCGCCAACTGTGTGCGCCAACTGAAGGCCGGAGTCTCTCAGCAGAATCGTACAACACATTACACGGGAACTGTGATCAGTGTTGGACCGAGGAAGGTGAATAGATCAGCCCATTCAAGACGACAAAGATGCACACCTTGGATTCTGCATCACACAAGCTGATACTGCGTATTGCACAGCGATTACACCACTGATTAGGGAGTCAATCAAAATCAAATGCAACCGTTTGCTGGACGCAGAATTATGATACGCATGCCACTCAGCAATCCTCCTCCCAGGTCTGGTTTATGTACAGCTCGCCTTCAATGGGGTCACTAAAGCAGTAGTTGGAGGAAGGAGTGGCGCATCATTCTATGCAGTAATAAAAGCTGGTTCTGCCTTAGTTTTTTAACGTCCTATGACTGTGCTCCGATGCTAAGAGAGACGATAGGGAAGATGATGATAGAAATGATGGAACAAAGAAAGTGGGAGAACCCTAAGAAAACCCACCAAAATTACAAAGCCCGCTTAGCGCGAACGAACCAGGGGCCCCATGCATCAGAGGTGCGCGCCATACAATTGAACCACTTCCACCCCACCCTCGGTGTTAGTGGTGATCTTCATCGGATAATATGACCAGGACCTTCCCTGTGTATACGGCAGCAATAAACAAACCTAACGCTAAATCTGATGGCGTGGAGAGCCATAACCTACAATGACTTTCGCCTCTATTCAGAACATCATTCAGCAGGAACAATGTCGGCCTATACACTTTCTGTACTTTCTCCAAGGTGTACGTCACTCTCCTAGGTTGCACGATTGCCAGGCACCATTTCCATTAAGCATATGTGGAACTCGATTAGACGACATTTGGTCCAGTATGCAATACCAGCTACAAACCTTAAATTGTGCCACCCGTTGAAAGTTTGGAACGTCATTTTCAGGATGAAACACGGTACCTTTACGATCGTTTGTATGCAACAGTATAGACCTACATTGAAGCTGGAGTAGGGTACGCAATGCACTGACATTTTCTTTTGACACACCCTATGCACTGCTCATGGGGTATGAGCTGGTGCGCATAATCATGTACAGAGGATGTGTATAAATTTCATTCATATTGGATCATGACTTCTGGGTGTTCATTTTATTATTTTCCACTAGTACAAAAATTTCTCCTTGAACATCTTTGGTTGTTTCTGGAATATGTGAGTATATAATAGAAACAATGAACGTATATTTCAATATTTTTTTTTCTAATACTCAAGGTGATATAATATTGGCACGAGATCACATATTTACTTATAATCACACTAGTATATTCTGTCATTTGTGTTGTGGTTTTATACTAATTTCGTGATGAGATTTCAGTGTAAATCTCTCATATGTTTCAACACGTGTGATATAACACATCTTCCTTTATCATAAGTCATATTATGATCAATGCTTTGTGCAAGATATTGCCTCTACATTTGTTGGCGGGCATAATTACGCAGAAGCAGAGTGCTCAGCTTTGGCGCGAGGGGTTCGCAGTTCGATTCCAGGCCAGGTAAATTTAGGGTGGGCAAAATTGGGTGCATGGGTTTCCCTGAGTTTCTCTCATTTATTCCTACATTCTCATTCCATCAACTCATATCAATTAACTTTCAAGAATTATCCGTCTCCTTTAGCTTCAAGTCACTATCGTGGAACGTGAAAATACAGCTCATTGAATTTATATTTGCTTATTCACGTGTACATGGGCGTCTCTAGCGGGGGGACGAAGGGGACGCGTCCTCCCAATATTTTGAAGTACAAAATATTCAATATTTTATTTTAATTTAATTTATTTACTAACGACAGAATATCATATAAATAATAATAATTATATTTATTTGGAATATAATATTCAGGGTGTGAAACGATTGTAATCGAGTTCTTGATATACCTTAGGGGGTCCGTGAAGGTAAGCAGAAAGGTAACAAATAGAATCGAAGTTAATAAACAGGTTGGGCTAGGTTGTACCACTTAAATCGCTTTCTTTGATGTCCCCCCTCCCCCAAATTTTACATGCCAGAGACACCAGTGCACATGTATATTTAGATCAGTAAATTATTTAGTTATCATTCAATGTGATCATGTTCGGTTTATTGCTACCAAAATAAAACATTATTGCATTAACCTGACATTCAATCACATCTATCGATACACCGTATATCATTAGCGGATTAAACCAAACGTCTTAGTGGGGCTTTTTATTGTAGAGTGGAATATGTTCCCCAAAATCCCCCCACAAAAAAAGAAAAAGAGGGTGAAAGATATAATTGCTACGGAACTTTCACCACAATGCCCCCTCCCCGAAAAGATATTCTGTCTACAGGCCTGGTCGTGGCTATGCTTTACTAAATATTTCGCTAGAAAAAATATCAGGTTAAACATATTTTAGAACGCTCAAAATGTTTCAGTATTTTAGTAAAAGGAATTAAACAAAAGGACAAAAAAACTTACAAGTTATAACGCAAAATACGCTTTTCGGCGAATACCACACAAAGCGTATTTGTCGATATAATATTGTCGCGATCTACGACAATGTCCCTATGACATTTAAAAGTGCTAGTCCATTCAGCCGCTTTTCACCAGAACGAGATTGCAACCATGTTTTCAGTCAGTGCAATGTGGATTAAGACCGTTCTGCACTGGTCACGCTCGAATGCAGGGTTACAAATTTAGTTGATGTTGAGTTAAACGTCCTTTTCAGCAGTGAGGCTATATGAGACCTGATTAACGTGGAATCCGTACCACAGGGTTACAAGTATGCGCAGCAGTTTTCGAATAGTTACGTGAAGATCTTCCTCGCTGGTGGTCAAGGCCTCCCACGTAGTCCGTGATAGAGTTCCACCTTTCTCTTTAATTCTCTTCCATTTAGAAGTACAGATTGCAAATTCAGAACTAAAGAGGGAAAACAGCATTTTTTCTTGAATAACGATAGTTTTGTAAAATCTTTCTGCTAGAACGCGGAAGTTGTTGCTCAGAGTTTAGTCAGTTGCGCGTGTTGGCAATAAAATGTTGAGTCCGTATACATTTAAAACTTCCTGCGCAAGACGAGTTTTGAGGTCTCTACAACCGACTCTATCAACGGAATGTAGACAGTTCTTCAGTAGTAAGATGTCGTGTCATCTGCCCTGAAGTTCGTACGATGTGTTGTCTTTGGGTGAGATGAGGAGTTTGAATCTGCACGTCGACACTGGCAACCATTCTGGATATTGCTTCGAAAGTTGCCTTGAATTCTTTCCTGTTTGAACGCTTCTTGTTTAATGCTGCGATAGTGTCCTGAATGGCATCTGACGTTGCGTTCATGTCTAAATTTGTCTTCTGCAAAAGTCGATTGAGGGGAGGGTTATCGTGAGAACACCCTGAAGACACGTAATAGTTACGATTAACTTGCTGTCGTGCATGGCAGAAGTGCCCATGCTTTGGCTGCTGTATCTAACTCGGACCACACTGTTGAACCTCACTTATTTATTAAAATTTCACGTGAAGTTGTAACACCGCGTCGTTCCGTTCAACCCATCTCGTTTCACACAATGTCTCCAACTGGCCACTAACCATAAGCTTAAGGACAGTATTACATTTTGACGATGCGGTGAAAAACGCAATGATCTCTTTCGATGTTCCCAGACAGTTCCCCATGCACTGTACTGACGACGACCTGAAGATGGACAAGTTGAGGCTGTGACTGCAATATGAACAGTGCAGCGCGTTTGAAGCCTCCTTCTGGATCTCCTGCACTGCCCGGCGACCTTGAGTGATCGTGACGGCGCAACCATCTGTACCAATACTAACGCAGTTTTTCGGGTCGAGTGAGAAGTCTCGTAGCAAAGATAGAACAACTTCTCCAATTTTCCCTCGAGTCAGTGAAAGTTCGGTCGGTTCTGCGTCTTCGGATTCCGAGCTCCAACCAATGTCCTCACCTTTCTGCTCTGCTGATCGAGGATCAATGAAACCGAAGCAGTCTTCTCTTATTTCACCCATGTGTTCGTACCTTAGAATCAAAGACAGCTGAGATGTGTGCGAAACGACCGTAGTCTCATCAAACATAATAGAATAAAACTGATTCTCTCGCACTCGACTGACAATTTCACAGACGTGATTTCTCATCCCCAATCCTCAATGAGGGCATTTTGTATGGTTTTGTTCGCAAAAATGGTCCTTTTCGATGCTTTCTTCCAGTGATTCTTTAAGAGGTCGTCACTACAAGCCATTCTAAATTTGAGCAATTCTCGAAAATTGCCCTCGTTGAACTTAGTTTCTGCGCTGTCACCATCTGAGGTCCAATTATCTGCACACGCACCGTCCCTGTGCAAGGGCGCCGATCCTGTGGGGGGAGGCCGGGCCCACCAAATCTCATGTAGACCTCCCTATTGTATTTATGAATATACAATATTTGACATAATTTGAATGCAATTTGTTTTAAAATCCTAATATATATACATTCTGCATCTGAATAGCCCCCCAAATTTACGGAGAAATCGGCGCCCTTGTCCGTGTGGCCTTGAAAAGCAATGCCTTGCCTTCCAAGGAATATTACATTTCCCAACATTAATTTCAGTTTGTCGCGATTTTGGATGACTTGTCTTCTTGACGAGTTGATTTGATTCTCGACTGATTTCACTGGTTCCCAGTAGTTTTTTAGAAACGATTTTCCGACCTCAAGAGCGTTAATGTGATATTGTGCCTTGTTGTGAGTTTCTAAAATACCGTAGAAAGTAGCGAATTTCTTCAAAGGTTTAATCTCAAGAGTTTGGAGAGGCACGTTTCTTTAATAGCCCCCCTTCCCCAAACCCGTTGCAAAAAGTGAGCAATATTTACAAAAAGAGATCCCTCTCCTTATGGGAAAGAACCAGCCACGGATTTTCCAGATGTTCTGGCCTCAAGTAACATCGTTCTTCTTCCTGAGATTTATCTGATATTATGACTCGAATTATCGTTAGCGTAAACGAGCCATGCTAAACAGAGACTATTTTTAAATAGAGTTTAAAGAATTAACCCTCTTTTGAAATAATGCAAGAATGATCCCAAACTTTCGTTCGTGTGGCGGTAAGCTACGAGCGGCAGTGTGTGTAATTTTAATATTTAAGAGGGCTCTTGGGGGAAGGGGGGGCGATCGCCCCCCTCGCCCCCTCCTTTAATCGGCCCCTGCCGTATATTACGCCGTAAAATTTATAACGTTTAGATTAGGGTCAAAAAAATTAAGAATGTGTTGACACTCTTCAGTCTACTGATTTAGAAGCTAATTATAACGACCTAATGTATATTTTGTAACAGATTAATCCCTCCTGCTTTTAATTTATTTTTGTCTTTATCAGGGTGAACCATTTTAAAAATGAAATGAAATGAAATCTTTAGTTTTACGTCCGACGGTTATGCCGGTTAAGCTAAAGGAGACGGTGATTATGAGAAATGAATGAAATGGTGGAATGAAGAAAGTGGGAGGAAACGGGAGAACCTTAAGAAAATCCACGAGCACGGTGTTTGTCCACCACAAAGTCCAAACGGCGCGAACTGGGATCGAACCAGGGACCCCAAGCACCGGATGTGAACGCTCTACCACTGAGCCACCGCGCCCCCTGGTGAACCATTTATTTTGATACGCCCTTATTACGTATAAATTAATGGATAGAAAAAAGCTGAAATTGAGCACCATGCATATATCGACAGGAGAACAACTTTTGGCATATATACTGTGATGCCCAATATTTTAGCATTCTTCGTTTTATATTGGCACGACACGACAAGTGCGGCATTGTAAGTTTTCGTTTTATATTGAGATTTGAAACGTGTAATAACATGACGTAGCACTATTGGAAAAAAAAATACAACTTTATGTCGGGTTGGCAACACTGTTAACCTTGTAGTATCACAAAGTATCCAAACAATGTCCCCCGTGAATATTTACATGGTACAAAATTTCAGCGTTTTTTGTCTATTAGTTTAAAAGTTATAAGAGCGTACAAGATGAATGGACTGTCCTGTATATGTATCTTCCAACATTTTTTCTCTCTTTTAGCAACATACTCTTCTTTATTATACGTCTATACACTGTCTGTTTATTTACATGTGTAGGTTACATAAACATTCCCTATAGTGTACTTATAATTAGCGGCACGAGTTTTTCGCACTAAGAATCTGAAAATTTCGCGTTTCGTTTTTCATATTTCGCGTTTTGTCGCATTTTCCAAATAAAATTTCGCCTTTGGTAGCTCTTGTGGAAAAGAATTTCCTGACATTTTTACAATTGTTTCTTTTATTCTTAGATCACTATAAAAATAAACCATTAATTACCTAAAAACAAAATACACTGAATACTTCACTTGACAATGTCAATTTCATTTATAGAAAATTATATTTTTTCAAATCAAACTGAGGAAAATCAGTAACTAAACTTACTATGAGTAGGAAAGTTTTGTTGTCTTCTGAAAATACATAGGCACAAGTTGCATTTAAGCATTAAATATAAGCATGCTATATGTCACTTATCATCAGTCCATACTTGGAAAAAAATCTCTCTCAACTGGCATTGCTTGTTGGAAGCCACACATATGTAAGTGCATTTACAACAAACTTCAATCATCACTTCGGAACTCCCCATCCAGCTGCGATGGTGATAGCTAACGAGCAACATGTTCCCTATAATCGTGTCCTAATCTCCCAAAATGCACAGTTCATGCCACGTTCTACCGTTCCGTCAGCGGAAAACTAGCGTTTCTAAAGTAATGAAACGTACTTTTAAAATTTCGCGTTATATCGCGTATTGTTAAAAATTTCGCGCAACGGAAACCAAAATACAGATAGAATATCATAAAACATCAAGAAACTGAAAATTACTTAACTCTGACGCATTTCGTTTTATCGCGCATTGCGTAAAACTCGCGCCTGTACTTATAATTCACTTCTAAATTTAATCTCTGTTTCGTATCAAGATACGACTTATTTACGTGTACAGTGACAAGTGATTTACTATTAACATATGTCTAATTCTAGTGACAAGATGATTTTTACTTCGCACATTTTTAGAATTCTTTTTATGGTTTAAATCCTTTTTGAATTATGCCTATGTTGACGATGAAGACGATGTTCTTCGAAAGTACTTCCTAGTGATGAGGTTTGTTTTTGTGGTGACTATTAGCCTTTTACTTACATTATTTCTAATCATTATCACCATTCGCAATCACAACAATGGCAACGCCTAAAGAAAATGCAGCTTACCTGATCAATACGGTGTGGACTACCGTAAGTCAGCATGTTAGTCTCAGAATGTTATACAACACCAATAATTTGTGAGCAAATACTAGCTTTATTTTTTATTCCTCTGTGAATACTATTTAAATACAATTGTTTTAACAGATTACTTGAGGTAAATTCTGATTCTGACTGTTTATTTCTTAACTCTTCAGAGGCTTTTTTTTTTTTTTTAAATCATGTAACAAGACTTAAAGCCTGACGCTTTCATTTATGATACCTCTTACTGTTAGAACAACAAGAACAAATTATGTTTCATAGGACACTGTACCATTATCTACTGTAAATCTAATAATCTCATGTGAAAGAAATATCAATATCAGAGGCAAATTTCATTAAGTTTTTAATTTACTCAAGTTTGTCTCCACGTACATGTATCAGTATCTTTAAAGTACTACCTTCAACCGCTTCGATGATGAAAACACATATTTCCATTTATGGAACAGTCTTACCTCACTGTTTCATAAATGGAAACTTGTGAAACTTACTTCTGTGAGTAAATATAATTACTTCAATATTTCGGATGAAAATTGTTAATCTTGATGAAATTGCTCTGACGGTTTTCGAGATGCAAGTGAGCAATCAAGATTTTTAACTCGCACTGGACAAAATTCTGTTGCCAGTCAAGTGCTATTTTATGAATTTGGTGGATCGATATTTAGTGTTTCCAACGCTTGTGCTTATATTCTGAAAACTGAATAATACAGAATTCTGATTTGTGCAAGATAATGGTTTGTTGTTCTGAAATGTTTAGAAAGACCTAGTATATTGTCACCTGTTGTTTCTCGCACTCTAGTACGTTAATTGATTCTGGCCTTAATGTTACGTCTCGTCATGATGATATAAGACTCATTACATTGGCAGACTGCTTCGCGCATTTATGATTAAGAGAGACTATTAGTGTAACCACTTTGTAACCTAGAGTTTAGTGTAATGACTCTCGTAATCACTTAGTTTTAAAATAATAATAATAATAATAATAATAATAATAATAAAAATCGGACAATTAATTTCTGAACAATTCCAAGTGAATTTCTGTATTTCTGTGAATAGTCCGTACTTCAGAATACCACTTTTCATCAGGTTCTTGTATCCATTCGTTTGGCCTATCAGTATTCGATATTTGATAATAAACTATTCTGCCTAGAAGAACATTTGATAGCTTTACGAAAAAAAAAAAAATCCATATAATATCCTTCCTTCGTTATCGCCACCAAGGAAACATGAATGTAGTCTTTTGTGATGTCTTTCTTCTGAGAAATGATTTTCGCGTGTTTAGGGATACGAAAATCATATTAGCCACTTATATATCTCGAGCACAGAAAAATTTACAGTTAAGCCCAAGTGTACAATAAAAATCTACAAAAAATAAATAAATAAGTAAATAAATAAATAAGTAAATAAATAAATAAATAAATAAATAAATAAATAAAATAAAATAAAATAAAATGCATAGTATATATCAATTTGTTATAACATTTTAGTAATTACCTTCTGCCTGTCCTTTCCAAGATACTTGCAAGCTCTTGCTACTCTTGCACGATGAAATCCCATCTCACTGATGTTATTTACAAGCTTTTGTGCATCGAGAGGTAAAGTTGAGAAAGGGTCAGATAGCTGAGATTCTTTGGCTCTTCCTCTCGCAGGAGAAGATTTACTTTTAGGACTTGCTGAATTTCTCGACGCTCCTGGTTGATGAGTTGGGCTATCTAGGCTTGGCCACGGTTTCCAATCCTGAAATCAATTGCTAAGAACTATAATTCTACCTAATAAAACCGCGTTCAATAAAATATGCTATCGCTTTTATTCTGAGAAATAGGTATGAAAGGAAGAACCGGTCAAAGCAAAGCTAGCACAGTAAATCTTCACAAATAATGTCTATTCTAACCAGACACTTGACTTTAAACACCAACAAGCTCACAAGTAACAATTATTGTTCGCCGGATCCCATGGAATATAAAGCATGAATCTCATTAACAAGCAGTACTACTTCATAAACAAACCCTATAAATAATTTGTAAAACCTTTATGTCAGTTAACAAGCTTTTTACATCAAGTACATCATCTTCAGTCGATTATTTTGACTGAGATTCTATTACAAATCAGACGACAGTTCTCTGACATGAATGTTGATGTGAAGGTGTGTTCTTTCATTAAAATAAATAGTTCAAAAGAAATTCAAATGGCAACAATGAATGCAAATCTACAACAATCCTAAAATAAAATACGATTAATGACATATAAAAAAGGTAAATCATATATTTTATTCACTGACATTAAAAGTAGGATATTTGTAAATACAGTGCAACATATTTTATTAGTTAATTTTATCAATTTGTATGTGTTCGAGGTCAAAAATAAAATCTTTAAGTTTTACATCCCACGGTTATGCCGGTTAGGCTAAAGGAGACGGTGATGATGAGAGATGAGTGGAATGGTGGAATGAAGAAAGTGGGAGGAAACGGAAGAACCCCGGGAAACCCACAAGCACGGTGTTTGTTCATCACAAGTTCACACGGCGCGAGCTGGATCGAACCAGAAATCCCAAGTACCGGAGGTGAACGCTCTACCACTGAGCCACCGTGCTGAGGCACTCCACAATACTACAAGAATAACAGAGCGTTGCTAACACAACATAAAGTGGTATTTTTCAAATGACACTACATCAGATTATTACATATTTCAAATCGACATATAAAACAAACATCGACATTTATTCTTCAGTGTTACAAACAGGGTACTACAGCCTAAATTTGGAGTCCTCTACAACAATAATAATGCTAGAAAGACGGACATGGTAATGCACACCGAAAGTATCTTAGTGCTGAATATTATGATCATGAATGATGTGATATTATGCATTTCCAATATACAGAGACAGAGTCACAAGGGACTGAAAATTTGACTGTTTTTAAAAGACTTTACTTCAAGAAACTTTGGTCAGTATGCACTTAAATTATGTACATGAGTTTCAATACTATTCAGAGTAATTTGATTTTGCAAACCTTCCCGGACATATGAAAAACATAGGTAGACTGTTATGTTGCTTAAACTGGCATATTTGGGAAATCATTAAGTAATTACAACAAGTTCTTCCAAATTATCCGAATTTCAGTTAGCGGAACAGTATCAGGAAATACATTTAAACACTATTACCGCGAACTGTATGTGTACGTTCGTAAAAACATGATTTCCTGGAATTTAATATCCTACCTAAACGTTAATTTTATTCAACTGGAATTTTCGAACTCTATCTTTGGATATTTCTAAGTTAATCAATTTCTACTGCATTAATTTCAGAATACTGTATTACTCTATTCTCAAATCTAAGAAAATATGTCTTTTTTTATTATTATTATTGTTCGTAATTTCCAACATGTCATATGCCTATATTTTTATTAAGTCAAAGCTATTTTATACAATTATTTTCACTTCATAAGCTTTTTTCGATGACTGTCCCAATTATCCGGATTTCGTTCAGAGCTCATAGTCTGTATAACTGGAGTTCAGCTGTGCATAATTTTAAGCAGTGTAACAAATTTTTACTAATGTTTACCTTATCCCGGGAACTGTTTAAAATATCCAACTGCTGTAAATGGCATGATTTTTATGTTCACTGAAAACCATCTCCGCGATTAGATATCATACTTACCAAAGCAGTATTTCGGTATTACTGCTTCTTGTGGCTTGCTATGCAGAATTTGTACAAAAAAAATAATTCGCAATTTTATGTTCTCCATGATGTACTTTCACACAACCCTATTCAACAATGTACTGTCTCCTGACTGTCCGGGTACCCCATCCCGCTAAACATATAATAATGCGTGATCTTAGTCCATCCCTGTGTGGTGTTGCTCAGGTACATCCCCCCCCCCAAACAAAAATCATTCGTACCAACCTAATATATTTATCCAGTGGGAGTATATACAGGATGTATTTTTGAAAAATAGCCAGTGCTTTCACTCCTAGACTACAGAAGATATAGATATTTTGATTGCAGAAAACATTTAGGAGTGTAGGTGGGAGTATTCTTCTCCTATGGGTGATGTGTGAAAACCATCCCCTCTCCACCAACCTCACCCTTAAAATCTTAAATGAGAACACCTCAAATCGAAGGGCACAGAAAATGAAACATTCTGGTTATATATATATATATATATATATATATATATATATATATATATATATATATATATATATATAATCGGAGTGCTAATTCTCTAGTAATGACACACAATGAATTGTGTATATGGACCTTGCTTTCTAAGTAGCCAGTTTGTTTACTGCTAAAAACCACAAAAGATATGAATATTCTGTTTGCAGGAAAATTATAGGAGTACAGCAGGAGTTATTTCGGTGCTATAGAATATGTGTGAAATCATCCACCCACCAGCCCCACCCTCGAAGAGGAACATGTGTCTTGTGACACCTCAAATTAAAGGGCATATATATATATATATTGGTAAATAAAACATTTAAATCGAACGGCTGATTTCTAATAATAACATCCCAATAAAGTCAAAACTCCTTGTTATCTAAGTGACAAGTTTATTTACTGCCAAACCACAAAAATATGAATATTCTGTTTTGCGGGAAACATATAACATTAGGAGGGTGCAGAGAAGGATTCTTGTTGTATTTCCAGTTCGATAACTGTGTTGCCGTCGTAGTGTTTATCATTAAACTATCGTCCAACTACACACAATGAGAGACACACTACTTCAATGTCATCACGACAAAACATACTTAGATAACACTAAATTAAGCCACAATTGCCACTAACGCAACACTAAAAAAAAGTCACATTTACCATTAACGGACCAATAAACTAAAGGCCACTTCAGATGATCCATTTTTTCATCTAGTATAACATCAAACTTTTCATCCAACTCTAATTTGGTCGTGTATGATAGCAAGTGACATGTCATTCTTAACTTTCAATTCTTAACATTCTGAACACTTAATTCAATTTTTAAAATAAAATCCATTCAATTTTTATTGAAATAAAGCTAATGAAAAGGGCTTTTAATAACTGTTGATACTCTATGATTGTTGGTGAGGATATCACTTTTTTCTTAGGTAGTAAGGAAGACCTATTGTGCCGTTCTTGATATTCAAATATGGTGTGTACAAAATAAACTAGGTAAATATTAATTGAAAATTATAGGTAACGACTACTCCTATATGATCCAAGATTAGAATTATATTTTACTAACGATAAACGAAGAGACCCAATAGCAAAAATCATTCGTTCAATTTTATAATAGGACGTAAACTTAAAACAAAAAATCAATTTGCTTGCTTCTTGGCGCATGCCCAACTAATTGCGTACAGATTAATAACATGCATGTAAACCGATGTGCCATAAAAATGAGTTCATCCCAGAAACACCCATCAGCCTGTGCTTTCCTTCCTTGAAGTGATATTCTTAAAGAGTTGAGCAGGATAGTAGAGTTGGTCAGGTTGGTATAATAGAGGAAGGTAGGTTAAGTTAGTACAGTAACTTACTAGAGTAGGGTTAGATATGCAAAAATAGGTTAGTGCTTGTACATTGTGTTTATAAGTATCTATAATATGTTTCTCGTAGTGATACGACTTCCTATAGACTTGTAATCGTTTCACATTAGTAACTATACAGGTAAATATAGAATACAGCTTTACCACATTGTACAGAAAAACTCTGCGAGCGGTAATCAATATCCAATGCAGTCCTCTTTCATACTCACTCACTCATTTTAACCGTCCTATAGCACTTCAACTTGAGGTATCACAAGATGTATTTCCATCTATGAATTTAAGGATAGGAGTAATGGGGGAGGATTTCGCGTCGTCACCAATAGCACCAAAATACTTTCTCCTATACTTCCACATATTTCCTGAAACAGATCATTCATTTCTTTCGTAGCTTAGCAGCAAACGAACTAGCTACATAGAAAATAAGGTTATGTATACGTAATTACATTTTGTTATTACTAGAGAATCAGCCGTCTGATTCAAATGTTTTATTTACAAAGTATTTCTATTTTCTTTTCTTTCTTCTTTTCCCCCTTTAATTTAAGGTGTCACAAGATGTTTGTTCTCTTTTAAGATTTTAAGGGTGGGGAGAGCTTCCCTCATCATCAATAACACAGAAATACTTTTCCCTACAATTTTATATATTTCCTGCAAACAGTAAACTAATTCTAGATATTTCCCGCATGTTTCCTGTAACCATAATATTCATATCTTATGTGGTTTAGGAGTAAATTAATTTTATACGTTTCTCGCAAACAAATTGCTAACATTTTTCTGGTTAAGCAGTAAACGAACTGACTACTTAGAAAACATACGCAATTATAATTTTTGTGTTACTATTAGAGAACCAGCAGCTGTCCAACTATAATTTACTCACCAAAATCTTTCTTTTTCTATGCCCTTCAATTTGAGATATCACAAGACGTACTTTTCCACTTATGATTTTGTAGGTTTTAGTAAGCTTCTGGTTTCACCAACAGCACAGGAATACTTCTTTCATGTACTCCTGTATTTCCCTCGAACAGAATATTCACGTACTCTGGTGATTTAGCAGTAAACATACATACTATCTTTTTATTTTTAAATAAGCCCTATATATATCCCATGTGTGTTTAGTTCTGCTGTTTTCTATTTGTATTCCTCTTCCATTAATATTTTATATATAGAGAGAGAGAGAGACAATGAAGATACTACATTCCTACGGACATGGTTTGGTCCTTATAAGTACATAAAAGGAATACGAAAAGGGAGAATACTGAATATATATATATATATATATATATACTGAATATCAATGGAAAAGGAATATAAGTAGAAAAGAACAGAACACACGAAAGATATGTATAAAAGCGTAAGTGGACTCAAAAAAGGGTATCAGCCTAGACTCAATGCGGTTCAGGATGCAAACGGAAACTCCTGGTTGAACCTGAAGTTGAACTAGATATATACGAGTACATATAAGCGATCCCAACAACCTGTTGAATACACACACTGAAAGCGAAGTAAGAATAGTGAAATATACACTGTAAAATTTGGGTTGTGGAACCCTCCCTTCTAGAGACTGAATAAGCTATTACAAATTGAACTTTAACAAATCCCCTGCACCTGATCCTATTTTAGGCTGAAAGGCATCACCTTAAAGTACCGAGATGTACTGACAGATTTCATTAAAGATTCTCATCGATTTTTTTTTTTTCTCCCTGCTGACCTTTTTGTCAAGATACTGCACAAATCAAAGAAGAATATTACAATTTCTTTGGTAATTTTCTGTTATAAAATAGTAAATAAAAAGTACTATTCAGTAAACAACCAATGTTCCTGAGATCTCTTCGTTCCTACTCAGTTCAACATCTAAGCCCATTACGTCACACTATTTGAAGATATATTTTTGTACTATGGTTAATCCTAGATGTAGATGATATGATCAGAGATTATCAATATATCTCAAAACAGTGAATCAAATATTAAACACCAGATGAATACTATTTAAAAAAATAATAAAAAGTGGGGATGCGATGGTGCAATTTGGCAAATATTCATAAACTCACGAAAGCTTATGATTCGGTTAAAAGAGATATGCTGTAACATGCCGGAAGCACTTCCAGGAAGATTTCTAAGGTTGGTGAAGGTGTGTCTTCTTTCGAATACGAAGGAAAGAAACTTAAATTTGAAGTAGAGAGACACCTTATCTCTGTTATTTTTCAAATTCACCTTAGAATATGCGATTTGCAAAAACAAACATAGTAGCAACGGACTATCACATGCTTTCAAGCAGGTCTTGTATACGCAGATGATGGAGGTGTATAGTCCTTCCTGGAGGTGGAAGACTCCCATGGAGGTGTACAGTCCTTCCTGGAGGTAGAAGACTCCCATGGAGGTGTACAGTCCTTCCTGGAGGTGGAAGACTCCCATGGAGGTGTACAGTCCTTCCTGGAGGTGGAAGACTCCCATGGAGGTGTACAGTCCTTCCTGGAGGTGGAAGACTCCCATGGGGGTGTACAGTCCTTCCTGGAGGTGGAAGACTCCCATGGAGGTGTACAGTTTTTCCTGGAGGTCGAAGACTCCCATGGAGGTGTACACGCCTTCCTGGAGGTGGAAGACTCCCATGGAGGTGTACAGTCCTTCCTGGAGGTGAAAGACTTCCATGGAGGTGTACAGTCAGTATGAGAGTATGTAAATATTTTTCCAGCAGTGTGTAAAAAATCGAAGTGAATATTGAAAAGGTGAAGTACATGGTAACAAACAGAGATAGTATATACCAACACATCATAGTCAACAGTGTAGAGCAGACTTCTCTTTATTGAATGTTAAAGTTCCCTTTCCAGTACTGATGCTATATGGGACGTGGACCTACAGTTTAAGGTGGAATTCGAACTGTCGTAATTTGTTCATTTTTTTTATACTCTCCCACTAGTGAAATCTGATACCACTTGCACTAAAGGTAAAAGCGCTAGCCACTAGACCAGCGGAGACTGAATTAATTTAAACTCTCAGGTGTAATGCTAACAAATAAAAACGAATTCTAGAAAAAAAAAAAATAGAGAAATTAATCGAGTATGTATGTGCAACTGAACCGGAAAAAAAAAAGAATGAAGAGGAGGAGGTCGCTACTAAACTCGAAGATATTGTAAAAATTGTTGGCTCACGCGGAAAACAAGAAAAGATCTGAAGTTTTCGAAGTTACACAATACCGAACCTCCTATTAGCTACGGATCACAAATATTTTAAGGAGAATAAAGTCGAAGGCTAGACATCTCGTGTGCATGGGTAATATTTACGGGATGCATACAGGCCCAGTCAGAAATCGAAATAGTGACAGAATTGGAGTTCGTCTCTTTCAGCATCAAGGCTATGAGACTTAGTTTAACGTGGGATCCGAGCTACTTGAGTTCCCGCCGAAAATTGAACCTGGGTCTCCCACGTCGAAGAAAACGTACGCTAACCATATGAGTTGATTGAGTTTAACGTCCCATTCAGCAGCGATAGCCACGTGGGGCCTCATATATATATATATATATATATATATATATTTTTTTTTTTTTTTTTTTTTTTTTTTACAGTAGGTGAATTAAAGAGGTTGAGAGAATCAACAATACCTGAATGGTGGAATGTGTGTTATTATTGTGATGGAATGTTGGAGGATCAGAATCCTGTTAGGAAAAGAGAATTCTATGGTCGTTTCTTGTTTCGCATACGGTAAGGTATTTTGTGAATGGTTTGCGAGAAAGTTTTTTCCTGTTCGCTTTGAAATGCCTTTCCTTCACCCATTAAGAAATATTGTAGGTTGCAAATTAGCTCTACAACCTGTAGTGCGATTTCTTTCACCGAATGCAGTAATGATTTCTTAATACACATGCCTCAATATACATATTATTACGTAGCTATTTGGAGTAAGGACATAAAATGTCAAGTAGAATTGTAGTAGATACATCTATTTCATTTTTCATAAAACAAGTGATGGCTGTTTCCGTTAGTGAGAGATCTTTTTAACTTCTGTACCTAAGTCAATGCGAGATTTCTTGGTATCGTGTGATTCATGGAAGGAGAAAAGACCGAAATCGGTAACTAAAACCAATAAAATAGTATAAAGTAGCTTCGAAGACACGCCATATCATACACATTAATACCGACAACGAAGTGCACACAAAGCTCCTGGGCTACCTTTCAAATTGTGAAAGTCAGACACGGTTGTAGGGTAAAAATTAAGAAATCGCTGATTGAATGGTTACGATTAGATTTCAGGAATACCCTGTACAGCTGGTTGTCGTTACTAGTAAGTGCCATAAAGTAAGTCTTCGAGGCGAATTCGCACATTGCTTCATCAGTCTTAGTTTTACCACATAGTTGTATAATTTTCCATACGTAGTACAGTCCGCAGCAAAAAACCTGCAACATGAGCATGTGAGTTTATTGTGAAACGACGAAGTCTTTTGCTCCAAAATAAGTGTGCAGGGGAGGGCGTAATTCGTGCCACTTCCGTAAGTTTCTTCTGGCGTAATTCGTGCCACTTAGACGTTACGTTGATTTCCTGCGCTGTTAGGCGTAGTTTCACAATAAACTTACATGCTCATGTTGCAAGTTCTTTGCTGCGGACTGTACAAGAAACACTTGTTCGACCTGCATACAAATTTAGGAACATGTTTCATTACCGAAAACATCTGACTTCCTCTGTGAAAAGTGAACGAATGTTGATACATACAGTTCGTAGTTCTTGCGAAATTGTTGACAATTTATATAACCGCTCTAACTTTCGAACGCCTGTAGTTCTATATGGGATGAGTTTTCAACCCAGGCTTCTTTTAGTAACGGCAACACTGCTATACAAATACTCGGGAACAAAGCAATACATCATAATTCATACCAGCGGTAGGTTAGATGCCGACCCTACCTCAGAGCACATGAACTCGCCTGCCCTCCCTTCCATGCGCGCACAGCGCCAGCAGTTAGAAGGCAGTTCTGAGTGAATGCTCCTGGTCTACAATCACGCTGCGTGAGTGCTCGAGGAATACAGTCATGTTTACGAAACAAGATCAGAGGAGCTGGTTGAAAATTGAATGCGCTAGGGGTAGGAATGCGAAGCAGTGCTACAGAGTATTGCAAGTGCATTACCATACCATACAGTAGCAAGGTAGATCAAAGCCTTTAATGACGGACGACAAAATGTCACAGACATGCCTTACTCCGGCCATCCTCCTGTAAGTGAAGAAGATGTACAGAATGTGAACGCGTTAGTGCTCGCGGATCGGGACGCCACGATTCGTCAATTGGCCAACGATATAGGACTAGCGCATTCGACTGTGCTGAAAATTCTGAAGAACCTGGGACTGGGTAAATCGCCTCACGGTGAGTTCCACATGATCTGACTGAACAACACATGTGGCTGCGATATGATGCCGCTCGAACACACTTGGAGCGGTATCAACGTGAAGGTGAGGCCTTTTCTCGGCGGATCATTTCTATTGATGAGACCTGGGCCAGAGCGTATGAACCACAGCTGAAAGGCAATCAAACGAGTGGCGTCATCCTGGGTCACCGAAAAAAACAACAGTTCGGAATACCCCAACCAATGTGAAAGCTATGCTCATCATTGCATACGACTGGGATGGTGTAATCATAAACCATACCGTTCCCCAAGGACATGCCGTTAGTGCAAAGTACTACTGCAATTTTTTGCAAAACAATCTGCGAGCAGCTGTAAGACGAAAACGACGTCACTTCCTGACGAACCCACCCATCATTCTGCATTACAATGCGAGGGCACATTCAGCAGGTGCGGTCACTAACTAATTTGTTGCATCGTTGGAGCTGGGAAGTGCTGTTTCACCCCCGTATTCTCCAGATTTAAGTCTCTGCGACTACGACCTCTTCCCGAAGATGAAGGAACCGCTTCGTGCAACACTTCATATAGTTCAACACTTCAACCGCTTCCGTACAGTTGATGATCTCCTCCGGGCGACCGATCGCTCCGTGAGCACTATCCAGAGATTAGGCACTGCCAACGGCATCCAGCGGATTCCACATCGCTGGGAACGCGTGATTTACAATGCTGGTGATTACATCGAGGGCCTGTAAAACTTCGAACCTTGTAAATACTCTACTTCTCAAGATATACCGTTGTTGCCATTACTAAAAAATCTAACCTTTGTATTAAGACCTTTCCTCACTCAATTTGATGTAAAGGAATAATCCCCAAGACAGAAATGTCTTATATATATATATATATATATAATTTTTTCCTCCTGTCTGATAAAGCAGCAGCGAAAGAGCTTAGAATATACTTCTATTTTGTTTATATTTTAACTAATTTCTGGTAATTTACTTTTCATGTCCGCTACGGATTTCTTTGTTCCAATTATATACATTAAAAAAAAATCGAACAATATAAACAAAATAGCAATCAAGACTTACACTTAGCTTACCTCAACTCCTGAAGAGCCAAAACTGTTTGGGCGAGGAGGTGGAGTATGACTATTTTGCCGTGCAACAGTACATGTCGTCCTTAACCTATTCACTTCATTGTCCAATTCTCTGACAATATCAGGAACACTTCTACATGATCGTAAGCTTGGTTTTTCAGCAGAACTGTTAACTGACGTTGTATCTGTGGAATGTGGAGAAGTTATTGTATTGTTTAGCATATCAATGGTTTGTTGACTGGAACAATTATTTCTGAAAAATATATCGTGGTGAATATTATGCATAGGACTAGAGTAACTGCCGCATTCACCACCTCTCAATGGAGAAACTTTAAAAGAACTTACATTGTGAGAGTCTGCACTTCGAACGGGATCTGGTGGTAAATTTTGCACCGAGTTCTCAACACTGCTAGACACAATAGGCAACGTGCTGTAAGAATTAACAATTCCTGAATTCATTGAGTAATTATTTGAAACTTTATCGGCACTACTGCTACTGCTACTACAGCTACTGTACACGGGATTCCATACTTGATTTGTATATCCATGATAAATATCTGAATGTACAGCGTTACTTTGCGTAGATGTAACAGCGTATCCATAGCTCTGGTCACTACTTGTTGTATTTATGTAAAGAGAATTATCGTGTTGATTAAATGTAGTAAAAGGCACTCTTCTGTACATACCATAGGATGTAATGCCATTAACTTGTGGCACAATCATATTTTTATTATGTAAAATATGTTGATCAAATGTTTGGTATTTGGAATTTACAATGCTATTTTGTACATCTTGTTTAGGGTAAAATGAATTTTGTGTTACTTGATATTGCTGAATGGTAGCCTGATTATTTTCTTCACTCGAAAGCTTAGCTGTTTCTGCAACTGGCTGTAGTACATGTGCCAGTTCTTCCATGTCATTTATCGTCTTTAGTTCCATGTTGTCAAACGGACTGGAAGTGTCAGACTCAAAATCTGAAATGTTAATGATGGTGGAATGGGAATGACTTTCAATATTTTGCAATGGCTGGGATATGGGTGTTGGTGTAAGAATAGAACTAGAATCTGAATACTGTTTTGTATTAAGCATGCCTTCTGTGTTTCTCCGAGCAATAATTTGAGAACTGGTATACTGTGTGGTATCAACACTAGCACTACAAGCTAAACCATACGATTTTTCCTTGTTCATTTGCTGCAAACTTGTGTCAACTACACTGTCAGACGGTGTAGGAACTGCTACATCCTGACCGTCAGAGGAGGCATTTTCTTCTTGGGATGACGTACCAGTTTCAGCGATCACATCTAGAGAAAAATTCTTCAACTCCTCCGCCAGCTTTTCACTTTTTTGTTTCCGACGTTCATCAATTTTTCGTTTTCGCTCTTTGGCTTCAGCCTCTCTCGCCTCCTGCCATTCGTTGATTTTAGATAAAACACTCCGTTCCAATTGGAAATTATACTGAAAATGAAAGTGAAAATCTGTTTAATGAAAAATAAAATTCAAAAAGAAAAGAAACAAGACTGATCTTTAACATATAGTCTAGATAAAGCTTATTAATTCGTATCAAACAAAGCAATATGAAGATAGTAATTAATTTGTATCTACTTATAAATCTGGACTACGACGCTCGCTTTATGCTAAAGATATGCTAAAACGCTTTACATTATGTGCTACAGTAACAGTAATAATAATAATAATAATAATAATAATAATAATAATAATAATAATAATAATAATAATAATAATAATAATAATTATTATTATTATTATTATTATTATTATTATTATTATTATTATTATTATTATTATTATTATTATTATTATTATTATTATTATTATTATTTCACCACCACCAAACTTCTAATTTAAAATCGGTTACCTAGCCATCACTATAACAACCACAGCGCAATATATAGAAAAGCAATGAAGACAGTATTCAAAATATTTCAGAAATTGTTAACATGAAAATGTTGGTTAATAACTTGTGAATATAATTGATATTGATATAGCGTGCTATCAATGGTTTAATTTAGTTTTCTCTTATTTCCGTCATCCATAATCTATACGAATACTCTCACAAATTACGATTTTTATTACAACCAACAACCCACACAAAAAGTGACTTCACTCTAAACTATCATGGCATTTTTGAAACGAAAGCTAGTATCAACACAAAATTTCTTTACAATCGCGCAACAAGCACTCCCTCCAAAGAATAAATGAAAAAAAAAAAAAAAAGTCGTTGTACCTGAGAAGTTGTTCTAAGGACTTATGTTTTTAAATGAACTTTTTCCTTATCTTGAATCAAGTCAGACTCGACAATGTGAGGCAACAGTATAAACTGGTCATCTCGATGCCTGTCTTTTTATATACATCTTGGACACACGAACATAAATATCTCATACACAGTATAACACGATCTAAATCGATTTTTTTTGACATGACCAAATAATAAAATTACTAAAAAAGCAACTTCTTGCAAAACCCATTCGCACAAGAAATACAACTGTCAATTTCTCTCCTTCAAGAAAGAATATTCTCTGCCTACGTGTGTTGATCAGAAAGTGAAATTACTACACAACAGGGGCGAACAAAACAGTTAAAAATATACCGCTCACAGATAACACTATACTAAAAACACACACATATATAAGACATTAAGAACTAGACCTTAAACCATAAAACCTTGAAATAAGATTAAAAGAAAAGATATAGTTCACAACTACTTAAGCGAATTTTGTTCAAAATGGGCATTGACTGTAATACTTAATTCAAATCTAAACTTATCATTTTTAATTTAGTTACAGTAGAATAAAACCTTCATTCTTCCTAACTACTAACTGATATATATACAATTAACTTACTTCTCATATTGATCATGTTCTTCAATCAAATCATAAAAACCATACCGGATGTACACATAGTTCAACATTCACGGTCACTAAGGGTATTTAAGTTATGGACTCATAATTTAATATGAAATTAATACTGCATGTACCTCCACTGAATCTGGGAACACGAGCGGAACGAATGTTTTATTATTACTTTAGTTTTCGTACGCCTCCTTCGGAGAGAGAATCCTAAAATTTAACTTACATTGATACAAAAACAGAAGGTGTGCAGTTCCAGTTGCGACATAAAACTTATCGCTGCCACTATGAATCTCAATACAGAAAGAAATTCAATCTTATGCTAAAGCCGATTAACCCAATCTCCTTATAATGCGATACATAAAGCTAATATAATAAAAGTGTGACTTATGATGACTCTAACAATATTTTTTAAAAAATATACTCAATATGCAATGCTAGGTATATTTGTTAACTAGACCATATAAATATTAAGAAAAAAATGCCAACTATTCAGGGATGAAAAAAGACATATTGGGAGAAGCAAATATAGAAGGCTCCCCATGAAAAAACTGGTCGACTTGAACCACTTATCTGGCTACTATATTCTCTCTCTAGAATGGGAAAGACAATGTCTCGCCATACAGCTTTGGCAAGTTTCCAAAGCCCCAGAAACGTATGGGGACAGCGTCAAGCAAATGTCTATTTGAGGAGTACAAACGCACACAAGTCCATTGGTGAGGTGTCCGGGGAATTCACAAGGATGAACGAAACTGGGATTACTCAAATTCTCATCTATTCTGCCTTCTTTGTGTAGAACGCCTGGGATGATCGAGCGTAATGGTTTCAAGCCTTGTTCATGTGGATCCATACATTTGTACTTTCGTCACCGTTGAGATTGGGAATGTGTGTCATACAGAGGTTCCATGACGTTCTCCTGGAAGTGAGCTGCGTTCGCTTTGGTGCTGGAAAGGCACTTCGACGAGTGACAGCGTTCCCTGATTGTAATATCCCACATATATCAGAAATTATTTTGAAAACTTTCTTCTTGTATTGCAGCACAGACATACCAACTCCTGTGGTCTGTTGACAGCAGAAAATGGATCGAACTATGTTGATCTCATCTACGTAGAACTACCTCTATCTGGGATACACACCCATTTCCATTTGTCGCTTGTGAAATATTTCATACAGTTTTCTGGTGTTTGTGAATCTCTCCTGAATGTGACGTTCTGTGAGGCGGTATCCGTATGCTTTGTAATGTGCTTCCAATGCGAGGCTTACGGCAGGTTGATGTAAAGTCTTTGATTGCTTATTCCTCTATCGCCCATATAGGCTTAGTACTAATATTTTTCCGAACGATGTTGGAAACTGTGCCTTTTGATATAGTTCTCTGCGCTGGAGGATTGTCCTGTGTCCTGCTCCCCTAATGGTGCGGTTTGAGCCGGCTGGGACTGTGCTCTCTCACAATTTTCGGCCGATTACACATCACAGGAGACTGTAGGGCACATTGTTGGATAAGAAGATGCACACCATCTTTGCATTGTTTCAATATTGATGAATGGTTATAATGATCAGGTTAGATTCACAATTTAACCTCTCCTAGAAAGCTGTTACTTTTACCTTCACTGTTTTATGGACCGTGCTCAAGTAATACTGTTGTCAAGTATCCAGCAATATATCTGTACATGACAGCACATAAACGTCGTTCAGGAGGATCAGTGTAAGTTGACTTTTTTTAATCGTGGGAAGCCTTCTGTATAAGACAGAAATATGGTAATTTCATTGTTCCTATTCTTTTAATAAAAATTTTATTCCTAGGAAATTATAAATATCTGATAGTAGTCAACTAATATATTAAAATGTTTAAATATCAAAGCATTTTAAAATTAACTTACATTATGTATTAGCCAAAAATATGTTTGTGTAACAATTAATACCACCGAGAAGAAAAACATGGTATACAATTTAAGTACTTGTTCTATTATTAGATATTCATCATCGGTTCTTTTACATGATCTTGTAGGAACTACTGTATTCCATGTTAATGTAATAGAACTTCCATTGTTATCTCTTTTTCCTATCACCTTCGCTATAGATGGAGTGATTTAACACTAGCCCAATTGAAGGAAAAAGAAACTCGACGAAGAGATGAATTAACGAGAAGAAAAAAATATTTTATATTTACATTTTCAAATTTATGGCTCATCTAAAGTCCATCTGTCCTCCGCAAGATGATTTCATACAGCTTTCGAATGTTTATCTTCTTCTCCACGATATGTGAGCATACCAATTCGAGCCTTATGCTTCTTGAGCAGACGTAAATTTTGCACAATTATTTGATTTCCGATCGCGGCGGGTCTGTTATTACTATTGTTCTTTCGGATGGTAGGTTTCAAGTAGCACCTTTCCCCCAAGATCAGAAATAGTCCGATGCCCAGCCAAAGCCGGAATCTTGTAATTCTGTATTGATCATCATCTTTGACACACGGAACTTCCTCTCTTTTTGACACCCTATGATTATCCGTCAATGCTAAGAGGAACAGTGATGATGGTAGAACAACGAAAATGGGAAGAAACGCGAGAATTAGAAAAAAAACTACGTACGCGCTGTTTGTATACCACAAAGCCCACTTGGTGGGAGTTGGGATCGAACCAGGGACCCCACACACACCAGAGGTGAGCGCTCTACCGCTAAGCCACTGCGAACAACGGAAACCTATTGTCATACATTTTTTTTAAAAATTTATTTGGCTACAATTATAACCAATGTAATGAAATCTTTCAAAAAGGCAGTAATTTTCGGACAGCTTTCGATTGACTACTTACACATACAACAACCCTAATCGCTGAAAGTCAGTACACAGCTTATTCGTGTGTGACACACAACAGAAACTTCACTGCAAAAACACCTCTTACTATAACTGATTCTACAAGCCGTAGGATTTGGAACTGTTTCTGAAGGTTCTGTTTATAACATGAACTTATTAACTCAGTAAAACCACACACACACAATTTATATATATTATATATATATATATATACAAGCGTATAGTGGTAATCCAATGTATATTAGTAAGAAATGTATTTCTGTTTGTAATAACTTTTCTTCATGATCAGTAAGGTGCAGAAACACAGGGCAAAGTACTAAGTTTCCCAAACGTCTAAAATAGTAGATGTTGTAGGATATCTGAATTAATGCAGATATATCCTAAGGTGACAACACTGTTCCCCACATTGCCTATATGTGCATATGTGTTACCGAGCACCTCGCGCACTGTTTTTCATTTTAGCAGCGATATTAATTTGCGATGTTGCGACGAACACGCAGAACTTGCTTTCCAAATTAAAAAAAAAAAAAAAAAAAAAAAAAGAGTTTAGAGACTCCTTGTACTTATTAATTTGTGTGTCAGGTTATATTGCATTTCTGTACTTGGGCCTTTTCGTCCTAGTTTGGGCGCAATCTTTGGGATATTTCACTCCCCACACCACAGCTCAAGCATATATATTGTGATTTGTAATTTAACAATTCATAAATTTATAACATTTATTAATAATATCAGCATGTATCCAAAATCCCAGTTTTTCTTTCATAACTCTTTAGTGCAGAGATTTACGTTTAGCTGAAGACAAATATTACCACCAAAACACATGTACCTTTCGTGATAATTCTTGTTTAGTGATACAGTGTTTTTGCTCTACAAAAATTTTAAGTTATACCATTCGTTTTTATTATTTATTATTATTATTATTATTATTATTATTATTATTATTATTATTATTAAGACAAAGAACTGGCCATCTTGCTTGACTATTTTCGTGTGAAATCTACAACCCTTGGTGCTTCTCTCAGAAAATTTTTACGCAGCTATATTTGTTAGATCTTGAGCTATAACATGTTCAATTTAGAGTGCAGTCTCAAAGCAGAAACTCGGAAGTTGTGTATATGTGCTATTTTCCCAAACTTTGATCCCCTCTAACTCCAAACCTTGTTATGCACCGCTTGTATGCGTGTCATAACAAGTGTGTGAACAACTTCACAAGTTTTATATTGTTTGTTTGTTTAATGTTCGTCGTTTAGTCTTCAGTTTATTGTTTATCATTTCGATTTCCGATTGCTTGTTTTGTTTATCATTTCTGCTTTTATTTATCTATTTTCCATTTTCTTTGTTATTAATGCATTGTCAGCAATGTACATAACATTTGGGAAAAATTGTCTCAATTTTCATGCCAACTCATTTGACTGCAAGAAGAAGAAAAAGATTTAAAAAATGTAATAAACAGAAGATCAAGAATTAGTTTGAAATGGTATGATTGTTAATATCACTATGAAGTTCTAATTAATACCGGACCCAACCGGGTCCTTGTCCGTCTTCCTTGATTCGATGTCATGTTTTTAACAATATTTATGATAATAGTCTAAAATATGTAAAATAATCAAAATTCCAGTAGAAGTGAATAAGATTTTTTTAAGCCTAACTCTGGTACCATTCTAGTTTAAACGTAAAGTACGCCAAGCTTTTATATCAATGTTCTTTTGCTGCGGTTCGTAGTTTGTGGACACATTTCCATATTAATCTATGAAGGGAGGAAGAAATAAGTATAAATAAACGTAATTGTGTAAAATAAGCTATTAAAATGAGATAATGTTGTATTAAATAAGAATAACCCTAATAGCAACGTAAGAAGTAATTAATAAAGTAAATGATAAATGGAATTATAATACATGGAGATGAGCTATAATATTAAAATTATGCATTAAATGGAGGTGTTCATAATCTACTTGTCCAAGGCTCATAAAGGTAAATCCATTGAAGCTAATTATATGGCGTTTTTACCTACCTAACCTAACATCCAACCTAACCTAGTGGAAAACTACCTATGAAGAAGGGTACTTACCTATGTGTACGTGAAGACCTGGAACAACATCTGTATACCGGAGTTATGGTGAACATCAATGTACTTAATACTTAACATTTGTTTGTGAATAATAATTTTCAAATTTAAATCAGAAATATCTTGATCTGTGTTATTGTGCATTTAATCTTTGAGCTGTTTTCTCTCATTCTGTAACTATATGATATTGTGTATAATATTCATTCGCTTTGTGTAAATTTGTCTAAAACACTGTTTATTTTACCGTATTTATTTGTTATTCGGCTCGGGGTTAACAACGTCTGTGTCAAGAACTTGGAGCGCGTTATCCATAGCTCAGTTAAATAACTTTCCAGAATACTGTTCTGGTGGCGACCTAGGTATAGTTGTCTGTGTCGCCTCGCGTTTGTCCTATGGGTTACAACCTTCGGATTGCGTGGGCACACACAATAATGAATTATCGACATTGGGCCAAAGTTTCCAACCATCATGTGACGAGGACTGTTCGTCACGACGAGCTGCAGACGTCGTGGAGATATTGAATCGTCGTTATGGTGAAGAAAGTAGTGAGACATTTCAACCTATTTGGACTAAGGAGGAAAAACTTCACACAGGTTATGACCTTTGTACTATTAACAAGTGACAGAATTTCCATTAAAATCTGAGAAGTGGATAATAGATAAATAAATTTTGCTGTATAATTTGACGTGAAATGACCCTAGTTATTATACTGTCCAACTTCTTAAATATTTTTTGCAATTGGTAATATATTACTGTAAAACATGATTTGACGTGATTGAAAATTAGAGGATCTATAATAGACTTCGTAGTGTATAGTAAAACGTTTCAAAACAAAACATATTATAGATTTAATAACTTACAAAATACGATTTAGTCATTTAAAGGGAATTGAAAATAATCAATTCTTATGAAATAATCGATGTATAGTCCACTACTAATATTAAGCTGTAGACATAATAAGCACCATAAATGGATTCTGATGGGGTATGGAATGCTGAAAGCACTAAATTACATTTTGACAGTGAAAGGACATTTTCAGAACAAACAACTCTTAACACGGTGATCATGAGCGAAACCTTTCTCTATTATTTCACGCCTTTATTTTTCTTCCATGTTTGCACGACGAATTATTATGCCTCGTGAAGTACATTTTACTTGTTAGTACCTTCTGCATGTATGTTTATCAAAATACGATGGGACCAGCAAAGGAATTATCCCCATCATTATACTGTCGGTCTGACAATTCAAAGCCAAATTACATATATGTCACCAGTGACTAACCTCATCACCAAGTATATCTTCTGATACTTGATGTCGAAAACCTGAAGGTAATGTAACTTGTCTTGGTGGTTTATACTTCTCTGAAATCTTAACAGGAACACCATCCATGTAGGAAAAATCTGAAATGCATAAAAAAAAACTCTCATAAAAAGATGAAAACAATAAATACAGAAATTAAATATAAGCCTTTCTCTCTCCGTCTCTCTCTCTTACACACATAAATACATACATATTATATATATATATATATATATATATATATATATATATATATATATATAGATATATCGAAAATGGTAAAGAATTAAAAAATTCTGAAATATGCAAATGGAAGGTTAGTTCATATGTATACATTACATGTAGAGAGACAGATGAACACACACACCACCATAAAGACATAACACGAAAAAAAAGACGAAAAAAATTTGTCGTTTCAAAAGTGTTTCTGTCAATTGCAACTGTATACAATAGTACATTAGAAACTACGTACATTCCATGACACCAGGAGTCTCTCCAAGAATCCACAAGATGGCAGGGACTTTAAGATGTCACAGGTACGTGTTTCTGCCCTGTACTATTGTGTACTGTTGCAACTGACACGCATGAAACGGCAAAAATTTTTTTCGTCTTTTCTCTCGTGCTATGTCTTTATGGTGGTGTGTGTGTTCATCAATCTCCCTATATGCAATGTTTACATATGAACTAACCTTCCATTTGCATATTTCAGATTTTTTTTTATTCGTTGCCATTTTCGAGAAAAAAAATAGTTGCCACGACTTTTGCAATGACCCTCGTATATATATATATATATATATATATATATATATATATATATATAAAGTGACTCATAAGTCTTGCAGGATTTCCTTAACACAAACGTGTATATACCACGTGATCGATCGTAAGTACAAGATTAAACTGGCCCAAGAGGTGGTGTGGCATGTACAGCCAGAAACTTTAGAACCTGGAGGTTGGATATTAGTAGAGGCAATATACGGTTTTACCCGGAAATAATTCCAACACAAATGGGTTTTTTTGTCTATCACTTCCAAATAGCGTTGCTAATAATATATTCAAAATCCGCTTTCGTAATGCTTGGGGAAAGTCCGCCATCTTGGATTCAATATGGCGGCCACACCGAGACATCGACTCACACTTAAATGACAATATCTACTCACCGATTTAAGCTGAAAACTTCGTTCCTGCGCCATTTTCAAGATAATAGCATACCTTAAGGGATGCAAGTTTGCATGCCTCTATGTACCACCGCCATATTGAAAAATTGCGGCGATTATTAAAAATATAGTTTTCTTTTTTTCAATTGGCAATAATGTTTTATTGGCAGATAACTCAGAAACTAACAGAGATATGCAGAAATTTCTTGCAAAAAACGTAAAAGCTCATGATCTTAGCTTTCCAACGAGGGTACTTATGTTCGTCTATGTTACAAAGTAACGGAGCTAGTCGAATTTATGTGGCACTGGGTGTGCGATTTTCGATAATATGACTTTTTTCTCAGGTTCCTGCTATAACGGTTTCGTGTACACGCTCATCATCATATGAATACTCAACTCAATTTGAGATATGGTGTTTGTTTAAGGTTCTTAGAACATAAGAAAATATTAAGTCAGGTGGCCTGTGTGATCGATTTAGCCGCCATTTTGGATTCAATATGGCGTCTAGGTGAAGAGACCGATGTAACACCTAGACAGCAATATCTTGTTAAAGAATTAAGCTAGACACTTCGTTCTTGTGTTAATTTCTAAATAATACTTATATCCTTCCTACCTATCGTTACCATATTAAAATATTGCCGTTCATTTCCTTTCTTCTTTGAATATAATGGAGATGTATATACAATAGAAGTATGAGTGTACTATTAAAGTATGATACAATATTTGATAAATGCTCTTTATCTTTTTTACAGGCACTGCACATTATGTACGCTGAAGGAATATATTACGAGGAATTATGGAGCCAATTAAGCTGAAGAGGAAGCTAAATGTGCATTATGTAATGATATTCTGAATAATGGGAAACAAAGTGTTTTATTAACTGCAAAAGGTGTTGAAGGAATATGCAGTGCTGCAAGAGCAAGAACTGTAACAATTTTTGTTCATACAGGTCAAAAAGTTCATAGTGAGTGTAGGAAAGAGTTTTGTGACAAGAAGAGGATTGAAGCTAATAAGAGAAGGAACAAAGCAGATGAAGCTTTAAATAGAACTTCGGGAGTGAAATTGCGTTCTCCTTCGGTGTCTCCACGCAGTTACCCAACAATATGCGTTTTTTGTAGAGAGAAAGCTGTAGACGATACACGCCATATTGACAGATTAAAATCAGAGGTAATTACAGTTAGATCAATAGAATTTAAGGATACAATCACAAAGGTTTGTTTGGACAGAAATGATGAATGGGGGTTGACTGTGTTGGGAAGAGTTAATGCAACTATATCTGATTTGTATGCTGCCGACGCAATATATCATCGAATATGTTCAACAAATTTCCGCACCGGGAGAGATATTCCGAAACAGTATTCTTCAGTTCCTCAAGGTGATGGAAGGAAAAGGAAGAAGTTAGTAGGAAGACCTCCAAATAGCATTAGGACAGATTCATTTCAGCAAGTTTGTAAACTCTTTGAAAAGCAAGAAAATGATCAAAAGACATTACAAGAGTTTTCTGATAAGATGGGAGAGTATTTAGTTGGAACTGACTTTGAACCTTACACAACGAAACACAGTAAAAATCTTCTACTAGAAACTTACGGAGAAAATAACATCATAGGGAATGCCTGCGGAAAAGAGAATGTGGTTAAATTTAGAGAAAGTGCTCAGTCAATTCTTCAGGAGTTCCACCATCAACCAAAGGAAAACGACATTGAAAAGGAAAAGCATAGAATTTTAGAAACAGCGGCAAAGATTGTAAAAAATGAAATAAAAGAGAAGAATTCACTATTGGATATGTACACTGATCTCAACAGTTTCTCTGTAGAATTTGCTCTTGATTTTCTCTCTCCATCCTTACCACTACTTCTTACCTTAATTATGAGTGATGAAAACTTAAAACTTGTAGTTAATTGCTGCGATTAGACAGGCTATCATGCAAGCATGTAGACCACGGGCACTTATAACACCAATTCAGCTTGGCTTGGATGTTCAAATGCATCACCATTACGGTTCACGCTTTCTTATAGACACCCTCCACAAGCTGGGATTTTGTTCATCTTATCACGAAGTAACAAAGTTTGAAAGATGTGCAGCAGAAGTAACTAGACAGAACATAATCGAAGTTCTACCCAACGCTTTCTTGCAATTCGCTGCTGACAATGTCGATCATGACATTTGCACCATTGATGGACGAGAAACTCCACGGAATGGGAATTATTGCAGCTGTCACAACTTCCAACTTCCTAGACGATCAGTTTCATTGGATGATGTGAAAAAAGTTTCCACCATTCCATTCCTTCACTTCCACAAATCACAGAATAAGAAATTAAATTTTGAGGAACTATCTACATATTTGTTTGAAGAACAAATAAGTGCGATAGACATGCTACGGTATATGTCCTGGTTTTTTCACGAGACTCGCCCCACACGGTCCTGTACTATGCAAGCCATTCATGCAAGAAAAGAACACCCAGGGAAGTCTGATATCCTCTTCCTTCCTATGATAGATCACAATCCCAACGATCCATCTTGTACATATTCAGTACTTTTCTATATATGTCAAGAAGCCAAGAAGTTCAACAAAACACCCATTGTTACATTCGACCAACCATTATACTGGAAAGGTCAGATAATTATAAACAGTGAGCCAACAGACAGTCCTTTAAAGTCTGTTGTACTTTTACTTGGAGGTTTCCATCTTAGAATGAGCTTTCTTGGGTGTATTGGTACTATCATGGAAGACACAGGGCTGTCAGAAGTTCTCCAAACTGCTTATTCTGACAAGACAGTAGGTCACATACTGAGCGGAAAAGCTGTCTCTAGGGCTATTCGTGCTCACATTTTAGTAGAATTAGCACTGAACATCCTAGCTTTAATGCAAACTTATGGCATCGATACAGATGATGACCATCTTGAAGACAAAATATCGGAGTTTATAGATGTGAAGAACCTGTATGAGGGATGTTTAAATGATACAATTTATGTTGATGATGTTAACTTCGTCGGCTCAGCTGAAGAAAATAGTTCACTTAGTAGAAACTTGGAAGAACTCCGTTACTAGCAGAACTGCACATCTTTGGTTCCAGTACATGGAAATGATTTCCATCTTAAGAAGTTTCATAACCGCAGAACGAATTGGAGACTGGGACTTGCACTTGAAATGCATATATAGGATGATGCCTTATCTTGCAGCGGCTGGACATGCTCATTATACCAAGTCAACTTATATTTATCTCCAGCAAATGGCAGAATTAGACGAAAAGCATCATGATGTAGCTTCTGCGTTCCATGAAGGTAAATTTGTTGTAAGAAGAAGTAATCGGTTTTGGGCAGGACTCTCTGCTGATTTGGTAATTGAACACTCATGAGATCTGTGAAAAGTGTAGGCGGTCTTACGCATGGACGTGGAATGACAGAAAATCAAAGATCAATGTGGGTTCTATCAATGTCTGTCTGCTCTCAGATCAATGCCTCTATGCAAGAACTTACAAACATATCATTCTCCACAAGAGACCAGCATAGAGATATTTCATTGAAGAGGATTAATAGGGATGCAGCTGATACTAAAAAAATACTTGATTTCTTAACATTATGTCAGCCGTTCCGAACTGAAGAGGAACTTATTAATATTACGAACGGTTTAACTGCCCAAGATCGTGTCAATGTTGATAAAGCAAGATGCGTTGGACAAAATATTTTACTGAAAATGAAGGAAAATTCGTCAGACTCATTCATATTTTCGAAGAAGGATAAAGCCATTACAATGGCAGACAAGAAATCCATACATACGAGTACCGGATCAATCAGTATGGAACATAACAAGCTTTTCCAAAGATTAGCAATTGTTGCTATGAGAGGAAACATGAATCTAGAAGACGTTTTCTCCTATGAGCTTTGTTCTGTTCCAAGAACTTTATTTGAAGATTCTGAGAATCTACGACCAGCAAATAAATCAGCACTGGCTAATGCTTTATGGAAAATGACAAGTTCACCTTCAAATACACCAACGTCTTGTAAATATGTGACTGACGGTGGGTGGTTGCTCCACCAGGTCAATTGGCCAGTGAATCATACATTCAAAACAATATTTGAATCCTACGTTTCTTACATGAAGACACACTTCAGTGACGCTTCAGTTATCTTCGATGGTTACATTAGTGGTCCATCGATAAAGGATTGCACACACCTAAGGAGAACTAGAGGTTTGAGCGCTCCTGAAGTGCTCCTTTCTCCAGAAATGAAACTTTCTATGAAAAGGGAGGTCTTTTCAAGGAACTTCAAAAACAAAGACAGACTAATTCGAAAATTGGGTTTGGAGCTTTCTGATGTTGGATTTCAAGTTTTGTATTCAGACAGGGATGCTGACACACTGATAGTCAACACAGCTATTCAAGAATCACGAAACCAAGATACTTGTGTTGTTGGAAATGATACTGATCTGCTCATTCTTCTCCTAAGTCTATCACCATCAAACACGAACGCTTTGTTTTTTTAAAACAGAAACTAGGCTTTGGGACATTAAATCTACGAAAACAGACCTTGGCGAACTCTGTAACAATCTTCTAGTATCCATGCATTTCTTGGTTGTGATACATCATCACGATTTTTTGGAAAAGGAAAACAAGTGGCATTACAACTAGCTAATTCCGATGAGGCATTTCAGAAATCCATCTCTATTTTTAATTCTAAAAATGTCTTTAAAGAAGAAATTATTCGTGCTGGAGAACAGGCAACAGCAAGGCTGTACAAATGCAAGGAAGATGAATCTCTTGTTGCTTTAAGAATAAGAATGTTTTCTAGCAAAATCAGTACAGCAACAGATTTTGTACAACCAGAAAACCTTCCCCCTACTCCTGATGCACTTAAATATCATTCTCTGCGTGTTTACTACCAAATCATGGAATGGAAGAGTCTATCCTCTCAAATGCGACCAGAAGATTGGGGATGGCGACTACATAAGGGAATGTATTTTCCAGTGATGATGGACAGGAAACCTGCTCCTGATAATATACTGGTAATCATTGTAATTGTCATGGAAATTGTATAAGCATGAAGTGTTCTTGCAAGAAGTATGGTCTGTTTTGTACATCATTTTGTGGACAGTGTCTGGGACAAACTTGTGATAATGTAGAAAGGGAATCAGAACATTCTGACAATGAAGACAACTTGTTTTAGTAATTAGGTTGGTGTGCTGCTTATTTGCCATTTACTAAATATACATATCCACAGAAAACTATGTCAGTATGGTGTGTTGATGCAAGGAGTATGGACAGTTTTGTACATCAATTTGTGACCAGTTTCTGGTTAAATATTTTGATAATGTGAGACAAAACTGAAGTTTTTGAAAATGAAAATTATTAGTTTTAGTTATTAATGTAGTTTTTATGTATTGAATATGCATATAAGGTATGAACATACACGTATGCGGTGCAAAGCAGATATAGTTTCTACATTGAATGTACACATCCTGGTTCAAAAATTGTGTTGCAATTATTTACTGGTCAATCCGTATACTGCGTCTACTTAGCTTATGATGTGAGAGAAACTTGTGCAATGTGTAAAGAAATTTTAGAATTTTATGAAGATGATCATTCATTTTAATGATTAGATAGCTACACTGTTTTAATTGTTATCCATTATATATACACATACATGAAAACAATAGAGAGATGAAGTATTCATGCCAGAAACGTGATCTATTACTAATATAAATTAGTGACAATTGCCTGGAAGAAACTTGTGATAATGTGGAAAACGGTGTAAACTTTGTAAAGACGAGGACAAATTTTTCAGTGAAGAGGTTGCTACACTGTTTTAATTCTTGCCTTTCAAATAGACATGTAGCGTTAACCATAACAAGGACTGAAGAAATATCGTAATTTTGAGCAATTTTTCACATCATCTTTCATTTCAATGATGGATTATCGCGATCTGTAGCGACATCTGTACGAAATCTCAGAAGTCATATTTCAACGAAATTTCGGAGGACTTTCCCTAAGGAGGTGAGTAGAAGATTTTTAATATGTAGCTAAATACACCTTGTTACACATTCTGGTTCAAAAATTATTTGTGTTGCAATTATTTACTGATCAATCCGTATACTGCGTCTACTTAGCTTCTAGCAGGAACCTGAGGAAAAAGTCATATTATCGAAAATCGCACACCCAGTGCCACATAATTTCGACTAGCTCCGTTACTTTGTAAGATAGACGAACATAAGTACCCGCGTTGGAAAGCTAAGATCATGAGTTTTTACGTTTATTTCAAGAAATTTCTGCGTATATCTGTTAGTTTCTGAATTATCTGCCAATAAATCATTATTGCCAATTGAAAAAAAAACTATTTTTAATAATAGCCACCATTTTTCAATATGGCGGTGGTACATAGAGGCATGCAAACTTGCATCCCTTAAGGTATGCTATTATCTTGAAAATGGCGCAGGAACGAAGTTTTCAGCTTAAATCGGTGAGTAGATATTGTCATTTAAGTGTGAGTCGATGTCTCGGTGTGGCCGCCATATTGAATCCAAGATGGCAGACTTTCCCCAAGCATTACGAAAGCGGATTTTGAATATATTATTAGCAACGCTATTTGGAAGTGATAGAAAAAAAAAAAAAAACATTTGTGTTGCAATTATTTCCGGGTTAGGCCATTTTTTCTCGTTTGTTTCTTCTACTATATACATATACAGTTGCGGATCCAGGATATGATCAACGGAGGGGCTAAACCATAGTTTGCCGTTTTATCCAGTATAAAGCTGGATTGAAGCCCATTTTATCCAGTGTAAACCTGAGCGTCAAGGGGGGGCTATAGCCCCTATAGCTCCCCCTTGGATCCGCCACTGTATATATATATATAAGAAATGATAGCTTTTTCCAGTAGCAGAATAGTTTCACTGTATGCCTGATAGTTGGACAACCAACATGACAGCAAATACATGCCCGAAAACCTAACATGCCAGGATATTCCTCTACTTGGGGGGAAAAAGTATTACTATCTGAGAGCATCACTTAGAGAAAGAACCACGAGATAAATCTGCAGAAATTCCATTCACGTTAAGTTCTAAGAGATAGGAATTAATGCAAAGAAAACGAAAATAATAATACGAATCATGCAGAGACCGAAACAGTAAAGAAAGCTAAACAAAATTAGAAAAGAAGGAAAGAGCGAAAGACATGGGAAGAAATTAAATTTAAACGATTAAGGATAAACAGTCTGCGTCTTTCCCCTGCGTCTGTCTTGGGTTTTTCTCCCTTTATGGGATAAATCTTTTTCAGTGTCAATCGCGAAACTCATTTACAATGTTTAATTCCTTTCAAAAAAGTAACTCTTAATCCAGGCTGGATTTTGAGCACAGGATCCTTAGAATGAGTCACACACGCTGTCTACTTAGCTACACAGGCCATATCAAGTGTGTTCTTAAATCAGCCATTACACCCGCTATTATCAAACGTGTTGTTAAATCAACCATTGTCTGTGAGTTATTTCAGCTCCATTTGAAGTTTGAATTGAAGACCTGAATTGCAAAACATCCCAAGTCCACTCTTTTTATTCGTATTTTTCGTTTTCTGTTTTTTATGTTAGCATCTATGTTTCAGGGCTATTCACTTGCATAATACGTAAGTCCAAATCAAAACTTTTTTAAAAAAATGCAAGTTCTGTCGCGGATAATTCGGTAAGGTGTCTGTCTGTTGAATGGGCAACCCAGGTTCATATCACAGCTGGTACGGTTTGCTTTTTTTCCCTTTCAAAATACATTTCTATCTGTTTATATTTTTTCTTAATAATGCTTTCTTGCATTTTTTGTAGATTCTTAAATTAGTGGGGATTCAGTAGTCAGAAGTTTAAAATACATGTATGACTACTTTATCCATGTGTGTAGTCATGTATATATCTATACCCCGAAATAGAAAGTTTACGGAGAAATGAACAGAATCAGACTAAATGTGACAATGAGAGTAACAAACGTTAGAAAGGTCATCACTGTAGGTTGATTAATAAGGGAGAAAACTTAAGTTAAATTGTGAACTGTGTGTTCGTGGACTGATGCGATATGAGGTGAGGTGGTAATACAGCATAATCTGACAGCGTTTTAAACCCACTGTGTTACTTACTTAGTATATGTACAAGGGTATTATCATGGGGGTCAAGGCGGAAAAAAACCAGCACTGCGAGGTTTCTAACCTCCTTCGCTCGCTGATGCTCGCTTAGCTATGTTTCATACTGTAGATAAATCACTTTTTTATCAATAAAGTTGTGTTTGCGTGCAAAATGAACTAAATACTACGTGACATTACGTCACCTCGAGTAGTGCAACTTCAATGTAAATTTTACCTCACCCTTTGGGAAGACATTAATTGGCAGCATTGTTTTAGTCATTAATGAGTAGTGTGTAGTTTGCAACACTTAACAGTTCCAAGGTACTAATTCTGCGCAGTAATAGTATGCTGATGTGTACGGATGTACAAAAGAGCAAAAAACATTTGTGATTAACAGTGAAAAGTGAAGGCCAGAAATGAAACAGATGTAATTGTAGGTAAGATGTATGAAAGAAAGAACAGATAAGTTGTAATACAACGCCGAAAACAGGTTCATGTGGGTTTTATCTCGGGCCGCCATCTGTGGCAGTTTAGCCAATGCTTTTTATGAAAGCAATGGGCTTGCTAGCCATAGCTGGTTAAAGGCCGTAAATAAAATTCAAACTTCAAATGGAACTTGGGTAACTCGCAGACAATAGTTGATTTAACAACACGTTTGGTAATAGCCGGTGTAATGGCTGATTTAAGAACATACTTGATACGGCCTGTGTAGCTAAGTAGACAGCGTTTGCGGCTGTCGTTCTAAGGGATCTGTGTTTGAATCCCGGCCTGGGTTAAGAGTTATTTTTTCACGGAATTAAACATTTTAAATGAGGTTCGCGATTGACACTGAAAAAGATTTATCCCATAAAGGGAGAAAAACCCTACAGACACGGGGAGAATGGATAAAGACGCAGAGCGTTTCTCCTTAAGCGTTAAAATTGAATTTATTCCCATGTCTTTCGCTCTTTCCTTCTCTTCTCATTTTCTTTTGCTTTCCATACTTTTACGGTCTTTTCATGATGTGTATTATTATTTTCGTTTACTTTGCATTAATTCCTATCTCTTAGAACTTAACGTGAATGGAATTTCTGCAGATTTATCTCGTGGTTTTTTCTCTAAGTGATGCTCTCAGACAGTAATACTTTTTCCTCCAAGTGGAGGAATATCCTGGCATGTCATGTTTTTGGGCATGTATTTGCTGTCATGTTGGTTGTCCAACTATCAGGCATACAGTGAAACTATTCTGCTACTGGAAAAAGCTATCATTTCTTATATATCCAATTTCCAGGTTCTAAAGTTTCTGACTGTACAAATAACTTTTTTTTTTCACTGAGGATCCGTGCAACAACCTTTGATAAGTGAATTATTACTTTATGGGTTCAAACTCAGGTATAACGCTGCGGCAATAACCCAAAACATTAAACATTTGTTATGCAAAAGGAAAAGGTGCAGTGCACTACAACATACCGACCTGTTAGTTCCAGAAACTTCGCAGAGGTTGTGTCGAAGATTAATCAAGGTCTAGCTGCCTCAACGTAACAGATTCCGAGGTCACACAACACGCCATTAAGAGGCCTAATCGCTGCGAAATTGAAATACCGCTAATTTTACAGTAAAAAAATGTGATATCTTCAAATAGATAAAAGATAATCGAAATGTGGAACAACAGCATGCTAGACAATACTATTTTGTATGAGGTACCTTTAATCACGAGTCACCTAGTAGTGTTCTGTTTGTAGCCATTTAGAAACGCGAAAATAAATGCCGATTTTCGAAATAACTGGGAATCGAAAACAGATAAAAGAACCGTGTTAACGGTATCTTATGTAAAAGAATATTGTCTAGGGCGATCTTGTTCCACATTCCGATTATCTTTTACCTATTTGAATATACCGTAAAATTAGCGGTATTTTAATTTCACCGTGATGGGGCCTCTTAAGGAAAATTCATTCTAGCACACAACTGTCAATCCAACTTGTCAGGTCTCCGTCGACTGCAGTGCATCATCTTCACGAACCCGGGATAATCACTGTGCCACATGAGTTGACCCGAGCTCAAACCTAGAGGAGAGTGGATATGACGACAATTGAAGACTCGCTGTAATAAACAATGTAAGTGCCACCTTGCAATTGTTTCACTAGTTTTATTTTTTAAAATATGTTTATGCCTTAGTTAGATTTTCATACATTAGCCCAGTCAAATTAGGATTTTGGTTTCCAAAAATTAGGGGAAAGCTGGAAAGGTTTTTAATTCACTTGGGGCATCCCAAGGAAGAGAAAACTGAGTTTGCACCATTTTCTGAGTGGAGCTTTCGACGCTATGGTCAAAAACACGGCCAAAATTTTGGCTTTTCGAACATTTTCTTCAGATTTTTATTTACATAACTACTGCTTCCACAGTATGGTCCGAATTTCATGGTTAGTACGTCATTCTCTTGTGAATAAGGCAGGCTTTCAGAAACAATATGGAGTCTGTCCGTATCACATGTGAAAAAAGGGAAATTGGGGAAAATTTGGGAAATTTCTCTGCAAAAATTCTCCTTTTTAAGTTTGGGGCCCTCTGGACGGGCCCTGGGTCAAAGTATGACAAACTAAAATAGTCTAAATATACTCTTAAATATTAGTAATGTTTTTGCCAAATATCAGTCCAATATCTTATATAGTAACCGTGAAAAATATTTCCAAATTTTGCAATTAAATAAAATTTTTGAGTTTTACGTCCCACGGTTATGCCGGTTAGGCTAAAGGAGACGGTGATGATGAGAGATGAATGAAATGGTGTAATGAAGAAAGTGGGAGGAAACGAGAGAACCCCGAGAAAACCCACGCACACGGTGTCTGTCCACCACAAAGTTCACTTGGCGGAGTAGGGTTTGAACCCGGGACCCCAAACACCAGAGGTGAACGTTCTACCACTGAGCCACCGCGGCCCCAATTTTTCCAAATTTTGTCTCAAAATAGTAACTATAAGAATAGTAATAGAGATAACGAGGATCTAAATTTTCTGGACCGAGTAATATTCACATAAATTTGACGGTTAGTACGTTATTCTCTTTAGAATGATGCTATTTTTAAAATCCAATATTGTTCATGTTCCTATGACGTACCAATAAAGGGAAATTTGAACAATAATCGGGAAATTTCTGTGAAAAATATTTTTTGAGATTTAAGGTGCTGTAGAGCGGCCTCAAGTAAAAGTATGCGCCTTTAATACACATTAGAAACTGAGCTACGGGGTGTTGGTAATGTTTCTATCAAAGCGTTTTGAAATCTATATAATGTCGTCGTTTAAAAAAAAGAAAAATATTTTCCAGTCGAAGAGTCTAGAAGAAAACGAATAAGGTCCACCATTGGCAGCGTTTTGGAAAAGGCAAATAAACTTTCATGTATCCTATATTTACCATTGTAGATCTGTATCTTCTGCCGTGTTCATTGAAAAACTGTCATTGTTTTTGCTCTGTTAGTATATGATATAGCAAAAGTAAAAGGCTGAGCTATCACTTGGCATAATATCTAAAAAATAATCAAAAAACTGAACCCTCATCCTCGTTTTTTCTCTGAACACTTCGATTCTGTTTGGACATCATCTCACAATTTATAATGACTTTTTAACGCTGACATCATTGACCACATTGTCGAAGTAGATCGCTCTATTCTGCTACGCTCCGTCAAAATGCTTCTCACATGGCTCACTTTTCAGATGAACGAAGCTAGTAATCGTAAAATTGAAATAAATGTTTGTTAAAATGAAAAAGAAAATTTATCTTCAATAACGAAATGCAGTTAAAATGATGCAAACACTGGTTTAAAGAATAATATAAAGAACGATAAATACAAGTATGTCAATACAACAAGCCAGAGCAATCAAATAATTAAGTACATGAATGATCAATACAACGATTTTTCATTTTCTTCTTAATTTGCAACAAGATGGACCGAGACTGTCCTCTTCCAAATTTTCATGTGCTGTTTCGTTGTCTGCATCCAACCCCTCGTCCAGGAAAGGATAAAAGTCAATCGGTCTTTAGTGTCGACATCCTCCTCGTAGGAATTGACGTCCAATTGGATATACTCGTCTTCAGTGTCCTTTGCACTGTGTGCAGATGAATGAGCATTTCATCCCTGCTTTGTGGCAATAACAATTTTTCTGAAAATATTTTGTACAAGTGCAAGAAATCTTATTCAGCAATTCTTAGGGTGCTGCTGGTTGGTCTGTCGTAATCGGAAGGAGACCATGTTTCGTGGTCTTCCAACCCCACTGTTCAAGATTAAGAAAGCTGGTTTTCCACACTTGCACCTGAAAATACACTCTTAGAGAATGCTGTCGACCAGTTACCTCAGTTGGAGGCAAACGTGTCAAATTGAAATCACTTTTTGATAATGCTTTGTGGAAGAGTTTAAGGCGTGTCTTATTTAGTGACTTGTTACTGCCACCAGTGTACACTGTCACAATAAACTTGGCTCCTGCCTCAGCAACTTGATCAGGAGTGGCGTTAGGATCCATGAAAGCAGCAATTGTTTTCTGTAAGCTGGTGTTTTTCTCAAACGTTTTGATGAATTTTATTTTTCCCTGTCTGAAAAATGCAGACGTGCTATCGCAACCACTGAAGGCATGTAAGAATAAAAGATTCTTCTTTCCTTCTTCAGACAACTTACACTTACTAGGACTATGCATCACAGAGTCTTGTTGCCCTTTTCCAGGTTTCAGTAAAAATATATTGCCGTAGGGTTCTGGCTTCTCCTGAGCCGTCAGAAGAACCAATGGGTCGATGTCCTCCTCAACAATGAAAAAGCTCCAATGTTCAGCGAGATCAATTGCGGTGCTGACAATCAATGGATCTGCATCTTCAATAGCCTGCTTGACATGCAAATGTTGAGCTCTCATTTTAACAATGAGCATTGATATCAAACGCTTTTTATTCTAGTCATTTGATATGAAATTTTCTTGAGAAATCGTTACCGTCATAGTCTTGTCAAACATGACTGAAGCTGATGGCAACTTACAAGCTCTTCGCATTGGTTCTGCTGATTTGATGCTTTTATGTGCCGGATCCTCAGGATAACCATCACACACAATGGTAGCATTGCATCCATAATGATTCTTTACGTAGTTCATGTACTTGTGAATAATAGATGAAAATTGCTCCTTAGTATGCCACAGAACTCGGTGTAAGAGGAATCCTCCATCAATGACGTAATCTGCATTGCTTTTATCAGTCACGCTGACTGGAATGAACAAATTATACAGAGCTGATTTAGGTGTTTTACGCATTCCACCGTCATCGAAAAGGGATAATGGATAAGGAGCTAATTCAAATGCGAAATATGACATTAGCTGTTCTTGTGATTTCACATGGAAAGGAATTCTTCGAAAAATCATATCTAGATTTACAGGGATCTGTTCGTCGTGGATATAGACAGCACAGTTCATGCCTCGCAGTGACATTACTCGGTTTTTTCTTTTGATTTGATTTGATTTTTAGTTTAGCGTCCCTTTCAGCAGCGAGGCTATATGAGACGTGGACCTACTGATTAACGTGGAATCCGAACCACATGAGCTCCCGCCGGGAATCGAACCCGGGCCTCCCACGCCACAGGCGCGTACGCTAACCGCTTAGCCACGAGGGAGCTCAGTTTTTTTCTTTTCAACTTCAGTTCCTTGAAATGCTTATCATGCTTAATTTCTCAATTTCGTAAGCTTCGTGGCAGTTGATGCTTTCACCCCCAGTACTCCAGTACTTATACACATAATAGTATCTCCGAGAGGGAATGGATCATGAGCATCTAGTCTAGGGTGACCAACCGTCCCGTAAAAACGGGATTGTCCCGTTTTCTCACTACCATTCCCGGTGTCCCGAAAAATTCTACCGGGACGCTAAAATGTCCCGTATTTACGTACATTGGGTACAAAAAAAAAAAACTTTTCAATTGCTAAAATTTCCTAATTTATATTATTATTTTCTAAGTTATGTGATTATATTGGAATACGGAATATATCTGTGATTATATTTGAATATAGTAATTACTGAGCAACGTCATTACGACGTTTCTGACATTGGATGTGGTGGCTGCACTGTTTTCCCTCCTAGGCCTCCCAAATCCGCAGACGACAGTGCAAGGGGTTGAAAGTCATGGAGAACAAATGTAACTTGTGTTTTTATTCTCTGTTTCGGACGCTGGAAGATTGAGTTCTCTGTTTCGGACGATGGAGGATTGAGGCGCTGTCATCAGTACAATACAGTGTTTCCGTGATTTGACTACGATGTCACACACCACGATAGGAGAACAAAAGTATAGAACTATATAAAAGTGAAAGTGAAAAGAAAACTAGTTGTAAGTGAAATGATATTTAAAAGTACGAAAAAGCAAATAAAGGGAGTTGGAATTTGATACTGAGAGTAATTATAAATCCTGTAGGTGACAGATTTGATCGCTCCAGCCGCAAACTCGATATATGAATTTAACATTATTGTTGCCCATCTTTCCGTAGAGTAATATTATCTTCGGTCAGAGTGAGTCAAACTTCAAATTAAATAGGATGTGTTGCGTTTTTTTTTTTTTTAATTGTGAGAACGAATTGTTTATTTTGTTGCTTTCCGTAGTATCTTCTTAACAATGCCTAAGCGTGTATGCAAGTTCAAGGAGGAGCAAGGGCGCCGATCCTGGTAGGGGGAGCTCGGGCTCCCCCAAAGCTCATGTGGGCCCCCTATTGTATTTATGAATATACAATATTTTGCGTAATTTGAATGTAATTTGTCTTAAAATCCTCATATATATACCTTCTGCGTCTGATGGGCCTCCCAAATTTACAGAGAAATCGTCGCCCTCGAGGAGGAGTATTCTAAAGAGTGAAACTATATTAAAAATGGACGCTTTGACAATGAAACCGAGTACACAGTTTGCAGCAGTATTTTTAGTTTTGGACACAGTGGTCGTGCAGATATACAACAACACATCAAATTAGTGAAACATAGGAATAGACTGAGTGCGCGAAGTTGCAGTAAGTCTGTTTATTTTATGAAACAAGAATCAGATGAAGAAAGAAAAATGAGCGCACTGTTGAGCTAACTCAGGCCTATCATACGATAAAACATGATCACAGTTTTCGGTCAAATGATCAATCGCGTCGAAGTTCAGTTCTAACAGAACAAAGTAATCAGCCCTGATAACTGGTGTTTTAGCTCCATTTACTTTAAAAACTAAAATCGAAAAGATAAATAAATCCCGCTTTTATGGAATTTCAACAGATGCGAGTAATCATAAAGCTATCAAAATCTTTCCTTTTGTAATGCTGTTTTTCTTGACATAAACGAAGGAGTAAAGCCAAAGTTATTGAAAGTTGCTTTCTTGCCCTGTGAAACGCCAGACGAGATATCTAGTTTCTGCTTGAACTGTATTGATGAGTTTAAATTAAATAAAAACAGTTGTATTGCGTTTTGTGGTGACAATACAAACACAAATGGTGGTTTGAACAGACAGGAAAAATGTAATGTGTTTACAAAATTAAAAGCTAATTTACATGGAAATATTGAAGGTGTGGGTTGTCCAGCACGTGTCTTACATAACTGCGTAGGTACAGCCAAGGGCGCCCATGAGGGGGGAAAGTGGGTCGCTCTCCCCCCCATTAGAGGAAATTGTGCTTCGGAAGATCGAAAAGCCAATAGATATTTTAGAATATTTACCGCAAAATTTGAGACTACATTTGAAATATCGCTTATACCTGCCCTCCTTGGAAACCACAACATGGGCGCCCTTGGATACGCTTCTGATAGATTAAGCTGTGAGATAGAAAATATTGTTGCCAAGCTCTTGTCTTATTTCTCTGTGTGTACGAACAGAGAGGCTAAAAGAATTTTGTGAAATGGTTGGTGCTGAATTTGGAACTATTTTGTCACATTCCAATACTTGTTGGTTTTCTTTGATGCCTGCAGTGGAACGAATTTTAAAACTGTTTGATGCTTTAAAGGATTCTTTCTAAGCAAGGAGAAAGCTCCAAAGATTTTGCTCACGTTTTTAAATAATACTTTAAATGAAGCATACCTATGGTTTATCCAGAGGCACTTAGTACTTTGCACCACGGAATTAAGAAAATTAAAGGAAGTGCAAGAAGTGTTATGGAGGTCAGTGATGTATTGGAAGGCATGTCTAAAACTATGTCTAAAAGGAAAAGGGGGACAGTTTTTATGATTTAATGTAAAATCCGTTCTTAAAAGGAATGAAATTACACAACAAGACAAAATCAACTTCAAAAATGTAGTTATGAGTTTTATGAAATCTGCATTGAATATTTAAGGAAATATTGTGCATCGTTCTCTATTTTTTCAATATTCAAATGGATGTTGTTGAAGGACATCTCCAGTTAGGAACGTTTCACTCATGAACATTCAGTGGGCAGACGAAAGAAACAGGATGGGAGTGGAGACCCTTTCAGCAATTCTTCAAGCACTATACAATTTAGAAATGGACTGTTGTAACTTTTATAACTTTGTATTAGAAAAGAAGGAAATTTCAAAGATGGCTATGACAACAGCCAGTAGCGTATTTAGGGGGCTGGCTTCCGGGCTTAAGCCCCCCCCCTGAAATCTTACTTAGTATAGTAAAGTCTATGAAATATCTTGCAGAATTTTCACATTTCCAGGCAAAGCCCCACCCCCCCGAAAGTTAGCAAAGCCCCTCCCGAAACAAAATCGTAAATACGCCACTGACAACAGCTAAGTAATTTCATGAATATACCTCATGAAAAGAACTCAAGTTTCGCATTACATTATTCTCATACTTCATGTAACTCATTTTTATAATTGAGAAATGTTTCGTATATTTTTAGTAATGTTTTCAAATATATATATATATATATATATATATAGGAGAGCAACCTATTCAAAAATAAAAGGCGTCCCGTTTTTTCTAATTGACGATTTGGTCACCCTAATCTAGTCAGTCACAAAATTTCTTAACATCGGTGTCGTCTCTCACTTTTCTAGAACTTGTTGTATCAACGTGCTTATCTGTCGCGTTAAAAGCCATACCACATAATTCCTCTATCTGATTTGATACATCTACAGCAGTTGGCATTGCTGAGATCCATCCGTCAATAATACCCCGTCCTCGTGACAAGCCACCACATGCAGATATTGCTCTCACAAGCACCTGCTCTAAGGTCATATCTGACCTTATTTCTGACCAATATTTATGTGACCGTCTGATAGTAAAGAAACCTTTCGTAACATATTGTCCATATTCAGTAGGTGTAAGCCGGTTTTCAAGCACCAACATATCTTGCAAGTACAACTGGCTTGCTTTTGCGTAATTGAAGTGGTCACTTGCGTGAAAATATGGTATCATGTCCTTTATACTTTCAAGGTGAAATTGCCAGTCACGGCTTCTTTTGACTTCAACAAAGCGTTTGATAAGTGTAACCGTACGAAAATATTGCACCCACAGTTTCGCTGTTGGACCATTTTGTAAGTCCTGGAGGTTTTCCTTAAATTTTACCATAAATGCACGCATGCAGGGTTGATCTATCTGCAAATTCAGTCCTAAAACTTTCAAGAAGGGTTAATAAGGAATTTTTCGAAACCAAAATCTTAATTTCACTTTCCTAAAATATTTTTCACATAAATTTCCCGACTTTTGTCCAAATTTCCCTTTATTGGTACGTCATAGGGACGTGAACAATATTGGATTTTAAAAATTGCATCACTCTAAAGAGAATAACGTACTAACCATCAAATTTGTATTAATATTACTCGGTCCAGAAATTTTAGATCCTCGCTATCTCTATTACTATTCTTATAGTTACTACTTTGAGACAAAATGTGGAAATATTTTTCCCTGTTACTACATAAGATATTGGAGTGATATTTGGCAAAAACTTTACTAATATTTAAGCGTATTTTTCAGACTATTTTAGATTTGCATACTTTGACCCAGGGCCCGTCCAGAGGGCCCCAAATTTCCAAAAAGGAAATTTTTGCAGAGAAATTTCCCAAATTTTCCCCAATTTTCCTTTTTCACATGTGATACGGACGACTCCATATTGTTTTTAAAAGCCTGCCTTATTCACAAGAGAATGACGTACTAACCATGAAATTCGGACACACACTGTGTAAGCAGTAGTTATGTAAATAAAAATCTGAAAAAAGTTTGAAAAACCAAAATTTTGGCAGTTTTTTGGCCATAGCGTCGAAAGCTCCATTCAGACAATGGTGTAAATTCAGTTTTCTCTTCTTTGGGATGTCCCAAGTGAACTAAAAACATTTCCAGCTTTTCCCTAATTTTTGGAAGGCACGGCCCTTTTTTCGGCTATTTTGACTGGACTACATAGCTTCACTTTGTTATATGCTGGGTTGTATGTCTAGGCAATAATATTTTCTATTTTGTGACGCTTGGGCACAACTCTCTCTACTGTTGCAGTAACTACTGTTTTAGGCACTTACATTGTTTTCTACAGCAAGTCTTCAATTGTTGCAAAATCCGCGTGACATATGTTTGACGGATTTTTACATGTGACGAGAAGTGAGTGTTTATCGAAATCCTGATATGCCAAAACAGTTGAGCAAGAAACTTTCCGAACCGATCATCAAACAGGGCCTGCTCGAGCATTAAGTCATGCTGTCTGTGTGTGTAAAGGAACTATGAGGGGATCGTTTCTTACGGTTGTACCATTAATGTAGACCTTTAATCCGAGCAACTGGAGCGAATATATGGTATACTAACCCACCCCCCGCAAAGAAGAAAAACATCCTGCATTGGTGAACCAAAAGCGCGCCATGCTGCCCAGGATAAAGCAAAAACACACTCGGCTCGAGAAACTAAAAAAAAAAAAAAAACATTTACAAACTTTAAAGTATCAAACTAATGCCACACCCTGCATATAGTTATCTTGCTCCTTTAGATTACTATTTGTTTCGGTCCATGACGTACTTCCTGAGATCACGATCCTTCACCAAGCAGCAGCGACTGAATTCTTAACCCCTAAGGAAAAGACGTGGAATCGAAAACTGGCAAAAAGGTGGCTGCAGACAGTCCAACATAAGGAACTATACATTGAAGGTTAACCTGGTATCATTGTACTGTAATAAATATAAGTATGTTGTGTACCAGAATATTGCCAACTAATGACTCATCCTTGTATACATACTTATCGAGTCACAGAAAAATACGTTGGACAAGGTAAATAAATTAACCTGCAACTGAAATGATTATGTTAACATATGAATTTGAGAACTATTTCGAAAGAGGTTTTTATCAACCGAGGACGGTTGTTTAAGTCTCAACTGAAACTGAAAGGGAATGAAAATAAAAACGCATTTTTGGAAAAGTCCATTTTCTTTGTCCACTATATGTGAAAGATATTGAAGACTGCCGCTTTTAGTCATCTTTAGAATTTCACTCCAGAAATAATGCAAGATTCCTGCAGGAAATCGCAGCATTCTAGAAATACTGAAGGATCTCATTTACACTTCCAGATGGAATAAGACCTTCTTTCCCAGAATGCTATCATCTACTCATGGCAGAGATGCATCAACGTTCAGGAAACTGTATAATGCGCATGGAAATCATGCATATTATTAAGGCACTGTGAACACGCGAGTTGGGACACTATTACACGGAAACAATTGGTCGTCTTCCACTGGAAGAAAGTCAATTGTCTTGTTTGTATTACTTGTGCATGTTTCGGTTCGGTGGTGAATGCCCGCGTCGGTTTTACATTTCTAAAACTCCCTAGGCAATATGATTGAGTGCTATACGTATACTGTTGCCACGAGACGAGACTTCAGGCTGTCTCGTCTCGTGCAAAGTATGTCTCGCCTCGAAAAATGTGCTCGTCCCGTCTCGTTTGTCTCGTCTCGTAAAAAATATAGCAGCATACCATGGGAACGAAAGTAAAATGTAGCAGGCTGCAATATGCTATTCAAGATACAACTAAGTTACAAGTATAACCCAGAATAGACAAGACAAGAAATGTCACGGTAGCTACACCGTGAAGCCTTCACCTCTGGTGTATGTGGTACTCGGTTCGATCTCGGTTAGTGCCATATGAGCTTTGTGGTGGACAAACATTGAATGTGTGTGGGGACCGCGGTGGCTCAGTGGTAGAGCGTTCACCTCTGGTGCGTGAGGTCTCGGGTTCGATCCCAGCCTCGCCAAGTGAACTTTGTGGTCGACAAACACCGTGTACATGGGTTTTCTCGGGGTTCTCCCGTTTCCTCCCACTTTCTTCATTCCACCATTTCATTCACTACTCATCATCACTGTCTCCTTTAGCCTAACCCGTATAATAGTGGGACGTAAAACTCAAAGATTTCATTTCATTTTTCGAATGTGTGTGTTTTCTCGAAGTTGTCTAGTATCCTACCACTTTCTCCATTCCACTAATTTTCCCATCATCATCCATTCGGCCAAAGTTGTCTAAAGGTCTTAAAAATAAATTCAAATAAGCTCACAAGGCAAGGACAAATAGTTTACAAGATAATATATCTAACAAATAAAACACAGTTCTAACCAGAGCAGAATGAAATATATTAAAAACTATACTTACAATGTGTTACAGTTTCAAGGACCTAACGTCCTCTTCATCAGACACAAACACTCTGAGTGTTTGTGTCTGATGAAGAGGACGTTAGGTCCTTGAAACTGTAACACATTGTAAGTATAGTTTTTAATATATTTCATTCTGCTCTGGTCAGAAATGTGTTTTATTTGTTACTCTACCTATCCAGAGCCATGGAGTTTGTTCATTATAATATATCTCTGCTGTTAGTTGTCTGAGGCTTCTCGACCCTGTTTTTTCACATTCTGAAACATTGAAATTTGTTTCACCAGTTTCAATACACGAATATACAGTAAATTGCTCATAGGTACGTCGAAGATGAAGACACTAATGTCAAATAATGTTTACACGACAAGAAGCAAAGTTCGATATAAAGGTGTCACCATCCCCGACACTATCGTATACTATCAGCCCACTTGCTTTATATATATACAGTGCGTTCCACGAATAACACTAAGATCCACCTCCTGAAGAAACGAAGGCAGATAGAAACATGAAACCTTTTGGAACCTTCAAGGAGAATCCCCCACAAGGGGGGCTAAAGGGGGTTACTGGGGGTAACTCAAAAATTTTAAATAGCAACCCCCATCGTGTGGTACCTCGTTTGAAAGGTAATCACGAGTAAAGACCACTTGTGAAAATTGTAAGTCGCTAGCATGTCCGTAGCCAACATGGCGGCCGATTCAACCTAGGGGTCTAGGGGGCCGGGCTCCCCCTAAATTTTTACTGCTCCCCTAAAATTTTCACGATAAGCTTGCAAATGAACTATAATATGGTTGGATCGGCCCCCCTAACTTCTACCGCTCCCCCGCATTTTTGGACTGACTACTGGCCTGGTTCTTCCCCTTCTGTAGCTAGGTCCAAACAGCTCGAGCAGCGCCAGACAGGCTTGCCATGCCGCGGTACCCCGAATCCTGTCGACCTATGCTTATGCATCGCAGAATACGGTGTTCTAATACATCATCGCTAGCCATGTGCTTAGTTTTCAGCAATTGGAATGTCGATTATGGGGAAATATTGGTCAAATTCCAGGAAATATTTTAAGATATTCAACGAGAAAATAGACCAAAAAATTTAAAGAAGAAAAAAATGGTTAGCGGGAATGTGCGCTCAAAGTTGTGAACTAGGTGACTTTTATTCTTGAGAAAACCGCTGTTTCAATACATCACCTCTAGCCGATTGTTTGTTTTTTGGTCACATTTCTCGCGAAATACCGTAAAATATTGTCTGAAGTTTGGTCACTATTTTCAAACAATCGCCATTGAAATCCGTTGAAAATTTTAAAAAATGGCTAGCGATGAAATATTGAAATACCGTCTTCCACAATGGATACCATCATGTCCATGGGTTTTCTCGGGGTACTCCTGTTTCCTCCCTTCTTCTCATTTCATCAATTCTTCCATCATCATTCACTTGCCTTAAACATCGTCTTCCTTAGCCTAAAGGGTATAATCATCGGATGTTAAACTGAAATATTTCATTTTTTCCACAATGCACAGAGGCCGGCTGGGTTGAGTGTCACGTTGAAGTTAGTCCCGCGGCAAAGCGTTTCGGAGACACATGTCATTGTTTAATGTTTAGATGGCCCCACAGAAAGTGGCATTTGAATGACAATACAGTTGGTTTCAAATAAATTTTATTAGCCTATTTATCCGGTGTGCTAAATAGGATGCAATTTGTAAGTTGTAAGACGCCATTACCCTTCATCCCTTCCCCAATAAGTTTCCTTATCTTGCAAAATTCGTATGTTTTGACCTCACCATTCCGTCGAGTACCCAAGAAAACACCCCAGTACCAAAAATGAAGCGTGTATCTTAAAAAATGGTTTCTTCAAACCTTTTTCAAAATCTGTTCAATTTTGAAATTTTAACGTCCATAATTCGAAGAAGCTTGCGATCGAGGATTTCTCCGGTTGCCTAATTGTTTCATATGTAAAAAGGAGTCGACTGAGCATAGTATCAAAATGAAGTCAGAGTAAACCCCACGATCTTCCCTAGTAAGTTGAATTAATTACTATTTTCCACTAACGGGTTCAGACACTAACGGGGATGTATGAAAGCTCAAAAACATATATAAATTATTTTCAAGAAGATATAATATTTTACCTAACCAAAATGAGTTTCAGAAAAAATAAAGAAAGAAAGAAAGAAAGAAAAGAAAAAGAAAGAACACATATTACATATTTAACGTTCAAAATGATCGTCAAAATAAACTATCTTCGTATTACACGTGCGTATAATATTTACGTGGAAACAAACAGTTAAAAATTGAAAAGCGCTTAGCTGTTTCTTCGAATTATTCTCCCTTTCTCTTCGCTTCCCTTGGCTCTTCGATCTTTGAGTTGGATTCCTCTTTTTGTGTATGATTCCTTCCGTTTCCCCATTTTCCACTTTTATTATTTGTAATAGTTTTGTCACAGTTCACAGGTTCCGCCTCTGGACTTCAAACGCTAACAAGGAATTGCCCTACTACTGTGACTACAACAGTACACATGTAAGTTTGGCAACGAAGCATTATGGCGTCCTGCGTAAGCATGAGATTCAGCCGCTAAAACTATTTCCCTAAACACAAAATAATATTTGGATAAAATGTAAAACATAACACGAAAAATGGTAATATAATATTCATGTTCCGTAATGAGACAACTACTTGTAGAATAATTTATGCTTGTAAGTAAAAATTTCATAAAACTGAGCACATGAGTAGCAAAATCTAACAGCAAACGCCATCTTGCGTACTCATCTTAAAACTGATGAAGTTTTCCTCTTATATTTTACTTTTTTAGCTAACAGAATACATAAGCACAGAAAATAGTATCTCATGTTGTAGCTGACGCATAACTCTATTTTATAGTGTAATACTTATAATATGTGTCATTTCTTTACGCGTTGGTTAAGGCAATAAACTAATGCTTATCCGGGTAGTGATTTACCTTAAAAGAGAATGCTGGATCCTGATTTCTCTTTCTATCTGGACTACATACACAAGAATAACCTGTTAACCAAATGATGTTTTCCATTTTGCAATTTTTAAATCATAATGAATTTATTATTTTTTTCATATTGTCCTGGTACTGTACGTGGTGATGTTAAAGATTCATCACAATAAGGACTTTGTTAGTGTTTCTGGTTATTAGCAGGTAAGAGCTCCTTATAAATAGAATACATTTCGAAATTAAAAAAGAACTTTTCTTTTTTCTTTCTTTCTTTCTTGTGGACAGAATATTCATCGTCCAGTTACGTGTAAATTTAAAGATGACGCAAAAACAAAACTATGTAACAAATTATTCGTTTCTTCGCGAACAGAATATTCAGTATAGTAGTCAATTACAGCAAAGTAACACAAATGATGGTTTCAGTTTGCCATGAGTGTGAGAACAGTATAATAGAAAGCGCGTCTTTATTAAACACAGTGGACTCGGGATTTCTAAATTGTCTTTGGGAGAGGTATCATTCTCGTGTAAAAAAAGGTTAACGTTACATATCTGGAATTAATAATTCAGAAATAGTAACCGAAATGGTGCAGATTTTATATATATATATATATATATAAAACGTCATAAATATGTTGATTGATTGCAGTTGTAAACAAATAAACCCTAAGTCCAGTTGTTGGTTGGTCACCTGTTTCTTGTTTCCCAAGTATTCGTTGATTACGAACAGTAAACCTTAGTTTTTTTTTTTTTTTCTCAAGAAGACCTTTCATTTAACATTACTTGTAAGAATGTTCCCACGGAGAATATTTCTGCCCAAGTCTCCCACTGCAGGGTTAATCATAGGGGGCCAACGTCAGCATGTTTCTAACGTTATGGCAGAAGTTCTAGTGAGAAAAACAATTCTGCATCTAACAAGTCTTTGAAAAATTTGCTCGTTGATCGTAAGCAGACTATGAGTGGTTCCATACGTCGAGGACCAAGTTACAATTTGGTTTTTGAGAGATGTGTAGTCGGCGGAGATTCGTCGGGGTTATCTGAGTCATCATCTATATCGATGGAGTTCAAGACTGTGGATCATTTTCATCTCAAACGCTATTAGGAAAAGAAGCAAAAGGTAGGTTGACATAGCCGCAAATTTCTTTTCCTCTGTAATAGAACTATGTACGATGTCTAGTTGAGCGTTATTCAAATACTATTTCACATCATCTTGAAACAATTAAACGTGCAGCAACCTTATCTGCCGCTTAAACATAAGCCCAGAAGCTTAATTTATTTATTGATGATCTTATAAAAAGTAGTGTAATAGAACTTAATATATAGGATAGAATTTTCTAATGGAGAGATTAGAATACATTCTGAAAGAGTTGAGATTATTCGTAATTCGCCGAAACCTAAAATTCGACGCTCTTTGGCTCGTCTAATAGGGTCTTAATTCTTATTCTTTAAAATTTTTACCTTCATATTCTGATTTATTTGCTCCATTGTATAAACTTACTTCTAGTAATATTTCTTTCAAATGGGAAAAACTGAAGATGAGATTTTTATAAAATTAAAGAAGCAATGGTGAATCATGTTGTCCTCGATTTTCGTGAACTATTTGTAGTGCATCTTGACAGCAGTTGCAAAAGTTACAGTGCAATTTTGTCTCAATATGATGAAAATGGTCGTTTGAGACCAGTGTACTTTGGTTCAAGGCTATTTCTGAAAACGAATTGTTAGAGAACATCTTCGAGCTTGAAGTTCGTGTCCTTTGTTTTGCGGTTATGAAATTTGACATGTATCTTTTTAAGAAATACATAGTTTTTCTGGTAACTTGTTTTTGACATGGATTCTCAGAAATCACAAAAGACAGCGTAAATATGATATTTAATGAACGTTTAGACAAATACCAATTCGATATTGTTTATTGGAGCTCAAGAGCCAATCCGTTAGCCGATTTTTTCAGTCATGTTTACCACTTTACTGAATTTATTCCTTCTTCAAAAGAAATTGAAGAGTTTGAAGGGATAGAAACAGCTGTTTCAGGTGAACTTTTAGAAACGGTTTGTTTCATGAATCTTTATATAAGTTGCAGAGAAATTATCAAAATTTGAGGGGAATAACTGCTAAACTTGAAAATGGGCAAGTGAAAGAATATTGTCTTAGTAAATGAAATCTTTGAGTTTTACGTCCCACGGTTATGCCGGCTACGCTAAAGCAGACGGTGATGATGAGAAATGAATGAAATGGTGGAATGAAGAAAGTGGGAGGAAACGGGAGAATTCAGAGGAAACGCACGCACACGGTGTTTGTCCACCACAAAATTCACTTAGCGGGAGCAGGGTTTGAACCCGGGACCCCATGCACCAGAGGTAAACGCTCTACTACCGAGCCACCGCGGCCTCCTCTTAGTGATAGTGTTTTGTTACGGCAAACTATTAGCTTAGTAAATAGTGATAAAACAAAAGCAGAAGAAAACAAAGAGGATTTTCACAAGCAACTGGAAATAAACATATATCCTAAAAGAAAGCTTAAAATGGAAAGACGAAGAAAAGAACAAAGCAGTAAAAACACAAAGGAAGAGAAAACAGAAAAAGACGAAGGAGGAGAAGGAAGTAAATCTTGGTGGGGAATAGAGAGCCTGGGTGAGGCCACTGAGGTAACAACGAAGCACTTAAGATAGGAGAATATTGAATGTGATATGTATGAAGGAAAGCCGAGAAGTGGTGGGAAGGGAAGGAGTTATTTACAAGATAGGGAGTAGTGACTGTGACAACTGTGAAGTTGGTGAAACGGTGAAAAAACTGAAAGAACGTGTAAAACAACACAAAGATGATGTAAGGTTACAAAGAGAAAGAAATGTCATTTACAAGTATGTAGGGAAACGGGGCATAATATTAATTGGTGCGAAGGTGAAGTAAGAACAAAGAACACCGATAAGAAATTGGAAGGAGGCCATATTTATTGAAAATGAACAAGGTGATGTCATGAATTGGAATGTAGGTCTTAAAACTGATTACCAGTGGGGACAAGTTATTGAAAAAAAACTTAGTTTGTAGTTTATTTAGGTCCAGTAGTGTCTACCGGACCAGGGAAAAAATGGGTTTATAGTTTTTTGTTTCTCCTTTTTCAACTCTTATTTTGATTAGTTAAGATCATTCTGATCAGCCAACCAGAGTTCAGAATCAGTCTCAGGAATTGTTCTATTAAGAGTTAACTCTCTAACGTACTGTATTGTTTCTGATGAAGACAAGATGCATAGTTTAGCTGGCGAAACTGTTACACAATTATTGCTTTCTTAAGAGACTTTTATTTCCTTTGTGAAATTACTCAAGTAAAGCAAAGCTAACATGAATCAGATATCTATCGGTGAATTGGGAACAAACTCAACATATCGTTGGAAGAGTTCCATCGCAATCCTGTTAGAAAACGAGCGACTCGTACAAACAGAAACTGAAATTGAATTGGAGGCCCAAATCCACCACAATGAAGCAGGAACAATTCATTAGTTTTATCTAGAATGAACCGATGCTTAACTGCCTTACAACTCACAGATACTTTAAATGAAACACGTGAAACTCAAGTACTCAGTACTACCGTTGAAAAGTTTTTAAATAGTCTGTTGTTTTAGGAGGATGTGTAGACAATAAGAAACCAAAATTAACGACCAAATATGAGAAAAATAGCTTAAGGTAGGTAAAAATATACACAAAAAATGAACTATAGACCAATGGAACCAAGTTCTTTGAAAGATGCATAAAACTGTCAGTTATTTGGTTCTAATAGAAAGATGTTTGTGGACTACTCCCCCCTCCGAAGTCATCTGAATGTGTACTATTAAGCACAGAGAAGGTTCCATAATTATTTGCGGGTGTTTTAAAAACAGACGGGATATTATAAACAGAAGGACATTTAAATTTCTTCGAAACCATGCTAAACCCTTTGGGTAAAATATTATTGGCTCTGGTTTTGTACATCAGGAAGACAAAGATGTAAAGAATGATTCTAAACTGTGTAGAGAATTGTTAGAATAGAAACAGAATGAAGAATTAATAAAAGTCGTGAAATGGTCATCATAATCACCCAATATACCCTGAACTGAGTTTGTGAGGTATGAAAGAGGGAGGAGTGAAAAGTCGGCTTGAAATCAGTGCCAAATACTTCTGCGATAGTTACAGTACGAATGGGAAAAATCTAGATAGAGCATTCTTTTACAAATTAATCAGTACAATGTCAAGCATTTGTCAGGAAATCATTAAAAATTAAGGTGGCTATTTTACGAAGCCAGAATCTAGTTTCTGCTCATTTCTTTTGACATAGTTTTCTTATCGTATGGAAAAAGAATTTCTTTCTATTAATGATTTTGATTATTTTTTCGTAGTTTTGTTTCCATTTCTTAGTGCTTAAAAACCTTGGGACGGTATTGTATATACTAGTTGAAATACTCATTCTTCTCACGGGGAGGATAGGTTTATAGAAAATAAATGAACCCCCTTAAGATACATATTTCAATGAAAGTGTAATTTTAAAAATCCGTAAGATACTCTATTCTTGGCATGATTAAAAAAAAAAAAAAAAAAGCTTGAGGCAGGTACTAAATATGTTCCAAGATTCATTTTAAACGCAAAATCCACTTTCTATGACGAACAAACAACATATAACATCTATTGAAATACAGAAAAAAAAATATATTGCACCACTCCTACCCATAAAATCAGAATTTTGGAAAATGCTGTGTCACATATGCACTCGTTTATAATTAGGAGTATATACACAGATATTCATTCTGCTAACTGACAGGGCACGTGAGATACTCTACTTATTGCATTAATTTTAAAAACTATACTCCTTTAGGATACGTCCTTTAATAAAAGTGGAGATGAAACCTAGCCCGAGGTAGACGTATGTTCCATAAATCATTTAGAAATTGTCAGCCATTTTTCCGTGATGGGATCACAAACAACAGACATTGCTTTTTACCCGAAAGAAAAAAATAATAATTCTTCTTAAAACGGGAATTAATAATAAAAAAAAAAAATAACGCTGACACGTGTAAACTTTTAATTAAGACTTTCATCTTCCTAACTTTAGGAGTTTATGTGGCACTCTATTCCGGATCTTGTAAGAGATGACTACGAGCCCCCAGTTTGTAAGCGCTGTCTACGCGCCCAGTTTGCAATGGCTCCCTCTACAAGCCCTCAGCTGTAACGGTTTTGGGCGTACCTATCTGGGTGCGAGTGCTATTACCAGACTCTCAGTATCTAAAGTTATTACCTCACCCACCAGTTAACAGCTATCTTTCCAAAAGAATATTTCTCTGGAGGAGGATTGGTAGAACCACTAATTACAAATAATTAACTACAACCAAGGTTGTTTACGACCAGATCGGTTTAAGATTCTCCTCTCTCCCTTATTTCCTTTAACTTGCTCAAGGGAGGCAGAGAGAAAAGATGAGTTAATTATCTCTTAATCCTTTAAATATTCTCGTACAACCTTTCCTGTCGACCAATTCTAAATTAACGACTTTATTCACCCTGTTTGCAAGAATCTACGGGAGTTCTTACTACAACTAGCATACAGACTCAAACTATAATGAAAAAGTCATCAAGTTTCCTCTTTTTGATATTTTTATTCAATAAAGTGCGAATGATATTGAGAAAATAGTCTATGATCTCTAGATAAAATATTTATCTGTCTCTATTTGCCCTCCCGGAGACTGAGAGGGACTTAAGTATATCTTTATCCTAACCCCTAAAGAATAGGGAATTAGTCCCTACTATAATAGATCTAAGAATTTCCTACTTCAGTAATTTACAAAAGACAAATTTACATAAACTAATACTCTAAATTATCAGGGCCCACTCAGGAAGCGTTCTCTTACAAGCTGATGAAGTGAACCAATTTACTGTTCTAAAGGTGTCTTCACCACTTATCCAGCACCTGGCCTAAACTGAAGCGAGGAAAAGTTCGGAACCAGACCTTCCTCAAGAAGGATTCTAGCTAACAAAATTTACTAGGATAGGTTCAGTGAGGATATAGGAATAGACCCCAATAAGAGGCCTTTCTAGATCAACACTCAGATCTATAGGTATAGGTTAAATTACACTCCGTTCCAGTCCCCTAGCATTCTACAGCGGAACTAAATGTGTTATTAAAAAACAAACTATCAGCCTGGCCTTATATAGCCAGACATCGGCCGGAATCGAACCCAGAGCTCTCCAATTCAAAAGCAATAAGCCTATCCACTGGACCCGAGCAAGGAGCCCAGGCAAACTAATGTAAACTACAAACACTAATTTTCCTAGTTAAAGTGCTTAAAGAGAAATCGCGAGCTAAACATTATCCAATATATATATATATATATATATATATATATATATATATTCTTAGATTGAGAAGCAAAACAAATAACTCATCATTTAGACCAAGGAATCCCCAATCCCTGAAATGGAACCAGAGAAGGACAAAACTGCCTCTCCCGCTATTCGAAGCACTAAATGGTTCCCCGCTTCAAGAGAATGCCTTCTATATATATATATATATATATATATATATATATATATATATATATATATATATATATATATATATATATATATATATATATCAGAGGTTCGGAAAGATATCCCACTGTTTTCTAACAAAACTACCTATTGACCCATATAGATGGCATAGGCGGAATAAAAGAATACGAAAGTAAACCCAGGTCCCCGTTCCCCTCTGTCTGTATCCTAAACGTTGCTGGCAACGGATAATGTTTCCAACTAACATTCGTTATCTATAAAAAAGAGGAAGATTTTTTTTTTTCGTTTATATGCTGCAGAAAAGAATTTGCAAGATTAATATATGGATTACACATGGTAAATACAACATATCTTACATGAAATAGTAATAATAATAATAATAATATATATCACATAACCTTTTACCTTTGAAACCAGCGCTGGTTTATCTTATACCTATATTGTAATTACAAATATACAAGAATATATTCGTTTATATATATATAATTACCTTGAAGTATATATGAATAATAATAATTATAATAATAGAAATATATAAGAAACTAGCAAGTGGCCCTGAAGGGGTCCCTTGCAATCTGGAACATTTGGATCCCCTTCACCAAACTTAGCATAAGTATTTCGAACAATCCCTTGTTTATTCATTATTCTTGTAACAAAAGTTTCTTATCCAAATCTCACGTTCCTAGATATATTAATTCATGAATTTTCAGTGAATCAATTTCACTTTTCCATATAATAGTACATATAAATCCCCATTCCTTTTCCAGAAGTGGAATTTTCGAAAACGCTGAAAAATTTCACAGCGCCAACTTAAGCGAATCCTTACATTAAGCATTTTCTGAGTGAATAATAGACAATCTTAAAATTATACCTCTTATGTCCTTTAGAAGCGGAATTTTCGCAAACGCTGAAATATACATTTAATTATTTTTATTTAAGACTTTATATTCCGATTTTCGTATCTCCAACTTAACAGCATCCTCACCACAGGCATTTTTTCAATAAAGACAAGGAAATTTGGGTATAATGGCAATGATCGCCTTTTCCCCCATAACAGCGGAATTTCCCAAAATGCTGAAACACGTGTCTCATTATTTGTATTTAAGAGTTTATATATCAAATTTCACGTCTTTAACTTGAGCAAATCCCACGTATGGCACTTTGAGAAAAAATAAAGGGAAATTTCAAATATAGAAATATCGCCTCTTTTCCTCTTTGAAGCGGAGTTTTCCAAACTACTTATTCAGTAGTTTTGAAACACTTACTCTCTTATTTTTAGTTAAAGAGTTTATAAAACTAATTTCACATCTTCAACTAAAGCGAGTCTCTATATTCGGTAGCTTGTGAATAAATAAAGGTAAATTTCAATAGTATTGAAACTCTCCCTCTTAGGAACAAAATCTTTTGCAAAATAGTGAAACAAGTATTCTCATAAAGTGAAACAAGTATTTAAGAGTTTACACCGAATTTCACATTTTAACTGAAGTGAATCCTCACACTGGGCACTTTCTCAATAAAGAAAGGGATATTTTGATATTATAGAAACTACACCCTTTCCCTCCCTTAGATGCAGAACTTTCGAAAACGATGAAACATGTTATTCTCATATTCTTATTCCCATATATTTTATATATGAGAAAACTACTAAATTTAGATTTACGCTGTTATTGCTTGGATATTGATATTATAATAATAATTACCACTATATGCACACGCACATATAGAGTGGAGTGGGTGGTTGTGCTGGTAGTAGCTGTTTTATTATTATTATTATTATTATTATTATTATTATTATTATTATTATTATTATTATTATTATTATTATTATTATTTTAAATAAATGTGAACATTTGAATCGTGGAATTGCACATAAAATTATTTGAACTATTCTTTTGTCTCGTGCTAATTACAATTCTTCATAAGAACTAAATGTGGGATGTTCAACTGAGGCATGCTGTATCTGTTGAAGGTAACTTACTTCTTAAAGAAGAGCAAATCTATAACATACCTGCTTTATCAGCACTTCGACTGCTATGAGCCATTGTTAAGCTATATTTTAGAACCCTGTAAAAATGGAAATTAATGCAAATTAATACAAATTGACTTGTTGATTCGTAACTAGTACAGCACATCATATTTTGGGCGGGAACGATTGTGACCGACCGGGAAAAATCTGCAGCACGTCCGTTTCTAGTGATGTCATAAATTCCAACTAAATAACTTAATTTCAGTAAAGAAAGTTTACTTAAAGTACTCATTAACATGTAAAGTACTTATTAACATGTAATACTGCAGAAGATAACAGCCTGATCCTTAACCGTTGCATATTTCAGTAATTATGCTCAAAATATTATTGCTCCTCCTTCTTATCAACACTGAAATAAAATGTTTTATTAACGTAACAGAAAGCGTAAAAAGATCACCAGAAATAAGATTTTATAAGTTTATTATTACTAAAATAGTTTCGGTGAGGAAGACTCCTCACAGTTAGAACTTCATACGAGAAAGTAAAATACAAATATTCGATCCTGATTGTACACAATTTCAAGGAAAAAGCTCATGTTCCTAGTAACTAGAATCTCCCATAAAGTGTGGGCGACAAGCAAAAATTACCTGGCTTCCACTCGAATTGGCTAGTTTCCTCATTCGGGAACTTGTACATTTTCTCTATCCCATTAGTGGTCTAGAATCCTGTAAGTCTTTCAAATGAATGATTCTTATAAAAGTATTACCTACAATCGCTTAATAGTGTTCCCTTTAAGATCATCCCTTAGTGAAAACAATAGTATTCTATTTACACAATTGTGGTCCACCCTGGACTGCAAATACGATCTTTATCAGAGTATATTTAATTTTGAATTTAAAACTCGTCTGAATATAAAGAAAGATCCCATTTGTAGTTTAATTCGTCTTAACTAATTAAAGCCGCACAAATCACGAGATTTGGTTGTCAAAACTTGGAGTTCGACTAAACACGCCAACTGTCCGCCTTGATCAAACTGTTTACATGAAGTTGGTTGGACAGGGAGCTACTCTCCCACTCAGAACTTTTGCTCTTCATTTCAGTTAGCTCAGATAAATTCCGAGTAGCTTCAAAATCCTGGAACAAAATGTAGTATGGAAGTATGTTCCTGTTGTACTCTTTAACCTTTAGTAAGTTTACGTTATAAGTCTAGCGAGTTTACTTTGTGTGGCTGCCTAGTCTGTGAAACATCATAGCTCTGATTGTAAAAGGAAACTTAGCAGCATATTAAAATTTTGCAGCACTGAACAACCACTTATAGTACGAAAACACACAAATATCTTCGATACTTGAATCAAAGATACGGGGCACCGCACTAAACGATTACTTAAAGTGCAAGGTGTGTGAGAAAAGTAATGATAATGGCAACACTGCGGGTCATCTGACAACGTTGTGTCTACCGGCCTGTGCTAGACCGGTTTGTTTATCCCTTCCACTTCCTCAGTCCGAGTTACAACTCCGTACAGCTAACACATTATTTTTGACAGCGCCATCAGTGAAGTTGTGTTTTGTTGTGTGTTACAGAAATGGAGCATCGGAATTTAGAGCAAAGTTGTGCAATAAAGTTTTGTGTTAAACTTGGTGAATCCGCGAGTGTGACTTTTGAAAAGTTGAAACAGGCCTATGGGGAACATTGCTTAACAAGAGCACAAGTTTTCCACTGGCACAAATCATTTTTGGAAGGCCAAGAACACGTTGAAGATGAATCTCGCTCAGGGAGACCTTCAACTTCAAAAACTGACGAAAACGTTGAACGTGTGAGGGTTCTTGTGAGAACAGACCGTCGTTTAACAATAAGGATGATGAGTGAACAGTTGAACACTGTCACCGTACATCAAATTTTGACAGACAATTTGAACATGCAAAAGATCTGTGCCAAAATTGTGCCGAAAAACCTCACAACTGAACAGAAGGACAATCGAACGTATGCGTATGCGTTGAAGGGCGTTGATCTTCTTGAAAGGATTGCCAATGACCAAGAATTCTTCAATTGTGTGATCACAGGTGATGAATCCTGGATATTTGAGTACGATCCTGAAACAAAGCGGCAAAGCGAAGAGTGGCACACTCCGTCATCATCTCGGTCGAAGAAATGTCGAATGAGCAAATCAAAGATCAAGACGATGCTGATTTTTTTTTTTTTTTTTTTAATAGTAAAGGGTATCGTGCACAAAGAATTTGTTCCACCAGGACAAACTGTCAACCAAGTGTTTTATAAAACTGTCCTTGAAAGTCTCAGGAAAACAGTGATTCGTGTGAGACCAAACACTGCAGACAAGTGGATGCTTCATCATGACAATGCTCCGTGTCACATGGTCATTTTCATCAAAAATTCACTGACGCGGAATTTTTGACCTCAAAACGCGCTACTGTTGTTCCTCATCCCCCTATTCACCTGATTTGAGTGCTTGTGACTTTTTCCTTTTCCCGAAATTGAAACATGTCCTAAAAGGACGTCATTTTGGAACTTTGGATAACATTCAAAAGACTGTAACCGACCAGTTAAAAGCCATACCAGTTGAAGGCTTCCAGCGCTGCTACCAAGAGTGGGAATAACGACTTCGACGGTGAATTGCTGCCCAAGGGAACTACTTTGAAGGAGATAACATTGTTGTTTGAAAAACATAAAAACTGTAGTTAGTACAAAATCAGTCTCATTACTTTTCTAACACACCTCGTAAATGATGATGTGCTGCAGTTAATAATGCAACATTTTCTTGTGAAATATGAACAAAATCCTACGGCGTTTTCGGGAAACTTCACTGAAAGAAAGCTCATCCCCAAAAATAAACCATTCCTTGTAGATTTGTCCTTATGCAATAACTTATGCCATATATTAGGGTAAGTAATGAAATATTTGTTTATAAAATAGTAACAAAATCGTGTGAGTGGTATTTTACAAATTTGTCGTCAGAAAAAAAGAACACCCCTAGGAAAAAACTGCCCCTTGCCAATAATCTCATGAAAGTGATTTATCCAAAATTACAAGAATAATAATGAAATATTTATTTCTAAAACATGACAAAAAGCGTCCGTTGTCGTTGAGAATGTCTCAAAAGAAACTTATCCCCAAGAATGAACTACCCCTTGTGATTATTTTCGTAAGGAATAATTTGCACAATATTATAGAGTTATTAATGAGATATAGATAAAATGATATGAGTCGTTATTGAGAGAATCGTCGGAAGAAAAACTCACCCCAAGAATAAATTGGAAAGTGTGGGCGGGCCCTTCTTTCACTTTCTCTGTATATTTAAACTCTTATTCTTCGATTGGTCTTTCATAACGTATCTGGTAAAGGCGATGCTACATTGCCGAAATTGTTAAACAAATATTAGTATAAATATGATGCTTTGGTCAGTTTAGTTTTATTACTGTGAAATATTTCCAAAGCTACAACGAACAAGATAATCATATATTTCGGATTTGGCCCAAAAGATACATGTTAACGGACATCTGGGATTAAGAAAATGCCTAGCTTTCACTAGAAGAGTGTTTTATTGTAAAGGTATGAGGTCTACCTTCGCGAAATGCATAAAGGACTGCCTTGATTGTGCTACGTCTTAAGTTCACTAACAGAAAAATAGCTAGAGAAACCTATCACATTACTGCTGAGAGACCACACGAGAAGATTTGTGTTGATATTGTTGGTAAACTTCCAGGCAGTTCCGGATACTATTTTACACTTTCCATTTTGGATGTTTTTTCAAGGTCCACTTGCTTTTACCCACTAAAATTAGCGAAGACGAAAGAAATTGTTGCAATATTAGAAAAGAGATATTTCTATCATTATCCTATTCCAGCATGTTGTATTACTGATCAGGGAGCTGTTCAATTCGAAAGTGTGGAAAGAATTTTGTACAAAATATAAAATGCGACATATGACATCCCCTTATAATCCAAAGTATAATGGTTTAGTTGAAAGGAAACATACGGACTTTCCATTGAGACATACTATCATCATAAAGACTATCATCATAGGAAACATAGAGACATACTATCATCAGAGTGTATTGTCATGAGAATACTGGAGTAAAGTATTGAAAAGAGCACAGGATCTAATAAATAATTCGTTTTGTAGCAGCACGGGGTATATTCCATCTGAACTATTTCTTTCATATTCAGCTTCAGAACGTTTTAAATCTAACTATCCCTGGCATAAGGAAATGGAGAATGTGGATATCAAGGATCGTTTCCTAGAAGTTGTCAGAAATAACTTCTAAAAGGGACAAAAACACAGTGAAGTCATCAGGAGAGGAAGTGATAATCAAAGAAAGGGATTTGGTTTTGGTAAAAACACATGCGCTTTCCTTATCCTTTAAGAACAGAATACGCAAATGCATGAGTACTTACACAGGACCGTATGTAGTTAAACTTATGAAGAATAGTGCTATGTTGCAGGATCTTAAAGGAAATGCTGCTGGCATTCAGAATTTTTCAAATTTAAAAATAATTGATTGTTCCCGAGAGAAACGAGAAGAACTGTTAAAAGACTATGTTGTAGTTGCATCAAGTTAATTTGTTTTGTGCCTTATTATATATCAATATTTAGTAAATTTATAGCTGGTTTTCGTTTTCCTTGTATAGACATTCTTTGATAACATTTGTGCATATAATGGACGCTGAAATAGTGAATTAACTTTACATCATTCTTGAAGATAAACTTTTATATATTGAAGACTAAGTAATTAGTGAAATATTTAAGTGAGGCTAAATAATATAAGCAAAAAAAGGAACGTTAATAAATTTTTTACTCATTTTTCGTGTGGCAGGGAAGGATGTAGCGTTCAGTTTTTCCCCTACAATATTTTGAATATTCTGTTTATAATGTTTTTGTCTGTTTCCATTTGTTTATGTAATTCTGATTATGGTTCACTCTTTTGGTTTGGTGTGTTTTTGAGATTGTTTAACTAGTGTCTTTACAATTGTCAAAGTTAGTCTTTATAATTTGTATGCTGTGCTTTTGAAAAGAATTTCCGTAAAGAAAGAGAGTAAGTTGAACTGTTCACTGTCCGGAATTGCACAGCAAAAAAAGTAGAGAAGATTGGAGTATCTTACTTATCTCACAATAATTTTGAAATTAACAAATTGATGAGCAGGATAAGTATATCTTTTAAAGAAATAGAATATTTACAGTACAACATTCCTTTGTGCATTTTATTCTTGAAAGGTATGAACGAAATCTAAGTACAAAATGCAAAGTGAAAATATAGTAAAAACTGTATGGATGTACTTTTGAAAGCAAACGGATTTTGATATAATTCTAGTGCTAGAATGTTTGCACTTATAAGTAATAGTATTGTTCAAGAAATCGGAAAATACTAAAGACTTATCTGCATTTTTAAAGTATTACAGCACAGCTGCAAAGTATTACGTGTATTGGTTACTACGGTAAGATTTTCGGCATACAGTTTTACCTGTACAGTAAGTGTTAAATAAATTGAACATTTTATTGTCCTTCAGGAATGACCGCTATAGTATTTTTTTTTTACAATGACTATGGTCCAGATTTAATATAAGGTGTCACGTGGCAACGAAATTATAATAGCACAAGTCTTGAAGCAGCGAACCTGAATGCGTGAAGGAAAATCAGTTCCTTGATAAGTTTTTCTTCTCTTTATAAGTGGCAACAAATGCTAAAAATATGTTATGTTTTAGGTCTTGGCTAGTACGTTTATAAATAATAAGAGAAAACAACGCAAAACAGGATATTGCCAAGTGTTTCCCAAAATACAATTCCCGTTGCGTTACAAACTGAAAAATAACTATAAGTTAGCGACACTGAAAAGAGACTAATAACAGTTGATTCTTCCATAAGCAAATAGTACACAACAAATGCAACATATTACGGTAACTAATGTATTGTTAAGACATAGTAAGAACATTTAGGATCCGACTCAAAGTGTGCATCTATATAGGATCGAAATCTTGAACCAAAATCGAATTTGTAAGAGAAAACTGTCATAATAACAAATAACGAAACACGCGAAGTGCGCGCCACAATTTAAAGATGTCGCCCAAGGAAGCCAGCAGGTTACCTGCTGCTCTGAGTTATTCTGTTAAACATAAACAAGGCAAACCCGTAAGTGCAGAAAAAAAGCAAATAGTTTATCAAACGATGTCAACGTTGTTCAATTCACTTGAAGAAAATTAAGACCTTAAGTAGCTAATTTTCATGGTCCCATAGAATAGTACATACACATTATTTATTTACGTACTTTGTAGTACTGAAGTTACTATTTGTATTTTCGCATGCTATACAATGTAAGAAAGCACATCAAGAAATTAACTTAAAGAGGAAAAGTACCATATGTTTTCATGGATATGCGTAATGATTTAGGTAATAGATGAAAAAGAAATAATCTCTCATAATGATAAATATGCTTGGTGTTACCAGCGCCATCTCTTTATCGTTCAGTTGATAATTTGACGTAACTCATTGTAGTTTCATCTGTAATTACAATTTGGAGAAAAATAACAATGTTCAGTTGCTTTTAAAGGAGGGGAGATTATATAGTATTCGGTATTTTGCCCCATATCGCGACGATGTGTGAGAGTGAAACAAGTAATGCACATCGCTGTGACAGAAATACACGCACATGCTGCAGCAGAAATATTGCGGGAAGTAGACGAATTTCCTCTTCACCAATCAGCAAATAGTCGTGCACGTACTGATACAACATCGTGTTACGCGCTTTTTTTTTGAAGGGTGCAAAGGACTGTAAAAAACACTTTAGCCATCGCAAGGTTCACACTACACCCAGCCTTCATTGAACGCTTCACCACAAATTATGTATTTAGTGCTGCTTTCCTATTCGTCTGATGTTATTATCTCTTTGTCGGTGTGGTGGTTCATTAGCTTCTTGCGACCTTCCTTTGGTAGTTCGTGTGCTGAAGTCACTTTTCTTTCAATTTGCGTTTTATATAGTGAAGACACTAGTATCGCACTCGCTCCAATTCTTCTGCCTCGTGACGCTAAACGTCTCTTACGATGTTCCGGTAGTGATGATAACTATTCACTGAGAGCTCTTTACTAGTTGATGGACGAGAAGATTCTGGTTCCTCGGTCATATACGGAAAACGTGGATCTGCTGCAGACGACAAACAAGAAGTAGCCCCCTTTTCCTCAACCGATGCCGAAGTTGAAGGTTGTGGGTCTTCACCGGTAGGCCTAGTGTAACATCTTGCAACACGAATCACGTCTGCGGACAGATAGTCGATGTCTGTGAATATCTGAGGGTTCAGTGAATATATTCCGGTGCACGCAAAGTCAATTGAGAGCAATGTCCATGCGACACATCTTTCGGTATGCCTCTGAAACAAGTTGCGCTACATCGTATTCTGTTATCTTTACTCCAGCATTCCTGTGCATCCGCAGTGAACAAGCTTAATTGTATGCACCTTTAAATGGTTTCATAAAACACCTGTCAATGGGACGAGTGGTATGTGGAGAAGTACTGAGCACTGAATACTGTGATCCCCCACATATTAAATAACTTTCAGTTTTTTATGGCTGCCATGTTCATAAACAATTAGCAGAACTGAGTTTGCAACCAAGTTAAAAAAGTACCACACGTTATCCAACCAATACTTTCTGCTACAGCAATGCTCTCGGGTGGAGCATCAACCATCTGTATCTCACTCATTCTCTGATGCGGAAATATGAAGAGCGGTGGTACAAACTGACCAGTAGCATTCATGTAGAACATCAACGTTATATTTCGACCTCTTTCGTCCGACGTCAACTTGCCCACAACTCGTTTTCCTTTTTCATGTATCACTTTGGGATGATACGACGATACACGAGTCTCATCTACGTTCAATGTTTGTGATGGTGGAAAAGAATATTTCTCCACTAGTGTGCACTAATTCGAAAAGAACTTTGCAACTTCTTCCTTATTGAAAGTTGCTGTTCTCAATATACTTGTAGACACAAGAGTTCTAAGAAACAAATCGGGATGTCACTTCATAAACTCGTAGTAAACATCTTTCACAGAACTATGTTTATCTTTGTTGAAACTGTGATTCATTTTCAGTTCTTCGGCTAAGTCAAACTAGCTTCAGGTATTCTTTTCGTGATAATGGCATTAAGCGATCAGCTAACTATTTCAAATGCGGCCGCCCAAAGGTGAAAGGAAGTATCTATATTTTGCTTCTTTTGAGAACAGCAGCAAAAAAGATGATTTTGGATCGTTACTGTTTAAGAGTTTGTTTTCTATTCGGCGTCAGTGAACACTTACAAGGACAGTGCTTGGGCTCGAATGGGTAAATATCCACAAAAGGCAAAGCATGTGTAATGTTAGCGTCCCGGAAGCAAATAGTGTCCGTTTTTCTGGAAGATGCTGTAAACATTCGCAAGAGCAGTACAAAATAGAGCACGTGCCATAGCTATACGGCGTCTATAGAGTTTGACCCCGGGCCATGTTTGCAGAAAGTGGTTGGGTGGATAGAAAAATCGGAGAACATGTATCCCATTATTTTTAGGGGCACACATTTTGCATGAAAAACTTGTGTCCTAGGGTCCCAGACAAGGTCCAACCAAAATTTTCAAATGGTAACGGGGTCTAGTATATCGTTGGAAAGGTATTGTGAAAAGAAACAAGATGAAGCAAGTCCCAAGTCTCTACGCTCACCCTGGGTACAAAATGGCAGACAGGTAAAATGTCAACACAGTTGTCATAAAGAGTCTGAGACCACCATTTTGGATAGGGCGCACATACAGACACTTCCTAATGTAATAGTGGGCGCAAGTGTGAATGGAAAGATCAACGAACATCTTACCAATGTTTTTGTGTCGGTATTAAATTCACATTTATCTTACAACGATACATCACTCGTACTGTGTGACTCTCGGTCGGGACACAAGAATGAATATATCCTCCGGGATGCCTGTGTAGGAAAACGTATCGATATGAAACTAATCCCACCAAAAGCTACAAAATATGCTCAACCTTTGGACGCATATTTCTTTCAGCAATACAAATTGTACGCCAAGCAAATTACTGACTGCCTCCAATTACATTACCGTGTGCAGCAGCCGAATTTACATGATCGGTTCTTTCTCCTGAAACTGCATTCGGATATTTACAATCAGTTCTCGGCAGATATCTATCGACCAATGCTTCGTTACGTATGGCAAAAAGCTGGTTATGACAATAACGAACCTTGAAATCTTCCAAATGTGTAATCGATGTGGCTTTCCATACGGACATTACAGAGTATGGGGTGTTGACGTGTGTTGTTCTGTTATTACCCGTGCGTTCTATAGTCTTCTGTTCTGTTTTGACAATCCTCGTGTACACTTATAGTTACGCCACGTTATCTACATGCGCCTCCTGTGACCTCTCGTGGAGGTTTCTAACATCTTGCAGACAAACGAACGTCACCTTTTGCTTGAATGTAAGGGAACTTGTTTCATCTTGTTTCTTTTCACATTATCATTCCAACGATCTTCTACCTGCCCCCCTCCCCCCTTAGTATTTGAAACTTTTGGTTGAAGCTTGTCTGCGACTCTGCGAGGGACCCTGGGACACAGCTTTTTCATTCAAAATGTGTGCCCTTAAAAATAATGGGATACGTGTGCACAGATTTTTCCATCCAGCCAACCATTTCCGGTACACACGCTTTCCTTTTTTTTGTGCGTATTTACCCGTTCGAGCCAAAGTACTTTCCTTATTAGTGACCATTGACAAAACAAAGTCTTTAACAGTAACGATAATTATCAGAAATTACCTTTTTTTGCAGTTGTTCTCAAAACAAGCAAAATGTAGATACTTCCTTTCACATTTGGGCGGCCGAATGGCATTTCAGCTCTTTATCCTACATATCGGAAAAAGTATTTTCGAATCTCTTAACTTAAGTGCAGAATGTAATTTCATTCCTTGTTTTTACTGTGACAGTCTGTCTAGCACCAAATCTCTTTGTTTGAAATGTCTACGTGCACTACTAACCGAGAAAAATGCGTGAGACGGGTAGTCTAATAGTAGCAATTTTACAACAAATAAACGTAGATGCCAAACCGTAGAATTTAACGAAAAGTGTTTCCTGTAAAAGTTGTTTCTTTTTCAATAGTTCTTCCAAAGAAATTGAAATTGATACCACTTTCCATTTGAAATTTTGTAGTTGACCCCCCTGTAGTAGTATTTCCGCTACTCCACTGGATATGGAAGCATCACCATTTGGTTCTTCACATACGATTTGGTAATTTAATTTTTTGTTTGAAATATTTACGTGCATTACGAGCTGAGAAAAATGCCTGGGACAAGTGGTCTGATACACCCTGTATATTATATTATATTATATATATATATATATATATATATATATATATATATATATATATATAATATAAAATGAAAACTTACAGTAGCACACTTATCACGCAGTGCTGCAAACTACAGACGCTACTATCACAAGCATCGAAATCAACCATATTTAGGATAATTCTATAACAGTAATAACGCAAGTGGGACGGACAGGGTAAGGCACATCCAAAGTAAATTAATGTGGAATATTACGGTCATCGTACGTCATATTTAGAAGTCAAAACACAGTTACAAGAAAATGAAAATCTGACTTCTGAAACGATGTCATTTCGAAAAAGTGTTTAGATAAATATCACATTCAATTACGTACATGGTTTTCAACAGACATAAAAATCATAACGCCGGTTAGAGTAGTTTGATATATCAAATCATTCGGGAAATAAGAAAATTGAAAAATCTGATATACCGCTTAAAATGCGTATTCATGGGATCTTTTGTAAATAATTTTGATTTATTATGTTTCTACAATATTACAACAATAGTTCTTAGTAAGTGTAATTCCGAAAGTTCTCGTAATTATATAATTTTAAGCAGTATTTCAAACGTTACCAGTTTTTATCATATCTCTAGAACAGTTCTAGATATCAAATTGTTATAAATGGTATTGTGATTTACACACCTATTGAAAACCATCTATGCAATTGAATGAGGTACTTGTCTAAGAAGTATTTAGAAATAAAGGTTTCGGAGAAAGTCAGATTTTCAATCCCTTGTAACTCTGATCATATTTACCCGAAATTTGTCATATGATGATCATAGTGACATTAGGCACCAAAGTACTTTGGAAGTACACTGCCGCATCAATCTCACTTCCGTTATTATTGCTGTAGAGGCCATCAAAACTTGGATGTTTGTGATACTGTAGCATCGTTAGTTTTGTAACACTGAATAATAAATGTAACACTCTAAGTTTTTTTTATGTATATTTGAAATGGTAATAATCTGACGTAGTGTTACATTACTTTCCTTTTCTATGTACAACGTAATCATCCTGACTTTCCTACATTTATAAATTTTCAAAAGTGTAAGTACAAACATACATTTTCTGAGAATTTACTTACTATTCTTACATGTAAGTCTCTTCATCAGCAACTGTATAGGCGCAAAGCACTTATGGTACTCACAGTTCCGCTATGATCTAGATGAGCAGTAAGGAATGCCTCATCACATATAGCCTTTTCCACAAGAGAATAACATTCATACTTAAAAGGATCCTGCAAGTAACAAATTAGGAGTTAAAATACAATTTCAGCTAAGTGTTTGATCGGTTTTATATAACTTAAGTCTATTTGTATGAATTTATTGTTAGGTATTACACAAGAACCATTTGACCATAACCCATTGTTCTATTATGGTAGCTATCATCTACAAAATATAAACACAAAAATGTCACACACTGATTATTATTGATTAATGGAAACACCTGCTTTTGGCATGTAAAATGTGGTAGTAACATTGAGGATGTGTGTACAACGCCTGCTCGTTGTTAGTACTGTGTCAGGTAATCTTCTGTAGTATGTCCAAGTGGATACAAGGGAAGCGTGTGTTGATGCGGCAGATGGTGGTGATGTAAAATGAGACATCATCTTGAGTTTCGAAGAGGCAAAATTATGAGAGAGGTCGAATTCAAATAAGATGTTCTTAAAAGCAGACGCAAACTTCGTGGTAGTAACATTTACATCGAACCAAGTGAGAAATGAACGCAAAAGTCTACAAAGTGTACATGAACAAGGCAAGACAACGCGGTAGTTATGCTTATCTGTATGTTGATGAGGAGAAATTTACTTTAAGTGCACTTGAAAATAGAAACAGGCAGCATCCAAACAGAACAAAAGACTCCACATTCCAGCTTACAGCCTCTGAACCCCTGTCACCAAGTCAAACTAAGGCAGTTCAAAGTGGGTGTTAGTCCTCTGAAGAACGTTAACCCTTCCCCGTCCCATCGCCATTGTTAAGAAATCAACTATTCAATTCCGAATCAGTAAAGCGGAAATCGACCTACAACCGATGAGAATTTTGTGTTCAGGAATTGCATCAATTAGTAAATACAACAAAATTAGTAAATGCCAGGTGTGTTAAAAGAAAAAACTTCACCTTCAAGTTTTACTGTATTACCAAGTCCCGAGGCTCATTCATTGTCATGTTCTGTAGACAGTAGCTAAGTAGTCGAAACCACGCTTTAAAACTATACTTGTAAATTGTTGTCAGTCTTCATCAAAGTACTTTTGGCTTACGGTCCAAAGACCTAGAATTCTAAACAAATGTTTTATCAAATAGTTATGATGCAATCACATTGGCTTACGGTCCAAAGCCCTAGAATTCTAAACAAATGTTTTATCAAATAGTTATGATGCAATCACATTGGCTTACGGTCCAAAGCCCTAGAATTCTAAACAAATGTTTTATCAAATAGTTATGATGTAATCACAATCACCGAAAGTTTTTAACAGACTGTCATACTGACGGGGAATTCTTTGATAAAAGATACCAAGTTTTTCGTCAAGACAGAAATCTTGAATTATCAAATAATTGTAAGGGAGAGGGTGTAGTAAAACTAGCAGTATATCAAAATTACAACGTCTCCTATATAAACTTTTGTGATCTAAATTTTGAATGTGTAATTGTCAAGCTCTCAAGGTTTTTATTTATTTATTTTTATTAATGCATTCCTCCGGATTAAACTGTAACGACATATGAGTTGTTTTATAAATTCATGGACAATAATGTTCCAATAGGAAGCACCTTTGTTTGGAGGGAGACATTAATTTAAATCAAATAACATGTTCTAATTTTGACTTTCTATTTTTAAAAAATAAATGTAAAGACTTAAATAATTTCATGACCCTATATGATTTAATGTCCCATAATGGCATTCAAAATAATAATAGTCGAACCTTAGATTTAGTACTCTCAAATCTTAACGACGTCTCTGCAACAGAACAATGTTCCCATGTTACTAATGAAGACGGGCATCACCCAGCTATACTTATCTCTTTCCCATTTAAACACCTGATGAAATATAAAAAATAAGTTAAGGTATCCGGTTTTAATTTTAGAAAAGCAGATTTCCCAAAGATGTATATAGAACTCTCTAAAGTAAACTGGGATTGGCTTTCTCAATCGGATGATGTAAATATTGCATTAACAATCTTCTATCAAATGATTAACAACATATTTTCTGTATGTATTCCACCCAAAAGACATATCAATGGAAGTTATCCATATTGGTTTACTTACAATATAATTAAGAAAATAAAATTCAAGACATACCACCATAAGTGCAAAAAGGGATAAACAAATATACTTGATCATCGCGATCAATTTGAGAGACTGCGTAACGAAATAAAATCTCACATAAAATTGGTCTACAAAACTTTTATTTTAAATTCAGAATGTTCTGTCGTAAAAAGACACAAACCAGATCTGAAGCTTTATTAAACGCAAAACACAGCATTTGCCATCAAACTCTCTTACATACAATGGCCATGATATCCAACATGCCAATGAAATACTACAGGCATTCGTACGTTATCTTCATTCAGTTTACAACAATGTACCCACCACATACAGGGTTTGCCCAAGAGGGCCAGCCCGAAAAAAAACACGGGCTTTTTTCGGGTTGTACCCACCTGGGTTTTTGAGCGTTTTGTTAGTATATCATTGATACAACTAAGGTGATTACATTGAAAGTGACTTTTATCAAATTTTGGACTTTCCTTGGGCGAATTAGATGCTTTCACGTTAAGGTATACAACATTCAATATAAGGCCTTTATGAACTTCTGAATACACTGAATAAATAAAAAATCTTAAGGTAAGTATAGGACAAATTAATGTATGGATTATGCTTATAGCCTATTTGAAGTAAAATAAGCAATTTTATATTTTGGAAAATACTTTCCGTGAATAGTGTGGAGGGACGTTATCCTTCATACGTTGGACGGGTTTAAGGCCATAGGTGCCGGTACTGCCAGTAAATACGTAAAACATTATTAAAACTATTAGTATTATTTTTTATTAGCTTTGATGGCAACACAAGTATTCTTCAGTAAAATTAAATTTTCCAACAAGTTTAGTTCAGTTATTTGTTGCTACTCTTCAAATAAGCATTCTGTAGAATCAACACCAGCAATAGCGTAAAAATTCTTGTCAAATTTAAGAAGGTTATGCGAAGACTACGTAATGCTTACTATTTCAAGTGCTGAATTCAAACTTCCGTACTAGTGAAAGTTTCAATGTACAGTAATAATAATAATAATAATAATAATAATAATAATAATAATAATAATAATAATAATAATAATAAATAGTCTGCATTTTTGAAAAGAAAGAAAAATAACGCTGGAAAAAGTGCTCGGGAAATTCCCGCAATTCAACGCACAAAGCGTCGCAATTCAATACTTCAACAATAATACTACTTATTTTACGTTGGAAAATATTGAATTTCATTTGAAAAATGTTAAAACATTTACTTTATAAAATATGAATTATATCTCTCTGAATTGTTTTAAATTAATTTTCTGGAAAGAACCGTCTTGCAACAAGTGCTCGGGAAATTCCCGTAACTGAACGCACAAAGTATTGGAAGTGAACTCCAAAATAAAACCATTCATTTTATATAACATGAATTATATCTTTGTTCTAAATTAATATATTTGGTGTTCATATTCGGCGAACGTCACTGAGGCTCCTGGATAATTCGATCTACATTTGTTTCTTTCGACTGCCCGTACCACACATACTACAGGGTATCACTTTCGATCTTTTAAGTTTAAAATTTCTGGGTACAAGCACGAGACACACTAAATTTCCTGTATATATTTTGGCAGCATACCAACGTAAAATTTCAAAATGGCGGCCATTCTTTTTTCAAAATAGCGGGTATCCACTATATATAAAGCGCAAGTTTTGATCCTTTCAAGTTGACATGCTCAGAGTAGAAGCACAAGACACACTAAATTAGCTGTATATACTTTGGCGGGGATCCAACGTAAAATTTCAAAATGGTGGCCATTTTTTTCGAAACAGCAGTGAACACAAAATTGTTGCAAGTTGTGACGATGATAATCTTGAAATATAAATCACATTTTAACACTTTTACCCCAAAGACACTGAAATATTTCGAAAAAAAAAACAAACAAACAAACAATTAATCCCGAAAATACCCCCCAAAAAAACCATATGGGCCAAGGTGGGTTGGGTTTTTTGAAACCCTGGCGACATACAACGTTTACTCTTTGCTTGCTAATCGGATCGATTGTAATTTATTAGACAACTTTCAATAAAACTCGAAGAAACAGAAAATGATATGAGAGAGTTGGAACCAAAAGCATCTTGTGGATCTGATACCTGTAACATTATGCTGTGAAAAGTTCAGTGATGAATTTACATACCCACTCCGCATTATATTTATCAAAACAAATACTTTTCCAGATATGGAAAGAAAGTTTAGTTTGTCCCTTACCAAAATCTAGAAACAAGAGAGAAATAGAAAATTTCAGGCCAATAGCTACTCTGTCGCCCTTTGCCAAAATTCTTAGAAATATAATCATATGCGCGACTTTTAAATAATGTAAAACCAGTTCTTTCAACTTATCATCATAACACGGCTTCTTATGCAATAGATCTATTTCAACAAACTTATGAATTTATCTAATTTTATAGTAACACAATTAGATATAGGTGGTCAAGTAGGTGCCATTTACACTGATTTTAGTAAGGCATTTGACGTCGTTGCTCATATTGTCTTGCTATTTAAAACAGCATCTCTGAAATTTTCGAAACAAGCAATGAAGAACTGCATGACCGAAAACAATATGTTTCATACAAAGTATTTCTTACTGAAGAGCTCAATACTCTATCTGGAGTCCCTCAAGAATCTAATCTAGGTCCTCTCTTGTTTCTTCCTGTTATTAATTATGTTCTTCCGTTTATTAAAACTTCAAGTTCTTTACGCTGATGATCTCAAATTATACTCCAAAGTAAATTCAATCGCGTGAAACTTCAACAGGACCTACAGAGTTCAAATATGGTGTAACAACAACAAATTAATCCTGAATGTGACCAAATGTAAATCTCTGTCTTTCAGGAGGAAAGAAAATCCTATTAATTTTACCTACACAATAAGTGGCAGTTCTTTTGTCTACACCAATTACTTTCAACGATCTAGGAGTTATATTTGATAGCAAACTAACGTTTGCTCAACACATTGACGCAATAACGAGCAGTGCATATAGAAACCTAGGTTTAATTTACAGGATAAGACAGGATTTCTATAAAGAATCAATATTTATAAAGTTACATCTTTCGTATGTGAGGTCAAAAAAAGAATAGTGTTGTACTGTTTGGACACCAAATGTCACTAAATACTCTGATGCAATAGAAAATATTTAGTTTAAGTTTTTTAAATGCCTGCATACAAGAAAACCAGTTTCTACCCAAAGTACGTCCCCTATGAAGACTTAGTAAGGAATTTTAGTTTCCAAACATTAGAAAAAAGGAAATGGGTTTTCGATTTGTTGTTCTTACGTAAATTATTACACAGTAATATTTAATGTCCACAAATAATTTAGCATAAAATCAAATACGTCTGAGCACTTCTAACTCTATACTTGTAAACATAAAATACAGATTTCCCACACCGTGCAGAAATAATGCCGTGGTGGAAATTAGTATGTTACATAGTCGTCTTTCACATGCACTTAGTTATGGGTAGTTCCGGAATGATTCGTTCCGAAAGAACGAATCCTTCAGAGGAATGAAAGGAACGAATCTCTGAAAGGAATCGGATTTATTTGGGCGGATTCACTCACGGGATGGATTCACTCAAGAAGTTTACGTATTGAATCAGTGGATTCGGTTGGTGGAACCAGATGCCGGAACCAAACAACAAACGAGTGAATTGATATGAATGGGACAAAAACAGTAGTAAAGAACAGACCGACACTGCACAACACAGAAGCAAATAATGCACCTACTGCGCATGTCTCGAAACAAGCAATCTTTCCTACGCGCTTTCCTGACACTTCTCCGCAATATTCTGACCAACGCAACTGCTCTCCCAACTGGAAGAGAGCAGGAGAGTGGCTGCTAGTCTTATCACTATTTTTTCTTTCTTTCCTTTTGTTTTTAATTTTTCACAGGTGTTCAGCGTTACCAGGTCTATAATTTTTTGGAAGACGGATAATAAAACTATTTGCTGTAACGCACAAGCTCTTAGTCAATATCTCTGATGTAATGTCCAGATAACCCTATAATAATATAAAATTCGCAATTAGTTATTTGATTAGGTTTTAATGCTTATTTCAACACCAAGATAATATGAAAATAGAAATGAAATGAAATCTTTGAGCTTTACGTCCCACGATTATGCCAGTTGGTGATAACGGCTGAAGGAGATGGTGATGATGAGTAATGAATGAAATGGTGGAATGATGAAAGTGGGAGGAAACGGGAGAACCCCGAAAAAAATAAGCACACGGTGTTTGTCCACCACAAAGTCCACACGGCGCGAGCTGGGATCAAACTAGGGACTCCAAGCACCGTAGGTGAACGCTCTACCACTGAGCCACCGCCCCCCCTCCCGAACCAAACGAGTTGCCACTGGAAATACAACTCGAGTCTCTCGCGAGGAGAACCAAAATTCCGCGAACGTTTATTTTTATTATTATTATACGATAGAAAATTGCCCCCCTGCCCTCTCCAAATGACACTCCTACCAGTGTTTCTCCCAGACATGATTTTTGGGGGCACTGCCACCCGAAGTTCTGAGAGTGGCCCCCGAAGGAGACCAAAGTAATAAGTCTATAATTTAATAAGAAATAGAAAAGTACTAGGAGCGGCCCCCGGAATACTAAGTGTGTCCCCCCACGGAACATTTTTTCTGAAAGAATGACTGGCCCCTAAACAAGGAAGCCCGGGACTTCGTTTGTCGTTGCTGGTATTACGTATTTAAATAAATAATAATAATGAAAATTACAGAACATTTACTTTTTTGCGTCTACTAGCCATGTAAAAAAAAATTAGAAGAAGAAAAAGAAGACTACCCGTTTTCTTTAACAGTTTCAACGTGCACTTTTAGCAACACGCTTTAATAAAACATAAAACTTTAAAGAAACAAACAATATCTGTATCTGGTCTTGTCCTATGTGCAATATAATATGTATCTTATCTAGTGTTGTAAATAGAAAAAAAACGTTCGTTTTTTTCAGAAATGTACGTTTTTTTAGAAAAAAAACATTGCCTCTCGTTTTTTTTTCTAAATTTCGTTTTTTTTCAAATAGTCATTTCTAATGCATCTTACGTCTATTTAAGTATTAAATATTTTTATGTAGGTATAATCACCGTAAAATGCAACATAAATTAAACGCTAGATACTGATACGCTACAAATATTTTACAATTTACATGAATACCATACCTATTAACAATTCGGGTTTCAGCAGTTTTCATCAATATCAACTAAGAAATAAAAGTAGAAATGAAATTTTCTTTTTTCGTGAAAGCAGGCCTTTAATAAGTACGAAAATAATGTCACGAACAGTATAAAATTCATATAACTTGTCTAAAGATAAAAACTAATACTAATTTGCCTAATAGTATATTTCTAAATGTCATATATAAATAATTTGTCGACTAGATACATATGATATGCAAAGCCGGCTCTACCATATATGCAACACGTGCATTTGCATGGAGTGGCAAGTTTGGATGGTCCGGCAAAATCTGTCATAAGTATATTATTTAAATTAAATATTTCTTGTTGGAAACAGACTTTATGATGATGGTAGTTACATTTACTAAGCTGACCTTCTATTTGAATACTACATTCATAAATTAAGTTTAGGATGCATTAGTTTAAGGCCACATGGACAATGCTAAAGCAAATAGTCGAATAAATCCGAGCACAAATTGCTTGATTGTTGCCAAATGCAAGAATTCAATTCTGGAATAGTAGTGAATATCTGTTCCATTTAGTAAGTTATCACAGTTTTGATATGACAACTAGTCTTGTTTTTGTCAGAAACAAGTTCCTTATCATTGAAGACAGAAACAAGTTTTTTTTAGAAAATGTTAACAGATATAGAAGAGAAATCAAGAAATAAAGATAAAAGAACTAGTTGCACTGGAATTGCAAACTGATACATTGAGATTGAAGCTCGATAGTGAATTCTATAAAAAGGATTACCATCTATCCTCTGCAGGTGTGTTTCCTTTATGTTTCACTAACATAATAGATTAATATTAAAAAAACACACACACACAACGGGATTGCATTTTTAGTGAGTATTTAACCCTTATCCGGGCAACCGGGGCCTCCCAGGCCCAGTAGATTCATTTTTCTAAAATTTCTCAATAACCATACATATTTCGAAGATATAAAATACTGAATTCTTCTATCTTTCGTCGAAGTTAAAACCATGAACATATCGAGTTGGTAAAGCTTTTTTTTTTTTTAATTGAAAATCTTTTCCTGACGTAACCGGGGCCTAGGAGGCCCCGTATAACTTTAGTGAAATTCCTGTCAAATATTAGATCAAATTGTCACATAATTATATATTGAACACGTGACTATTGTAACCTTTAGTCGGAACAGTATGCGGCAAAAGACATTGAATTTTGAGTGTTCTGCACTTAAAATATATACTGGGCCTGACAGGCCCCGGTTGCCCGTTTACGTTACAAAAATGTCTGGACCGGATTTGCTATTCTGTTTGGTCGGCTTACAAAAGCGTGACACGAAGTTTCGCTACTTGACAAAAATATATACCGGCACATTCTAGACTAGTCTGAACAGTAAGTGACAATAGGCATTGATTTTGTGTATTCTACACTTAAAATATATACTGGGCTTCACAGGCCCCGGTTGCCCGTTTACGTTAAAAAATGTCTTGCCCGGATAAGGGTTAAGCCTTTCTGAGTGCCACTGCACTTACCCTCACCTTTGTTGTTCATGCTGGAGTAGCATACTTAAAATCATGACTTTTAAGATTTGTTCTTTCTGGAGAAAGGGGGAGGCGGCAAATTATGCCATTGCATGGGGCGACAAATTGACTAGGACCGGCCCTGATGATATGTATATAAAAGACACGAATATAGGATGACTCAAATTGAAGTAATGCAGGATGTTTCAAAATTAATGTTAGGGTTTTGAAACTTTGTAGTATCTATTACAATTAACTTACAATTATAAATATTATATCAAATGAAAGAGCAACTCAAACAGTTTTGTACGCACGCATGTACATGCATTGTTTCTTCTGTCTGCCGTTAGAAACAGCAAGCAGCAAAGATGTAAACTGGAGAGCAGAAAGTTCTTTGCGTTTTAACAAAGACTGAATCTGTACAGTGCAACGGTCTGTGTGAAGAATATTAAGGAGACGCTTGCAACTACGTCCTTATCGTTTGCTGTTGCTAAAGTCTACAGACTACGGTTTACATGCCAATTTCGCAAGTGAAATATTGCTGCATAACAATGAAGATTTTCTGGATCGTGTCGTCTTCAGTGGTAAATCGACATTTCACCTAAGAGCTAATGTGAACACTCATAATGTTTGTATCTGGCCGTCAGCAAATCCTCAGGAGATGGTACACTTGAAACGAGACTCTCCTAAATTGAATGTGTTTTGTGCCATATGGCGGAAAGTTTATGGGCCTTTCTCGCCTATCGACTAGATGTGCGCCGTGTGACGAATGAATCTCACATTGAACACTTGTAGCAAAGACTGTTTGAGGTGCTCTTTTACTTGATGCATTGTTTATAATTGTACTTAAAATGTAATAAGTACTACGAAGACTTAAAACCCCAAAATGTATTTTGAAACACCCTGCATTTCTCACCAACAGTGTTGGAACTAAGATGTAAAAAGGAGAAAATTTTCCTTATAAAGTTATTGTTTACAACTACGATAGTATTATTAGTCGAGACTATAACTACAACAACAACATGAGTTAGTAGTAAAACAAAATGTAATCAAATGTATACTCAGTGGCCCAGGTAGCCAAAGTGGCACACACGGGTGTGTCATTTGTTTAATCCACTCCTGTGTGGACACTAATTAAGATATCGGGATATTATTCTTGCAAAATATGGTTGGACTATAGTTTATTATATTAATTTTTTTCTTCTGGTGTCGAATTTCCTTCTCAAATTTCACCCCAGTCAAAAATGCGAGAATTTTCTGATTACGAATTTCCTCTACTACTTTTTTCCCTGTAGCTTCCTTCGTTGTAGAAAGACCTCCTTAAGACTTGCCAAGTAGATACCCCGGATGGATACCTAACTGATGACATCAATTGGACGGGCCTGCGCGCAGTGTTGCCACTTAGGGAAATTAAAATTTTCCTAAATTTGGGCAAAAATTAGAAATTTTTATTTATAAATCCGTACCTATATGTCCGAGTGCAAGTCAACTTACGCCAATCGAACATTTGTCCTTACTTAAGAAACGCAAGTTCAGATCGTTACAATGGGATAATTAGGGAACGCACGAAGAATTCATATTTAGGTTCTAACCTTGATTTTTCTAGTTTTTCCCTACTTTTCTGTTTACCGTAATATATTTTTGGTAATTACAAGTTTTGTTCCTTAAATATCGTCATAACACTTGTAGAATATATTAGTGGTGTACCAATGTTTAATTTAAGATAGTTTACGTCTGTCTGGTAGCAGTATTACCAGATACAGAAAATTTTAATTCCAGATTTTAGGGGGAAATTTTGGAAAAAATATCTCTTTTGTCTCTATTGTTTCCCTCTTGTTGGTTATATCGGACCAAACGTACCAGTATCTGGAAGTCTCGTCTTTGCTCTACACAACGCACTATAGAAAGTTTCAATAGGATAATTAGGGGAAGTACACTTGAGGTTTACAGTAGACCTTGTTCTCTAATTGGGAAGATAACTGAGATTTTTTTAAAGGTAGAATGAGATATTTTTTATTGACATGCTTACTTTATTAGATATCGTCATACTACTTGTAGGATATATTAGGGGGATACCAAATCTTATTTTAAGATAGTTTGTGTGTGTCTGATAGCAGTGTTGCCAGATACAGAAAATTTTAATTCCAGATTTTAGGGGCAAATTTTGGAAAAAATTCCCTTTTTTATTTCTATTATTTCCTTCTTGTTGGCTACATTCGAACAAACGTAGCAGTGTCTAGGAGCCTCATTCTTAGCCTAAGCAGAGCACCATAAAAAGTTTCACTAGAATAATTAGGGAAAGTACAGTTGAGGTTTATAATAAACCATGTTCTGTAAGTGGTAAGAAAATGGTGAATTTCTGAGGTAGAATGAGATTTTTTTTAAAATTTCATGCTTACTTTGTTATATATCGCCATGATACTTGTAGGATATATTCTTGGAGTACTAAGGTTTATTTTTAGATAGTTTTCGTCTGTCTGATGGCAGTGTTTCCAGCCAAAACAATTAATTCCCGCTTTTAGGTGAAAAATTCGGAAAAAATTCCCTCTTCCCCTCTAATATTACCCTCTTACTGGCTACGTTGAAACAAACGTACCACTACCTGAAAGCTTCCTCTTTGCCCTACAGAACGCATCATAAAATGTTTCAATAGGATAATTAGAGAAGTTGTAGCCCCGGCATATTTGATTTTTGCTTGTGAGGCGTAAAAAGTGTCAAAATTTCATGTGTATGACAGAATTTTTTCTTTCTCTCTTTGGATGGAAGCAAGCGACTACAGGATTTCACTGTACCTTGTCAACACACCAAAGATTCTTTTAGGTGATTTGAACCTATATAGCAGGAGTGGTACTAGATACAAAAAAAAATGAAATTCGGTTAGGGATTTTTTTGTAAATTTTCACCCCTACATTTCCCACCCATTGGCAACACTGCAATGCAACTTACACCAAAAAATAGTCACATCTATTTTCTAAAAAACAAGGCCTTAACCATATCAATCGAATGAATGGTTTTTGAGCAATAAGTCACTAACTGGAAATGTAGGAAAACGCCAAAAATGACCTGGGGCCGAAAGGAATAATCACACAATTTTGCTAGTATATACGTACAAAGAAACAAAAGATTTGTAAGTTACGAGGGCTTCGACTCAAGTTCTGTTGATTATTTCAATAATCTGCAACGTAAATCAATAAATAATAGTTGCCAGAAAAAAAAACAGACATTTGAAAAATAACATGAAAAAGAACGATGTTTTTTATTGAAAAAAACTTCACAGAAAAAAAAACGTTTTTTTACAACACTAATCTTATCAGGAACAACTGGAACCTTGTGAACATGTTTCAGAACACCGCAATCCCTCTTTTTGCTCCTACTCATTCCAATTTCCCACACCACCACACTGCAGCAACTTCTCAGACGGTAAGAGTGGTTTGACGACTTTGGAGAGCCATATGAGAACTCAAAATTATTCCGACTCGTCGAAACCAAAGGATTCGATCCAGAGAGGAACGAATCCTTGTTTGGAGGAATAAAATCGAAAAAACCACGGAATCATTTAACTTTGCGGAACCAAAGGATTCGGTCCGGAGGAACGAATTCAAAGGAATTGATTCCGCGAAAGGAACTAAACTGCCCATCACTACATGCACTCATTCATTTTAGCCCTAATACAGCTTTTGTAATCGTTTCACACTTCCAACATTACATCTAGAAATATGAAATACCGGTTTCCTACAGTATTGTGAAAATGTCCTCCGACAGTAGAATTTAATATCCTACACAATTCTGTTTCATATACAATCGCTCATTTTAATCGTAAAGTACCAGTGCAAGTCAAGTTTAGGCACACCACTTGAAACAACTGGGGAAAAATAGTTCTTTACTAATTTCGTTCTTATTGTCCTCCAACACATTTGCGCTGCGCGGCAAAACAATACTCCACTTGGCGTAAATAAAATTTAAGGGGGGCTACCAGAAGTAATTGTTGAAAAATTATAACTGTTTCGCTATTTCAGGCCTCATAGTGGTCTGTTTTATTCTAAATAGTTGAAAAATGACCAAAATCTCATCAAAAGGTAACTTTATACCTTGATGCCAAACTTGGGCATAAATTGAACTTTTCTCGACCAAAATATAGCTGAAATACGTAATATTTTAACATTTTAAGATTAAAAATTATTTTACTTAAATCTGTCAGCTAATAAAAAAATTAGATTACTTGTATTTAGAGGTTCTTTATTAACTACATACTTTCCACGGTTTTGTCTTCTGATCTGGATGGGGTGAGGCCAAGTTTCTACATTTTCATTATGTCCAAAAATACAAAATTAAAGTAATGTAATTAATACATAACATCAAGATTACCATTAACTGGTAATAAAATTTTTCTTGTACAATTGGTGTTATCAATTTTTTCTCAGTACCACATGATTGGTAAAAATAGGTATAACTTCTAACAGCATTCCGCAATAGGTAATACATGTCATTCTCCTTTTACACAATTACGATCAAAGCAAATCCCCGAAAAAAAAAAAATATATATATATATATATAGTGACCAACTTTAAAAAATTAACTTTTAGTTAAAAAAAAAAGTAACACTATGAACCCTGCTATTTCCGTATAAATACGGTAACACTCTCAGTCCGAACGTTGTATATATACAACGGGCTTTGCACATACGTTGAGTCCGAGCGTTGTATATATACAACGCGACATTTAAAAATTAAAAGGAAAAAAAGGAGCATGGCCTTGACTATCACGTGTTCACCCAAGTTGTTCAGCGATCAATTCCCCTTCAGAATGTAATAGGAAGAAGGGTCCTATGTTTTGTTTCAACGAAAGAAAACAATATGTACTGTGTAGGTGACGTAAGATGTTTTTGCGTCTTATCATCTACTGTAAATCACGTTGCACTGATTACGTTTTCAACACTTCCCTTAGGTTCGTAGGCGTCAAAACCATATACACGCACTCGCATCATATGCGTTCATTGCAGTGAAACGGGCGAACGTGCATTTATATTTTTCCTGTGTATTTTTCGTTCTCTTTTCTTAGAAAAATATGGATATTCCTTCTACGAGCACCGGCATTACAGAAAGAAGAGAATCTATATCAGGCAAAATTTTGAGCGATAAAGAAATTGCAGAACTGATGAATGATTCTGACTCAGACGGTTATGAGTTAGACAGTGAGGACACTGATTATTCTGTGCTCAGTGGCGTACCTGGGGATGAACAAGATACCTCGGTTTCAAGTGAACCTGAGGTTGCTCCGGTAAAGAAAAAAGCGCGGCGTTCCCATTCAAAGGCAAAATCTGATGCAGATTGGAGCGATAAAATTCAAATAAATGCAAAGCCCGTGTTTAGTGGTGTCCCGGGAATTCATCAAAGTGCTGGTCTATCTACAAAGTGTTCCCCATATGAAGTGTTTCAGCTGTTTTTTACCGATGAAGTTTTAGATATAATAGAAAGAGAAACTAATCAATATGCGAAACAGCAGATCGTGAAAAAGAAAAAAGAAAGACCACTGAAACAAAAATCTTTGTTTTCTAAATGGAAGCGTGTTACTTCAGTTGAAATCAAGAAATTTTTTGCACTAATTATTCACATGTGTCTTGTACGCAAACCAGCTTTACGGGATTACTGGAGTACCAATCCAATTTTACAAACCAACTACGCAAGAGCTATTGATATGTCAAGGGATAGGTTTTTCGAAATTTTGGCTATGCTTCATTTGAATGACAATAACTTCCTTGTCCCCAAAAATCAGCCCGATTATGATCCTCTGTACAAAATTCGACCCATTTTGGACATTATTACGCGGAAGTGTCGGGAGACGTATACACCCGAAGAATTTGTTGTGATAGATGAAGCTATTTGTGGATTTCGTGGGCGGGTGTCGTTTCGTGTCTATATGAAAGGGAAGCCCCGAAAATACGGTATGAAAATTTTCGAGTTGTGCGAAGCAAGAAGTGGGTATGTGAGTAATTTAGAAGTATATGCGGGCTCATATTCTGGTGACGCGCAGCATAATTCTGCACTGAACGTTGTGGATAGACTTTGTGAAAACATAAAAAACAAAGGGTATACAGTTTATATGGATAGATGGTTCTCCAGTCCTATTCTTTTCGATCATCTGTGGAAAAATAATACGAAAGCCGTAGGCACTGTTATGCCGAATAGACAACAAATGCCAAAGGAAGCTTTCAAAAGAAAACTACAAAGGGGAGAACATATTGCTATGCAAAGGAAGCATCTTTTAGCAATCAAGTGGAAAGATGTAAGAAAAGATGTATATATTCTCAGCACTGTTCACACCGATGACATGATTGAGCAGCCAATGTCCAAAGGAAGGCATCAAAAAATAAAACCTTCAGCTGTGGTCGACTACAACAAATACAAGATAGGGATAGACAAGTCGGACCAGCTGCTCGCGTATTACAGCTTCGAGAGAAGGTCTGTCAAGTGGTGGAAGAAGCTGTTTTTTCGTTTATTTGACTTATCACTTGTCAATGCTCATATACTGTATGGGAAGAAAACAGGAAAACATATCGCACTTCGAACTTTTTATGCGAACGTAGCAGAAGGACTGCTGCACTCAGCAGGCATAGAAGTACAGGGACCATCCCAGTCTTCATCCGGTGGAAGGCTGGTGGCAAGGGGCCATTACCCATACAGAGTTCCCTCAACATCCACAAATCCCAATAGAGTAGGACAAAGGAGATGCAAAGTGTGTAGCATCCGCACGGGGAAGGGAAGTAAAAAATTTACTAGCATTTATTGTCCGATATGTGACGTTGGGCTTTGCGTGGGAAAGTGCTTTGAAATGTATCACACTAAAGAGAAGTACTGGGACTTTTAGATCTGAAAAGACATTTTCTCTTAAGTATAAACGCAATATTACACATCGGATAAGATTTTAACATATAATAAATTTTATGAGTGTATTTGTTTTTTGTGCAAGTGTATTTTTTAGTGTGTGCAATAAGTGAAAAAACTGACAAAATGCAACCATTTTTCTCAGGACCATCACATACATTCCAAACAAGGTAAACGGTTAGCTTTTCTAATTTTGAATATTTGATATATTTACTGTATATCCTGTTAGTTTCTAAGAAATTGGTTTAAAATCAGTAGAGATATGAAATTTTAAAAATACCTCTAAAAAGTGCCGGACAGGGTGTGTGACACGTTTAAATACCCGTCGGGCTCAGAGTGTTAAATATATGGCACAAAAATATAGAGTAAAAGATACGAACAAACATGTACTAGGTGGAAATTGAAAGGCACGAATGTTATCTAACCAAGGCAGGGCAGTGCAAGGCTGGCGGGTCCGAATGGAGTGCATCTGCCACAATGGGCGTTTTTGACTTTAGTGTCCCTTTCACTAGTGAGGCTACATCAGACATCAACCTAAAGCTTAACGTGTTATTCGAACCACACAAGCTCACACCGGGAATCGAACCACGGTTTCCCATTCAAAGGCGCGTATGACAACCGTGTACAAGTTGTGATAATACGTGAGCTGTCGCACTGATACGAATAGCTATAGCACTTTTAATGGTTTCATAGTAGCAATGTTACACTTGTAAACATATAATACAGCAAATGGGGCATGCTTAAACCTGACTAGCACAAAGTTACCATTTTCATGACGAATTATTCTTAATCAGTAAAAACTTTCACCTCTTGAGGCAAAAAAAAAAAAAAAAACCTGCATGCATATTGTACTCCTTAAAAGATTGTGTAAAACATAAATGAATACTGGCTTGTCCCTAATTGATCATACAACTTCGAAGTAAATAACATATGATCATCATAGGGTTCATTAACGGTTAAGAGCCGGAGTAGCCCAAACATTTTAAACAAACTTAATTCAAACCTTTACATTTTCGACCTATTCCACGGCACAACAGCCTTTATTGATAAATGAACGAACCTAAATATATATAAAAACATTAAAGTAAAAAAATATACAATAAACTTATGACATCTGGGTTTCACCAGAAAACAAAGGAAGTGATATCATATGAAACATTTGTCTTCCACGTTTATGAAAATCCGTCTGCAGCTGGCCCACTGTTTACTACCTGACAACAAAATCACAAGCTTATACGTCTCTTACACCGCTACATAATTATTTCGAATGCATACCTGAAAGAGTGATTCAGTCTTAATAATTTTCCAGGAAGACGTTCACATTGGTAACTTAGGACTAATCCCTGGAACCATATATTTGATGAAACAAATAGCTCACATCGAACTAAAATAATATTTCTCATCAACACAAAATTGCTTTAATAAATGTCAACATTTACTATAAATTATCGATACATTACAGGTTTAGACGCAAAATATATTCAGTAAGACAGCACTAGACTAGACTTTACACGGCTCTCTTAATCATTCATCAGTGTTGCCAGCTTAAATTGTAAAATTCTTATTTTTTAAAAATTGATACTTCAGAAGAACACTAAAAAAAATGAATACCTACGTAACCATTTGCGTCATTGCAACGCAAAATCTGCGTTTTAGTTTGCGATAAAAACCAAAGCAGTCAAATTTTATTTTTGCAAATTTTGTGCTGCGTTACGTTCCGGAATTTTTGAGAATGCTTGTACTATACGGAATAAGACCCAGGGATTGAATTATCAATCACAGAAGTGCTGTCATTCCAAGGATGTTATATAATAGAGGACCTGCCCATCTTCAACATATGAACTCAATGAAGCCAAAAAACAACCGAGCATCGTCTGAGCCGACAGGTCTGATTGGCTACTCCCCTTTCCGTCATGATTGTTGGCTCGAAACATTGCGATCTTAGTGGCGCGAATAGGGCAGTAGGTGTGGCGAAGCTGTGACGTGTGGCTTCACGATGTTGTTGTATGGGCAGATCCTCTATTTTATAACATCCTTGTGTCATTCATACACATTCAAACTGTTATCCAGTGGCGTAGCAATAGCGTAGGCAGGGTAGGCATTGCCTAAGGCCGCAAGTCATTCGGTATATTATTCGGCGCCCCAAGTTTTCGCGGTCGTCATTTCCGAACATGGCAAGAACAAGAATTCCTGCTCACTTCGCTCGCAGTTTATTACATTTGCGTATCAACTTACTGGCATTACTGTAAATTCCTCGAGGTTATAGCACTGTATGATTAAGAAATTAATCCTCGTGTATTAATACGATATCAGTCCTATATTACATGTATTCAACTTACTAACTTTAAATAAAATTCCTCTGCGAAACAGGCTTTCAACAATAATGACCTACAAGATCTTGATTAAAACGAGTTAAAAAGTGTTGCCATAATTATGAGTCACAGCACAATTGCCAGATACCGCGGCTACACAGAACCAAGCACAAACATCAAGGGTCGGGCAAATAGGATAACTCCCCGGGGCGCCAACCTCAGGGAACGCCCAAACGAACACCCCAAATTAAATTTTCGAACAAATTTTCTAATATAACTGTAATAAAATGTAAAATATAAACCAGGACTAAGTGTATGGAGGGAAAGATACCTTTTCTTCATTTCCCAAAGTTCGAAATTGTAGAAAGCTTCCTTGGATATCATGATATGGACGCAGGGGCGGATCCAGAGGGGGCGCCCGGGGCGATAGCCCTCCACAGAAGAGGAAACTTTCTTATTTTATATAAATAAAACCCATCCCGAAGTTTGGAGCCCTTAAAAGTAGCAGTATGAAAACCCACCGCCCCCCTCCCCAGAAGTCGGTCCTAAATAAGCCCCTGTATGGGCGTACACTGTGCAGAAAATTATAAAGATTGATATTAACCCTAGGAACACCAAGGTAATTTTAGGTTACATTAAACACCAAGGGGTGTGAGTCTCACAGAAACCCTTTGTGTTCCTAGAGTTAAGAAGTGCAGAGGGCAAGGCTACGATGGAGCATCTTGTAGCCCAGTCAATAAAGGTTTTTGCAAGGAAAAAATTTGGGTAAAGCTGATTTTCTCCCAAGTGATAGACCACTATGAAAGGAACATTTTCCCAAAAGTCCCCGCCCCTCCCCCTGGAGCTTTCCCCACCACGCCCCCTCAAAGTTAAAAAATGGGCGTTTTAGAAAAAAGGCCATATCTTCAAAACTAATGGACATATTGACATGCTTCTTTTTTTCTCGTAATCTGTGAAATGTGCTCTACAATTTTGTATTCCTTAAAGTTTTTCATAAACCTAATGGTTTCTTGGCAATTTTAACCTAAAGAGTAAAAAATGAAAAAAATCGCCCGCGCCATTTTGTTTTTCCTCTTATATTTCCTTAGTGAGTTGTGATATGGAAAAATGTTTCAAATAAATCTTAAAGAGCATAAAATTATCTTTCCAACGGTGTATATATTGTGGGGGTTACTCTTAAAATTAGCCATGTAGCGAGGTAAGTTTGAAGACGAGCGGGCTCAAATTTTCGCCTCAAATATCAGTCACTATGTTTCATTTCGAAAGAAAAAAAAATAACAAAGCTTTTTTTTCCAAATAATAAACCACTGCATGTTAGAAAAGCATTTTTGTTTAGTCCTGCCTCCCCTGTGAAGCTTTAACCCTCACTCTATCCCCATTACCATTCCAAATTTAAAAATAAGCGTTTCTGACAAAACGTATTATCTCCAAAACTATTCAACACAGTGATAATTTTCACATTCTGTTTTATTCTTAAAAAGTGATAAAATTATTTTATTTTATTTTCTATTTTTTTATAAATCTAAAAATTTCTAGATAAACAAATAAACTATAAAAATTTGAAATATTTTTGTTTGCTCTTCCTTTCCCTATTTTTTGCCTTGGATCTCCTCAGTCAATTAGCGTATGAAATTATATCTATAATATTTTTTATTATGTTTACATCTTAATATTAAACGTGTCCGCTTTGCTTACTGCAGTATTTTCAACTTAATCTTCCGTAGCTATACAGTATACTATTTAATTTTCGGATGATGATTCTACAAGTTCTTCCTCGGAATAGAAATGTAAGTTTAGGCAAGACAGCCCATACAGTGCTCACACATTGCAGAACAATCTATTTTAGGGGTTTTTTTTTTTTCATTTACAGTATTGCCTACATCCTTTCTTACACGAACATGATATTATGTACAGAAGCTCGTCTGGTGCAAATGACTTGCATGTGGGAATAGGTTTCAATGTCTTTTTGGAGCGTCCGTTTTCTTTAATTAATTCTATCCTCCAACCCCATTCTGTGTCAGGAAGTTTATTTCCTAACCATTTCTGTACTTGCAAAAATACTCTGAGGGAATGTTCATTACACACTTCAGAAGTTGGAGGTAATTTGGCCAGGTCAAAGTTAGATCTTAGTGAACTTTTCTTTGTGAAAGACAAAATTCTGTGGTATCGGGCTTCATTCAAATTTGAGTATTTTCCCAAATCATACAAAGCCAAAACTAATTTTTCACCTGTAGATAATATTTCCCCTTTAGATTTTGAAATATCCAAAAACACTCTGGCCCAGTTTTGAAATTCCGGTGATTTGAGCATATCTATTACATTTAATTTGCCCATACCATAAAAACACGATGTCGTGTCACATCCTGTAAACGCATGACAGAACAAAAGTAGTTGCCGGCAATCTCCAAACTTTTCAATCAATGTTTCGATCCTGAAGTACCGTGTGTTCGGAGTCACACCACCTTTCTCTTTACAGAAATAAACAGAAGAACTTTCTTTCTCAGGAGACAAAGCAGTAAGTAAGACTATCAGGTCAGTATCAGATCCTACAACAATAACTTTTGAAGCAGTTTTCAACTGTTGAATGGCCGTCATTACAATGTCAACATCTGCGTCTTCCTCTGCTGTAATTACAGTCAATCCCCGTTTCACGAGTTCAGACCCCAGAGCCAACGATAATCTCTTCTTATTGTTTCTATTACCTAAGAACTTGTCTTTTCCCGTGGCACAGATTGTGTTTTGACAAAAAATTATGTCTTGTGAAGATTTTTTCGCCGCTCTCCTGTTTTGTTCTTCATTTTTCGTGGTAGGCTCACTAGGGTAACCATCAAAAACAACGATAGATTTTTGATCATATTTATTAAGAACATGTGTACAATAGTTCTCTAAGACAGCTCCAAAGGTACAATTTTTTGGCCATGGCAGATGGTGAAGAAGAAACCCTCCGTCTACAATATATGTTGCATCCTTTACATCTAGTTCTTCGATGACTCCTTCTTCAAAAACTTTCATCAAGGATGATTTTGTACCTTTTCGAAGAGAAACTTCGTCAAACAGAGCTGGTGGGCGTACTGCCAATTCATATTCGTAATATGTCTTTAGTTTGCTGGCGCACAGGCACACAATATCCGATTAAAAAGCTGTTGAGAATTGATATTGACTTCTTTCGATCTTACTCTTGCTGACTTCTGTGCTGCCTGTGTCTTCACCTTTTTTGTGCAGTTTGAGTTCTTGGAAATTTTTACATTTAATTTTGTTCATGGTAGACAAACCGACATCGTATGCTTGATCACAGTTTATTGAATCATCACAAACAAACCCAGTGGCCAAAGAGACCAGTTCACCAGACAACTTTGTAAAAGGATTGTGTTCTTGTAACCAAGCTGTAAACTTCTGTAAGTCTGAAAAGTCTTTCTTCTTTCTGGATTCTCGTAGTTACACGTGCTGTTCGCTAAACTGCATTGCTGTTCCGAAAAAATCTTCTACAGCCTCATGGACTTTGAGAAAGAATGGTGTTCCAAGTACCCATTTTGAAAGAGTATTGTCAGTAATGCCACGGCCATGTGTCAGTCCTCCAACAGATTTCATGGGTCGCATCAAATCTTGTTCTATGCACATATCAGACCACGTTCCTGACCAGTACTTGCCTTTCCGCCTAATAGTGAAGAATCCTTTCTCCTTAAAAAGGACTAGTTATTGATTTGTGAGTTTTGATTCAAGTTTGCACATCTCTTGTGCATACAAGTGGGCGGATTTAGCATAGGGGAGATGTCCGGCAGCATGAAAATATGGGAGAATTTGAATTGTTGTATTCATATGTAAATCCCAGTTTCTGATCTTTCTGCAAAGATAAACAGCATTATAAGGTCAATTCACCTAAGGAGATTAACCCACAGCTTAATTGTTCTGCTTGAAGTTCTAATCTCCTGCAAGAAATCGTTAAATTTGCTCAAAGCTTCTTTAACAGCTGGTTCTTCTAGAACATCTTCTTCATTAAAACTCTTTTCAAGAAGATCTTTAGAAATATTTTCCAAATATGCAAGATAGCCATTTATTTCAGGAAAACTGCTCTTCATCACTTTAACAATCGCACAAGCAGAAAGGCTATATGCACGGACAGCTCTTGCGTATGCGTGACTATTCAAGTGTGGTTCACAGTCAGTTTACCGTAAACTGTAGCCCATAGGTCTTCCAAACCACTCCCCTCCATTATCTTTCCAATAACACCCATAAAAGACATTAATAGATGGAATCCTCCTAGCCTCAGAATAATTTTTGACACTTCACTGTTGGGATTTGCTGACGCTACAATTTCAGCCGCCTTTAAAAACAATGGTTGATCGAACGTAACAATACAGGCACGGCGTTGCTTCTGACATTGTTCTGCAGCATAACTGAGAGCAGAGAAAATTGTTGATGGATTGCTAGGATCCATGTTTATAAAGGAAATTCCTAATATATATGTATCCTCACAATCTTCTCTTCTACTCATTACGGAGGTCATGAATCCATATCACCCAGGCTGCATATCTGCGCCTGCAATCCACAAAACATTCATTGGAAATATGGGGTGTACCGTTCGACATTCAATTCCTCTGGTAACTTTCAAGTCATTAAAATCTTCCACAAAAATATTGGAGAGCCCACTATGGTGACTTTTTTTGGCATACGAAAGAATACGAATAGTTTCAGGATTAAATGTTCCTAACGGAGTTCGTTTCACCTCCACTTCTGTTTTAACACATTTACTTAGTGTTATGCATTTTATCCCTCCATGATATTTGAGGCGAAAATTTGAGCCCGCTCGTCTTCAAACTTACCTCGCTACATGGCTAATTTTAAGAGTAACCCCCACAATATATACACCGTTGGAAAGATAATTTTATGCTCTTTAAGATTTATTTGAAACATTTTTCCATATCACAACTCACTAAGGAAATATAAGAGGAAAAACAAAATGGCGCGGGCGATTTTTTTCATTTTTTACTCTTTAGGTTAAAATTGCCAAGAAACCATTAGGTTTATGAAAAACTTTAAGGAATACAAAATTGTAGAGCACATTTCACAGATTACGAGAAAAAAAGAAGCATGTCAATATGTCCATTAGTTTTGATGATATGGCCTTTTTTCTAAAACGCCCATTTTTTAACTTTGAGGGGGCGTGGTGGGGAAAGCTCCAGGGGGAGGGGCGGGGACTTTTGGGAAAATGTTCCTTTCATAGTGGTCTATCACTTGGGAGAAAATCAGCTTTACCCAAATTTTTTCCGAACTTTGATGTTTTTTGACCTTCATTGACTGGGCTATTGCCCTTTATACACTATAGGATAGATCCTAGGAAATATGTTACGATTTGTCCTAGAGTCAAAATCTCAACGTGTATGGTATCAGATCGCATGTCATTTCCTCTGTTCTTAAAGATCCTATGAGATTTCTCTTGTTTAGAGCACGCTCTATTTCGCAAAGAAAATTCGTAAGATTTTGACTTAAGCGACAGCGGGTGAGAAAAAGTGAAAAGAAAACAAATGAAACAAACAACTATGCGGTATGTTTTGCTAAATTATCTTCTGATCGCGCAGGTTTACTTTCGTTGCACCGCTCGAAATAATTATTGAAGAATTATAATTTGTCACTGATATCCTAAATGATTTGCGCTGAGCGACATGAAAATATATCATATGGCATAGATTCAAGGGGACCATTAAAAGCAATTATTGAAAAACTACAATTCTTTTACGGTTTGCCTATAAATACGGCGTCCGAATGTATATAAGAAAAACACATACTAACCTGTGCCAGGTGGTCAGTGAAAAGCCCAAATACTATCTGACCGAATCAAAACAGGTCGAAACGAGGGGGTGGGTCCGAAGGAAGCAGGCGCGTTCGCAAAAGTAGTGAAAACGAGTAGGTTTTGTCAATGTTGCAAGTTTGAATAGCACTTGTCATGGTATTATGCTAGTAGCGCTCCACTTGTAGACATGAATTGCAGCTTCTGTAAACTGTGCAGAAATAATCGGTGGTGGAAAATGTATCACCGGTCATCTTTTATATGCACTAACTTAGGTAAATGTTTCACTAAAGGGGTCCAGGAGAACGTAAAAAATACAAAATTTACAGAAGAAATAGAAGATACAAGTACTTAAACCTATCACACCCTAACCAAATCTAACTTAATAAAACTAAACGAACCTAACATTAATAGAAAAAAGCGAAATTATCATTTTTTGGAATTAATGCTGGACCCCTATACTAATATAATCTAACATAACCAAACCTAACCTAACCGTAACTAACCTAAACTAATGTGAACAGAAACTACCGAATTTGCAACATTTCTTAGAAAAAAATAGCTGGATCCCTTCTGCTAAACATTGTCCGTCACTTGCTTTAACCGTAGTAAAACACTTTTGATGATTTTACACTGATAAACCTACACTTGTAAACGTAAAATGTAGGTGTGTTACTTTGTATTTAATTCTATTGCTTGCAGAAATTTGTTCTTTATAAATATATCTTTTAGGAAAGTATTGAATTTTACCTATAAATCTTCTAAGATATGGTACACCAAAACTACACAAGCACCCTGCTGATTTTTATGCTTCTTTTTAGAGGTATCCAATTTAACAGTATAGCGCCTCATTAATATAAGTAGGAGGCAGTGTAGTTAGAATAGGAACTCATCAATTTTGTATTTTTTATTAATTTTGTATTTCATAGTATTTAAAATCGTCATTCGGTCAGACAGGAAAACACGTGTATGGCACAAAACGATGTGATTTCCTGCTAGACATGTCAAAACATTTTTCCGAAGATAAATCCTAAGATATTTCATAGGATTTATTTCGTAGTGTACAGAGACCAAAGAACAAAAGTGTAAGAAGAGATTAGATTCAATACTCAGGAACATCATAAAATTCCGTCTGCAAAATTGTGTGACCAGATTATTTAATAACAAATAAATAGAAACGATAATATTAATCATAATAATGAATAATTAGGTTTGTTTTGTAGAAGTTACATTGAAATTGGGGATTATTGAACAACTTATATTTTTAATTTCATAGATGCCATTAAATGCATGTTATTGCTCGTAGAAAATGAAAGACAGGAGATACTGCAAGTAAATGTTATGACGTTTAAAGAAATAGGCAAGTGTAATATCAATTGCTTTGAATTGCAATTAAAATGCGATTTCTTTAGCTTTGTTAACTCCACGGGAAGACAAATAATCAATACGTACCCACGGAAAGGGAAATATTATACGGTAGCATTTTTTTCTATGAACCAGTAATACATACAAAAACTTTACATTTCCAAATGAAACTACATACATTAAGGTATCACTTCAAAAAAGTGGGGCCTAGTTACCGCGTATTGGGCTTCCTAATCGCCGGCCTGAGTCCACGTCTCATATAGCCACGTTGCTGAAGAGGCGATAAACTAAAATTCAATCAAATTGAAGAGAACAATGTCTGGAATATAATTATATATATATATATATATATATATATATATATATATATATATATATACAGTATAACCTCGTTAACAGGAACTCGCTTAAGCCGAACACTCGGTTAGGACGAACAAAATTTCGGTCCCGGCATCGCTGTACGTTATCTTATAGGAAGTTTTATCGGTTAACACGAATTTCGGTTAGCACTAATTACGAACTAATTTTTAGTCCCTTGAGTCAGTAAAGGTTTTCATTTAACACGAACTTTCAATCCTTTTTTTGTTTGTTTGTTTGTTTGTTTCTTTTTAGATCATTTTTCTTATTTCAGATTTCACTCCAGATCGGTTTTTGTCATACAGTATTTATACAGACGAAAATTACCTTGTAAATAAGAGAAAAACCAGAAACAAGTATCTTTCCTCTCTTATGAGTGTTCATTCTGTCTTCCGTCAAGCGCTGAACATGCAGGTGGTTGGCAGACGAGCTGCTGGCGACAGCTCGAAACAAAACATCTCTCCCCTGTAACTCCAAACTGGTGACAGCAGTCATAAATACCTTTCCGTTACTAGCGGTACCCAACCTGCTAGCGGAGTTATCAATTTTATAACGTGACCTGGATTTTCTGCGCGGAAACTTTTTTTTTTAATCTTCGAAGATATAAAAATAAACTTACTGTAGTGTTTTCCCTTTTCAGAGGATGGTACCGAGACTGAAACTAGTCTCGATCTTAACTCGAATTTGAGACCGAGTTGTGCTTTTCGAAATCGAGACTAGACCGAAACTCTGTCTTGTCTCGATATAATTCTGTGGATGGTATCAAAACGGAGAATAGTCTTGGTCTCGTCTCGAATTTGCAACTGAGAGGAGACCGGGACTACTCAGTCTCGTCTCGATACCATCTCTAGTGTTTTCTATGACATACATAATAAACTGTAGTGGTATGTATAGTCTGTATACTGTATACTCATTCCGTTCAGTAGATACTTTTGTTTTCCTTTTCTTTGACACGTTTTCACTTTGCACTGGCTGTAACGGAGGCTCTAATACAACAGGGGGAGTCACATGTGCTTCTTGGTTAATAGACACTTCAGGCTGTTTACAGTCGGGCGAGAGGTCAGATGACAGGGTCGTTGCAGTAGTGGGAATCATCTTGGAGGTAGCATGAGGGGCACTGCCCTCTTTACTCTGCTTCTCGGATACAGCTGACTGAAGAGATTCACTTTTGAGGGGCAACTGGGGAAAATTCCTCTCATCCTGTAAATTAGGAACCGAAGGGGAGGGGGTGCTCTCTAGAACCATTGGTTGGGCAGTAGAAACCGTTGGCAACTGTAAATCGGGTGAAGAAGGGCAATAACTAGGAGTTTTCGGCATCTTACCACTGAAAAGTTCAGTCATCTTAAATGCAGTGGGAGCTGAAGTAGATATCACCTGTGGTTTAACTTTCCGTGGACAGGCACTTGCGACGTGGTTCGGGGCCAAACAAATAAAGCAGGTAGGCGGTTGACCTTGATACATGACACTAGCACGACACCCACGAACCACAATTTTAGAGGGAATATGTTTCCCTAAAATCATTTGAATGAGTCTATTGCCATTATAAACTGGAAATGGTAACGTACTGGACCACAGTTCCTCCGTGATATGTATCACTTGTCCATAGGGGCGAAGCACTGCACTAAGTTCATCATTAGTGATTTCCATGGGGAGATCCAATATGCGTACACGGGTATATTGTATACTTGCACTGGACAACTGTACTTGACTTATTGTGCCATTTTCATGCTCAAAATTCATGGTTTCCGGGTGCTGACGAAGAAAGGTGTCCACGTGATCTTGACATTTAAACTTGATGTACAAACTATAATCCTCATTATGAAGTTGAATCGCTGCAATATCCTGAATATGTAATTGCAATTCGGTAGTTAACCAAGCCTGTATCCTGGCTACACTGGGCCTGATAGTACGCGTCATCTTGTCAAATGCAATTCGAACTGTATTTTTACGTAAAGCATTCATTGTAAGTGGTACAAAACTATCGTAGAGTGACACAACAACTAAGATTCACTAAACAAAACTATTCAGAAATCCGGGTTAGGTACACTGACAGACACACTACTGAAATTGTATCAAACACAAAGGCCGTCAAGGCGAACGTATAACCTAGTTACAGCGGAGCTCACACACGAGGTGCACTAAACCGCGTCTCACAACGAACTGCGTCTGAGCCACCGCCGCCCCTTTGACCAATAAAGTAGCCATTTGTAACTACAAGTATAATATTAATTCACCATATGTTTATAATGCATAAAACAATAGAAATGTTCAAATCAGATGTAAAATTTTTCAATGTTCCATGTTAACTAGCAACAGAATGTAACCTACTCCGCAAATATAGTGATATCACGAGTTATAATATTGTTGCCATAATCGTTGTCTAAAAATATCCTTGACGCTTCGTGTCTATATCTGTGGACAATGTGCGAATTAGAAAGGGTGTGAAGAGGAAATCCCCTTTGGGAATACTTGATGTATGGTATAAACAACATGGAACACTGAAAGGTTTACAACTGATTTGAACATTTCTGTTGTTTCATCCATTATAAATATATGGTGAATTAACCTTTTACTTCTAGTTATAAATGGCTACTTTATTGGTTAAAGCAAAAAACAAAAACAAAATTTACGCGAGCGGGAATTAAACCCGGGACACTTTGCACAAAGCCGTAGATGCTCCTCACTCTCCCACGTCGACATTTGGTAACTTTATATGTCGTATCATATATGCGGCAAGTCGGTAACTTTAAGACGCTTTTTCGCCGTTATTTTTGGCTATTGCGCTCTCCCAGTTTGCAAAAGTAAAACTTTAAATTTCACTACAACCTCGCGCAAGATGGTCCCGAAATTCATTTACCAAAGTCTGCTTTCTCTTTGTAAGAGTAGTATCTGAAGTTGGTTAACCATAAATATACAGGGTGGTAGGTAACTCCACCGACAAACTTTGGGAGGTGGTTCCTTATATGAAATGAAAGAAAAAAGTTCTGATAAACATAGGTCGAAAAATGTCTCCTTTCAGAGTTATGAACCTCCGAAAATTTGAAAAATCATGTTTCGAAACGCCCTACCTTAGAAACTATGGGACCTATCTCAAGCGGTTTAAGGAATTACACAGGAACTAGTATGCGATCTATCTAAATATCCATATTTTATCATCCTCCGTTATCGGCGAAATGAACGCGCCATTAATACTTAAAGGAGTATCCCTATACCTCAACTTCCATTTTACAGTTCGTTTTGCCGATAACGGACCACGGTAGAACATAGATATTTAGATAGAGCGCATACAATTCCTTAAACCGCTTGGGATCGGTCCTGTAGTTTCTAAGGCAGAGCGTTTCGAAACGTGAATTTTCGAATTTTCGGCGGTTCATAACTCTGAAAGGAGACGTTTTTTGTCGCATGTTTATAAGATTTTTTTCTTTCATTTCATATAAGGAATCACCTCCCAAAGTTTGTCGGTGGAGTTACCTACCACCCTGTACAGTCTTCATCACCAGATCAAAGTTTCAAAACCGTAACTTCTCGTACGAAAGACGAGAAGTAGTAATAAGATAACGTGATGAATCACCAAACGAATATTTAATGACATCACACATACACACACAGACATATGAATATATACATAGATACATACATATACAGGGTGTTTTGTAATTCCTATTACAGCGCTTAGGGGTTGGAAGTAGATACGAAAACAAACGAAAAAATTTATTACACCGAAATTGAAAGCTACGTCCTTTCAAGCTACGAGCGCGGAAAAATGCAGAAAATTGAACTTTGAACATCAATAGCGCAAAGACTAATAATATTATATGAAAGGTGAGGTGAATTTCAGAGGAAACCACACCTGTGCAGTCAGGAAATACGAAGTTCAAGAGTATGGGGAAAGTACATACAGTATTTCGCAAATTATGTCAAGGTCTCATAGATAATTGTGGATTGAATGGAGCAAGACTTACTGAAATGTTGCGTAATTTCCCGATCATCCTGAATGTATTTTTCGGAACCATAAGTATATTTTTCTCTGAAATTCACCAAACCGTTTCTTCTAACACTATTACCCTTTGACGCTATTAATGCTCAAAGTTCAATTTTCTGCACTTTCCCCGCGCTGATAACTCGGAAAGATGCCGCTTTCGACTTTGGTGCATATAGAAATTATTAAACAGAGTATATAGAATGTAGGATTGAAACCCATTTTATCCAGTGTATAGACTAACTGAGCCTCAATAGGGGTCTATAGACCCTATAGCCCTCCCCTTAGATCCGCGCCTGTATCTATATCTATCTATCTATCTATCTATCTATCTATCTATCTATCTATCAATATTTATATAGGTATATATATATGTGTGTGTGTGTGTTTGTGTATGTGTATGTATGTGTGTGTGTGGTTATGTATGTGTGCGTGTAACAAGGGATGGAGCGTATACTCACCTAAAAAATTAGCATTACATCACTGATCATCACTGTATCCCTTAGCCTTGGCGCACAATCGTGGGACATTAAACTAGATACTTAATTTCATTTCAAAGCATATTAGTAGTGTTCTTCCTCCAAAACTAAAGGGAAATGTAGTATTGAACATCGGTAATACCGTACGCCATAGGTGTCGACTACATGGGTATGGCCTTGGCTCCGAGACTCAAGCATCCGTTGGAAATTTTCAATGTGTGCTCATAAAACTAGTATCGAAATAACATTTTCATGACATTGACAAAAACTTAGTGCATGTGACCGCAAGTTTCATTTCATGGGCGGATGCTTATACATTGAATAATTGTTTATTAATATAACTTTTAGCCTCCTTAGGTATACGGCACATAGAGAATTGAACGATATAACATTATACTACAACAATAAATTTATATTATAAAATTGAAAGTGACTATTTTTGTGACTCCTAATCTCTTGAACCAGCCGACCGATCTCGATCAAATTTTCAACATGGATAAGGTTTGGGCCTGAGAGTGTTTTCATTTAAGTTTGACGGTAAAACTTAGGACAGGGAAAAGGGGGAGTTATAAAATAATAAATAAAACTTAATAATTCTTGAACCAAACGACCAATCTCGATCAAATTTTTAACATAGATGAGGTTCAAGCCTGAAATGTTATCTGTGAGTTCACTTCGACGGAGCAATGTAGGGAAAAAGGAGGATGGGGAGATTTACAAAAATCAATATAAATAAAAATAAAAATTACTAAGTTTGTGACAATAACTCTTGAACCGATCTCAATCAAATGTTTAACATGTGTGAGGTTCGGTTCTGGAAAGTTTTTTAGAGTTTGTTTCACTTTGATGGTAGAACCTAGGGGAGGGGAAGAGAGGGGAAGATATAAATAAAATAAGTAAAAGTTAATAACTTTTGAAACATCCGACCGTTCTTGATCAGACTTTCAACATAGATGCTGTTCAGGCCTGGAGCGATTTTTTATCATTTTACTTTGACGGTGCAACGTAAGGGAGGGGGAGGAGGGAGATATATGTATGTAAAAAAATTAAAGTGCTGTCTTTGTGACTTCATCACTCTTGAACCAGCCAATCACTGGAGGTGAACGCTCTACCACTGAGCCCCCGCCATAGTTTTCCAGTTCGCTGAGTTGATTACTGATACTTCCGATATCTTTTACGACCAAATTCAGCCTCGTAACTTGGGGAGAGGGAGATATATAATAATCAGTGGGGGCTAGTGTTAGTGTTGCAGCGTTAGGCAACGACCAAAGTATTTCAAGAAAAAAATATTATCAATAGTAGTGAAGAACAGAAAAAAATACTTTTTAATACTCGCATATATACACTTTAAATAACATATTTTTTACTTCTGTAACTGTCCGTTCCGTTAATCCGTTTTAAAAAGCGAAAAATAATCCGTCACAGAGTCTCTAATTTATATTGTGTTGCAGCGAGCATACAACGACCAGATTCCTTCAGGGCGGCAATTGGAGCAAATGTTAAGTCTCCTTTCCCCTATCTCACAAGGAACCCTAGGTATCTATCAGAGCCCGATTTTCATGAAACTTTGCATATAGAGAGAGTATCTCGGGAAACTCACACAGCCAAAATTGTAGCTGCAGAGTACAAGACGTTGAGACACTAGGGCCCAAGAAAGATCAAAAGTGGAACGTTAGTACATTAAGGACATGGTGAGAAAATGCACGTTTTTCTTTAAAACTAATCATTGTAGCGACACGAAATGAGCATACATGGATACCAGATGGTCGATATGATCGTCTAAAAGTTATAAAAAGAGTATCCGCCATCTTGAAAGAAGCCATGTTACTGGTGTGATTGGTGTAAATGAGAAGAGGGTCATCCGATGCATTAATTTTAATGTAAATAGTCACAAAAACCTGTTGGTGAAGTCTGTTGTTGGATTACATTATTCCTGTGCTTCTGGTAGAGTGGTTTAGGTACAAGATAAGCAAAGTGTATCTCATGACACTCGACCAGATGCAGGGTATGGAGCGCTATAAATGGACTGATATGACGTTCTGATTTCTGTTCGAATTAGGCCAAGTCTAATAAAAAGTTACTAGTTAATGTCAACCATGACATCATTATGAAGATTGAACCCGTCATATCAGCACATCACACCAATTACATGCTGACTGTGACACAAATGATGTGCTAAAGTTACATTTTGCTCGGTTTTCTAGTTCCACTGATCCCACTCATAGCGCTCCATAATCTGCATCTGCTTGAGTGTCATAAGGTACACTTTGCTCATCTTGTACTTAAAGCACAGGAATAATGTAACACCACAACAGACTTCACCAACAGACCAGAGAAACAGGAATAATTTAATCCAACTACAGACTTCATCTACAGGTTTTTGTGGCTATTTACGTTAAAATTAATGCATCGGATGACCCTCTTCTCATTTACACCAATCACACCAGTTTCAACATGGCCTCTTTTAAAATGGCGGATATTCTTTTTATAACTTTTAACAGATCATATCGACCATCTCGTATCCATGTATGCTCATTTCGTGTCGCTAAAATGATTAGTTTTAAAGAAAAACGTGCATTTTCTCACCATGTCCTTAATGTACTGACGTTCCAGTTTTGATCTTTCTCGGGCCCTAGTGTCCCAACGTCTTGGACTCTGCAGCTACAATTTTGGCTGTGCGAGTTTCCCGAGGTACTCTCTCTATATACAAAGTTTCATGAAAATCGGGCTCTGATAGATACCTAGGGTTCCTTGTCAGAAGTTAAAGGGACAGGTCGTTGCAGTGCTTCTGCAACACAGCATGGTTTCCAGTGAACGAGAAGGTTTTTCGCGCTAAATAAGATTTCTCAATTTTCTTTCACTAGTAATTACAAATGGAATTTATTTTTATGCATTCATATTTTTAAATTACGGGATCATATTGAAGCAAATCAATATAATGACAATTAAAAAAAAGTGATTGCCGAATTGCAAAATAAGAAAGAAAATATCTAGTAGAGAAGAAAACAAATGAAAGTAGACCCGCATTTACAATTTAATTCTTAGCTTATATTGATAATGAAGGCTTCTTCTACAATAATTTGTGAATCAAATATTAATAAGTCTGTATGTAGAATCGCTACCCCCTCTGTGGATAGTATTTTAGTATAAACATATTTCATTTATAAAATAAGTATATTTGATACTCTTGATAATTTCCACAAAAACACTGTATGATGGGGAACGCCTCATTGAATTTGGGACTAGTTAGCAATGCTCAGGGGCGTAGCTACGAGGGGGGGGTCCACCGGGTCCGGACCTCCGAAAATTTCGAAACTTGACTAACATTTGTAGGCTTTCCTAACGAACTACACTTGTTTAAAGGAGCAGTTCGACTTAGAAATGCATTTTTTACAATTTATTTCCATTTGTAGAGTTGAAAATTCTAAAAGGAATGGTGTTTGTTTGATCGCGATACGTTCAGTCGTTAGCGAGTAACAGAGGAAGAAAGATTTTGTGATGACGTCATAGGTGGGCAAGAAGCGAGAGCAGGCTTACATACTTCACAGTGCCAAGCATTTCGTTTGTGAGAGGTGCGGTGGCACGTCCTAAGTGCGGTTTCCTTTTTCAGAACTGATTGCAAAGACTTACAAATATCATCTGCATGTAGAAAATGATATCTGATGGTGGGCTGTACAAACTTTTTTATAATATTATAAAACGTATCCTGTAAAGCATGAGTTCAGCGTTAAAAAAAAAAAAATCGAAACCAATATGTAAATAGATGGCGGACGAGATTGCTTTAACTCCTAAGTACCTTTTCTTTAATCATTCTTCCGATTCTCAAACATAAGTATGTTCATTTTCACGTTTTGTTGCAATTTTTAACGCTGACCCTATAATTTTGTGGTTCAAGGTATGTACAGGAGCGTAACATATGAGGCAAAAATGAAATAACATCTGTAAAGTTTGCCAGAATACGAAAAACACTTCACCGGTTAAATTTCTTTTATTCTCATAGCTGTCCGCGGAACAACTCTCATCACCCGTTTCATCATCATTGTCACATGATACAGAGAAATTAAACGATGGTTCAATGTCTTGAGGAACAGTCATCGTCACTGATTCCTTCTACAAGCCGGTATATTTCACTCCCTAATTCACATTGTATAGCTTATTTCTAAAGCAGTATCTTTAGAATCATAAGTGACATCGTCTCTATTACCCTCTAATGTCTCGTCTTGACTACAACCATCAATTGCGTCTTGTACAATATTTGTGCGTTGGTAACTGGACATAGATCGGTACTTGTTCAATGGCTCGGATTTTAAACCTTTTAAGAATATACTTGGAACAGCATTCTTTCTCAGTTTGCGTGTAAATAATTCTCCTGGCATTAGCCAGAAGTGGATCTAGACGCTAAAAGCTCAGGGGGGGGGGGAGTCAGAACCCAGACTATGATATGTATATCATGTTTACTAAAAACTTTCAAAAATATCTAAATAATAGCTTAAATTAATTTTGTCACTCAAAAACTGGGGTGCCTAGGCCCCCGGCCCCAGCCTAGATCCGCCACTGGCATTAACTTTTCTTTCAGCAAACTTGACTTCTCGAAGGCCGGCTCTTCAAGATGTTTGGAACACGGGTGATTTTATTTGGTACATTTTTTTCCCATTGATTTTCTTGGGCCATAATTTATATCGATCTGATGATTTCTCACGACTTAGAAACACAAGAAAAGATACTTTACGTCCTCAGCTTCAATTGCACAAGAATTACAACCGAAAACACAGCAGGTGTTAGGCATTTCTACTTCATTTCACAGACACAGCACGCGCTGTACTAACACGTGTTTTCTACTTCACACTAGTGTTTCTTTCAGAAAAAAAATCCGGGGGGGGGGGGAAGGGACACTTAGTATTCGGAGAGGCACATTATTTTTACACAGTATTATTATATTTCTTACATTATAGACGTATTATTTTGGTCTCCTCCGGGGGAATCTCTCAGAGCTCCGGGAGACAGTGCCACTTTAAAAACATTGTCTGGAAGAAACATTGTTTCGCACAACAAACGTAATTACTGCTCTCTACTCTTTTTTTATACTAATGCTATAGGAAAAACAACTAACAAAGACTTCCCTCAAGAATTCAACACACAGCAAGACTGCTAACAAATCCAAAACACAATCTATTAAATCCAATGCACTATTAAAGGTTTATCAGCTGCGTACAAGGGAGTGGTTGCTGACTCACATTGAGTTTCTCACGTATCCCACCAATGACGTCACGATTTACGATTCATCAAAAACAAATGCCTGTAGAAGCTGAACGAGACGGCCTATCAAGATATAAAAAAATACGGGTCTCTTATTTTTGTTTCTCTTTCTATTGCACCAAACTTGTTTTTAAGTCGAACTGCTCCTTTAACAGAGCAATGGTTGATGTAGGCTAAATATTTTATTTTACGCCTCAACATGTACTCTTTCTTTTCTTATAAAAAGGGGGGCGCGGTGGCTCAGTGGTAGAGCGTTCACCTCTGGTGCTTGGGGTCCCGGGTTCGATCCCAGCCCCCGCCAAGTGAACTTTGTGGTGGACAAACACCGTGCTCGTGGGTTTTCTCGGGGTTCTCCCGTTTCCTCCCACTTTCTTCATTCCACCATTTTCACTCATCTCTCATCATCACCGTCTCCTTTAGCCTAACCGGCATAACCGTGGGACGTAAAACTCACAGATTTCATTTTTTCTTATAAAAATAATCGTTCTATCATTTTTTCTAAAAATATAGGTGACAGTAATTAAGAATTACTTAGTGTGTTTTCGGGTGCAGTATAAGACAGGTTTCATATTATGTAGACGTATTGGACCTCCGTCAAATACTTCGGACCTTTCCCAGTTAACATTTCTGGGTGTAGAACTGGCAGTGCTGTTTGTTTTATTTTCTTTGATTTTTGGCTTCTGTTACATGCGGATCCTTCATCTGGCGGGTTTCGAGGTTTCCTTTCCAGAACATATCACATGTTTCGCCTCATGTGGAAGTATATTGTGTTCATCGTGCATTGCGTAACAACCAGACAGATGATTTAGAATGTAGTTTTTTTTACGCACATGTGTGTGTGTTGATGTATGAATATGTCACATTCGGAATTCATATACCAGCACCTCTTTTGTATCAGCTGGTTTGGTTTTATTGAGTGTGCTTTAATTCTGTAAATAACCTACAAATTCTGAATGAATTGTATACCATGACTTCTGTAAATAACTTACAAAAACATTGACCAGCCTTCAACTGAGGAAAAATTTACAATTAAGCCTTAGACAAAACAAGCAAAGGGCAATTCAGGAAAGTGTTCGAAAAAAAAAAAACAGTTTAAATTTACAGGATATCTTATGGCACTAGTGTTGTTTGCACCAGATACATTTTCTCAATTTATTTTAAATTTTCCTGGACAAACTGTGAATAAAGTGTGTTCAATGTACATTTTTGTATAACACTAATATCTGCTACGAATTCTCTTCAGTCAACGCTGAAGAGGAATTCGGATCACTGTCAGGGACTGGGTTTTGCTAGAATGAATCGTTCGCAATAATCTAGAAAAAATATTTAGTGAATCTACAAAGCTTCTGAAATTAATATTAACTGTACCTATGGCGTCAGCAAAAGAAGGAAAGTTTTTTTTTTCCACATGAGAAAGAATGGACACTTTCAAAGAATTTAATGTCCCAAGAAAGGTTATCATCATTGGTTATGCTTTCCATCGAAACAGACCTGACACTAAGAATAACAGAGTTCAACCAGCATGTATTAGACAGATTTGCTCCAATCAAAGAAAGGATAATAAACTTACTAATTAATTAAGGTGATTAATCGGATAAAATGTTCTGCATTTTTATTTTTTAAAAACAGAATTTTATTTAATTTAACATGTCACATAGCATTTGCATCTAAATTTATGCTGATTAGTTAATGAGTCAACTTTATATTTTCTGTCTCTTATTGTTCGTACTGCAACACCCGAAACCACAATCCACCGGCCGCCACTGATAATAATGATCAAAAATGACCAAATATTAGTGTCGAATCCACAGTTTTCGGCGTCGCTAAGGTGAACAGTGATACCTCCGATCCCGTTTAAATGCAAATTCAGCATCGCAACTTGGGGGAGGAACAAGATATATAAAATTATCGAAAATTACCATTATCAATGTAGAACTCATGGTTTTCGAGTTCATTGAGATGAACAATGACATTTCCGATGCCGTACCTCGCAACATGGGGTAGAAGGAGATATATATAAGTTTATTGAAAATGGCCGATATTAGTGCCGAATCCATAGTTTTTGGGGTCTCTGAGACGAACAGAGACTCTTCTGATGTCGTTTAAATTCAAATTCAGCCCCGCAACTTGGGGTGGAGGAGGGGAGAGAAATATAAAAATAATCGAAAATGACCGATATCAGATAGCGCTTACTAATAGTAAAAAGTGACTGACTAACGGAATATATTATTATTATTATTATTATTATTATTATTATTATTATTATTATTATTTTAAGTTTAACGCAACGAAGTGGGTAATTGATGCTAGTAATCCATATTCACAAGTGAGGCTTCAAATAACTTGGAGTTTGATGCCGTTATTTTGTATTTCCAAAGTCAAAAATATTTATATAAATTGAATTTACACAGAAGACAACGACAGTTTAATCGTTTTCAGTTTTCACTCAAATTATTCTAAAATATTAAGAGGTTTGATTATAATAATTATTATTATTTTAATTTTCTCCCTCTCTCTTTTTTAGTCAATATTGCTAAATAATCATCATCTTCATAATAGCTATTCTGCCATTATTGGCAGGTTACTTGCTGCAACTGAGAAGCTTCGACGTTCGGTGGTCCTCAGCTAGTCTCTTCGTCTTGACGTAGCAGTTTTCTGTTTTAATACCTTCCTTCAATAGTCTCCTTCGCTTCCTCCCTCTCTTTCCTTCCACAATACCCTCCAGCACGTCCCTCATAATACAGTTCCTCCCCAGCCAATATCATAACCAGTTCCCCTTCCTCCTCTTAACAATATCTAATATTCTTCTTTTTTTCCTACTGCTAATTTTTTAAACACCTTCTGATTCGTTGTCCGTTCAACACAGCTAATTCTCTCCTTTTTTCTCCATGCCCATGTATTGAAAGCCTGCATTTTTTAAATCCCTTTTGCGTAATGTCAATGTTTCTGCCTCATAGAGTACATATTGGAATCAATAAAACAAAATCTCAATATTTAATTGGAAGTTTGTCTAATACAAGGATTAGCTAATCGTGGTTGAAAAGAAAAACCTGACGCCTTTAGAGTGTAAAAATAATTTTGCAATTCGTGGTATTTCAATAAACTGTGCCGTCTGATTTTCTTTCATGCGTCTCAGAGGTAGCCTCCCCAGTTTGGGAACTAGTGGAGTGTTGGATCTGTTAAAAAGTTTAAACAGATTCCGAAACGTTGTGATTTAGGCATATCTTATAAGTAGTGAAGCGTGGGCACCCATCAAAAAAATAAAGGTCATCAGCTGTGTTGTAGACTATCATCATGCTTACACGACGTTAAATTATATTACATTTAGAAACATACATTGTATTCCCGTTACTATTGGCACAGTGTAGAGATTATTATTCCTTATATCCATAGTAAAATTTACCTATGAAAAGCTTGAGATTTCTTAAATGCAAGACTAGCAAGACTCTTGCATGCAAGACCAAGACCAAGACCAAGACTGGGTGTGCAAGACCAAGACCAAGACCAAGACCACCCGGGTCTTAGTCTTGGTCTTGCATTTGCTCATCACTAGGCAAACATCGTGCTTGTGGATTTTTTCGGGGTTCTCCCGTTTCCTCCACTTTCTTCATTCCATCTTTTCATTCATTTCTCATCATCACCGTCCCCTTTAGCCTAACCGGCATAACCGTGGGACGTAAAACAAAGATTTCATTTTCTTTTGGTACTTTTGTATTTTTATTGCCTTTACTTGAAACATGAAACTACTTTCGACAGTAGTTCCACTACCATATTAGCCTATGTTCCAAGAATGATACCTTCCTTGCTTTGGTAGCAGTAAAAGTCTCAACTATATTATCAGAATCCAGTGTATGCTATTTCATTTTCGATAGAAAGAATGGCTAGATTCGTGAATTTTTCCTGACTCGTTGTGGAACGCAAGTGTGATTTTATCAATTTCATTTTGGTGAAAAAGCTTTCACACGATGCGACAGACACGGGCAGTGTTATCAAAATCTGAAGAGCGGTTGCCAAACTTTAGTAAATTTCAAGCCCCATTGAAGATACATATTTCAGAATAACTTGTGGTGAAAAGTCAAATTGTTCTTTAGCTTTCTGAGCACACCGTAGTGAACGGATTAAATCCTTACAATCCTGAAATAATAATAGGCCATCCAGATCATTCGAGTAGAACAAAGCCAAATCAGAGCAACATGCTTTTAGCCTTTCCTCGCTCTCACCCTTCGGCCTGTGCAGTCACATTTCATTCTTTGCTTCTCCAGGCATGCATCTCCTTCTACTGTGTGTACCCACAGTTGTTTCATGCCCTGCAACTTCTTTCAGCTGTGGATATGATTACCTTGCCCAGCTCAAGTCTCCAGATATTAATGGTGTTAACCAGGCTCTGTAACTGAATAAGAGTTTGATTGAAACTCATATCCTGAGACTGAAGGCATTTTTGGATCCGATCAATATAGAGAGATTTTCAGACCAGAAATATAGTTAAGCGATGAAGTTAAATGACTGGATGCTTGCAAGAAGAAAAGCATCCCTTCTAGTATCAAGCGTTTCAATCGAAGTGTCACGCAGATCTTCCAACAGATCAATTACTTAATCCAATTGAGTAGAAAGTGCCTTTAAAGTTTCTGCTTTTGAACTCCATCTAGTGTCATTTTCACGTTTCAGACCAATCTTTACATGATTTTGCAGCACATTCCATCGGTGGGTAGATCTAGAGAAGAATACCAACAAACGTTCCATTGTTACCAACAAAGTCACCGCCAGAACGTTAACGTGCGCAGCATGTAAGCCACAAGGTTCAATGAATTGTTGTTACAAGGAATGAAACTGGCCAAAGGACTTATATTCCGTATCAAAGTTTGAACTCCAGACTATTGTTCGGCCATTGTAGCCTGATTATCACAAGACTGGCCTCTGGAATCTTAATACCGTGCCTATCACATTGAAGTTTCTTCAGTATTTCAGCAGAAATACTCTCAGCAATCTTTCCTTCGACAGAAATGAAATCAATAAATGCTCCCCGAACTTGAAGAGAATCACGTTGTATGTCAACAAATCGAATGATTTGTAACGTTCCATATAACAACATTCAGGAGTTGACTTAAATATAATGCTGAAGTATTTTGATTATTTGAACCAGTGGCGTATTTACGATTTTGTTTCGAAGGGGGCTTTGCCTGAAAATGTGAAAATTCAGCAAGATATTTCATATACTTTACTATAGTAAGTAAGATTTCGGGGGGGACTGCCCCCCGAAAGCTCTGAAGCCCCCTAAATACGCCACTGATTTGAACACTTGTTTTCCTATTGAACATTTTCTTCACTCTAAATTTGTGGGCTGAAATGTAAATTCATACACCAAAAAACAAGAGCAGAAATGAGGAAACCAACTAAGCAAAAGGGGTTCGCTCGCTGAAAATTCGAATTGTAAAGGACAAAAGAATAAAGACACCAGGAAAACAAGTGAATCAGCGACTATAGCGTCTGTACCAAAGAGCTTTTAATTAGGAATAGAATCCTAGTACCATAATAAAGCATTATATACGTTGATCCCTTCTTTCTACCCTTCTCTTGAACAGATATATGAATAAATAAATAAATAAATAAATAAATAAATAAATAAATAAACAGTGATAGTTTAGGAAGCAGGCTAGCAGACGGGGCCCCATTACTTGCATCATAAGACTTTAGAATGTAAATTAACACAACATACTTTGACTTTCATTATATTTTAATCTACACTCAGCTTTTCCTTTAAATTTCTCTGAGGTTATTGAACAGAATGAAACTTATTTTATTCATATTTTAATCCACATACATTTTTTCATTTAAATTTTTTTGGGGCCCCAAGAGAGTAAAACTTTTATTTTATTTATTTTTCATCTTCATTTTTTAAAATTTTCTTGGGGGCCCCAAGAAAGTGAAACGTCTGTTTTATTTTTTCGCCTCCATCCAGCCTTTCCCTTTAAAATTCTTTGGGAGCCCCCAAGATTATGAAACATTTACTTTGTTTTTCACCTATATTCAGAGCTTTTTCCTTTAAATTTCTTTAGGAGCCTTCAAGATAATGACATTTTTATTTTATTTATTTTTAATCTTCAGTTTTTTCTTTAAATTTCTTTCGGGTCCCCAAGAGAGTGAGGCCCGAAGCTTAGTTTGTTTAGCTTATACGGAAATCCAGCACTGATTAGGTTTATTAGACAGATATTTCTGTTGTTTCATCCGTTATTTGGAGGGGGCACCGCTTGCCCCGCCCTTATGCCGCCACTGATGCACTGTACACATAGGTCTATTAAGCCTGTTATAGACGAACAAATATTCCATCATATATTGTATCAAATATTTCATCAAAGTGGAATTTGAACATGTATGATACCAAGTTGTATGCAACTTTTGGGTTGGTTACAACATTTGATACAACTGTTCTAATACTGCTTGTAGACGATCCAAGAAAGCTTGAACAAGACTCTTGTTCAAGACCATTCAAGACTATTTGATGAAAAAGGCATCAGCACTGACGTCATTTTTCTCTTGAAATCAATAGTTTCGTTCAAGAAATTTCGTTTCGGTCCTGTTCTAAACAATCCAATTCAAGAGCATTCAATAGCCAATCAGCGTTCGAGTTTGAGTGCAGGAAAATACAAAACAAGTAAGATGGGGTCGTGAGACAGAGTTGAAGTTGAATAAATATCTTTTCGTTACTCTTTTCCATAATTATATGATATTCCAAGTGTGTATTATGATAAACAAAGCTAATATTTGCGCCGGAAGATATTGTTAGTATTTTTTGTTGATAATATTCACGATTTATATAGTTATAATCCTTGCATGCCCATAACTTTTTGAAATTTTGAGGCAATGAGAAGTATAAGTATTAATTTGAGAATTTAATATACAAGAATACCGGGTGTAGATTAAGAAAGAAGAGTCCATTAAATAAAAAAATATATAACTGATTTTTCTTGATTTAATAAGACGTTTTGTACTGTTATTAATCTCTGATAATATCAAATAATTGCGTACAGATTAATAATATGCTCACAAACTGAAGTATCCTGGAAATGATTACATGTTATCCTACTGTAATCTAAGTATTTTATCACGAAATCCACACGTAGTATTTGAGAAGTTATTTCTTAAGGTAGAGGTTGCTTTCACGTGTGCAGATTAATTTTACTAGTGCTTTCCCGTAAGGTACAAATGTGGATCCTATCATATGCTACATACAAGACTGTGCAAAAATAATAATAAATAAATAAATAAAATCGAGATGCTATTTAACAGTGTCGGGGCAGGAGCATTGAAGGGAGTCCACGGGAGAGTAGTCCGTACGGAGCAGGCGCGTCATCGACTGAGGTTATAGTACAAGAATAAGAATAATGTATAAATTAGAATACCGGTAGTGCAACAAACCCTTGACATCGTATTCACTCATTTGAACTGAACTATAGCTCTTGTAATGATTTGATACTGGTAACATTAAACTTCTAAACATAAAATACTGGTTTCCTACATTATGCAGACATGTTTCGACAATGGGAATTATTACGGTATCTCAGATAATCCTGCTTCATACACACTCACACATTTTAACAGTAAAAATTACTATTCGTTTGACGGGTTATTCTTAACCAGTACCAAAACAGGGATAAATTTGTGAAGAAAGTCTGATGCAGATATGGGCGGTAAGTCCTGTAGCTGAAAAATATTATCATTGTTTCGTTTGGTTTTCTGTGATTTCAGCCTTTTCTTTATCAGTCCTAGATGCAAAGCATAAATAACATCAAAATGCAGTCATTGCCTCGTGATACACACAATTTTAAGAAACTTCGATTTTTTCTTTCTGAGTATGGTTCTGTCATCAGCACGCCATTTGCAGAATCATATTTTTTTAAAGAAAAAAAAGGTTAGTATAAGGAACGATTTTATACCTAAGCAGCACTTTACTTTTTTTAACGTCACCTAACCTAACTCGCATTTAACGTAAAAGGGACATACTACTTAGTGAAAATTCGATGGGATTGCTGCAAAATCAATTGACCTGTTTTCTAAATTATTTAATATAATCTATTAAATTACAAATGCCTGCAGAAAGTTAAGAAAAATATGCTAATATTATAGCTATTCATGCGCAGGTCTGAACTAAATCACTACGCAGTTTCGCTTTCATTTGTTTTCATAGTTACAGTCTCTTGTTTTGGACTGCCATCTATTAACAAGAATATAAAACAGATTCAATACCTCTATGATCGTGTAAAAATTGTTTCAAATCCGTTCGAGACTCTTGTTCAAGTGTCTCGAACAATACTCCTTTGAACGTGTAAATTTGAGGTATTGAATGGTCTTGTTCAATCTTTCTTGGATCGTCTACAAGCAGCATAAAATAACATATTTCATGGAGTGATGATAGTCAAATCGAGTAGAAAATCGGTACCAGAGAATCGAGTATTTTAACGAATCGAATCGAATCGATTCTCATGCTCGATTGTACCCATGGTTAATGGTAAAGTGATATAAGTCACTTCAGAATTGACAACAGCGAGAGGTGGCTTTATATGTACTTTTATTTTATGATTAGTTGTTTATTTATATTCTGAACTGACAGATCGATAAGAAGATGAGCAGTAACCAGGTACTGTTATTAGTAAAAGTAAATAATTCTATATACAATGCTTTAGTAGTATTTTAAATGCAAAATATGTCTTCTGAAATTTCTTGAAGTATTGTGTTTGTGTACTAACATCAGAATGAAACGTTACAGTGGTAGGACATATTATCAAATGGTGATCGAAGCACAATTTGATGCTATCTCATATTATGATGGCATCTTTATATTCAAGAAATATGAACTTTCCTTACCAGGAAATGCACTCTTGCTGCTTTAGAAAGTGTTTCTTGACGGAGCTAAATTAATATGTGCAGATTGACTTTCCGGGAGCTGAGTATAAATACCGTATGTGGACATGGCGTAGAAACTATAGTGCATAAATCACGTACTAACCTGTGCTAGGTTGTCACACAAACCATGAACGCTAACCGAGTCAGGATAGGTGTTTTTGTAGGGAACTGGCGCGTCAGCGACAAGGGGTACGTCTAAACGAAAAAAGTGGAAAAACACTTCATATGGCATAATAACACATGTCTTGCATGTGATATAGTTTTGTAACGCTTGTATAGTAACTGAACATTGCCTTGACATAACACTTCACTTTATCATGTCTTATGAAGTATTACTTGGTAAAAAAAGCACGCTTTTTTCGTCTTTCTACTTGGCTTGTGTATAGCCCGCTCCCCCCCCCCCCAGTTCTTTGTCACCGGAACGAAGTCGCTACTACTACTACTTCTTATATCTAGAACAGAACCCAACCAACTCCTGCGGGGCTTCTAACCCGTTCCTACTACTAGTATTGCTACTACTACCGCTACTACTACTTATACTAAAGCCTCCTTATCACAAGATTTACATCTAAAATCCTTATAACATGCGATTCCGATTCATTATGAACTAATATGAATCGTTAGAATCACTATGATTCGTTAAAAATTCCCCGGGGGGAGCTGGCTATACTACTTTATTATACATGTGAGAGGTAAAATCGATATATTTTGATTACTTATACAACCAAGTTAAGTGCCGGAGGATAGGTTCAGAGGTGTGAAAATTACGTAAAATTTAAAGGAAAGGAAAGGCGAATTGGTTGTTTTTCATGAAATTCATGCTAACCATAGAAGTGTCGTGTGGTACTTTCAAGTGTTAGAAGCTGCGTGCATTTGGTACTATTTTGAATGGTGACATGCTCTCAGACATATGGTCTAATGAGGGAATTAATTCCCAGCATTCAAAAATGGTAATTGCATGTGACGGATATGACTTTTCGATTTTGAGTTTTATAACAACCAATGTTCGTGATTATTACGTTAGAGTTATTAGATTATGTGGAGCGACATGGTTTATTGAAAATGAGTAGAAAATGTTGCCCGATAGAGAAGGTATCTAACCTAGTGTTCTAGCGACATCCTCATTTACATGCATATTCATCATCACTGACGGACGCTCTCTCGCTACCGCTTGGGGTCCTGCTGCGCTCCTGCCCTGATCAGATTAGATAGCATTCGTGTTTTTTAATAGCCACCTAGCTTAGATTGACTTTTATATATATATATATACGGTAGGTTTTAGAGCATATTTGCAGACGTAGTATTTGTACACAGAACTGTAAAGTGTTCTTGAAGTTAACACTCTGATGTTATGCAGGGAATTTCCTCATAAATTATAATAATTTCATGTTTTTCTCCGTAAAAACACTGAATATATTTTGTGATACTAAGGGCTACAGTTTTGTGAATTGCAGTAACATATTTTTACTGTAGATTTTGCAAATTTATACACCCGTGTTTTTGTGCAGTATGAAGTATTTTTTCACAGTCCTCGTCTATGCGTTTACACGCCGCCGTTGACGCGCCTACTTCCTAAGGATCCAGCACCGTGCGAGCACCTTTGCCGCGCTTCAGCTCTTACTCGGGTTAGATAGTACTCTCCTATTCAGTGCGCGTCTAGCACGAGTTTAGGGCTTAACTAAAAGTTACATTTTTTCAAGTTGATCTCTAAAAGTTACTTTTTTGGGAGGTAAAGTGATTTTTTCGTGTGATTTATGTTTTGCATTGGCAGTTTTCTAAGAAAAGTATAAAAATAAATGGGAAAAGGCAGAAACTTGTTACACATTACTCTTCTAAAAGCTTCAGCACTTGCTGCCACATGTGAAACAGTTAGCTTTATTCTCACTTCAGCTTTTATTCTTTCTAAAGCACAGTGGATGGTTGTTGGATGCTTAAGCTTTCAAGGTGGGGTTGAGAACCCTTCTGTGTCTATTCTTTCTTCTATCATAATAGTCCTTTAGTTTTCTCGTAATAGTTAACGCACCGCTCAACGTTCTGTGTGTGTGTTTGTGTGGTTCATCATGTTCGTCTTGTGTTATGCTTCTTGTATGTTCTTCTAAAGAGTAGGTGATGAATTTGAATATTTCATGGCTTTGAGAATTCTCAGTGCTAAGTTAAATATTAATGTCTGGGATGAAGAAATTCGGAAATAGGCCAGAACTGGTTCCACTTACTCAGAAGCTTCTTACATCTGCTAAGTCTGCTTACCATAACTACAAAGCATACTTAGAAAACCTATAAAAGGAGGAAGCTCAACAAGAAGAAGTAAAGAAGGAAAAATGAAACAAAGAGAGAGATGATGGAGAAATTGACAAAGGAAAAAAGGGACATGATGAGATTTTGATCACTGTTTTGTGTGCTTTTGGTCACTTTTTCGTGTGCTTTTGGTCACTTTTTAACTATTTACAAGAGACCAGACCTCTATGAACCCTGCGAGTTGGTTTGTGTTCTTGGTTTGGTTCGTATTAACAATATCGATTTTATGGCGAATATCCCACAAGCTGTATTTATACTCAGCCCTGGTTAAGTGCCGTAGAGTGCGTCTAGAAATATGATACCTAAGCAAACCGAATCGAAACTACAAAGCTGAACCCAACAAACTAACCTAAATTGAGTCTTAACATGTTGGAGTTCGTCTTCATCACAAAAGCCCCCAGACCTTCTGAAGTTAATTTTCACTGACAATGTAGTGAAACTGTGCTGAGGAATAATTGGGAATAAATTTTGCATTTTGCCGCTGAGCGTCTTTAATAAGTCACACTGTCACTCCTCCATTTTTATAGGAAGCTTTTTCATGTGTGGTGGATTTAAATTAGAAGTTATCGTTTCTTTTTTCATTATTTCTGCAGATAAAGTGAGACGTGGATTCCTAGCTTTATTGTGCGTCATTACACAATATAGAGCAAGAATTTCACCAGAAACAGTTAGTCCTTATCATCAGATATTACATAAAACATTCATTTTCGTGTGTTAAACAGAAGACGATCAGCAGTTTCAGAAGGAAAAGCCTATATCATACAGTGGATGAAGTTTTAACGTCAACAACTCTCAACATGAGACACAAACTTAGGAACAACAATGACAGCATCTTTTAGATGCTGGGATGTTGTATTTTACTGGCTGATTATCAAACTGAAGCTTCTGAGTGGTACAATTCATAAAATATGTGGCAGATTAGTTTTACATAGAGATGTTCAGTACTTTGCTTCGGTACCGTTATTTCTGGCTTTGTAGGCGGAGTTCGATACTTCTTAAGTTAAGTATCTTCACAATTTCCTTGTGATCCTGAGTCAGCAGGAGAGTTATGTCGCCTGCCGAGAATTATGTGCTTTAAGTACATATGAGAACCATTCGGGTAAACATAGTTTTACATATAAGTTAGATACTTGTTTTTGTTTATGATATACACTCATGAGCGTTACTGTCACGTCTTGGAATTTTTCAATACGTCAATCCAGTTCTTTCTTAGTGATGCCATTTGGCATGCTGTGTAGGGTACAATCAAAACTCCTATTTGTCTATATCTTTGTTTATTAGTGAATAGTAGACACATTGGAGCCGGAACGTGTAACGTGACCTTATAATCTAGCTCTCTTTGAAGTAAGTGAAGTTAGTTTAATTGGTTAAATGCCTATTGTGTGCCTGCATGGTGTCTTTCTGCCAACTTCACTAGATTCAAATCTCAATGTTGCATGAAGATGTAAAGCAAAATCAATCACTCTGTCAATAGATGCGTAGATAACAGTTTTCTGGACTCTCTTTTTATTCTGCTTACAGTGTCATAAATCTATTTTTATGTATAAAATGTATGTCAATGTAAAAATAAGACTATTTCTCTATTTTCGCTTTTATAGTCCTTGCTAGTGCCACGTGGCCCTAAGGGAGAGCACAAAGAATTTAATTTCACAGTCATTCACTTTCATTAATCATCTGTCTTCTTTAACCTAAGAACGTAACCTTCGGACGTTAAAATGAAAAATGTCATTTCTTGTTTTTATCTGTAAAGTATGTTAGAGTGAAACTAACAAATTTTCCTCGTGAAATAGAAAGAAATTCTTTGTTAATTTGGTCCATGTATTTGTTTTCAGGCCAGTGCTTCTGCTGTACAGGAGTATCCAATACGAGTGCCTAAGTAAGTATTGAAGCAGTATTCTGGATTAGAACTTTTCTTCTTTTGTTTTATTAAGATTTTAATCACGTTAAGATTAAATGCCTTTGTATAAAATCATTTGAGCTTAAATTATATATTGTAGATAGTTTGTGAGTTTTTTGAAGCTACACAATTGTTCTGTTTTACCATTTGGGATTCGCAGTTTGATAATTATACTATTTATTTATTGATACAGGAATCCAAAGAAGAAGTATCATGTAATGCGTTTTAATTCCACTTTAAATGTTGACTTTTCAAAATGGAATCAAGTGAAAATGGAAAGAGAGAACAACTTAAAAGAGTTCAGAGGAACAGATGAAGAGATGCCTAAGTAAGTAATGTATGCTTTTAACCTTCATATATATATATATATATATATATATATATATATATATATATATATCTATATATATATATATATATATATGTAAAATAGCACATACAGATGGTTAGAAAAATAATGGAAACACCTGAAGAAAATGCCTAATTAATACGGCATAGTGCCACAGTTAGCATACAGAACAGCTCTAATGCGTCGTGGAGTGGAGGCGTATATGTTATGAATGACTTCCAGAAAAATATTGTACCATTCTTCATGCAGTGCAGTAGTCAGTTCTGCCAGAGGAGTTAGACTCCAAACAGATTTTGAGGTCTGGAAATTAGACTGTCAAAGAGAGGTGTTCATGAAACCACACCTCAACAGCTTCTGCAGCGTGATTTTTCATTTATTTATTTTTGTTATCTTGGAAAATTGGTTGGAAATAACCTCTGAACGTGGTTACCTAAAATGCCCGTATAATCACTAACAGAAATGCATCATGTGTACGCAATCTCAGGACCCACTGAATTGCGCTCCACAGCATTACAAAACTGTCGCCAAGTTTCACAGTAGAGAAAAGACACTTCGAAACATAAGCTTCTTTAGGCTTCCGTCATACATAAATATTGCCTGTTATTAAAATAGCGTGAAGAGGGACCCGTCGGCGGTCCACTTCGCACTTTCTCTGCACCATTTTCGTCACGCCAAAACTTTGTTAGTGATGATGACCAGTGGTTTGGAAATAACAGTCCGATCATGGATGTTCTAGTTATGTAACTTGCATTAGATTTTGCTTGTCATAAGAATGTTCCAGTCTCTGATTGAGTTCCGCAGTCACTTTTGCTGCTTACACTTTACATTTGATGATAATCAATGTTCGGTGATCCTGGTCACAGAGGCTTCCGCCCACTATTGATCTTTCGCTGATATTTTGCCATAAGTTCTGTAGAATCATCATTATCTTGGCCTTGTTCCTGTCGAAATACCTAACACGCTAATCACCTTAGATACACTTGCACCAACTAACCGCGCGCCCAACTTTACACTCATCAACTGCCAGACGCTGCACACACATTTCCGTATCACACATTTTTCATGTTGCAAACTTCAGATGTTTCCATTGTTTCGACATCCATTTATATGTGTACAACTGAAATACGTATAATCGTAAAATTTCGCCTTTATCTCATTTTTATTTTATTTTATTTTATGCACATTGTAGTGTTTTTTGCGCTTACATCGGTATAGCAGGTCAGTGTCTGCCACCATGCCAAGCTTGATCCCTGGATGAGTTCGGTGTATTTTTTTTTTTTCTTTTCTAAAATATGACCCAATATTTGACCGAACTCGGAACGAAAAGCCTGTTCAGCATATTTCATACGGTTAGATAGCAGGGTAAGGTCAACCAATGTGTCAAGTTTGATCCTGATCGGATGAGTGCAGTTGAAAAATCAAATATATATATATATATATATATATATATATATATGTGTGTGTGTGTGTGTGTGTGTGTTAACAAACATATTATGATTTTACGTTCTGTTTAACGTTATGCACTAAAGTATGTGTCAATTGTACATATTTATCGATTTTCGCCTTGCATCGACCGATGAAGAGAGCAGCAGCGGCTCCCAAAATGATGTCACTGAAATAAGCATTGGCAGTATAAGCTTAGTCATCACATCATTTAGTTAAAGATTTGCCATGTGCCACACAATTTCTATATTTCCAAGATTATTTAAGTACTTGTATATAAGTCCGATAGTTATTTTACTCCCTTTCACTTACATTCACATAGTAGCTGTCGAACAGTAAAATCAAGAATGCTTGTACAGGGTATCTATCGGTCACGAAAGTCACGAATGGCACGAAAAAGTCACGAAATCAGAAAACGGTCAGGAAAGTTTCGAAATTTAGCTTTTGGGTCACTTTTTTTTTTTTTTTTTTTTTTTTTTTTTAACTACAAATGTAAGTGCAGATTGGAAAATTTTGTTCTATAAAACGTCAAAATTCACCACCAAAAATGTCTGTGGTCGGCTTTAGACGCTACCAAATCGCAAGCAAAGTACGTCTCTATCGCATGGATGAAAATTCGGCCTAATTCGCTCTTGAAAATGTTAGGAAATTTTATGATTTGGTAAAGAAAAGGTCACGAAATTTCATTTTGGAATTTTAGTAGACACCCTGATTTAATTTCTATACTCTGTGTTCTCTGTCACCTTAAGAAAGCACGACGATTAAGCAATATCTTTTGGTTTCATGATTTCCTGTTGCAGGTTAGTATAATGTGGCTCCACTGGAAATATAACACTGGATTCAAAATAAAAGTGAGTGCTTCTGCAGGAAAAATGAAATAGCAATAAAGCGTTATTATTTTCTCATTAATGTTGTAATTTCAAAGCAAAAATTGTAGATAGATACGAAAGTTTCATGTACTGCAGTATTAATTCCCTGCTTTTTGTATTCTTTATCGAACGCCTTGGAATGTTTTGTTTTTGAATATTACATCAACGAAGAGTGTATTACTACAAATATATGCTCCACGATTGCGTCAGCATGGAATATAATGCTGATCCATTTATTGTCCTATAAGACAGTGTCTTTACGTGAGAATATGTCAGTTTCTTCGTTTTCTATTTAGTACTTGGCAGGAATGGTTATTACATTTCCTTTAGTATGTGTAGTTTTAAACCTGAGAACCTAATTCGCATTTTTTCACATTGCTTAACAGTAGACCTTAAACTGTTGAGTAACGTAATAAGTGTGTAATACTAGTACTTAGCGATTACTGCCATGTTTAGTGCAGTGAGACGGGGATAGAAAGTCAAACTTAAAAGACAAAATAAAATGTTCCTTGGAAGAAAATAAATCACGACTGAGATTTACACTAATTAAATAATTTCAGGGTTTGGATAAAATATAAATTATCAATCTATTTCGCTATAACAATAATTTGATAATAACCATAGATTAATTCTTATATTAAAGTACTGAATTTTGTTAAAGGTATGGAGCAGGAAGTGAATATGGAAGAGAACAACGAGAGGAGGCACGTAGAAAGAAACATGGAATTATCACGAAATCATACCGAGTAGAGGACCAGCCGTGGATATTGAAAGTTGGAGGTAAAATGGGAAAGAAGTATGTATTAACTAGTGGATATATATATAGTTTTTTTAAGAAATAAGTAAATAAATTAATAAATAACTTCTCAGAGCACGTTAACTTAAATTATTATGTACATAAGGTTTAAGTAAAGGAGGAATCCATATTTACTGTTGTCCTCACTTATTATTATTAAAACTAGAGACAGTTTGATAACTTGCATTATAAATAATAATAATTATAATGAAGCAAGAAAAAAAAATGATGATGCGAAATAGTTGTCTCTTGTTCGTTTCCATCTTTTTCTATACAGTATTCACATTCTGTCAAAGCCTAATACTTCTTCCTTAGTATCAAGATTTCAAAAACATATAATTGGAAATTAAGCTCGCACGAATGTAATATTCGACAAGTTCAAAAATTAAGCTGCTGTTTTGCAGTTCAATAGTAAATTGTGTTTTAGGATATATGCTATTGAAATCATCTAGGAGTGCCTGTAGTCCTTATTCTTTTAATTTTAAAACTTTTGTCACCAGCAAATCTTTAATACTTAACTAATTTCAATTGATCTTTTTGTAAAATGTACATTCAAAATGGTTCATAGGTCGAACCGGAACCGGTCATGCCGAAATTGGAGATAGGGGACTACCCGTAGCCAACTTGAAAGTCTGTAAATTTAATATTCAAAAGTAAGGTAATGTTCGGAGACATAAATCGAGTATTTTGATTTATTGTTGTAGGTCAATGGATTTGCTATTCCGGAAATTCACGGTGTACCAGATTCAAAGCTATTGAGTTATGTCGACTACGTCGATAGAAGGCAATTTTATCTGTTCTGTATTTACCAGAACGCATATATTCATTTTTAGTTTCTGACTCTTATTAATAGTATGCTTAAATTTTTTGATCTGGTAGTAACGTATCCAGTTAACCCTTTTTCTGTCAGAAAGTTGGGTGTTTCGTACTCTAGTTCTAAATGAAATTCCAATCTTATGCACTTCGGGTAAACCATAAAGGTTAGAAGTCGGGACTGTCTTTGCGAAGGTACCTACATCCAAGAATAATTGTTTAAGTGTAAATAGCGTCCTATTTTTCTTTGCTAAGAAGTATGTGTACTTAATCAACACTTCATAATCCAAACCAACTTTAATCCTTTCTGAAAGGAATAAAGATAGTTAAAATACGTATTTTATATATATATATATGTATATATATATATATATATATATATATATATATATATTCCTTTAAATAAGGCCGTGTTTTGCGACTGAGGAATTTGTGCACAAACTTTTACACTTGAATTCTAGAGTTCCTTGTACTCAACTATGAGATGTTCAATTTCATTTTTACTTGCACGTTGTCAGTAAACTATTTCTCTTACACTCTTCATCTCGTTGACACACTGAATTTTGTTGCAACATTAGCCTTCCTACAGTTCTTCATTTCTTTATCGAAACCATCTCCAGTGGAATATATAAACACTGTATGTTATAAATATCAATCTTAGTTTGTTGCCATTCGTGCACTTTGATTTAAATAATGTTACCTCAACATTTACCTACAAAATGCAAAATTCTTTATTTTTTTTACCTTCTACCTATGATGATACATGTAGGTAAGATCGTCAGTTCTGAGAAATAGTCTAAACGCTATGCCATCTTACCCGTCTAAGTAGCGAAACATCAAATCTGAGCCTTAGTTCCTAATTTACAAACAACTACATTTACCCAACTAATAGGTTTTTGAGTTGAAGCGATGAGAAGGAATTCTCTTTCTTTTTCGTCATTTGTTATAGATTTTCTGCAAGTGGTGGGGAAGGGCATGATGGCTCAGTGGTAGAGCATTGACCTCTGGTGCATGGAGTTCCTGATTCGATTCCCATCCAAATTAGTTCATGGTGTTCATCATGTCTGTAGTTTTTTTCGAGTACTCCCGTTTCCTCCCACATTCTCATTCCACCAATTCCTACATTATTATTCACTTGCTTTACTCATCCGTCTCCCTTAGCCTAAACTGACTCGTGGGACGTTAAACTGAAAGATTTCATTATTTTTCGTTTCAAGTGGTTTCTTCGAAGACATGATGAAAACAAAGAGGATCTTCCATAGCTCAAAGAATTAATCTGAATTGGACTACCAATTGTCTTGTAATGTAGAGTATGATTAGCAAGACTCAATGGCGCCCTATCTATTCATAGAGTCGCCAACAGTAGGTATAAGAAGTAGTACACTCTTTCTTCCTTTGACCTATTGTCCTTCCCGAAGCATAACAGCAATAAAATGTACTGAACGGATTTCTAAGAAATGAAAAAGATTACGTATACAGGCAAATATATAGCTGATATCCAAGATACAGAGATATATTAGCAGCATAGGAATAACGTTGCCTCAGTGCAATGAAGTTCCAAGATTCATAGGAGCCTACTTCCAGGGTAACCAGTAATATCTGTCTAATGGGAAAACGCATATTGTACGAAAAGAGGTCCAAGTTAACACGTTATAGTGTATTAGTAAAGGTGGACTATTTGCAGACTACATTTAGCTCAATGTATTATCTTAATTTGCTTGATTTTTGCTTTTTTTTTTTTTTTTTTTTTTTATAACTATAAGGAAAAATTTGCATTACACAGAATTTCAAATGGGAAAGAACTAAAAGGAAGTAATATTACCAAAAATAAACGAATACTGTACATACTTTTTTATATCATCATAAACATTGCTCCTTTACTGTTTGCATATTTCCTGCAAATTAAGAGAATCACTAATTGTATGACAATTAATCTCCATAGAGTATAATTACTGTTCATTGTTGAATTAACAGCAACCAGGCCTGCTCTCGATCATGCCTGCCTCTTGTTTCACTGGATGATCACCTGCATATCTGCATCAACTTTACAAAGGGTTCTTGTAAGCCTGCTGGATGTCTTCACTAAATACACTCTTGTACAAGACATGTATTAAACATTCGGGTGAAATACCATCGACAACAGCAGCATGACTTTGTCGTCGTCGTCGTGGGCTAGGTGTCGAGATGTCTCTATTCGGTAAAACAAATGTGTGACACAGCAGTCAAACACACGGCCTTGACAGGGTCAGTATTGAAACACACTTTCTCTGGTCCTAATTTGTGTAGTTCAGTTGCGTTTTCACTGCCAAACTGATCGGAACCAATCAAGCGAAACCAAGGTATATTTTGTTAAAGCTCTTTTGGGTAATTGATAGTCGTCGTTGCAGACTTCGTGACATGAATACTTTTCGAGCAGTCTTATATGAATGATTCCTACCTAGTGTTTGGCGTTAAAAATTTGTATTGTCAAGAATATCTCGTCTTGTTAAGCATCGATACACTTACAGAATATCTAGAATGCTCAGTCCTTTGAGGACGTTTAGGACTGCCTAAAGTTTTGGAGAATGTTACTAGTTTTATGTTAATGATATATTGTCGCTTTTATGTATCCCACTAACTTCGTTAACATGCTTGTTCCTTTTATTTAGTATTACTGATAGCGTTTTATTTTGGCTCCAACTAAGAACCGCGATGTTTAAACTTCATGATTATCATAAGTACTTGGTGAGTGTGATAAGATTTTTTTTTTTTTTTTATTTATTAAGAAAATGTACTTTGGTATATTAAATACTTATTTCGTTGTGTTTTGATTTGTTTTGCAGGTTTAAAGGCATACGGGAAGGAGGAGTATCGGAGAATGCTGCGTTCTATATATTTACTCATGCCCCAGATGGTGCTATAGAAGCATTTTCTCTTGACGAATGGTACAATTTCCAGCCAATTCAACGCTACAAGGCTTTGTCAGCTGAAGAGGCTGAAGAAGAGTTTGGAAGGTGATGTAGGAATTTTCTCTTTACATCAAGTAGTTACTTTTAAATACTTCCGTGTCTTTTTTGGTGGTGTTTCTAAAAATTCCAGTTAATCCAGTGAAAAATCTCGTTTCCGTCCTCAAATCAACAACTACATGCTAATCATATTTGAATTCGAAATCAGTCTCCTTCACTTTAGTTCTTTTTAACGTGTTGTTAATGCCTTACAAAAAGCAACTGAACTGAATTTATCGTGAAACAAGTGTTAACATCCGCGAACCTCATTGGCTGAGAGACGTCATATAACCTAATGACGTAGTATGATATCATGGTGTTAATGTCCTCTTGATCTTTGCAGGGGTGCCTTGACTTAGTCTTAAATTTTGTTAGAGGTACATAGGATCATCCTTTAAATTTTTGAAATTGCTAAATCTAAAAATTTGGTGTGGTATTATGAGACCGTGATATATATCTCTGTAAGTTTTATTGGGTCTACCTCTTTCCCTTGTATGAAAAAATAAATAAATAGAAAATTCAAATATCCAAGGTTTTTAACTTAATTTTTCCTCTTTGGCCCTTATCAAGTGAGATGAATATGTAGTTTAGGAAAGGGGCCCCTTGTCTTCCATAGGACATGGTTCCATTGATAATCCCTCCTAAATTTTAGGACGTGTGCATAAGACCACTCCGTAAGTTCGGGAAATGTTAGACAAAATTTACTAAATGTTTTGCAGGATTTCAATATATACTTCGGTAAATTTTATTGGTCCTGCTTGTCACTTTCTCTGAGTAAAAGATTGCCAGCAATATACATAATCAATGCAATACTCCCCATGTGGTTGGTTTTTGTCGTAATTTATCTTCCTTGATGAACTTTTATTGCATTACATGAGGTACATAGATCAGTTTTCTTTTATACATCATCCTTTTCCTTTAGCCTAAAGGTCATAATCGTGGAATGTTAAACTGAAAGATTTCACTTCATTTCTTTCATAGAATACGGGTACTTTGATGCATCCCTCTTAAATTTTGAAAGGGGTGTGTTTTGGTCCACTTTGAATTTGGAAATTGTCAAAAGCAGAAGTTGGTAAATTTTATCTAGAACCTAAATAGATATCTGTGTAAATTTGCTTGGTTCACCTTTTATCCTTTAATGATTAAAAAATGTAAAAAATATACATATACAGCACTTAATATTGGCGAGAATTTTCAACTTTCGGGGAAAATTTGAATTAGCATGTGGCGGGATGTTGAAAGTAGTGTCCGAAGTTCACTAAGATGAGGCTTCCTCGTAATATATGATCATATGGATGAGTATATTGGTTTCTTCTCTTGTATAGGGCAGGGGTACCATGACACATTTCCTTTAAAATTTTGCAAGATGTTTATTGTCCCACCCCTAAATTACAGAAATTGTTAAAATAAAAAAAAAAAAAAAATAAAATAAAAAAAAAATTGATATGGTAGTATAGGATCGAAGAATGCACCTTTTTAAGTTTAATTATTTATCTCGTTCCTTCTATGGGTAAAAAATTAGCAAAAAATCAAGTTTTGAAGGTTTTTGACTTATCCTTTTTCGTTAATGTCTTATCATGTTATATGGTTTAGTAGTGAGTTTAATTCTCTTTCGTAAGACATGGGTATAATGATGCACCTCTTTTAAATTTCAGGCAGGGTATACTGAAAGTTGTCAAAAAAAATATTGGTAAATGTTCTCTGGGATTCGAATATACTTCTGCAAAATTGGGTGGAACTACTTGTCCTCTTAGTAAGATCAAAAACCACGGTAATTGGAACAAAGCAGTCTGTGTCAAATATAAAAGTGGGAGGGGAGAAAATAGAACAAGTGAATAGTTTTCGATATTAGTAGTATTCTTAGTAATGACATGAAGTGCGAACGTGAAATAAAAGCAAGGATAGGAATGGCGAAAGAAGCCTTTTGGGGGGAAGAAAAGTTTGTTTTGTGGGACCTTGAATAAAGAGTTGAGAGACTTGTAACATCGCAATGCAACGGTATTTGTAGATTGGGAAACACTTGGCAATATTCTGTGTTGTGTTGCTTTTCCTTACTCTGCATAAACGTAATAACCAAGACGTAAAACACAATTTATATTTTTAACATGGGTCGCCACTTCTTATCAAAATAAGAAAACTTACCAAGGAACTAATTTTCCTTCAATCATTCACGTGTTTAGGTTCGTTGCTTCTTAACTTGAGTTGTTATAATTTCGTCGCCACAGGATACCTTATATTAAATCTGAACCATAATTATTGTAAAAATTAAAATAATAATAATAATAATAGTAATAATAATAATAATATATTACAGTCATTTCTGAAGGACAACAAGTATTCTATTTATTCGGTACTTCTTAAGGTGGGTCATGGTAATAAGTGGAAATTCGATTCAGGTGAATCCTAAACATAATGATCCAATTCGAAATTTTTCATTTCCCAAAAACAAGACTAACTTGAAGGCCTTTTTAGGGCTTGTTGGATGAAGAAAACGTTTTGTCTGTAACTTTTCAGAGTTAACATCACCTTTGTACGACCTATTAAAGAAAGTAAAGAAATTTCAATGGACACTTGAAGCTTTAGAATCTTTCGACAAATTGAGAGTCATCTTGAATTCACCTCCTGCGCTATCTCAGCCAGAGTTTAATCTAACATTCCATATCTATATTGATGCCACTGCCCAAAATCTCGCTTGTTATATAGCACAACATCCTGAAGAATAAGAAGAAATGTATATGATTGATTACGCCAGCAGACGTGTTAAAGGCCATGAGATGTCGTTATCAATATTTCAGTTAGAGTTACTGGCAGTGTTATTTTTCCACGAGCAGTTTCCGTATTATCTATTAGGAAGGAAAGCTATCATACATTGTGATAATGCCGAAGTAAAACATGCTCTGACTCTAAAGAACTTGGATCCTCGCACGACCCGCATGATTCTAAAACTGCAGAGATTTGACTTGGAGTTTGTACATTTACCAGGATTTGAGAACAGATTCGCGGACATTTTGAGCAGATATCTACCGGATGTCAAAGAAAAGGAACCTCAAATATACCGAGTAAATTTCATGTCACAAGAAGATGATGATACAGATAGAGAAAAGGATTTATGTTGTTGTAATGCCGAGGTCACAGATAATGATGACGTTTCGTTAATGAAGTTTCATCAAACGCAAAAGTTTTTTTCACTAAAATTTTAAAACAATGAAGTTTTTCGAACAAAATATTTCAATTTTTTATTTAATGCAAACTAAAATTTGAAAATAATTTTTCAAAATTAACTTTTCAGTGGGCACAAAAGATTTTCTGATGAAAATTTCAAACTAAAAGCTTCCTGCTCCTAAATTTGGGAATTTTCAAAAGTAGAAGTTGGTAATTGTTTAAATATTGTGGTGGTTAAACATGTGTCTTTCAATGGTAAAAGTTGCCAAAATTCAAAATCAAGGAGTTTGGCCTATTTTATCATCCTAACACTAAATGTTAGGGACAGTTCATAGTCTAAGGTCCTTAGTCAAATCTGATTGGATAATCCCCGCTTCTGATTAAAAGTGTCACACTTTAAGGATTCTGAAGTCTAAGGTCATGGTGATAAAACGTTATCTTTGGTGTAATCTGATCGATTGATTCTAATTGTTACTTTGAACCTTAGGATTTTCAGTTACGACTCATGGTGTAAGGCCATTGTAGTCGAAGAACTGAAAACCGGTTATTTTATTAATCGGATAATTGAAAACTGGATAAAATTCACGGTTAGTCGTAAAATGTTTTCTTGTAATATTTCTGCTTGGTAATGTTTGTTCTGTCAAAAAATGTAAAAAAGTTTTTATAATTACAGAAGAAATTTCATTTGACAGTCTTTTAAAATTTTTTGTTCTCTGACGGTTAGATTTTTTAAGTTTTTCGTTTGAAATTTTTCAGTTTAAATTTTAGTTCGAAAATTTTTGTTTTAAAATTTGTTTCGAGAATTTGAATGTTTTGTTTAAAAAATGTTGCTTTAAAATTTTATTTAAAATTATTTACACAGGATGAACAAGTCCTGGGGTCCCTCTCAAAATCTAACAACTAAAGTCGATAAATAAGAACTTTAAATGTACTTGATTGAACTCTTAAAACTTACCTAACAATATCAAGGTTTAAGACCATACACATCTAATCCGGTCTTAAATTAAGACATACACTTCACTTCCCAAAATTTAGGAATAGAATTTAATAGTATTCTTATGACAATGTATAACGATAAATGATCCTGTGAAGAAGGCCCACCAAATTTTTATAACGACAAGGTAACGATAATCACATAAAACATTTTTGTTTATTGCTGTTGAACAGTACCTTTTATCTTGGCACATAATCACTAAAATAACACACCTCAAAAGATTACGTGCGCATCCCTTCCTTAAAGATGGTTCTGGAATAATAATTTATTGATTATTCGTCGTCATGACAACGTAAGAACACAAAACTCACCAAAATTAACATATTAGAATCAATTTTGATTCTATTTCTTTTTTATCGTATCATCTTCTTCTAACTAGTTAGTGCATATTTTAAAATTACACATTGCCCAGAAGTATAATAAAAGATATTTAGAATTACATTGAAAATACAAAGATATTGTTACAAAAGTTATGCATTTAAACATGTTTATCAATTTTACAGTTCGTATAAGCGACTTGGAGGATCACTGATTGATCACATTCATTTGAACTGTATTATCGACTCTGATTAATAAGCTTTACAAAAAATTGTGTGAGAAAATTTTCAAACAAGAAATAATCAAACAAGTCAAACTAAAATTTAAAAGAATTAAACGAAACCTTTCAAACAAAAAGAGTGTTTTCTGCAATTTTAAAATCTTCCAATTTAAAATCTAAAGTTTTTTTTCTTTTTTTTTTTCAGAGCAATGATTAACAAGCAGAAATATAATAAGTAAACGTTTCATAGTTAATCGTTAAACTTTAGCCGGTTTCCAATTATTTGATTAACAAAATAAACAGTTTTAAACTATTCGACTACATGAATAGCCATAGGTTTTGAGTCGTGACTGCAAATGCTAAAAATCAGAGTAAATACGTGTTAGGATAACCAGTCAGATTGCCCTAAAGATAAATTTCCACCAATGACAGTCTACAATCTCTAAGGTTCAAAGCGTGACATGGTTAATCGGTAGCAGAGATCAACCATCAGATTGCATTAAGGACCTTAGACTTTGAATTATTCGTAAGATTCAAAGTGTTAAGATAAGTCAAACTTTTTCAAATTTGAATTTTGACAGTTCTTATCTATGAAAGAATATATGCTGAACAATATAATTTTAAGTATATACCCGAGTACTAGAGAACAGTTGCCAATTTTTACTTTTGACAATTCTCATATCAATGGTGGGAATTTTTTAGTTTCAAAATTTTTTGTACTCACTGAAAAATCAGTTTCAGAAATTTTGTTTTCAAATTGTAGTTTAAAAATATTTACTTTGAAAAAAACAATCAGAACCTTTGTTTTAAAACTTATTTAAAAAATTGTAGTTTCAAATTTTCATTTAAAATTATGTTTTCATTCTGTAAATTTTATCAACTTTCTTAGCGTTCTAATTTGTATGTAGATGGTTTCAGGAATTGAATTGACTCACGTTAATAGTGTAACAATTAATCAAAATCCATTTCGAGTAAATTTTCAACTAGCATTATCAAATTTGTGTATTCTGATTAATTTTCTATTCAGAAAAGCTAGCTTTTGTTTATTTCGTTTGAATTTGATATCTGTTTTTATCATTAAGTGTGGGTAAGAGGGAGCTTAAGATATAACTTGAAATCCGAATCACAAGTACTTCTTGGCTAGACCGTACTCAGAGGGCTTAACTCACAGAAGAACACATGCTGGCCACCTTGCGCCTTCTAGCATGTGCTGGAATTTAATTTTATTATTAAATATAATTGTGATACAAATATACTTTAAGTCAAATATTCTATTATACACTGTATTACGGTGGTGGTATTTTGTTTCATTTCTTCTTAGTTTAATGCCGATTTTCAGCACCTAAGCCACAGGAGACCTCAACTTAGAGCTTAGCATGTGAAAATATTTACTTTGTGATATTTATTGCTTCATTTATTTTTAGTTTAACACCAATTTTCAGCCTTGGGCATATAAGATGTAGACATACAGCTTAACATGTTTCGGAATAGGTTCTTCTACCGAAGGTCGAACCGGGGTTTGAACACAAAGGCGAGAAGACTGTCTAATTAGACACGAGGAAACTAAGTTTTAAATTATTCTAAATAAGAAATTCTGTTAATACAGCGTAAATTTATAGAAAAATATAAATATAGAAAGTAGTCACAAACTTCCGTCAATTCTCTCCTGCCATTAATCATGTAATAAATTACAATAGTACGCATGATTTCGAATTTCTCATTTCTGTTTCTCATTTAGAAGCCTTCGATGCTCGTTTGTTAATTTACTTACATATCTTCTACGGAATTATAAACATCTATTATTATAGAAATGATTAGACTTTGCTGAGGGAAAATTTTACAAAAACTATCAAGAGACTGAGAAAAATAATAGAAAATAATTTATGGTACGTTGAAATAGTAACTTAGATCAGAATGTAGAATCTTTCCTGTTTTTTCTCAGGAGGAACAAGGTAATGAACTACTTCTCGTTTATGATGAGACGACGTCTCCGGAATGAGGAAGAAGCAGATGGCGAAGATGGAGAAGAAGGAATTGGAAAAGGAAAAGAAAGGAAAGGAAAAGGAAAAGCTGCCAAAGGTGACAGAAATATCTATTATTTTTGTGAGTTAGTTGTTTCTAAAATAAATTATCCTTTCGTGCATATAAAAATCAAAATGGCATACTTTAATGTTCCGTAGTACTTCAATATTTTTAGTTGTCTCAGGACTTTGTAGTCCTTTGAATTTGTATTACATGCGGTTCAAGATTTCGATGTACATATGCATACGTATAAAACGTGTATGGAGAAACTCGTACGAGGCTTGTAGTGTTTTGCTTGGAAAGTCGTTCAAGGTAATAGACCACTGAGTAGACTAGAAGAAAATTGGGAGATGATTGAAAACAAGATCTTCGGCAAATATTATACCAAACGCAGTAGATACATGACAGGATCCAGTGCAGTTCTTTTGTTTCTGCGATGATGAACATCGAATTACTTAAATCATAGAGTTATTGTTTTATGTATCGAAATTTTATTTTCAATTTTGACAGTCATGCATAACATAAGACAATAATTTCAGTAGATATGCTAAAAGAAAAAGTTCACTAGTAATAGTATTTATGAGTTGTCATAAATGACTACAATGAAACTTCTGTTCCAGGCGACTTAACGATATCTGAAATGGACGAGTGGGTTGATTCAGATGATGATGATTCTGAAAGTGAAAACGACAATAAAGAAGACGATGACGATAAGCCAAAGAAGAAGGGGAAGAAAGGTAGTATAATTTTACTTTACTGAAGAGTTATTCACAAATACAACTTTTTTAGGAGGCCTTTAATGAACTTTCTCACCCAGAAAACAAGAAACTCTTGTCCATAATTACAGAAATTGCATCGTTCAGAGTAGAAGTTAGTGTAAAATTTCATAATTATTACTATTCGCGGCCCATGGCGTGAGCTATCTTTCGGAGGCAGTAGAGTATTTGAAATAAATAGAGTAACGGGAAGTATGTAGAGTAAAATGAAGTTAATAACTACATAAAAATAAAAGTTTAAAAGGATAACTTCATGTCAATTAATGAAATTCTAGAGCGCAGGACACGGGACGAAATATCTATTAAGAATAATTACATTAAAAGTGGACCAGGGTGCCTCCGAGGCACCCCTTGGGCTTTCTAGGGTTAAAGAATTTCGTTTTGTAGTTACGAAGGAACGACTACCGATATTAATTTATTATTACTTGTAATTTAGGACAGGAAGCGACTAAGAAAAAGAAGAAAAAGAATGCATCAGATGATGAAGCTTTTGAAGAAAGTGATGACGGAGATGAAGAGGGGCGTGAAGTAGACTACATATCAGATTCATCAGACAGGTGAGCAATGTAATCCAGACATTTGTGGTAGGTTATTAGGTGGGTTATAGGGTGCATTAATTAAAACATAATACTGGGTTTACAAATGACAAGGGACTGGGTTCAGTGTTGACCTCGGAAATATTTATCTGTATAGAGTTTTTAAAGTGACAATATAATGGAGAATTTGAATAGGATTAAACCAGGCATGTGCAAGTTGGAACAGGGTATGGGCAAATCAACGAAAACTGACGTCGAATCGTACGAGATAATGTATGACATTTTCATAAGAATTGAGTAGCCATATTCAATGGAATAACTCTTCGTCGTACACTAACATCACAGAGATACAAAAACTGTTTATAACAAAACCAAACCAAGATATTTAATTATTAAAGAAAGAAAAAAAAAAAAAAAAAAACTACTGACTTACCATTTTAGTGGAAAACTTGACCCCTCAAATTCTGAACCAGCTTCTCAATGTTTGATGGTACACTGGATGTTGTTCCCGCACGGAGATTGTTTTCAAGATGCCTTCAGGATCAATTATTCTTGCCCTCTCTTTGGATTTAACCCACTTCATGCACGAGAAGAATTGCTCAGATAGATACGTGCTGCCAACAGTATCATCATCCTCATGTTGAAAGTAGACAAGTTAGTCACTTCTTGGATAGAAAGTTTATCACGAAAAATCTTGTGGGCAGGTATCTTTAGATACTCCTTTTTAAAGCACGTCCTCGTGAAGTTCAATAAGTTACATAATAAATTGTCAGGAGCACTATTCACGTCAATCCTGAATAGTGGTGAGAAAGTACTGAAATCAACTTCGTCTTTACGGAAGTCGCTAAATCTGTCATTAACTTAAGCATATCTGCTAATGATTCTGCGTAGAACGCAAAATTACAGAATAATTTACGCGAGATTGCAACAAGGTGAGAAACGGACAGATATTTTTTATTTCTCATGTGATTTTCCTACAGATTAAGTGTTCGCATGTCCGTAAAGTACATGAGTTAATCTTGTATGTGCAACTTTTGAGTTCAGATCATTTAAGTGCCAGGTAATATCCACAAGGAACGCAAGAGCACACGGACACTACGCATCAGCTAATTGTGTGATAGATTTTCCTTTCATGTCCATGAGAAGTGCCACCTCATTTATCAAATTATAGGAACTCTGTAGCATCTTCTTCCTTAGTCACTGTACTTCTCAATAGTACATGAAATCCTTCTCCGTTCCCAGTTCTTTTACATATGCTTTGAATTGGCAGTGATAGAGAACTTTATACGTCATAAGTTGACACAATACACCACTCTATTCATGACGTGGGCATATTGAAGTATTTCGGAACAAAGTTTATGCTGGTGTAAAGTACAGTGGAGAAAATGCATACGTTATTGATGTCAATTTTTCTGCCTAATAACTCTTCCGTTATTTTCTTTACAACCTCTACATGTAGTTCAGTCATTGAAGGAGCTCCATTAGTCGATATTCCACATGGTTTTTCCCATTTCAGCTGAAATTCGTCAGGTACATATTTCACCTGGAAGATATCTTCCACAGCAGTACTGCCTTTCATAGGTTGCAAGACGAGCATTTCTTCTGTGTAGTGGAAGTGTTTATGCACACCTCTTATAAAAGTAACGAACTGAGTTGTGTCCTTGACATCACAGCTTTTATCCAAAGTTATTGATAATTCTTCGAAAGCATTGATGTCTGATACAGTATCGTCTGCCATGTTATCTTTGCGCCTATAAATTGTCTAGCGTGACAAACTGCTTTGTTCAAACAAGCTGCTTTTATCTGGACACAAATCATCTTGACCGCCACTAAACATGGTTTCTCAAAGGTACCGTCAGAATATTACTTGCATTGCTTAGCAATTTTTTCACTTACAATAATACTACCCTGGACAATTTCGTTAACATTACCGTTTTGTCTTTTAAAAAACAGTTGGTAACCCACATTTCTTCCGTTTCTTTTTTCTTTTCTTTCCCTTTTCCTTTTTTGATATTTTTTATTATTTCGTTTTCGCGAAGCTGTCCTTGCAAATCATCAAATCTTGAATGTTCTGAAGTGTAATTGCTTTTAATGTTATACTTCCACAGTAGTGCTGAACTTTCCTGCCAAATAAGGCAAACTGACTTAACCTCTCTCATTAACGAAAAAGTAATCGTGAGTTCGTCTCTCATTAACGAAAAAGTAATCGTGAGTTCGTTTTTATTGAAACACTTTCCTTTTCTTTATGTGACGATAACATTATTAACTAGGGCCTAACAAGGTGACATCACACAGCATTACACGATACCAAACAGGGAAGTAACAGACAACAATAAACATACTTACACACACGAGAAAACAAAACCAACTACAAATAAAAGGTCACCTTGCTCCGAACTGGACGCGTGAGCTTCACTTATGCAATGATTGAAGTACAAAGCCAAGTAGGAAAGGTGGAGATAAAGAGAAAGGTTGGTTTCTGTATTGTTTTCTCAGTGCCCAAGTTCCACACTGCACAATTGAGTGTTGGAAAAGTGCAATTCAGTTTAAGAAATACATTTTTAATAACGAGTTAGGCGGACTGTATAATAGAGTTCAGTAAGCCGGCAGTTTGGCGTGGCTGGCTTAAACTAATGTATTTCTGATACAGCGATAGCAGTATTTTGTAGAATACCATATTTGTATCATAAATGAAAGTAAATCAAAAATATGTTTTTTTTTTTTTTTTTTTTTTTTTTTATGAAAAATACGGAACTTAACAAACTTTTATATTTTTAATGAATCCTGTATCAGTTTCTTTGAATAAATGCTACTGAAGTAGTCTTATTGGTAATATATATTTTTTCACGATGTATTCGAAGATTGCCTTCTTCGAGACACAGACTCTATGGATTTTTCTTTTCTGTTCATAGTTTTCGAAGTTTAAAAAAAAAAAAAAAAAGTATTTTAGGGTCATAAGACCTGTTTATTTATATATAGGATATCCACGTTTTATTTAAGTAGAATCGCATTGCAATTTGCTACACAAAATCTTAGAAATACGATGCACCTATGGTCATAACTTATTACCGAAGTGAGCAATTTCTCCAACAGAAAATAGTATGTCATTGTCTCCCTTCATGACAAGATTATTTACTTTCGATCTCACATAAAACTCAAGTGATGAATGTCTCCTCAGAAACCTGAGTTTTCCGTTTAGGCGTCTGGTAAGTTCTCTGAACATAGTTACTACAGACTAAAATCATATTACTTGAGATTGGCTGTCGAATTTACGACAAAGAGACTTTGTCAGTTCAGCATTTTATTCCATCTGCAGAGAAAGACCCTCAATTGGGCTTTAAAATACAAGACCCGAACGTGCTTTCTGAAACTAGATAACTAGCAAAAACTGAGATTTCAACAGTACCCTCTTCCATGCTCTTCTATTTCTTCATAGTTTTCATAGCGTAGACCCAGAAATATATATTTGTTTCCCTACCCTCTCGCTGTATTGCATTGAAATATTGCAATTCCCTTCCCGCTCACCTGGCGTGGAGCTTTGCGGAACTCCAACATCTCTTTGCATGGGGCACTGAGAATTCTTATCCTCTTTTACTCAGCTTACGTGGAGCTTTGTGAAAACCCTTCCCTAGGCTGCCTGAGCCTTGGTACACCGTTTTTTACCCTCATTACTTAGTGGATTTTATATTGATCTTAGTGAATCTCTGTTCTATTGTTTTATAACAGAAATTTTTTATAATAATATAATATAAACATCGGCGTTGTAAGAATATAAGGTTCTGTGTCCTAACTATAAAGCATATTATGTAATTGAGTTTTTGCGTTGCAGTTTATTCAACAGTACGATTTTGATTTTTTTGGGTATATTTCAGACGTGTTTGTAACGAGTTTTAGCTTTCGACTTCTCATTTTTTCTGTGTCCGAAAAGTTTCCATTGACTGTCTAGTATGTTCTTTGAATTATTGCGTTATTAACAACTGTTTCTGCTGTCTGAATGAGTTTGTGAGTCTCAGCTCTAGACCTGTCGTTGAGTCTCAGCTCTAGCTTGTCAGGTATGCAAAGAACGGCTAAAATTTCAATATTAAAAGTAGGGCACTTTATAAAGCTTATTTGGGAATAAATAACTTCACATTAAATCAGCAGTACAGAATGAGAATGCTAAAGAACAGTGTTTATTATGTAGTTGGAAACATCTTAAAGTAGTGTTTCATCATTAAGATATACGATTACAGGAAAAATTATGTGTTTTCATAGTGACATAAATGTGCTAAAATATTAGTTTAAAGAATCGGGGCAGTATTTTATGTTCTCTAAATGGGCCAATCCCGATTACTCGGAACTGATGGTCACCCTAGGTATGCTGAAGTTACCGCATAAATCTTCACTGTTATGATTTCCAAATTAAAAGTTTGCAACTGTGGGTAACATTGTCTCTTGCGAATATATACACTAATATTGTCTTTCGAGGATGCAGCTTCATTAAATTCTCGCTATTCGTATGCAGTTAGTTATTTGTTTGCTTCTTAAATATTATTTAGAAAAATACAAAACTGTTATTGAAGAATTTACCTTCATATGTGTTACCTGTTCGACAGTGCATGACAATAAAACTCACAAATTTTCTTATTCACTTCTACAAATGTATGCTTAAATTTTCTTTAATCATAGTATTTGGGGAGAAATAGAGATTTTATGCAATATATAACCTGTGATGTATCAGGATATTGGTACATGGTATTGGTACAAACCTCGTCAGTAGCAAATAATAGTCCCAATGGCATAGAGGACAGTGATACTTGTTTTACATTATTGGTTCATTTGATCCTGGGCAGGTAAAATAGTATCCATATTCCAATGAAGTAAGCCAAGAAACCAAAATTCTTGTAATCATAATCCAATTGTTAAATATGTTTTATTTACCACTTGTGGTAACTTTTATTGCTTTACTTATTCCACACACACACACGAAAATATTTGTTTCCAGGTTCCATGCCAGTTCCACGTAAAAGTGTGGATTGGTTAACTTACGGGGGAGTTACACAAATAAGGATACGTAATTTTCAAGTACGAACTGGAGGGTGGGATTTTTGTCAGAGTAAAAGTATACTTTCCCTCCAATGAGTATGACTTAGGTAACAGATTATTGCGAATCCTATACTTGAACACAGTTACAGCAATGTTTACATTTAATTTCCATTGAAGTTACGCGATGTTTCCTTCATGCTTTCCTCGTATTGAGACTCCGTTACCGTATCCCGTTTGAACTCTAGTAAAGTTTCGATTGATTAACTACGGAGAGGTTACATCAAAATGAATAATAGCAGCGGAGAAGTAAATGTAAGAAAAAACACGTAACAGATTATCTAATAGTGACCTCATAACGCAGAGCTTTTGACCCTGACCGATCATTTCGTTCTTTCTTTGCATTTATCAGAAATATTTCTAATAATGAAAATTATTAAATACATTAAATGTACAATACCTTTTTACAAATATTTGAATATTTGATAAGTTTTTTGCTTAGTTATGAAATACAAATAATTCACGTATTTTAAATAATTAATCTGATTTTTTAATGTAAAAGAAATTGGATAAACATATATGCGTGGACTAACGAGTATTTCCTTATCTTCATCTATGGGAGATTTTAGAAAAACTACACATAAGTGATAATATTTTGGAAATAAATTTATTTTTAATGCGTCTGTTCTTCTGGTGCTATAAAAATTTTTTATATATTTACCTGTTAATATTTTTATACTACTCTGTTTCAGCTACTACCTAAGTATTAGGATATGAAGATTATTATATGCATGTTCTTCAACATGAAAATATGTTGAGGTTTTCAGGTTTCACAACTATATTGCAAGTACGTGGATTGTAAATAAAGTGCTTACAACATAATTAGTATAGACATGCTGTTGAACTTTGCATTGACAATCACATTACAGGCCATCGATATAATCTACGTTCTCCTGCACTATTTAAGTACATGGTGGTTGTCCTATGCTGTTGGTGAGATTGTTTTGTTGATCTCTTGATCTCTGTGGTGTATAGCCTTACAACGCATAGCATGGACGGGATATCTGGAAACCTAATGCCTTGTGTAAGATGATCTTACGAGTCTGGTGAATATGATGGATGTTTTAAGATTTCTGAATGTCACCTTGCTAACAATTGTATCACAGCCTCCATATGATGATTTGTTATGCAAACTGTAAGATCCTCAGGAAGCCTATACGTTTGCGACGGATACCAAACGCATTTAATGCTCGAAGAAACTCAGTACGTTGCGTTGATAATTCACCTACAGGTAAAGCATTATTATGCTAGTCATGGCGAACCTTGTTGGCACCATTGACTCTTTAATTTTGGCTCATATGCCTGTATCCAGATTTCGTCAATCGCAACAATCCTTCCCAGGACTTATCCTCTTCGATGCAACAGTGTCGATACTTCTGCACTTCAGTAAAGTGATGGAGATCCCAGTCTTCGGAATTTTCCACATGCGCAGTCTCTCCTTCTGCATATGCCTTATGGTTTGATGATTTGCTCATCTTCTACTGATACCTCTGCGATAGTTGAGTGACGATCAGTATCAAGGAAACCTCGCACTAATTCCAGTTGCTCCTTCGTGACAAAAAGATTACTGCTACGGTCCTATCGTGTAACCGTTGGATATGGTAGCTCATCGTTGCCTCGGTCACTTGAATTTTTATCCAAGAACGCTCTTCAAGTTGGGTAAAGATGCTTTAGAATTCTTACATAAAACTGACATTTCATCCACACACAGTACCACAGCTGCTCGCTTAATTGATTGCTTTCGACCCTGCACATCTTGAAAGTGGTTCGAATTGCCAATGTCTAGACCATTTTCGCGCACGAGCATGCTCATTGTTGCGTTCTGACAGTGTTTACAGTATTTTATTTATATCCTACGTACATAAAATGCTACGAGCGATTATGTTACGTTTTAGTGTTCCTCTTTTTCTTTTATTTTTCTTCTTCTTCTTCTTCTTCTTATTATTATTATTATACTATGTAACAAAATTTAAGTTTTTTCTTCCTTGTTCCTGGGGCAAATATGTTATATCCTAATTGCTTGTGACTAGTAAATTGGAAAACCTCTATTATTCGACTGAAAGTTTGCTTTTGTTATTTTTGTGGTGGTAATTGAGAAAGTAATGCCAATAGCACAGCCGAAGCACAGAATTCAGCAGAAGTGGATCTAGTTCCCAAAATGACAACAGATGGCACTGACTAAAATGCGTTGAAATTAGTTACGATGTATCAAGCCTGTTTGAATTACCTATAACCTAAATGAATGGCACCTCTTTAAAGACAGTTCATCTAGAAGCCGGAAGCTGAGCTGCCACATAATGGGAATAAATTGTCTTCCTTCCCTCTAGCTTACTCAGGCAATACAATGCAGTACCATTAAGACTGCGATAAACATTGCATTACGAAGAACATAGTGGGAGGCTATTGTGGATTTCAAAATTGTCATTTTTGGTGGGTCTACAGGCAGGCTGCACAAAATTCTGCTGTCATCTGTGCCTTTGAACAGCAGAGATACGACTTCTTACTACCGTAAGAGACACTGGGCACCACGGACTTAGTTTTCTTAGTGGAAGCACAGTGTCAAGTGGGAACCATCGCTGAATTCAAATAAGGTGCTATTTATCGTTATCCTGAAATTGAGTCCCATGATACAATTTGTAACAGCACTTGGTAAAAACTCAACAGGCCTTTCGTACTTTCGAGGCTTTTCTCCGAAGCTGTCGGGAGACAAAGGTCAAAGGCTGGTGTGTTCGTTGGATCCGAAATCAAGAAATTAATGAAGCGCAAAACATTCCCATCAAAACTCAGACCCACTGAAAAAAAATGCCTGGGACAACCTTGTTGCAATGATTTATGGCTTTCTGGGTAATCACAAGGCAAAAAATTACAAATATCTTGTTGAGGCACTATTAAGGAACTATCGCAAGATAAGGTTGCAGGATATAGGAAGTTACACATCCCAGATGTTCATCTTGAGAAATTCAACGAAAATATGGGAACATTCTCTGAGGAACAAGAAGAACACTTTCATCAAGATATCCTGCATTTTGAACAACGATACTAAGGATCATATAATAAACATAGGATGGGAGATTATGTTTGGGGATTAATACGTGAAAGTGGTGTGCTTTACGAGCGTAAGTGTAGTATCTAAGCTTTTATCTGATGATGTTCAGAAGATCGTTCATGTTGAGTCATATGTATTTTTTTTTTTAAATCTTTTTTTTCTTTTGTAAGTCAATAATATTATTCTTGACGTACGTGGAGAAAGGTTACTTCTATTCATTATTTATTTTTCAAAAGCAAACAATTGTTCACCTTCTACATCTTTATTCTTATGTTTCTGTACCTCAGTTTAAATATATGTACATTTTGAGTCATATCTGTGATCTTTTATTTTGTGTCAATCAACAGTATTCTGCACATTGCACAATGTTCGTTTTCTAAATTTCGTTGTCGTCCCCATAATAGCGAACTTTGATCTAATAAATCGGTCATTTCTTTACATCCTCAATACATGCTTCTAGAAAATAACACTATAAACTACCTAGGAGCAAGTTATGCTTTGCATATTATTATTTTACTTGCATCTTTATTCAGTGTACTATGTATATACAATACTAGCAGCGTTCACCCCGCTTCGCTGCGGTCACCCCGGAACGCAATAAACTTTGTTACTTAGATAATTTTTACTTTTTCGCTTTCAAGTGATATGATAAAAACCATAGAAGATTGCAGTAAATCTTAACATTATATCGCCTGTCATTTATGTTAACCCGCCCCGCTTCGCTGCGGTCATCCCGGTGCTGGCATATTGTAAAAGTGTCTGTAAAAATAAGCAAATCAATTAAAAAATTTTAAACAGAAGATTCAAGCTATTTTCCGCTGTATATCGCCTGTCATTTATGTTAACCCGCCGAGTGACACGGTCATGCGGGTTGCATATAAATACGTTTATTTTTACCTATGATGAACTAATAACAAAGGATTTGTACGTTATGGACACTTGAATGGTCAATTATCTCAAGACACTGGTAATTAAAAATTAAAGTGATATGATAAAAACCATCTAGGGTCCAAATCCTAATAACCCCCCAAAAATGAAAGAAATTGGTTCAGCCGTATTAGCGTGATGAGCGGACAAAGGATTTTGTACGTTCTCTTTTATATATATAGATTAGTGCTATAGTGGGCTTCTGGCTGTTTTAGCACTAAAACAAGCTAAATAAATTAAGAATCCAATAAATTATTATTATTATTATTATTATTATTATTATTATTATTATTATTATTATTATTATTATTATTATTATTAGTGAATCAGATCATGAAGAGAAAGTAGGTAAAGAAATGAAGAGTGTAGCCGAGGAAGATGCTCTGAGGAAATTGCTGACATCAGATGAAGAGGAAGAGGAGGAACAACAGAAAGAGGAAAGTGAAGTTGAGGACAACAAAGAGAACTCTCCAAGTAGAGAAAAGGATGAGAAGAAACAGAAGGACAAGAAAAAGCCAAAGAAAAAGAAAAAGGATGACGGAAGTGTTCTGAATGGTGAGTCTATTTCAGAAATGTAAATGAAAACTACTTTTTAGAAATTCATTCACTAGTATCTTATACTTTCAAAAGCCTTGTACTGATAATTTTGAATTTGTATAAATCAAAATTAATATCCTAAAGCTCTGTTTACTGTATGGTCGTAATTCCAATTTGCTAAAAGCTTTCAACATTAGGTTGTTTTCTTCTGGCGGATGGATTGTCTTCCTTCCAGTTATTTTCATATCCAAGTAAAGAAAACCTGTGTGCTTTTGAAATCAGTACAAGAGAGGTAAGTAAAACGTGAAGAAATTGAAATTATTAACTGCTTGCTAATTGCATATTGAATAAAACTATAAACTACTATCTGTTGCGTACAAAGAGTGAAAAAATGACTGATTGGACCAGGACTCGAACCCAGGACCTCCGGCATGCCGTGTCGATGCGTTAATCACTACGCCACCCAGTCGGCTTCCCAGAACACCCACTCACTCTCTCATTCAGGAGGTCGGTGCTCTCCACTCGGACCACGTGGGTTGTACTACAGACCCCTGCTACGATTGGACAATTCCTCTGTGTCCATATATTAAGCAGCTATGACAGTTGTGCTTTCATATAGATATTAATGAAATAGGAAACAACCGATTTTTTAACATACCATATCCTCTGTAGATGTGAATCCAATAACGTACAAAGAGTGAAAAAGTGACTGACTCTATAGAGGATATGGTATGTTAAAAAATCGTTAGTTTCCTATTTCATTAATATCTATATGAAAGCACAACTGTCATAGCTGCTTAATATATGGACACAGGGATTATCCAATCGTAGCAGGGGTCTGTGGTACAACCCACGTGGTCCGAATGGAGAGCACCGACCTCGAGAATGAGAGAGTGAGTGGCTGTTCTGAGAAGCGGACTGGGTAGCGTAGTGGTTAACAAATCAGCATTTTTCACTCTTTGTGCGTTATTGAATACACATCTATAGAGGATATGGAGTGTTAAAAAAAATGATTGTTTCCTCGTTCATTAACATCTGTATTATCTGTTGATTCAGTAAGTAAGATTTTTATATTCTGTCCATGTTCAATTTTATAACTGACGTTTCAAAGGCATCTGACTGCGTTTATCATTAAAGTTGTACTAATGTACTCATCAGCAGTTATTGCAACTCTGATGGTTATGGCAATCAGATGTCTTTGAGACCTTAGTTCTAATAAAGTTAAACACGGGTAGAATATCAAAAGTCTTATTTATTGAATTACAAACATCTCTGTGAAAATAATGGGAAATATATTATGTCTTAAAGTTTGTGTAAAGAATTGAAAATCTGATAAATGAAGAGTTGACAAGGGCTTACTTTGTATCAAATATTGCAATAATTCATCTTTGCATTGATCGAATATAGTTAAATTAAGTAATGGAATATGAATGTTCTTTTGTTTGTTGTTTCGTTTTGATTTGATTTTCTTGGAAAAGAGACGTCGAAAGTGAAATGGAATATTCACAAATAAATGTAGTGTAATTTCAGTTGCATGAAATTGAACATTTAGAGTTAGTTACATACAGTTTGTGTTTCTATAGGACTAATGTCGGTAAATTTAACATAAATTCTAATTTGGCTTTTAGTGTTCTCTTAATCATATTTGAGCAAGATTGATATAAGTATTATAACAAAAATGGAATATAGTATAACCTTTTATATTATACAAAGGAAACCTAATTCTCTCTGTTGGGTTACGGTTGACAATATATTTGCATTTTTGTTTGCAGAATCGTCTTCAGATTATAGTTCAAGTAGCTCGGATTCCGAAAACGAAACTGCGAAGAAGAACGGCAAGAACAAAGATTCCAGCAGGTAAATATCTGAAAAAAAAATTAAATATTTAGAAAATATTTCACTCAGTAGAAATCAAAAATTTATTTTACTCTAGTAACGTCGCAAAAGAATGGCTCAGTGATAGAGTATTCACTTCTGGTGCATGGGGTCCCTGGTTCGATCCCAGCTCGCGCCCAGTGAACTTTGTGGTGGACAAACACCGTATGCATGGGTTTCCACGGAATTTTTCTGTTTTCTCTCACTTTCTTCATTTCATTATTTCATTCGTTTCTCATTATCACCGTCTCCTTTAGTTTGCCCGGCATAACCGTGGAACGCAAAACTGAGTTCATTTCATTCTTTTCACAAAAGAAATGAAAATCTCTAATACTACTTGTCGTTTTGTATGTTGATAGTGAACTAGTACCAGTCTCCAATAAAGACGAAGCTGAAGAATTTCTAGAAGAATTGTAAAGTTACAGTTCAAGGTCACTTTCAGAGATGTCGCTTATTTTTTAGGTACACAAATAGACAAACAGAGCAATGAGGATGTTAAAATAAGTCGACTTCACACAAGATCCTACAAGTTTGGAAAGTGCAGAGCTGTTAAAACTCCTGTGTTAAAAATACCAAATTCATTTTTTTTTTTAAAAAAGAAAAAAAACAGTGTTTCTTCGTTATCGTCAGGCAGTAGGAGCACCTATGTCTGCACCATGTTGAAACTAGACCAAATTTAACTTTTAGCATAGATGCTTTCTCAAAATTACTAGAAAGAGGCGTTCTAAAACTCAAGAAAACATTTCGCTGTTTAGCAGGAACTATTAGTTTAGATATACTGTATTGCTAAGTGTGTGAGAGAGGACTTGTGGAGTATTGTAGTGGCTCAGACTTTAGTGATTGTAAGAAAACAGGATGCTCAACTACAGGAGTGGTTGTGCTATATATAAAAGATGCAGTTTGTTGGATTAGTCAAAGACAAAGTATGGTTACTACGTCGACTATAGAAGCAGAATTAAACACAGCGAAAGAAGTAATCTGTTTAAAGAATTGTTTTCGGAAATTTTAAATTTAAATTAAATAGCATTTAAGGTGCCAACTTCGCAGCCATGAAATTGTCAAAAAAATTCTGAATTTCATACGAGAACGAAACACGTACAAATAAAGCAGTTCCGTGTTCGAGTAAAAGTTACACATGGAGAGTTAGGTGTACAGCAGCGGTTAACAAAGTAAAGTGTTGATAGTGACGTTTTCTGTGTTCGAAGCGAAGTATTAACTAAGCTTTTGAAGCCCTTCTGTTGACGTTATATAGTTAGTTGACGAGACTACCGCTATAGGGAATGAGATGTTACAGTTAGACATAAGAACGCATACACACACAGAAAGATACATACAAAGATAGAATTTAAATGACGGTACAGTAGTTCTGATCAAGAATTTAAATGGCGGTACAGTAGTTCTGATCACAAGAGGAGGGTATAAAAATATCGAGTAAAAAGATATTATTAAGGGGTTTTAGTAGTGTATGGATGCGAAGAAAGAAGACTTCAAGTTGGAAAAACAAAGAAAGAAAATAAATAAATAAACTAGTAATTTATGGATAGCACTAGAAAAATGTGCTGGAGGAAAACTGAATTGTAATGTGCCTGTGAACGTTTGCCATTGAGATGGTTTCATACGTATTATACTGTTGTGGGAACTGGATAATAAGGTAAGAGTAGACTGCTAAATTAGTTGTTAAGTTACATTCAATCGTTGACTTTTTGCCAACAAATTGACAACGATGATATAAATCCATCTCCTTGTGTTGCTAAGCAGATGTGTAACAAACCTATATATGTTTTATCTACTGCACGTAGCCCGAGAAATATTTTATTTGTTTTAAGGATGGGTCAAGATGCATAATTCTTTGTTCCACCAGTGTAGCTGTTTACAATGAAATGATGCTATTTTAAACCATCAGCGCAAATTTCAAAATAACTTTGAAGGGGGGAGGGTTCGGGTATATTTGTTACGTTGTCAAGATATCCAGATCCTAGCGCCCCCTTCAGTATCAACTAGAGATGCAAAAAAGCCGGATTTTTTTTTGAATCGATGGTTTTTTCACATAAAAAGCCTGCTTTTTTGGGAAAAAAACGAGAATTTGGGAAATTTGGGCTTTTTTCATTTTCATGATTGTTCTTTCTAAATAGCTTTCTTATAATATATTCTATAGTTAGATAAGAATTCCATGACCTAAATGCCAAATTTCGCTCTGAAATTCACCATCAAGATGGATGGAACACATGTTTTACGGATTAAAGCTAACATGAAGAATGTAGTATTCGAGGGCAATTTTAGAGGCTATTTAGCTTTATTTTAACTTTTGAGTTATCGACATTTTTTTTTCTTCGCTAGATCATTTTAGTTTGTCATCCGTGTTTCATTTCTAAGAGTTAGTACTCTAGCTTCTAGCGCAAAAGTTAAACTTATGGTTTTCTATATATCCGTCAAAACGTACTTTCACATTTCTGTAGCTGTGCAATGATTTAGCAATGATTTTCCGGATACAACTTTGAATACCAATTTATACAAATAATCAGTAGCGGATTTAAAAGTACTTTGGGAGGAGTTTCTATGATTGTTTCGTTTTCTAAAGTCTTAATTTTATTTGGGAGGTGCTTGAAGTTTGAGTGTAGGCATAACTAATATTTCATTTCGTTTATATGTTTAGCAATAATCTTTCGAATACACCCTTGAAGATCATTTTATACTGAAAATCAGTGGCGGATTTAGAAAAGTATTTTGGGAGGAGTTTTTCTTACTGATGTTTAGTTTTTCTAAACATTCGTAATTTTTATTTGACGGGAGCTTAAGGTTTATGAGCAAAGGCATAACTAATAAATATTTCGTTTGTTTTAGACATTCCGTAACTTTGGGGAGCAGGCTTCAGTCCGAAAGACCGCCCCCCTAACCTTTGCAAAACCGTCACTGCTGGTAATTAGTAATAATAACGTTTTAAACACAATAAGATTGGAAGTCGGCCAACTCACAGTACACGCACTATTTCTACATTCACAGATGGAATGAAGAAAAGCTTTGTCAGAATGGTCGAATGCTGGATTGAATCTCGGACTTCCCGATAGAAGCGCAAAAGCTAACCACTCAAGTCATGTTTGTTGTGCAGTTGTATTTAGCTTAACTTAAATTTATTCCGTAGTCCTTTTTTGTGGGGGGGAGGGGGAGGTCCGTAATGATATGTTGAATCCCTCTTGTTAAAAATTCAGAAAACTTGAGGATTGGGTAAACCGTGATGGTGGTTATATAAAACTTAACTGTAGAATTTCAAGAATATACAGAACCAAAAGCTCTAGATGTGCAGCCTTTGAGTGTATCATATAAATCTAAGTATTTCTCTTATGTTTTAATTTTATTTTGTTTCAAAAAGAGGATATGGAATGTTTTGAAGTAAAAATACTACATAAAATTTTGCTAATTATTTGTGTACTTTTTAAAAGAAGTGTTTACTTTTAGGGTTGGCTGGTTTACACCAGCTGTTTTTTATATAACTGGTTTAAACCAAAAAATAAAACGAACGAAAAATGCGAATCGTGTGAACTTCATGGTGACGTTTCCACATATCAAGCCATCTGCATTAGTTTTATTTCCTTTTTACCTTTTAATCAAGGTGTCCCATGTTCAATTCCCGGTTGAACCACAACTCTTCTTTTATGCGTAAACCAAGTAGCGGTTTGGATGTCACTTTAAGCGAAAGTCTTCTCCTTGATAACCTCGGTATTACGTAAGGATGTTAAACCTAAACATACGAAACGAAACCAAACTGTATATTTCTGCATGCCTGAATGCCTGTTGTTTTATAAAGAAGCCAAGGTTGCTTAAATATATTGATAGAAATTGGCAAAATTTATCGATTGCCTACGTAGCTTCCAACATTAGCTTGCACTGGACTTTCCATGATATCTACATACTAAATTTGTAATTTAATACCTCAGTTTTAGCGTACTGATTATGATACGTTGACCTTTAAATTTTACAGGCGATTTTCCTGTTATTGTTTTACATTTAAAGTAATGACGGGATTTTCTCGATGGCTAGGGCGGGAGTTTCTCAATTAAAGAAATTTACTGACCGGACTTCTTTAAGCTTATGGGACCTCTTCCAGCATAACCCCGTTGTTGCATAATAACACCAAGGCGAAACAAACTTATTTCTGTGAATATGTAATATAAATACATAAAGCAAAACATCTAAATAATAAAAAAAAACTGGTTTAAATAAAAAAAAACTGGTTTAAACTTCCCCCAATAAACTGGTTTTTGGCATTTTCAAAAACAACCATGGTTCTTTCCAACCCTGCTTACTTTTGTATACAGGTGGTTAAAAAATTCTTATTATATACATTGGTTAATCCTTTGGAATTCATAATGTAAATATGTTGAAGTAGAATTGTTTGAAATATCTTTTCGAAATTCATGGTTTATTTTCGAGGTTTTATATTATTATCAGCAATTAAATGACTTTTTGTGTTATAGAGAAGCGAAAGAAAGTCTGCTTTATCAATTTAAAGCAGGTTTTTGAGAAAAAACCGAGTTTTTTTTTCTTCCAAAAAAGCCGTTTTTCCCGAGCCCTTGCATGTCTAGTATCAACATCCATGCTGTAAACCAGTAGTTCTCAACCTTTTCGAGGCTAACGCCCTCTTCAGTGAATGCGATTGTCCTAAGCGCCTCCCTCCCCCTCTGTCATCGCAATCCAATCCAGGGTTAACGTAAGGCTGAACGTATCACACGAAACAGTCTAAGAACCAGAAAATGGCTTCAATCTTTAAAATCAGCCTTGGATAATATATATATATATATATATATATATATATATATATAATATGAGCGGCTTGAACAAACATAAATATATGCCAGATTTTCTAACTTTCGAGTGAGCTGTTGACCATTCCCATGCAATTCAATGCAAGGAGACATATAAAACAAGTTTGTCCTGCCTTCTGCAGGTACATTTTCGAAACAAAACTATCTACATGCTTTTCTGGGGTTCGATCACAACCCATACCACCCAGTAACTCAATTTCACCGGAGTTGTGCTTACCATTATGTTCGCCTGAGCCACTCTATATCTCACAGCACACCACTCTACTACTATCCATTTCCCAATTGTTCAGAAGAAAACGCCCTTTTTCCTCCTGATGTGAGAACAGATTGGCACATTGTTCCTATGGTTATAAGCAATATCAATACTGATTGTTCATTATTGAAAACTGATAATTTATCCATTTTTTGTTCCTCAGCAGTAGTAAATCTTTAGCTGCTGATTGGAAAATAATAATGAATTTTTTGATAATTTGTAAACTGCATGAAGATTTTAGTCCAATAATAACAAAAAGGTCTAACAGATCATTAACGAGTTGACTGCCAGAGCGAAATCGTGTAAGGTACATCGTGGGGCCACTTTTATTGGAGGAAAATATATATCAAAATGCTCAAATAATTTCTGCGAAAAAAAATTCAGGAGCCGGAAACCAAGGATGCCAACCATATTTCTGAGGCCAGAGAATGTATTTCACCATTTAAAACTTATGTGCTTGTGCATCACCGGCGATCCACACGGCTTCAGAAACGTATGCAAAGCCTGTGGCTCCGCAAAGTACACCCACTGTGAATCACCGGTGAGGCACATAGCGGTCAACGTGTTAAATCGCAAACCCCTCCTAAATAGTCTGTCGCCCCTTTTTGTTCCAGCGATCCCTTTGGAGACGAGAACACCCCTGGGGGTCATAGTGCCCACGTTGAGAGCTACTACTGTGAACTAATCTTAAATCCAGTACCTAGGAGAATCATAAACGTAAACTAGAAGAGGCATCTTTGTATTACTTCTAGAGAAAATTGTCCCATCAAAGGGTTGAATTAAGAAAATGGGTGCTTAAATGGAGTTGAAGATTAGTGTTTCATTATTAAATAATCACCCTATCAGTTAATTTAGTTATTTATATGAATTGTCTTCGTTATTAAACACACATCTAATACAAACTATTTTATGTTAAATAGATCTATACTAAATAGATATTGATTGTCTTTTATGACAGAACCCAACAAAACACTTTTCAAGAAATGTTGAAATTATCACTTACAAAAATTTACGCGGAACAAAGACATATGTACTGATTTCAACACCGTCTTTGTTTTGGAACTAAGCAGGATCGCTTTGGACCTCAGAACACTTTCTTTCAGGAGCTCCTCCGTGGCTAAGCGGTTAGCGTACGCGCCCTTGGCGCGGGAAACCCGGGTTCGATTCCCGGCGGGAGCTCATGTGGTTCGGATTCCACGTTAATCAGTAGGTCCACGTCTCATATAGCCTCGCTGCTGCAAAGGGACGTTAAACTCAAAATCAACTCAACTCACATTCTTTCCGATTGTATAAGGTACAACTATATTGGCGTTTACTATAGAAATGTCGGAGGACCTAAAAAATTATACCATTCCGCACAATACTACTGGACCTTTAAAGTAATTATCATTGGCAAAAAGCTTCATCATGTGTTGATTGGAAAAAAAGCAAAAATAAAACTAAACGTCAGCCTCCTTCAATGCACCAGCTTTTGTGTTTCCGAAATAATTAATAATATAATGTATTATTTGGTGATGGTAGTAGTAATATTTCAGTGCGGTGCTTAAATGATATATCATAATACAGCTGCGCAAATTCACTGTGATTTTATAATAATAGATTGATTTCTTATATTAAAGTTCCTACAGTGTTTAATAAAGGGAAGACTATGGAAATTGTTTACCTGTTTATGCAGTAATTTAATTTAATTTATCGAGACAATCGTTTTTGTTTATTATCTGCAACCATAGGCCTTACCTGAGACGCTGGTAGGAATCCAGAATTTACTCCATTTCTTACACAGCTCTTTACTTTTATTTGGTATGTAATGTTTCATATGTAATTTACATAGTGGTTTTTAAATTACTTTGAACAATATTTGGAAGAACTATGTAACAGAATCACGTAGCGCCTAACATCAATTTGACTTTATGCGCGCCGCCTGTACGTTATAATTAATTTTAAAAAACTTTAAAATTTAATGAAAAAAAATAATAAAAATTAACCTTTTCGGTGTATATAATTCACTTATTAGTTATAGCTTGCCCAAAACAAAAGAGAAACAAAAGAAACTGCAAATAAACTGAAGTTATATTTTCATAACTACGTATCAGAAACCAGGTTCTTGAGTTTTGACGGCTAACCTCTCTTCATGGAACTAAATAAATTTGTAATTAATTTAAGCAATCTAAAAGAAATATTCAATTCATGAAAAAATGTATTCTTGTTAATAAATTAACGCAAACCATCGTTTAATTAAGTTATTTGTTTATTGTTTATTTCTTTCTCAAAAAATAAAGAAATAACGTAAATTTCCGAATCTTTGCTCAGCATATTGCATAACGAATTACTTGGAAACTACACACTTGAACAATATATCATTTCCATTTTTCTGATTTAAATTATATAGCTTTACATCAATTAATTAAACAAAACATTTTTAGGAAGTTTGTATTTAAACAACCTGTATTTACCAGTGGATGGTTAATTTCAACACATTGTATATTAATCTATAATGAATCTTATTCAAAGTATATTTTTTTTCTCAATTATGTTAGTAAGTTGCTACAGATACAATGAAACAAAGCTGGTATTTTATGATAGCTAATATTTCATAATTCCCTTTATCTCAGTAATGTTAGCAAGTATCCTCGGATGCAATGAAACAAATCTAGTATCTCGTATATGGTAGTTAATATTTCGTAATTCCATACGAAGGAAGGGAAAAAAAAAAACTTCTGACATGAAGACTACAATACCGTAAGAGTAACAAATATTTACGTTCAACCATTCCTTCAATACCCAACTGTAGCAGAGATGATGATGATCATCATCTAACGACAAAGAATATTATAAGCAGCTCCGCCATCACGTAAACTTCTAGCACGTAACTGATTGGGATTCTCTTTTAATACATTCAACCTAACGTATACTTTGAAAACAATAATGAAAATGTTCCTCCATTATGAAATAATGCATATTTACAGATGAAATTATGAAGATAAACACATGCATCTCGCCCAGAATTTTATATATATATATAAAGGACACCAATCGTCTTTAATATTGATATTACTATCTGAATTCAAATATACACTGCTCCACAAAACTTAAGCAACCCGAGAGAACGTAGTATAAGCGACGTGTGGGGCCCACTCAACACTGGTTAGTGGCATGCACATACACAGAGACGCGTCAAAGACGAACACACGTTCTATTGCATAAGCAACACCGTTTCAAGCGCGGTGAACAAATTATGCCATGAGGCGTACACCACAGCCTAGTAGTGTCCGAGGCTCCAAGCATTGTGTTAGTGGTTCTTGTGTGGGGTACACACCTTGCAATGACTGATAGACGACATTTGAGTGACTTTGACCGCGGGCGAATAATTGGGCGGTTGGAATTGGGTCGATCGCAAGTGGAAGTGGCGCAGGAATTCAACGTGAACAAAAGCGTTGTGTCAAGGCTGTGGAGTCGCTTCCAAAATGGAGATGAAGTCAGTAGACGTCATGGAGGAGGCCGTCCGAAGAAGACGTCGGCCGTCGATGACGCATTTCTCACAATTTCTGCCAAACGTAACCGGCAAGAGTCACGCTCTCAACTGGCCAATGAGTTGTTTCAGGCTACATAACAACGCGTGAGTCGTGAAACTGTTCGTCGTCGGCTCAACAGAGCAGGACTCTATGCAGGAAGGCCTGTGCTGTGTGCGCCATTGAAAGTGGAGCACAAACGTGCGCGTTACACATGGTGTCAGGAACATGTTGCATGGAGGAACACCAGTGGGCGCGTGTCATGTTCTCCGATGAGTCGAGATTCAGTTTGTCGTATGATTCTGGTCGGACTTTAGTGTGGAGAGAGCCAGGAACACGCTATCATTCAAACTTCATTGCTGAACGGCCTTCCTATGGCGGTGGTTCCATTATGGTTTGGGGTGGAATTATGCTGAATGGGAAAATGGACCTCCATATTGTGCAACATGGCACTTTAACAGCACAACGGTACCGGGATGAAATTCTGAATGCACATGTGCGCAATTTCCGCGGAGCATTTGGCCCAGACTTCCTGTTCATGGATGACAATGCCCGCCCACACCGTGCACATCTTGTTTCCGACTATTTGGAGAGCGAAGACATTACGCGTATTGCATAGCCTGCATATTCCCTGGACTTGAATCCCATCAAGCATGTGTTGGATGCTCTTGGACGGCGAATAGTGCAGTACAGTCCACCACCAGGCACTCTCCCTGACCTGGGAGCAGCTCTCCTGGAGGAGTGGCAACATCTGCCACAAGACTTGATCAACACTCTGATTTGCAGCATGGAGGCCAGATGTCGTGCCTATAGCTGTTCGTGGTGGTCACATACGAGCATGTGGGCCATATTGACTGAATATGCCCTCGCACAATCCAGCTTCACATGTTGAGGTATTGTTGTGCTGAACTTTTTGGTTACTCTGTACATCCTAACTGTATTGTTGGTCTTCACTTGTGTTGCATTGTGCATCTAGACCGTCGGTTTCTTCATTATACTTGGTGCAGTGATGGTGTCGTTTTATTTTCTGCCACTTTCTTCGAGTTGCTTAAGTTTTGTGGAGCAGTGTATATAGATCAATGCTCCTATGGACACTCGACTACTTTTTTTTTTTTTTTTTTGTTCATTTTCTAACAAAATATTAATTTGCTCTACAATTCACATCTGTTGGTACTACACAAGAGAAACTAATAGACATAAAGCGAAATTTGGCTAAAGATATATATATATAAGATCAGTTTTAATCAATTTGTCACTGGTGATTTCCTGAATATTGAAAAACAACACTGAAATATCGTTGTTATTACTAAGGCAATTATCGTGACTACTTGCTACATGGAATTGAAAATTAATCAATTAATATCGTACAAACTTATTATTGTGGATTAGGTATCTTGTCAAGCATATTTGATTTTTATGTATGCGAGAAAAGTGCATACTATTCTGGTCATTTTGCTGTTTTGTGGTCATTGTTGATTAATAGATCGTGACGAGAGGCGGCACGAATTAATGATGCATTATAGATACCATTATGCCATGCATTCTTACTAAGTTACCGTAGATATGAAAGCGAACCTTGAGAACAAAATTTTAACTGGGTTCTGGAGCAACGAGAATATTACAACAGCATTTATGCATCCTCTTATGCACTGCAGAAAACGTTCTAATTATTTGTTATCTGGATGAACCAAAAGTTTTAGAGCAATCTGTGCTTATAAATCGTGTTCCTTATGCTCCCATAAACCAATACTGAATGCTTCTTTTTCACTAAACTTTATTTTCCGGAACATGTTCCAAAATTCAAAGCACCGCATTCATCGTCATTATTGCATTGTTTTGTTTTCTAAAAAAAAAGTTGCACTAAGCATATTAATCATAATCCGCTTAGAAACATAATTCGCGATAATTTTACACACCTGATATTTCAATGGTCATTTTACCAAATAAGAAATTTAATACAGAACGTACCATTGTAATAACGATTTACTTATACAAACAATGAAGTATAAATTCTCAAAATATTTACTTGCAATTTTATAAAACAACACGCCACTTACATACTGTGTATTCGTCCGCGTTTCCCCTTTTCTAATATTATCAACAACTTTTTCTTTTGTGGACAGAATCTACGAAATGTAAAGCGTGCCACACAGTTTTAAAAAGCACGGAAAAGCACGTACAGAATGAAAAGAGCCACACTTATACTAAAAGTTAATTAAAGAAATAACAGTATTTTTTTTCTGAAGAATTCTTTTATAAATATTAAAGCGTATGGATATTTCTGAGGTTCCTGAAATTATTTATGCAATTGTAAAGTGTACGTAGGCGTAGAAAGTAATTTTCCACCGTTATGCAGTAGGTTAATTACACATCGAAAACACAAAAGCAAGAAAACATATAGTAACATAACAAATTACCAACTCACAATATGTTTGTTCAGGTCTACTTTAATCACTTCAAACGAAAGGAGCTTTATACCTGAAATACTATATCTGGATCCTTCCCCTTAGAATTGTGCAGCCTTTAATATAATTTGAGGTCCGTTGCAAAGCAAATTAGTAGAAATGTAATGTAACGGTAAATTATTCCGTTACAGCTAGAAGATAGTAAAAAAGTTGTTGCCGTTCTTGACGTCCCATTAGTCTTGCGCTCACAGAAAAGAACGAAATGACGCCCTGCCAAGCAATCGGGAGTTAATTTGACCATCGCCCTTCAGTTATATAGGCACGATGCACACGTACAGCAGTCATAATTCGTTCAATATCGAAGGGAAACGGCGGTGTGTTCGCGTGTGATTGTTGTACACCGTATGACTAAAGTGGGCCTATCAGCTGCCGCATCAAGTCGCCGCATATGCCAGGCGTTTGGATAGAATTCACGAAAAACTCAAGGTGGTGTATCCATGGAATGAATGTCTGTCGGCACAACATAACAATCAAAAAGTTACTGGGAACCGTGAGCTGGTTCGCACTGGGTCAGAGGTCCCGGGACTTTACTAAATCGGGGATGGCCGCTGTGAAGTCCTTGGGCAGCTACTTGGCGTATGCCCTTTGTTTAATTCTGTAGCGAATTAGACGAATATGTTGGCTGTATCGACACACGGAGAAAACTCCTAGAGTTGAGGTGCTCCAGGTGCGAGCTGGGTTGACCAACTGGTCAATGTTGGCAGATCATTTTAACATGTGATCAGGTTATACCACCTGTATGGGTATGCAACTTAAATGTTAAAAGAATTTGCGGTAATTCACAGTTCACTGGCCACAATGTAGACTAAGACGACGATAGTTCCATCGTAAGAACTTTAAGATAAAAACTGGCTGAACAATATTGCTAGGCGACAATGCGGCTAGGTCGCATCTGTCATGCTAAGTATTACCATAAGTAATTGAAGAAAACACTTAATTTAGCTCCAAACAATCATATAACGTAGTCTTTGCATATTAATGGGTAAGGAAGAGACACTGAAGTATTCAAGTAATTGAAATACGATTTTCATACGTATAGTTCAGTAAATGAATGTTGTCTTTTTGACTCACTAAAATCTTCTCACCGCGAAACAGCATTTCACATATATGTATTTGTGAACGAGGAAAGACTTTATTGTTCTAATTCATGGGAGAGAAATCGGGTTGTTAGCAGTTCCCATTGAAGAAAAGAAATTATTTACGTCGTAAAAATGAAGTATAAATCAAAGAATAGTTTCTGTCTTTCCAAAATATACATAGCGTCCACAAAAATTACTTATATAACCTGGTGACGGTTATACTGTACTTGCACGACAATGCGAAGCTACATGTGGCAAAGCGGATTCCGGAGATCCTTCAGCAACTTGGCTAGGAGACACTCTGCCATGCACAATATTCACCAAACCTTCTGCCAACAGATTACCACCGGTTTAATTCCCTCGACAACCACCTCCGTCGGAGATCGTTCGCAAATAAGGAAGACCTACGGAACACACTCACGGACTTCTTTGCATCTGTGACTACCGAGTTTTATCACCAAGGTATTGTGCAGCTGCAGAAACATTAGCAAAAGGTGTTTTGTACTGATGGAGATTACTTCGAAACCTAAAGGTTCCTACCATGTACTGTATTGCTCTTTGTTTATCACTACTTTAGAACGGCAAGAACTTTTTTTGGTTATCTTGTATTTCAAACATGTGTAAGTGGAAAATCTACATACTCCTTCACTAATAAAAATATGTTTAAAAATATTTCGTTCCGAAAATCTCTTCTCGTGTTGATTGATGTTTCTGGACTAGATTTTTTAAATATGTGTCACTTTTTTCCAGTGAAGAAGAATATGTGTTTTCCACTAACATCAGTTTGAACATAGCTATTTCAAACAGTTTTTAATTAGTTAAAAATCCATTGTGTAAATTCAAGATCAAGTATGAAAGGTATGGGCTGTAGCCACAAGGCTAAGCATGAGAGCAATTAGATGACGATAATTTATGAGAATATTAATTCTTGTCCGTCATAAGTATGAATTAAGTTAATTAATTTTGTTTTCAGTACGAATAATTCTAGATCAGCGACGCCAGTGGTTCCTGAGAATTCAGAAGATAGGAAGAGAGGAGCATCAGAAGCTCTAGGATCGGAACCAACTCCTTCTAAAAAGCCCCGTCTTGAAAACTTTTCTTCTGCCGCTAGTTCTACATACTTGCCATACGGAGCTGCGTGAGTATTTTTGTTAATAAATTTGACTTTTCTGATACAGTTTGTATACAGGACGCAACTATTATGTGAATAGAAATGAGTACTTTCCTTTTTTAATTGGAAAGGGTAACCTTATTAATTAACTATACATATTATAACTGTGTGTATTGAAGTGTTTTAAAGTGCATACACTAATTACTGTATTGCTGCTAAATTGCAAATATTAGCTTTTTAATTTGATATATCTCGGCTTCTAATTAACGTACCGAACTAAGACTTACGGCATTGCAAAGCCGTTGTTTGAAGCATTTCTTAGATATATAAATTAATGGGATGTACTAAAAATAATTTTCGAAAATTCGAATTTGAATTTTCAAATTCGAATTTCTCAAAAAAGGGCAATTTTAAATTTGTAAAAAAAAAAAAAAAAAAAAAAATCTTATGTGTAGGGTAGGCCTTTATAAAGATACAGTAAAAATATAATTTTGGGATCGTTGTGAGATCGAGAGATACAGACTTCGAAGGAAATTGTGCGAATAAAGAAAAAATGCCTTACATTCGCATAGTGTCCACTGAACTTTCCTTGCGCTGTAACATTTGGTAATCATTCAAACTACTCAACTGTAGCACAGGATGCTGGATGTTGAAGAAAAGGAGAAGGGCTTAGTCACTGTATACGTTCTATCACGGAGTACAAAGGCATGGAGCCTTCGTGTCCCTAGAATTTCGTGAATATCTTCAAACGTTTTTTGAGAAATACATCAGTAGCAGCATATTCTGAATGAGTAACAAATAGGGACTCAATCCCTGATATACTCTTCTTTGCCCAATCATAAAGTTGTAATGGTTCCAAGATTTGATCTGAGAATGGATGCTGGAAGCTTGCTTTTCTTGCCAGTTTCTTCACTGCCTCCTATACCATCGCAGGGACTTTTACCATAGGCTTTGGCAAAAAAGTGCCACTAAACCATCCGGAAAGGAGAAAATTTTCTCAGGGGCAGTACTGTGTTTGCTTCGAAGAAATTCCACAATCTTCTTCTGAAAAGAGTAAAATGCCACAGTATTATGCTCAAGACAGTCAGATATTATACGCGTAACCAAGTTATAGTGGTCATTTTTGTTACCTTTGGTATTCCAGTGAAATGATTGTGCTTCATGTTGTACAATAGTCATAATTTTCCACGAAGTCACAAACAACAAATTCACTTTCAGAAATTTTTCCTTTAACATGGTTGAAAAATGAATGTTGTTGCTTTGCTATGACGTCATGATAAATTTCATTTAATTTTTGACAAAATAGCTCAATAAATTCTTATTATGGCTCCTGAAGTGTTCTTAATGTATATCTATCAACAGACAACCATTGACGGAAAATCAGTTTTGATTAAATTTTCCTCTAGGGCGTCTTCCAGCAGAGTTTTGATGACGTCAGTTCTTTGGCAAGAACAACAAGTTCCTATAGAACAGTCCTCAGACTTCATGAGATGTAGGCAGGCCTTGTAAGTTATGGAACCACTGAGTTGATTTTGAGTTTAACGTCCCGTTCAGCAGCGAGCCTATATGACATGGACCTACTGATTAACGTGGAATCTGAACCACATGAGCTCCCGCTGGGAATCAAATCCATTATGGAACCATTGGTGAGAATTTGTAACTTGGCATTTTCTATCATTAACTTCACGTTTTGATGTGTCGTGCGAGCGCAAACAGTGTGCTCCAGCTAACACATTTTTTCGGGCTAAGTTTTGCAAATTTGGAAAAGTCTATGCTCATATAAGGATACTGCTATATCTCCCGCAAATTACACAAAAGACGTTTAGAAATTTTTAACTTTCTTTCCACTACTGTCTCTTACTGAAAGACAGTCTTTTATGCCTGGCATAATCCTAGAAATGTCAGCAATTCGGAATTCTTTGACGGCCTGGGCGTTTTCTAGTGAAAGAACTTCAGCCGGTTCGTTTCTATTATTTGTATCTCGCGATCCCATCACGATTCCAAAATTATAATTTGACTGATCGTCATAAAGACCTAACTTACATGTAAGATTTTTTTCACAAATTTAAAATTGTCCTTTTTGGAGAAATTCGAATTTTCGAAACAAAAAATTTAGCATACCCCCATTGATTTACATATCCGGAAAAGGTTTAAAACAACGACTTTGCAATGACGTAAGTTTTAGTTTGGTACGTTAATTAGGAGCCGAGATATGTCAAATTAAAAATGCTAATATATGCAATGTTTGGACCAAAATTGGAAATTTCAAACCATAAAATTTCGGAAAACTAGTCAACCTAGAATGTTGAAATTTGATATTTTTCAATCTTGCTATGATATCTTCGTGACGTAAAAATCATCAAATCCGAAAATGTGAGGGGGGAAAAATGTGCTTTTTTGTGTTGATTTTATATGGAATGACCCTGTTGTTCTGACCTTTACATTTAATATATGGATTAAAACGCTAACAGTGAGCGTATTGACATCTACCGTTCACATAATAATGAATTAATGATATTTTCGCATATGTTTTGGCATTTAGTATAAATTCAGGTACTACTTAGTGCTGTTAATGCTGGACTAGTACTCTCAAAACGTTGGACTTACCTCATGAACAAATCATGTTATCTCCATCTCCTTCCGAAAAAGGGAAATGAAAGCTACTTTAGAGCCTATTCTGCAACATCTGCCGGAGGTATACTTTGAAAAAGAGGACTTACTTTTATTAAGAGGACTTCTTCCGAGAGAGAGAGAAGGGGGGGAGGTACAGTGCTATGTTGGGGCTTCATGGGAATTTAATATTTACGGTTAGTGCAATATGTCATTAAATATTGTCACACTGCAAGGTGATAAAATCAGGAAGTGAAGTTACATAATCCTTACTAAAAGTTCGGAATATCATGAGAAGGAAGCAACAAAATAAAATTCCACTAACTTTTTAAAAGAAATGAGTATACCGGTTATATGATTATACGAACTTGATTGTGTCACACTGACATAAATCTGGAAATATATACTATTGGAGAAGACATAAACAACAAATCTGAATATCACTAAGTAGGAGATGGACAATCATTTACACAATACCTGAATACCTTCAATCTCCTATGGTATTGTGCACTTTTGTGTGATCATGTGTCGCTCCTATATATTCATGCTGATTTATGTAAGAAGCAGAATAAATTAAACTTGCACGTTATTGCATATTACATGTGAAAGATGAAAGATATCGTTTTCAACATACCCTACATATAGTGTAATATAACACTAAGATTGCAAATAATGCATCTCTTGATGTAAATTGTACTTACCTTTGCGCTAATTTTCATTAAAATGGAAAGGTTTCGGTATTTCTTAATACCTTAATCTGTTCGGATTAGGTTCATTTTTCTTCTTTTCGTGTTCCTTAATCTTCAGTTATGTGTTCTCTTCCGTCATATTAGTTATTTTTAAGAGCATCAAATGTAATGTGTGTAGACTTTTTAATAGAGTTTATTTTAAATTACCATGTGTTATTCCTTTATTGTTAAATTTAAATTTACATTCCTCACATTCTCATTTTTTCCGTAATCACATTAAGGAACTTCGTAAATCACTTAAGGAGGGATGTCCGTATTTAGGATAAAAATTTTCGATTTTTGAAAAGTATCATTTTCAGAATCTACAGTCTTTGACGTTTTACTGCGGGAAGTTTCGTGTTCATATGACATCAGATTCCCTTCGAGAAGTGCAAATTATTATGCACTTCCGTTGTATTTTTAGGCTTAAATATATCAATTTTCAGTTTTGTCGTTCATTCCAGGTTGTTTGATCATCCTACTTTTCTGTAATGATGTAGTAAATATATTTTTGCTTTGTCATTCCGAAAAGAACACATAAATCGTGTTGCTTACTGTTATTTACTGTTCTGCGTTCACAGTTCTTTGTTTTCCTTATAAGTCTGTGTTAGTAAACTTAGTGCCAAAGAAGTTGATAGTTTACACGTATATTATGGGAAAGCAATCAATGAAAAAACGTTGGCAACCTTCAGGAGATGAAGAAAGTAGTGTGGGCAAACTTTCATAAATATTCAACTGACGAGAAACCAACTCATATGCTTTGTCCCAAAAGAAAAAAATTTGGTGTGGTTACAACAGATCTCAAGCAACTGGAGAGCATTATAAACATAAGCATTCATTGCCTTCTCAGTGACAGATGCTATCAAACCTATCTACAGAGATCTTGCGGATCCCGCCCTTTTAGAAAAATGTTTGCATGAGAAAACACAGAACCCCAATGAAAGTTTCAATGCACTGATATGGCAACGATGCCCCAAAACTACATTTGTGGGATCTAATATCATACAAATTGCAGTGTATGATGCTGTTCTGTGTTTTAATAGTGGCTATGAAGCAAGAACTGGTGTTCTGGAAAAGATGGGTATGTCAAACGGTAAATACACTTTCAAACTTTTGCAAGATATGGACAGAAAGCGTAAAACAAAATCTAAATTTGCAATTCTGAAGCTTACCAAGGAATCAAGAATGAGGTAAAGAAGGTGTAGGAAAGCTGAAGAAGAAACAGCCGAAGACGAAGAATATGGTTATGGTGCTTTCTGAATATTGTGATCCGCCTTATTGATGAAAATCCATTGTAAATTTTAAACTTTTAATGTATCAAAATTGCATTTTTGGACATTCATGTACCATTTTCTCACAAACTATTAATGCTAAAGTAGCCAAATTTTGCACAAATTTTACTTATATGTACCTCTAATTACTGAACTATAATTAAAGCATAGTTCCTTTATTTCTCCCAATTACTGTTTGGTGAATATAGAAAATCTCATTAATAAAATTCTTCGAATTTTTTAAAAAAATAATCATTAGTTTGTATGTAACATAGAAAAATAATCCTAGTTCGGTAGCATTACCTGCTAGTGTAGGGTGCGTGGTGTAAAATTAAACGAATCCCTTCAGTAGTTTCCAAGAAAAAAGTGCAAACACTTTTCGAGCTGTGCTAAAAATCTGAGCCCATGCCATATGCATAAAAAGCAAGACAGAGGAGAAAAATTAACACAGAGATGTTGAACTTCTATACACATCTACCGACCAAAAATTAAACTTCCGCAAGCAATAGCAAAGTGTGGGTTGGCAAATTTCTCGTAAGAGACCAAAACACGAACATCCCCCCTTAAGCATCATCAAACTCAAACCTTTTCTGTGTTCCCTACATTTAAAGACGAGGTCTCGGGTTCGATTGAAGGTGCAAGAGCATTGAACGCATTATAGTGGTTCATATTCCACTATAAACTGTAGTCCCGTCCTATATTGCCGTTGTGTTGAGTTGTACCGTTGTGTAAATAAAAAAAATAATTTTTTTCGTATTTACTATTTTCTGATTTTTTTTTATTTCAATAGTTTTTCTTTGCAGTTCTTTTCTTAAAGCAATAATGGACATGAATAATTCTTCCTCTTTTAAAAGAAAAAATCCTGTTATTAATTGTGCTTTGTATTGCTTGGGTTTTCCATATAAGCATAATTAGTACCCTTGTATTCCTTTCACTTCTATGTAGTTCTTCTGGTATGATAAGTGAACCAACGAAATCATTCTCTGGTGGTTATTATATACATATTTGGCCACTTCGTTCAAGTGCTACATCGCTGACTTTCTGAGTACTAGATCGCTGACATTGACATTGACCTTAGTCTTTCAGTTATAATAATAATAAGAAACCGATCTATATAGACGACATCTTACAAGGAACACTTTATTTCGTTGTATGTTTATAAGGTAACATTCTCCAAAATTCATTCGAGGATGCTAAGTGCAGCTGTGCTTTGTTGCACTAATACAGCTTCACAAATTGAAATTTCACAGTAGTATGATACAGTACGATGTAAATCTGGAGCCACCCTGTTACTTTTGAAATTACTGATTGATTTTAAAAAATTGAAATTACAGGATGCTCAGTCTGGGGTAAAAGTAACATACTGCGATCTTGAATTGAGCTTGAATTTTTTAATTGTGAAAAGAATCTTGTGATAACAATTCTAGCTAAAATTCATCAAGAAAGCCAAAAACCAATAGGGCAAAATTCTTTCTAAATCTATTTAATCATTTATTAATTTATTTTTTTAAAAGGGAAATTTACTGCTGTATGTTAACCATTATTGTACGGATGATTGTGCTGAAAACATCGATTGAGCATCACGTTGAATTCGACGTGAGAGCGCTGGGAGCAACACCAAGATCAGTGAAACAATTTAAAGCATGTTACCCGGATGGGTCCCGTAACTGACCACGAGAACTGCGTCCGAAGTCTGTAACAATATGGAGACTGTCACTGGTGCGGAAAGAGCTAAGTGCTTGTTTTAGTTTGAAGAAACGAAGTCAGCAACGACTATATAACATAAGTTTCGCACACAATACGGCAAGGAACCACCCAGCACACGAACAGTGTACAAATGGCACCAGGCATTTGTTGAAACAGGTTGTTCTGTGCAACACACAAAGGCTCTATGGCGTTCACTCGTGACTGAGATGTAGTGGAAACAGTTAGGGAGGGTTTTGTCCGCAGTTCTCGAAAATCTACACGACGTGCATCACAAGAAACTGGTATCCCTCGGACTACTGACGTGTATTGCGTAGACGTTTGTCCATGAAGCCATACAGACTGTCCTTGGTTCAAGCACTGAGTGAAGCGGATAAACATACCCGATATGAATTCTGTGTTACCATGTTGGATCGCAGTAGTGGTAATGAGTCATTCTTGAATAATGTATTCAGTGACGAATCAACTTTTCACCTTTCTGGTCGAGTCAACACACACAATTATCGTATTTGGAGCACGGAAAATCCACATGTGCACGTGGAGCTGGTTCGTGACAGCCCCAAAGTGAATGTGTTTTGCGCTGTTTTCAGAGCAAAGGTGTATGGACCATTCTCCTTTGCTGAGAGCACCATCATCGGCATCGCCTATCTTGATATACTCCAGAACTTCCTTGTTCCGCACTTAGATGAAGATGACCACGATGGCTACTTATGGTGGCAACAAGATGGCTTCCCGCCGCACTACCTGATAGACGTAAGGGAATTTCTTGATCAGCGTTTCCCAGATAAGTGGATAGGTTGTGGTGGACCAATTGTCTGGCCACCACGGTCTCTAGACCAGATTACACGCCATACTCCCACAGATTGACTTCTTTCTGTGGGAGTTAGTGACAGATAAGGTGTACACCTTCCCCTACCTGATAATGTTAATGAACTGAAATATCGCATCACAACAGCCATCGCGGATGTTACCCCCGAAATGCTGGCAGGAAATAGACTTTCGTTGGGATGTGTCCAGGATGACCGCAGGTGCACACATTGAGCCATAATGGATTTGTCATTAAAAAAAACTAACTTGAAGTGTTTTGCAGTATAATGAAATATAAACCAAGTCTAATGTGATTCCAGTTATAAACCCTATAGTATCAGCAGCGTGTGAGTTTTGTGGTGTGTGATGGAAGAGTTCAAGATGATCAAGCGGCCCTCTGCATATGAAATAAGATCTGTAATGCAGTTGCTGACTGTAAGAAATGTGACACTGGCAAAAATTCATCGCCAAATGTGAAGTGTACAGTCCAAACCCCATAAATGATAGTTAAGTTCGTAATTGGGTGAGACGGATTAAGGAAGGGTGGGAGAGCGTTAATAATGAACCACAATCGGGCCAGCCCTCTGTTGTGCGTGCATAGAGATCAAGATTTCTGAAAACAAAATGTTCACCATTTGCATTCTATCAGGGAATGTTCCTTTAGCTTCGCATTCTGTTCTCTACAAAATTGTGTCGGAATGTTTGGTCTCTCACGCGAAAAACTTTTATGACATGTTTCAACATCAACTGAAATTGTGTTGAAACTTAAATTTAGCTTAAGATACGTAGAATCTCCTAAAGAGATAATATACTCCAAATGTTTATTATTATTATTATTATTATTATTATTATTATTATTATTATTATTATTATTATTATTATTATTATTATTATTATTATTATTATTATTATTAATAATAATAATAATAATAATAATAATAATAATAATAATAATAATAATAAAACGTTCCTTGTATTTCTGGTAGAAAGGTGAACGAAACTTAAAATGTATTTCTTGTCAGTCCTATTGAATTTGGATTATTATTACTTAGTTCCATAAGATTCTACTGTATATTATCCTCCTCATTTTTTCTTTCTTTCTTCCTCCCCGATAGTATTTCCCACGCAATGCTACATTTTTTTTTTTTTTAATATACTTGAAACTTACTATTAGTATTAATCATTATTTGTATCTTATTAGTTAAAGATCAGTGAAACTCTATTTGTTTATAGGGAGTCTGGTATCACCGAAGATGCTGTTCGCCGCTACTTAATGAGAAAGCCAATGAGCACTACAGAGTTGTTGCAGAAGTTCAAGAGCAAAAAGACAGGACTGACTTCGGACCAACTTGTGAATGTGATGACACAGATTTTGAAAAAAATTAATCCCGTACAACAGACAATCAAAGGCAAAATGTACCTATCACTGAAATCCTAGTCAATTGGATTTCTTTTATTTGTTTTTAGTTGGAACTTCAATCTTTTTGATGCTATATTGTCATACGAAATATTGTACACGCATAAATCGGAAGGAGAAACTTTCTGCAAAGACTGTTATTATAATTTTATAATATACAGAGTAGTCTGTTACAAGATTCTGATGTATTTATACGCAGTCTGTGCCATTAGAAAACAATTTGTATAGAAGTTAAAATCCGATACTTGTCTCTATTCCTTCAGTATGTAAATATATGCATTTTGTGTAGATATTTATCACAGAAATAACACGAGTTCCATTTCTTTCTTTTTTAAATTTATTTTTGTACATTAGCTTAAAATATGAAAATCCTCGGGTCCAGTCGTAGTATGTAATTAACGTGCAGTTAATGTAAATATGTATTGATGTTCGTGGAAAAGCCCTCAAGTTAGTCGTTCAAAATCGGCATTTGTTACCCTCTACAACATTGCTGGATACCTATCTTGTTTCTGCATTGTTGCAACGGGTAGCGTCAAAATAACAGAACTGAAGATGATTTTTCGTTTATGGACTTAAGCTGGGATTCTTATGTAAGTAGAAGATACGTATATTCATACACCTTTTACAAGAAGGTAGTGAAATCATGATTGATCCTCAGTAGTCTATAACAGGGTTGGCAATTTAGCTTATATCAAGTTAGATTTAGCTTATTTGGAAACTAGTCAGTGGCTAATCGCTTATAGCTTTGAAGGGTTATGTGACTAGGTCTGTATCACATTAATTCTTCCTTCTGTGTACTGCAATTCTCCGTTACATTTTGTCGTACTTTTCTTGTTAATTTATTATATTTGCACATTACTTTATACAGATAACGGCCATATGCCGTATCGGTGCCTTAATATGCCTCATGAATGCAGGTAAAAGAGGAAACAAGTGAGTGAAGTGAGAGAAACATTAATTGTTTGCACTTCTCTACCAGTACCCGACCTTTCGCATTCCTTTTGTAACTATTAATTTGGTATGTTACGTATCTGGTTATATTCTCATGTGCGTTCATCATTCGAAAATGAAAGAAAGATACTATTACTTTTCAAAAAATACACGTTTTATTGTCCTTGGATTCTAAGATCAAACTCTACCTTTTGAAAAAATGAATTACTTTACATCTTAGTTGTAAATTTTGCACTTTTCAGCCATCTTGTGCAATTAAATCTGTATAGTTACAGTAGTTCTTGCTACTTTTTCAACAGAATTCGGTAACTCTCAGAGACATTCTAACATTCTGTAAAATGTAATCTTGCAAGGCTGGAAAATGTAAATTTAACGGGATACGGACAAAATCTCGCGGCCGAAGCAGCGCAGCCCAAAATGCAGCTTAATAAAAATTCAGTGTAGTATAACAATATCTGCTGCTTTTCTTATAAGTAAAAAGAAAAAAGGAAGGAAGAGCTTGGTGTGGTGAGAGTAGGGGCGCCAAATTCTAATTCGCCCCGGGCGCCGAAATCTCTAGCTACGGCTCTGTATATATATATATATATATATATATATATATATATATATATATATATATATATATATACCACTCCTCCCTTTTGTTGTGCCGACAAAGTGAAATTATAAAAGACATCCTAGGCTCGAAACTCATATATGTTGAAAATTTGATTGAGATCGGTAGGATGGCTCAAGAGGTATAATGTAACAAACATAATCATTTAATTTTTATATATATAGATTTCCAAAGCATGCATTAGAATTTTTCTTGTCATTATTTTAATGTAATTATGTGTTATTACTAAATATATACATATAGTAATATATAGAACATTCTACATTGAAGAAATCGTCGTGAAGAGGTTTTATCCTGACGACATTTCTTCCCAGGCGACACTACGTCTCGCTTAATTTGGACCAGGCGAGATTCTGTGTCGGGAGATCATTACAGCGAGGTTTTGGTCAGGCGAGATTTTGGGTATGGCGATATTTTAAGGCGCGAGATTTTGGCCAGCCTAGATTTTGTCCCGCAAGGTTTTGGGCGGCGAGGTTTTGGCCGCGAGGTTTGGTACCCAAACCAAATTTAATAATCTTGGAAAACCAGGTTCATCCTTTTCTTAAAGGTATTGACGAAAACTCATGGAACTTCTTTTTTAAAGGAAAATATGCCTATTAAAGTTTAATTGTTTCGAAACAACACTGACGGCATTTTGGAGGTTATTCCTGACAAAAAGGTATAAAGGATACTGTGTGTTGAAGTGCTTCTTTCGACGCTATGACCAACCAAAAATTTGTCGCAAAAATACGTTAACAGCTATAACTCCAAAACGACAGTCGGATAAAAGAGAAAATTCGTTACTTTTTCTATCATAGGTTTCATGTACAATTGAAAGTGCATGTTGAATGCAGACGAAATCTTCTTAGGTAAGGAGGTGATCAGAGGACAAAATCTTCCCTGTCAACATTTGATTCTTGTTCTTTTTTTTTCTTAACAGAGCCTATCAATATAACATTCAATGGATTATTTTTTAAAATTCGGAGTATGTTCATGTTGAAGTCAGTGAAAAGTCCATTCCTATTGCGTATTCTCTTCTGTAGAACGAAATTCAAGAGACTTACAGCGAGTTTAGTGAAGCGTCGCATTACTGTGCCAGGAAAGCTTGAAGTTGTGTCCTACAGTATTTGTAATGTACATCAAAACTGTTGCTACTACACTGTTACTGAAGTATTTGGTGTAAACATAAGAATTCGATTGATTTGTTTATTTACTAACGACAATCTATTTTGCACAAAGATGATCAAGACTTAGGCCCATATTCATAAGCACTCCTTGAACTGTCCCTTGACTTGATTTCAAGGCTTCCTCGGATAAGTGTTCCTTGAAGTTCAAGGACTAGTTGAAAAAAAGTCATATTTATAAACCTTCCTTGGCTGTTCCTTATCGAAGGTTGATTTCAAGGTAGAGTCAAGGAAAGACGTCATAGAAGTGATGAGGTCATAGCCAGTAGTCAATAAGCACTCGTAAAATAAAACAAGTACGAAATTCGGATTTTGTAAATTATTCCTTTCAAACTGCTATGCTTCCTCAATGTTTTGTTGCTTGCAACCTTCCATTCTTGTTTAATATTTTAATGTATTATGCCAGTGCTTGCACTTAATATGATACGCCCGAATGAACAAGCAGAAACTTATCAACAAAATGTGCATCTACGATTGGAGTCTTTAAATATTTAAGTAATATTTAAATAAGTTAAGCAGAAGCCTAGTAAAGCGAACACTGTTACATAAGCACCCCGGACAAAAAATTAGTTACCTCCGCGCGAGAGCAAGGCTGTGTCGGCAAACAGGTACAGATGGCGTATTTGTTGAATCACATGGCCAAACGTGCTTACACTGCCTCGAGGCGATCAGAGGGCATTACTGTGTAGTGACACAGAACCGATCGAAGCGGTGTGTGTGCGGCAAGATGAGGAAGAGCGCGGACGTGGCGGAGTGGCAAAAAGGGGCAATCGTGTTTGGCCGTGTCCATGGTCACACAGGGATGGAAGTTGCCCGATTTGTTGGTGTTTCGCGGCGGACTGTTCAACGTGTCTACAAGCAGTGTTGTAACACACGTGGCCATGAAACATGACGCCAGAACTGTGGTTGGAAAAAGATCCTCACAGATCGGGCCCGAAGACGGGTTGCCAGGCTTGTGAATCGAAATCGCTTCCAAACCCGCCAGGAATTACTGCAGTCCGTGAATGCAGGCCCAGTCCAACCTGTCAGCGAGAAAACATTGCGACGGGAACTGCATGCAATGAACATATGGAGTCGGGTACCTCGCAAAAGGCCACTGCACACACATGCACATAAAGTTGCTCGTCTGCAGTGGGCCAATAATCATCAAACATGGGCAGTAGCAGACTGGTGCGGTGTCATATGGTCTGACGAATCACGATTTTGCCTGTATTCGAATGACGCCCGGCGTCGTGTTCACCGACGGCCACATGAAGCATTTCACCCGCAGTGTGTTTGTCAGATGCAGGCCGGGGGTGGGTCTGTCATGTTCTGGGGGTGTTTTTCGTACTATGGGGTAGGCCCACTCATTGAGGTGTGGACGAGCAGGTGTTGCCCTCCAGTCACTTTCTTCGCGATGACTTTGCTGTAGACATTTCCATTTTTCAAGACGACAACAGCAGGATTCACAGAGCTGGATCCATATGTGACTGGTTTGAGGAACACTCAGTACCCTACCACACCTTGAATGGCCCGCAAAATCGCCGAACTTCAACCCAACTGAGCATCTGTGGGACCAGTTGGAACCAGAGATGGCCATTTTGCACTGGGCTCGCTCGCGCTCACCTGTCGCAACTGGGCTCGCGCTCACTTCTCTCAACTGAGCTCGCGCTCATCTATCTGGACTGGGCTCGCGCTCGCCAGTCTCAACTGGACTCATGATCACGTCTCCCAACTGGGCTCGCGCTCACTCGCGCTTGCACTCACTAATCTTATCTGGGCTCGCACTAACTCGGGCTCGCTCTCACCTGTCTCAACTGGACTCGCGATCACTTCTCCCAACTGGGCTAGCGCTCGCACACACTGACCTTATCTGTGCTCGCGTTCACTTCTCTCCACTAGGCTTGCACTCACCCGGGCTCGCGCTCATTCGTGCTCGGGCTCAGTTCCCTCAATTGGGCTCGCGCTCACGTATTTCATTGGGGCTCGAGCTCACTTCTCTGAGTTGGGCTCGCACTGACTTGTTTCATTGAGACTTGGACTCAATTATTAAGCACGAGCCCAGTTGAGCGCAAGAGCCATACTCGCGAGCTTGTACACCTTAATGGGCTGATTAATGGCGTATGCCCCCTCCAATTTCAACTCCTGATGGAGTTTTTACAATTATTCGGAGTTTTCTAACTTCTCCTATTTTTGCGGCAGCCCAAACCATTATCTAAATCGATTTTTGGTAAAATAATGTGAATCACTTTTATATCGATTTTCATTGCAAAATATACGTGGATAGAGCTATCATTTAGTTATAAAATAACGTTTTTTCTTATCTCATAGAAATATCTGACACGTTAATACTAAACTTCGTTAAAACAGCGATTTTAACAAAATGAACTGGTCCTACAAGTCGTAGGTTGTTTATGCAGCTGAAAATTGAAATACTGTTGATTGATTAATTGATTATCTTTCACCGTCCTCTTTCTTCAGCGAGGCTATATGAAACATGGACTTACAGTTTTAATGTGGAATCTGAACCACTGTCATTCAATACTTTCCCACAGGGAATCGATCATCAAAGTCGCGCGTGCTAGCCACTAGACCAGTGGGAAGGCTTGTAACACTGTTGTCCAATGATTTTATTAGGAATAAATTATAGGTGATTTTTTTATCGTTTAGTCAGCGTAACGAAGATATCCAAATTACAGTATGATATATTGATTGTGAATGTGATAGTGCAAGTATTGAACCATTGTGTGGTCCAAAATCCAGTATACACCTTCTGAACCCCTGTCAGCAAGGCATTCAAAGTGTTAGTGTTGGAAAGTGTTCGTGCTCTGAAGAATGTTAACTTTCCCCCGTCCCATCCCCATTGTTAAGAAACCAACTATCCAGCCCCGAGTCAGTGAAGCGGAAATCGACCTTGGCCGATGATAATTTTGTGCTCAGGAACTGCATGAATTAGTAAGTACAACAAAATTAGTAAATCCCAGGTATGTTAAAAGCAGACCTTTCACCTTCAAGTTTTATTGTATTGTCAAGCCTCGAAGCTCATTCATTGTCGTGCTCTGTAAATAATAGCTATGTTTCCGAGACCATGCTTGAAAATCATACACTGAGAAAAAAGTATCTGTCGCGTACGTAAAATCGTATGTTACATTTGTAAATCCTGTAATTTTTGGACTGCAAACGTACTACAAACGTACTGCAAACATATAACTGAAAACGTATGTTTTATAATACTTTCTGTCAGTGTTCCATGTGTACGTACTTTCCGTATGAAACAATATGGGTGGTCAGGATCTCATAAACAAATGGACGTATATAACATACATATATGTACAGGGCCGGATTTAGGGGGGGTGAACCGGTGCACGTGCACCGCCTTCGTTGTAAATATACACTGTCTAAAATGAGAAACTAGCAGTGAAAATAGCAACACTTTCCGAAACTTTCTGCCTCATGTTTCCGTTTGAGGATTAAAAGAAAGAGGAGTTTTGAAAAAGCAATAGTTTAAGTTGATTTTCTGAATGTTCAAGGAAATGGATTCACCAAGCAAAGCAATATAACATTTGTCAAGTAGGAAAGAAACAAGCCAGGAAGAGAGAAGAATTTTTCCTGCATATCGTTTGCGAGCCTCTTATGTCGCGGACATAAGCTCACCACTAATAATATAATTGTGTTATAATTAATGCAATAAAGAATACAGCAATGATAACTAACTACATTTATAGGTTAATTAATTTAATTGCAAAGGAAAATAAACCTGAATCAAATAAATACAAGTAAGCAATGGAAAAATGGCAAACGGAAAATATGACAAAAATGAAAACTAGACTTTGAATATTAATATGAATTAGATTTTGAATATTAAAATATAAATTGAAAACGACTTCCTTTTACTGAAGAAAGCAATCCAACAGTCCTGTTAGCAAGCAAATTCTATTATGTAAGTTTCATCCCTAATCATGAAATTATTTTAATGCAGTTGATGAATTGTAAGGCTTATAAGAAAAATTTGGTTCGAAAATTTCCACGGCCAAAATTAGGCTTACTGTCACCTACTTGTAACATCCCTATTTTATTCTGATATCTGATAACTGCTATACGACATTAGTAGCTTTACTTTCTACCGAGTTATTTGGCCTGTTTGTAATTGTAGCCAAAAGCTAGATTTTAATATCCAGGGTATTTTATTACAAGTTTCTCAAGGTCTGCCCACGTTTAATACAACGCAACTCCGCAACGTCCTTATTCCTGATAGATCTATATATATAAAAGAGAACGTACAAATCCTTTGTGAACTCATCACGCTAATACGGCTGAACCGATTTCTTTCATTTTTGGGGGGTTGTTAGGATTTGGACCCTAGATGGTTTTTATCATATCACTTTAATTTTTAATTACCAGTGTCTTGAGATAATGGACCATTCAAGTCTCCATAGTTCATCATAGGTAAAAATAAACGTATGTATATGCAACCCGCATGACCACGTGACTCGGCGGGTTAACATAAATGACAGGCGCTTGCAATTTGAAAGCGAAAAAGTAAAAATTATCTAAGTAACAAAGTTTATTGCGTTCCGGGGTGACCGCAGCGAAGCGGGGTGAACGCTGCTAGTAAGTCATATAAGACTGTCGGTGAGCTTATGTCCGACACCCACATTACGCATAGATATCTCTTGTTTTTAACTAACACACAGATTCTTAGGTTTTAATTTTTATTTATTTATATATTTGTGAGAAGTCAGCTTTAGAAGTAAAATTAGTAGAAATTTAAGGAGAGATTACAGGTATTCAACATTTGTGATATTACAGAACTTACAATAACAAGAGCTAAACGTTTAGTAAAGGAAGTAACAGGATCTGATATCAGTGACTATAAGTGTTGGTTAAAACCATTTCATAATAAAACAGCTACCTCTGCGGAAGCTAAAAGCAAACTAAAAGGAAAAGGGAACTTTCTCTGACCCCTTTATATCAGTTTGAATGTAACACAACGAAATAATAGTACTTCAGAGGGTATTGCAATATCAATGGTCTCATAGGCTCCAGTAATACTTGTAGGAGTTCCGGCCTATCCTACGGGGACGTGCTAATCAAAACATTAAAAATTAGCAATTTTTGAGAAATTTTGGTAGTGTATACCTCCAGAGCAATAACTTTTGGCCTATGTTTAGCAGAAGGGGTCCAGCTCTTTTCTCTAAAAAATCTTACAATTTTGGTAATTTCTGTTCACATTCGGTTAGTTTAGGGTATGGTTGGTTAGTTTAAGTTAGGTTAGGCTAGTTTAGGTTACGTTAGGTTAGTTTAGTTTATGTTATATTGGTGTAGGAGTCCCGCATAATTTTCCAAAAAATGATAAAATTTCTCTTATTTCTACTAATATTACGTTACATTAGGTTAGTTCAGGTTACCTTACCTTAGTTTATGTTAGGTTAGGTTAGATTTGGTTACGTTATGTTACGTCTAAGTACTTGCAACACTCATTTCTCCTGTAAATTTTGTGTTTTTTTACGTGATTCTGGACCCCTTGTACTAAACATACCCCTAACTTATATATATAGAAGGAAATGTAGAAATATATTTTCTATTTTTTTTTTAATGTACTTTAATCGGAGGGGGCTTGTAAAAGAAGTAACACGGATAAAAATTAAAAGACGTTTTGGTGCTTCAAACTAAAATAAGAAAACTTTCCTACTATATTAATTGCCGTATACAACAATCAGGACCGGACTTCAGCAGATTGGACCGATTGCTCCCAGTCGGGTCCCGTGCTAGAGTGTAATCTAGTATCCAGTGCCGTCTTAGCAGCATAATGTTCCCCTGTGGAAACCAGTGTGGCTCCTATGACTAAATTCTGCAAGTAATACATGTAATTAATACACTTTGCTCGCGGGACACTCGACCAAGTGATCATCAGACTGTTAGATGGCTCTGTTAATCTTGGCTTGTAAAGTGCTCACAATAACATATTGTAATACATGTACCCACATGCGCAAAAAATTGCGCGTATACTGTAACTCACGATTTTTCGCATTTATTCCATTTTCCTTACGTTTATGAGTAAAATTCAGTTATTAGTATGTGGAGATTATAGAAAGCTATCCATCTAAGGAGATATTTCCAAAAAATAATAAAAATATAAGCAAAAAACAAAATCGCGCTCGGTTTTGTGTACACTGGCAATCATGCTTTCGTGGGATTTTCAGTAGCAGAGCACAATTGCGAAGGAAAATTGACAATAGGCAGTGAACGAGGGGCGATAGGCTAAGGAAAGAACTGGAAAGTGGAGTAAAATATTGAATTTATTGGTTTAAACCTAGTGTCTAGATGGTTTGCCAAATATAACTAAGATGTCGTACGAAAATATAGGATTAAACAGAAATAACTCTTAAGGTTCGAAGCGATACGCACCATGGTTATGAGCACTATATGTTAAGGAAAAGAGACCAAACAAAACGTAGTCTCCGTGATTATGTGGATAGAGTGGCGGACTAGCAGTAATTTTATTATTTTGACACGAGATTGAATCCCATCCCATCCCATATATATATATATATATATATATATATATATATATATATATATATATATATATATATATATATATATATATATATATATATATACACCCTCCATTCCAAAAGAAACCGAACGTTTTAAAAAAACAAAAAAGCAATGTACATTTTGGAACAAATCATTTTTATTAATCAATGTATTCCCCTTCTGCATCGATACACATATTTGCACGCTCCAACAAGTTGTCAAACGACTTCTCCATGTCCTTTATTGGAATGGTCTTTAGGACGGCGGTCGTCGCCTTCTCAGTGGCATCAATCGATGCGTGCCACTTTCCTTTCATCGCCAAATGCAGTTTCGGGAACAGATAGAAATCGCACGGAGCGAGATCTGGTGAATAGGGTGGATGATGCAACCGAATAATGTGATTTTTGACCAAAAATTCAGTTACAAGTCGCGAACGATGTGATGGTGCATTATCGTCCAAAAGAGTCCAACTGTCGATTTCGCGATATTCGGGCCGAATACGACGAATTCTTGCCAGCAAACGCTTCATGACGCCCAAGTAAAACTCTCCAGTGACTGTCTGGCCGGGCTGAACAAATTCTTTGTGGATAATTCCTTTTGAATCGTAAAAACAAATCAGCATCACCTTAACTTTTGACTTCACCAAGCGACTTTTTTTGGGTGTTCCTTCATCCGGCGCTCTCCACTTAGCACTTTGCCGCTTTGTTTCGGGCTCATATTCAAAACACCACGTCTCGTCACCAGTTACAATCGATTTCAAGAAGTTTCGATCCTGCCGAGCACTTTTAACGATGTCTTTGCAATGCGCAATTCGATCAACTTTTTGGTCTTCGGTGAGTTTGTGTGGTACAAACCGCGAATTAACCTTCTTAAGGCCCAAAACTTCGGTCAAAATGCGGTATGCGGTTGTTTGAGGAATGCCTAATTCCATTTCAATAACTTTCACCGACGATTTTTTGTTATGTTTGATGAATTCACGCACTTTTTCGATGTTTTCTTCCGATAATCCGGTTCTGGGACGGCCTGATCTTTCGTCATCATCAAGCGTCTCTCTACCCGATTTGAATCGCCTGAACCACTCGTAAACTTGCGTACGGGATAGACACTCATCACCATATGCATTTTGTAGCATTTGGTGCGTTTCACTAAAAGTTTTACCCAGTTTAACACAAAACTCAATTGCAGCTCGTTGTTTGAAACTCATTTTCCGACCGATGTACACAACACACTGACAGTTGAAACGCAATAACTTTGTTGCCGTGCATCCAAATGTCATGACATTTATACTAGTTGTCAATGAGGGACTACGCCATCTACCGGTGAAATATTACAACAGATGGCACTAGCGGTACTATTTGTTTTCAAAAGTTCGGTTTCTTTTGGAATGGAGGGTGTATATATATATATATATATATATATATATATATATATATATATATATATATATATATATATATATATATTACAAAACATTATAGGAAGTGTATAATTTTGATGTTAATAAGAACCGAAACAATATAATGAGGAAATAACTTATTGATAGTATCCTTTAATCGACATATTTATTTAGTATTAGAATACGTGCAGGCCAGGGAGTAATCTACACACCCCCAACACCCCCCTAACACCCCTCCAAATTTCTTTACACACACCCCTGGATGGAAAAGAAATACTCCCCCAAATCCAATTGTATTAATCAGTATCATAGGGTCAATAGGTTATTTATTACATCAAGTTAAAAAAGGTTTAGCGTTTAGGAAAGAAGGCAATATTCTTATTTATTTATTTATTTCACTTCGTGACCTCGTTCTGATGTACGGCTTCGAGAACCACATGATCTCATTGTTTCGGGTGGTGTTTCGATCGAAACAATTGACAAAACAGACCAGCTGATACCTACCCTTCTGGGCTCCGCGGTCGTTTCCGAGAAAAGATATTGATAGACAGATGCAAATGACTGAAATTGGCAACGTCTTCAGCGGTCATTCACCTACCTTCTCCTTAATAAGGAAAAATGTGACAATATAGTAATAATCCTATTCCAGATTCAGTTGTAAGTGCTACTCTGCAACAGGCTCACAACCAAAGGGGGGCTAGGGAGGGCCTGGCCCTCCCTTAATTTTTCATGTCCCTTCAGACCTCAATACAATACACAATTTAGATATTTGTAAGATAAATTTTTTAATGACTTGGCCCCTCCTAACATATTCATGCCCCCCCCCAAAGCTCTGTGGCTGGTTTCGAGCCTGCTCTGCAAGTGGTGTATCAACGGACGGGTTTTGTCAAAAAGTTTTTAGAAATGAAGAGATCATCGAAGTAAGAATTATATATATATATATATATATTAGATTGAGTCTAGTGTTATGCAGGAACGCATTTGGCGCTAGCTTAATTTTTTTATAAAGTATATTTTTATTCACGTAAATTCATTGAGTGGAATAGGGCTCATAGCGAGTCACTTTTTTAACTAAAATTTACTTCTTTTTCAAGTTGGTCACTAAAAGTTACTTTTTTTTTCAAATTTGTCACTAAAAGTTACTTTTTTGAGAAAAATATAAAAACAAATGGAAAAAGGCAGAAACTTGTTACTCATTACTCTTCTGAAAGCTTCAGTACTTGCTGCCACATGTGAAACAGTCAGTTTATTCTCACTTCAACTTTTATTCTTTCTAAAGCATAGTGGACGGTTGGTGGATGTTTAAACTCTCAAGGTGGGGTTGAGAACCCTTCTGTGTCTATTCTTTCTTCTATCATAATAATCTTTTAGTTTTCTCTCGCAATAGTTAACGCTCTGTTGAACGTTGTGTGTGTGTGTCTGTGTGGTTCATCATGTTCGTCTTGTGTTATGCTTCTTGTATGTTCTTCTTAAGAGTAGGTGATGAATTTGAATATTTCACGTTTTTGAGAACTCTTAATGCGAAGTTAAATATAATGTCTGGGATAAAGAAATTCGGAAATAGGCCAGAACTGGTTCAACTTACTCAGAAGCTTTTTACATCTGCTAAGTCTGGTTACCGTAACTACAAAGCTTACTTTGAAAACCTAAGAAAGGAGGAAGCAAAAAAAGAAGAAGTAAAGAAGAAACAAAACAACAAACAAAGAGAGAGGTGATGCAGAAATTGACAAAGGAAAAAAGGGGCATGATGAGATTTTGGTCACTTTCTCGTGTGCTTTTGGCCATTTTTGGTCACTTTTCAACTATTTACAAGAGACCAGACCACTATGAGCCCAGGGATTATTGAAATTAGGGTATATTAAAGAAGGGAAAACAGAAAGATACAAAATATTTGTAAATTGAAAAACTGGTTTTCTAGAAAACAACTAAATCAATGAATAATTTTCTTATGAAAGATATTCAGAGTGAATAACGTAGCCATGAAGGGGCAGGAACGGAGATTAAGAGATCAAATAATATTACAACTATTGACGTTAACAACACGATTAGAATACTAAAATAATGAAATTAGAACTATGTACAGTATAAATTACTAAACGAATGTGATTTCAGCATGGGACGAGGGGATTTTTTCCGAATTAATATTTTGGAAAAATTTCACCCACTAAAACTTGCTGGGGTTGAATAAATTGAAATAATGGCAGAATTTTGCAAAATAATTACAATAATTTGTATGTAATCAATTCACGTGTAATTACTGGGTAAAATAGTAGAGGTTAATTCCTAATACAGTGAAACCTTTCTTAACGGGCATATCTCAATAGTGGACATTTCATAAGAGAACAAACTTTCTTATTCTTCCATTCCATAAATATGTGTGGTGTGGTGTTATGAGAGAGAATCCTTCCATTTAGGGACACCTCACATTTACTGACAAATAATCGTGTTCCGCCCATGTCCGTTTTGAGAGGTTTCACTGTATTACTTAGTTTCATAATAGTAATAAATGTTCAAATGTGTAAACTTAGTTTATTGAACCTACCACTGCGAAGAGCTGATATTATTATTATTATTATTATTATTATTATTATTATTATTATTATTATTATTATTATTATTATTATTATTATTATTATTATTATTTGTAGTAGTAGTAGTAGTATAGTAGTACTAGTAGTAGTAATAATAGTAGTAGTAGTATTGCAATAATTGCGTAACAAAATATACTGTTTTCTTGTTTGAGTTTGTTTAAAAATTATATCACTATTCTGGAAGCAGACCCCCCCTAATATTTTGAACACACCCCCAAGTAAAAATTTCTGGCGTACTTACTGTGCATAATATTCATAATGTTCAATAAATACAACAAGCAGACTTAATAAAACTTAAGCGAACTTATTATTGCCTGGACATCACTGCCTTTTAAAGTTTACAGAACTGAACTTTTGAAACTGTACTCAAAATCTGAGTTATATATTCTCTCTTGGCTAATGTTAGAGTAAGGCCGCGCTAAGAAGAGCTCTGACAACTCTCACGTGCGATCAAGCGCGGTTGCCACATTTATCTTCTGTAACAATATAAATATAACAAGGGGCACATTTTGTGGAAATGAATCATATATGTATTACAACAAAAATATTATTTAACATTATGCCTGACGAAAGTATTAGACAAAAGAAACAAACAAATTAGTATTGCGTTAAGATAGTTTACAAAATCGTAAAGAACACAACCGTTACTTCTAAACACATAGGGCCTTATGCAGAGTCGTTTTGACATATGATTAGCGTCATACTAAATGCCTGACTACTGCATGGAAACATATGTTAGTCGAACTCTTTAGTATGAGATCGGGCTTCTTCGTAGCTAAGCGGTTAGTGTATGCCTTTGGCATGGGAGACCCCGGTTCTATTCCCGACGGGAGCTCATGTGGTTTGGATTCCACGTTAATCAGTAGGTCCACGTCTCATATAGCCTCGTTGTTGAAAGAGACGTTAAACTCAAAATCAGTTCAACTCTTTAGTATGACACTAAACACGCGTCAGAACGACTCTGCTAAGGCCCATAATGTTATATCTTTTTTAAAAAATGAAAACTACTTACGTTAGAGAATGGCTTTCAATTGTAGATAATTTAATTCCATTTACTGTAGAAATCTTACGCTTTTTTCCTAGGGTGGATAAAATTTCCGTCGGTTCAGCGAGGTATTTCAGGCACTTCTCTTTTGTGATTCTTTTCACAGTTGTAGGGCTAATGTATAAAGCTGAATCTACTGTTTCAATCACTTTATTCAATGGCAATAAAGGACCGTCGTTACGTTCTTTCTCCAAATATTCCCTAAGATTAAACACAAATTCCCGTTCTCTTTAGCCTAACCGGCATAACCGTGGGACGTAAAACTCAAACAAATTCCCGTGCCTGACTTATCAAGGGCACCCCCTTTCCGCACTTCTTACGCACTCCAGGCATTGTGTTCATAAACACAAACATACACACATACACATGCTAAATTTATATTTTAGGTCTATGTGAATAATACGAATACAAACTATGTTCCACTGATGAATGAAATAACAACACAATATTCACATCAATGCACTGAGATGATAGCACAAAAAATCAAAACAACCTGACAACACAAAAACTTTCACAGTAATGAGTAGGTATAAATGCGACAACACTGTTCGGTTACCATGGAAACAACCTAGTGTTTCCAAATGTATTTTTGTGGGTCTAAACCTATCCTCCCATTCACATATTGGTGAAAAAATGTCTTCTACGAAAAGACAAACATAGCTGGATCACGTTCGTTACTTTCCAACCACTCAATTTCTAAATCAGTCCTTATGAAAAGCTCATTATAACAATCTCTGTAATATATAGAGTATGTAGGTACATTTTTTCCTTATGTCAACAAATTTCCTACAAAGATCATTAGAAATTATACTCATTTCAGCCTGACATTCCAAATAATGGTTCATTGCCCTTGAACTTTAGAAGAGCCGTACAGACTCACTACCCTCTTCGCTTTCAATTCCACGAAAACCTACTCCCTGCGGCGATAGGGAGGTGGACCGGTTGTTGTTCCATGTAACCTCACTTCTATTTACGTAGCAAATTTGTCAAAAGGACAGAGTTGTGTCAATAAGTGGAAAAAGAAAAAAAGTATTCATTATTGTGGCAATAACTTTAGGCCTAGTGGAACTACGTTGTGCTGGAATGTTGAGGAGTAAAGTACGATTATTTTTTTTTTTAAATATCTAGTTTGTAAATATTTCAACTTATAATCTGATTCAATCAGTGATAAAGTAATTCGATTCCTTTATCGTCCTGTCATGTGGTCGCTTTGATTCTTCTTGCTATGACGGTTCGCAACACTGTCGTCAACTTACATGATGTTAGATCTGTCAGAGCTCAGGTTACGATGGCCCTAGTCTAACGTATATGCTGGGAATGCGTCCGTAGTGAGCAGACACGTTTGTGAAGGTAAGCGAATAATTGAAGATTTGTTTCAGCATTTACTAATACGACTTATTCTCCGTATCATTGTCCGTGTCTGTATAAACACGTCAAGTGGAGCGGGCTTTTTAAAGTTAACCCTTCAGTTTTCCATCTTTCTTTTCGCTGTACAGTTTGCTGCCCACGCCAATAATGCTGTCTGGAGAACTTCAATGTAATTTTATACTTTGTTTGATAACGTAGCACATAGTGAATAAACACAGATGTAACCTAACAGTAAAGTAATAGTAAGTGTTGACTTCCTTATCTCCGTCACGGAATCGATATTTGAAAAAAATCGTGGGGAGTGCAGCATTAGCGAGGAGTAGAAGCGCAAGCTCGAAATTTGAATTGAGAGTTTTTAAATATTTGACCTTCGATTTGACTTTGATATCAGAAATTGGAACAAGCAACAATCCATTTCTCGTATGATAGGCTAATACGTAGATTTAAAAAAAAAAAAAACGTAAGTCCGGTTTAACCGATAATTTTAGTGGTTTACATAATACTGAAATACAGGGTGAGGCATAAGTCGGTTAACACTCCTGCGCACACGAACGGCTTGGCATTCACAATCGGTTTATGGTATATGTTGTTCGGGTGGTTAATGGACCATATCGCGCGGGACAGTTGCCATCGCGGCCATCTTGGATCCAAGTTTGGGTTTTTAAATGTGAAGGGGTATGTGAGGTATCATTTGACTCGAACTCATTCTCAGGGAAATAGTAGTGCAGTCCATTTTCACCTACCACTATTGGTTAATAAGTTATTGCGTCACAAAGGTTTGAAAATTTGGCACTTCAGCATGTTTTCTTTGTTCCAGGTGATGTAAGATGTCAGTAACAATCCCAGAACGAATCGAGGTCGTGGAGAAGAATGGTGGACGATCTGCGAGAGTGATTGTGGCTGAGTTTAATGCATCCCACCCAGAGAGAGAAAACATCTCACACGTTGAGTGTTCGTGTTGTTGAAGAAGTTCCATGAGACGGGCACGGTGCAGGACAACGATTAATCTGGATGCACACGGACCGCTACTGCCGATGACAAGGCGACGGAAGTGATGGCTGCTGTTGTGAAAATCCCAAAACGAAGTTCTCGTCTTGTGGCATCCATAACAGGAATCAGTCAGCTATCAGTGGCACGGGTGCTGCATGTGAATAAGTGGCACAAATACAAGCTGCAACTCCAGCAGCGGTTAACAGAGGATGATCCAGACAGGAGAGTTCAGTTTGATGAATGGGCCACAGAAAGGTGTGAGGAGCACCCCATGTTCCCACAACGTGTTCTTTTCAGTAATAAGGCATTATTTTTCGTCCACGGGGAGGTCAATAAACACAATCACATATACTGGAGTGACATAAACCCAGGTTAGCGCCAAAATAGCAAAGAGGTGGGATGGGAAAAGGTGATAGTGTGGTGTCTAATCTGGGGGAAGTGCATCATTGGAACGTACTTCATCCACGGCTCCCTGACTGGTGAGAAATATCGTGATCTTCTCGAAGATGATGTGTTCCCTGCTCTTTTGAATGAGGACGATGATTCCCTATCCTTTTTCCAGCAAGACGGAGCTCCACCTCATTATGCGTTATGTTCACGCCGATAGCTCGATAGACAATTTCCTGGACATTGGGACGGGTGATGGGGCTGATAGAGTGGCCACCACAATCCCCAGATCTTCCTCCGCTCGACCTCTTCCTCTGGGGCCATCTGACGAACCTGTTTTATCAAGAACCCATCTGTGGTATCCACCATCTGACGCAATGAATTCTGCAATATTGTGAAGCCATTGACCCTGACATGCTGTTGCGACTCCATGCGGATTGGTAAAGGCGCCGTGCAGTGTGTCTTCCTTAAGAAGGACAGAACATAGCTACGTGAGATCGAGCTCGTGTTAAATGATACCCCACATGGCCCCCTTCATAATTAAAAATCCTATGTTGGATCCAAGATGGCGGCTTCCAAGATGGCCGCCATGGTAACCATGTCGTGCAATATGGTCCATTACCCACCCGAACAACATATACCATGAACCAAAGGTGAACGCCAAGCCGTTGGTGTCCTACAGGGATGTTAACCGACTTATGCCTCAGTCTGTAGGTTTTCTTCCGCAAGGCTGTGTGTAATAACGCAAAGTAGATTTCAATATGAGCGGAAAAATGAACATATGCTTGTGACCATGGCTATCACTCTGTCGAATTATTAAGTAAATAAACCTTAGAGAGCTACGGGCACAAAAGTAAGTACACCATTCAGAAAGGTTAGGTGTGGTGTGTGCATGTCAAAAATATGCGTATACATAGTTCTTGTCGGTAGATTTATTGAATTAATAAATCCCTTATTTATTAACGATGTCATATCATATTTATGTGTGTGGGGTAAGGCATTGTTGTCTCATTTTGAATTATTGTTCCTTCAGACTCTACGTCCTGTTGGCCTAATTTTATCCCTCCAATATAAATTATCTAATTCGCACACTGTAAATAAGTAAACACACGCCTGGTTTGAAGCAGAAGATCCTGTGTTCAATTGCCGTTTGGGGTTCACAGAGTATATGTGGCCATGTTGCTGGTCTCCATTACAACAATACACTTAAAATAATACACACACACGAAAAGGGACCAAAGATACACAAACACACACACACACACACACACACACAATCACGATAAATAATTTTTTTCAGACGTTACGCTTCAAGACCAAAGCTACTTTTTGCAATGTAAACAAATTGTGGGGAACGCCTTGTTTTCAGTCGAGTTCTTGTTCTTTATATGATTTTTTCAAGAAGAAAATGAAGTGCGATTTCCTGTTTTTCATTTTCGGATGGTCTGGTGGAAAATTTCGCTGTGGAAGGCTGGAAGTGAATCAATTGTTATTTTGCGATTAGCTTTCCTTGCTTCAATGGAATTAAAGTTGCATATTTCTGTAAGTGAGCCAGCAAGAGGTCTCTGACAGCTCGCAATGACGTTGCAACTACTCACGTGTCAAGGCTTTCTTTCGTTGCATCTATAATGATAATTTAAGTCAATGGTGCAAGACAGAGTGGCCGTGGTTGGTAACAATGGTGCAGGACTACAGAACATGCATTTACTATCAGTCATAGGAGCCCAACCCATTTAAAAAGTGGGGTCTAAATACTCAATAAACCTAAATAATAATAATAATAATAATAATAATAATAATAATAATAATAATAATAATAATAATAATAATAATAATAATAATAAAATGCTCTAGAGAGAGGAAAGTATGGAGGAAAAATTATCTGAGAAGTAGGGGCAAGTAACCCCTTTTGATCCATGGCCTAGGCGCCTATGCTGTAAGTATACAAAATAATTTAAAACAGGCAACAAAAATAGATTTTACACCATAATAATAACAATGATATATTATTATTATTGTTAATATATATCATTACACCACATAACTTGCTAGCGCTCTTCGAAACACAAATCTATGTAACAGTAAAACATAACGCCAAAATTAAATCATGACATACTATCTCGAATCACACAATAACTTGTATATAAAAAATACAATTCTCGATTTCGACACCACACAACCTTACTAGCATGCTCCGTTCTACCGAAATGCGCCGATCTCTTCTGAGCAAAAGATAGCCTCCGTTCGGATGCTCCGGGATTTTTCTGTCGAGACGGAAGTTCGCCAAGGATGTTATAAAATAGAGGATCTGCCCATACCTCGAAATCGTGAAGACATACAGATGGTGATCAGAAAAATGAAAACACCTGTAGTTGGCAACACGTCAGATGTATGGGTTGGCAGTGGTGTCGTGGCGCCCGCAGCACCGGACCGCTGGTGGTGGTGTGTTAGGTTGGTCTCCATACTAAGTCAGGCGCAGTGGAACAGGAGTGTCCAGTGGCTGCAGCAGACGGAGGTAGTGTAAAATGGGAGACCTCTCAGATTTTCAAAGAGGGCAAATTGTTGGTGCGCGGTTATGTGGAGTGAGTATGACGGCAGTTGCTACTGTGTTAGGTGTGTCGCGTGGAACAGTGTCGAAGGTGATGACGGCCTACACAACACACGGGAAAGCCACATCGGGGAAGCGGAACAGTGGGCGGAAGGAAATCATGAGTGACAGGTCACGCCGGGTATTAAAGCGCATTGCCACGCAGAACCGTCGTGCCACTGCGGAGCAAGTGACGGAGGAACACAATCAGCACCTCCCCCACCATGTTTCGACAATCACATGAACTTACGGGGTCATGTTGCATGGGCCAAACCGCTCATCAGGGACCATAACGCTTTCGCACGCCGCAAATGGTGCCGCGACCGTGCAACTTGGACCGTTGAGGACCTGAAACGTGTGATATTCATCCTTCACCCTATTCCCAACCACGGGCCGTGTTTATGTGCGAAGAACGCCCAAATAAGCTTATGATCTGCAGTGTCTCCGCCCAACTGTGAAACATGGCGGCGGCTCGGTGATGCTGTGGGTCGCCATATCATGGTTTTCATTGGGTCCTGTGCTCAGACTTAGCGGACGAATCACTGCCAACGATTATGTCGCAATTTTAGGAGACCACTTGCATCCTATGAACCGGATCTTGTTCGCGGACAATGACGCCATCTTTCAGGATGATAATGTACCCATTCACACAGCTGGCGTTGTTGCAGCGTGGTTTGAGGAACATCGGGATGAAGTTCAACACCTTTCCTTGCCCGCCCAATCCCCAGATCTCAACATAATTGAACATCTGTGGTCCGTCCTCCGGCGACGATTTCCACCTCCATCCTCTCGCACAGAACTGGCCGATGCCCTGCACGAGGAATGTTGTAAAATTCCACTTGCTACCATTCACGACCTCTATGCCTGCATCCCACGTCGCATCAAGGTTGTTCTAAAGGCGAAAGGTGGCCCGACACCATATTAATCTGGTAAGTTGAAATTTCGTTCAGGTGTTTCCATTTTTCTGATTACCACCTGTACGTCACAGCCATATGTATCCTATGATCGGTGATTTTCTTACTTGTAAAAGGTTATTTCGGGTAATTTCTTCTCACACCTATTTGTACATCCATACGTGCAGCATGTAAGCATTGTATAATATAACACATCTCTCCAGACTTGATTCTGTTCTGAATTTCTTCAACGCTATAGTCCGTTTTCATATTCCTGCACTTCGTTTATTATCTAAGAAGGAACTCTGGCGACATCTTAATATTCAGACTCCTGAAGTACGCAGAATTATCTCTGACCTGAAGTATCTACATAAAATAGTTAATGGAAACTTAAGATCGGAAATATTACTTCAGGACAGAAAGGACTTTATTGTTGTCTTTATTGTTTATAACAGAAAAGACTTTATTGTTGTCTTTTTTTCATTTGTTAACATGTCCCTGTGTAAAATGGCAAAGTTATGCTGTACCTGGGAATTTGTTCAATAAATAAATAAATAAATAAATCTGAAGCAACGACTTAAATAAAAATAAACGACAAACACACTGCATGAGTACATATGAAGATCGCAATGTTTTGAGCCAATATATATGACGGTCTTTCAGTTACCTAACAGAATGAAGATACATATGGGCAGATCCTCTATTTTATAACATCCTTGGGTATTGCGAGGTATAGTTCAAGACAACAAGTGAAATGCTGCATACGCAATTACGCTAGTTGGTGTGGGGAAAAGTTCCTCCACAAGACGGCAGACAGTAGTATGATGGCAGCGGTTCGTCAAAGAGTTTTGAGTCCCGTTTTTCTTAATGGTTTTGAGATGTTTGACAAGGTAGAGAAAGCGTGTAAGGTTAAATAGTTGACCGTTATATCCTTCTGAGTGTTCGGTGGAAAGTGTGATGACATTAGATGATGTGAATGATCTTTGTTGTGTCCACGCACGAGCATGGTCCCTGTGCAGGACCCCTCCTATTCGTTGAAGAGTGCCCCTATCCACGACCCCTCCAGGACTTTGTCCTTCTAGAAAATAATTTTAGGACCCCTGCTAGCAGCTGAAGAGTGGTCCTGTATTGCTCAGGACCTTTAAAATGGTTGTTTGAAGAGTGTTCCTATGCAGGACTCCATTCAGGACCCCTCCTAGCCGCTAAGAGTGTTCCTGTTTTTGTTTAGAACCCTTGAATTGTATGCCAGAGCATACTCATTGATAGATTTGTGTAAGTGTACTAAACATGAAAACGAACCCGGGACTTCCACGCCAAATGCGTGTACACTAATATTTTAACTAGCTTATAATTATTCGAACACTTTGTCTTTTTTACATATCCTTTCCTATGGAAAGTCGAATTAGAAACATTTTAACCAGCTCGTAATAATTACTCGAACACTCTGTGTGAGTGTACCAAAATGGACATTGAACGCGGGATCCCTTTGTGAAAGCCCTGAAATTACTCGCTGTTTACTTATTTTTCCTTCGCGTATTATGTACAATAATACTCCTTGTTAAAAGATGGGAAGTCGGATTAGAAGGAGGAGGAACATTTCTTTATTTATTTGTAATATTTATTTTATTGGATTATTTACTTTGTAAATTCAGAACACTACATGTGAACATGTGAAGAACTCGTTGGTAATAATCTGAAAAACTTCGCGAACTTGTGGAGGAAGAACTGGAGTGGATTAGTAGGGAAGGAATAATGTGGATTCTCTGAAAGACGTCGGGCTTTTGTGAGGTGTAAAATCTTTATTTATTTATTTGAACAGTCATTGAGTGTGTGCGTACTAAAATGTGTCAACATGTGAAGAACTCGCTGAACACTTTATAATTGTGATCCAATAAGAAAAGAACTTCAGATCCATTAAGAAAAGAAAAAGAAGATCCAGTAAGATATAAAACTCGGTCTTTGCACATCCTTTATGGTTAAAGTCAACAACTAGAATCTCACAGAAAGATTTTCTGTTTTCAGGGGAAGTGAAAGTTGCTGACGCAAGGTATTGATCTTAATGCTACGTGACATCACAGAATGATGCCGACGCATTAGCGAACAACATTGGCGCCGCGCTGGGTAGGCGTCAGAGAATACCGACAATTAATAGAAAACAACTTTGATAATGCGGTGGGTAGACATCACAGAATGCCGTTGACTAATAGAAAGGAAGCTTGGTTCCGTGGTGGGTACGTATGAGAAAATACTGGCGAAGAATAAAATCAAATTTAACATTACCGAATACCGACAACAAGATAGAAACGAACTTTGGCATTACACTCCTTTTACTTTTACACTCTTTATGCAAAGTTATGCTGTACCTGGGAATTTGACATTACACTTGGTAGATATCAGAGAATACCGACGAAGAATAAAATCAAATTACTGTACAACGGTATGTAATTACCAGTTATGCTGTACCTGGGAATTTGACATTACACTTGGTAGATATCAGAGAATACCGACGAAGAATAAAATCAAATTTAACATCACAGAATAGCAACAATGCGGTAGGAAAGAACTATGGCCTCACGATGAGTACACATTAGAGAATAATGGCGGAGAATTTAACTTCACAAAATACCATTGGGAATTGAAAAGAAATTTGACATTGCCAACGGTAGACATTAGGAAATACTGACCTGAAATAGTAAAAATGCGTTTTATATTGTAAATAACTTATTTGCACTTGATTAACATTAATGTTAGAATAAAATAACAGATTTCTTTTTTGAAAATATGTGTACCAATTATTTGCAAATGGATGACATCCAAATGATGAGGTGAATAACAGTATTGATGAAATGTTTTTGTTATTATTATTATTATTATTATTATTGAAAATACATGAACGGTATAATTACCTGGATAACGTTAATAAAGGAAAGTTTATTGTAACTAAAGTTTTGTGTATGAATTTATTTTTAGAACATAACGCTATGTTGTTGTTTTAAGAGAATAAGTGATCACGTGAATAACATGGTGGCATGATATATGATTTCCTTATACCGTATAATTATGAAATTTGGGAAAGCGAAGATTGATTGTTTTGAAAAATATTTTATATCTAGTAATAGGGAACCGTTTGAAAAATTTGATTTAAAATATCACGTGGTATGACGTCGTTGGTAAATTTTTCTTTATGTATGGGTTTCGAAGAGAAGATGAGCATAGAATCGTCATGGAGTCCTTTGACACTTAGGCGCAACGAGAAATTGAGCTTTGCAATGAGGTAGATTGGGATTCACCGTTTGATATTAATGAAGCTCCAAAGAAAAAGTTTAAGTTTCAGAGGGTTTTCCTCAACCTCCAGATGTCATTATAGAGGAGGAAATTATTGATTTAACGAATGATCCAGTTTTAATTCCTACGTCTCCAGTAGGATCAGTAGCACTATCTCCATCATTATTGGCGGTAGATCCGGCATTAGCATTCTCACCAGATGGGTTACCACTAGCAACAGCATCACAGGCTTCACCAGTACAAGTAGGGGTAGCACCATCTTCAATTTCTCCAGCATCGCCATCCACACCACCATTAGCACTAAAAATTCATTGAAATTGACCTTACCGGAAAGACCAGCATCTCCGGACCTATTCAGTGAAGGGGAGGCAGGAGACATTCTTCGCTTCTTTGAGGAATTGGATGAATGTAAGACAAATTCACCAGAAGCAATTGTTTCACTAGTGGATTTTGTATGTTCACCTAAAAAATATCCACTAGATTTATAAGTGTGGTGCAAAGAAGAAGAAAAGTGTGAGTGTGATTGTTCATTGGGGTTTGTAGATGAAAATTGTATTAAAATGTGTGTTAAGGAGTGGAATCCGAATAATGTTTTATTATGTGAAGGGTGTGTTTATAACACTGCACGACAAATGTTGCACCGCTGTCTTTACGTTGACATCGAGACATTAAGACATTAGAAAGTGGTGCATTATGGTAAAAGACATTGTCAGAAATGAAATGTTTAATATATTTTTGAAATCACATCCAAAAAGGACTAATAGATGTGTATTTGAGAAAAAATATTTGAACTTGATAAGAAACCCTGTATATCTGACAAATTTAGTACATATTTTATTAACAAAAGGCGAATCGTATTAACGTGTATAATATTGTAACCTATGTTGTTTTATTTTTATATGTAAATATTATCTTTTACTTTTTAATAATTATATATATATATATATATATATATATATATATATATATATATATATATATATAATTGTATGTTTGTGTACTTGTTTTTGATTGATCTGTGAATAAATATATATAGAAATTTTATTTCAGATTTTTATTTAATAAAAACTTTTCTTGAATAAAAGATAATATTTGTATATTACAAGGTGAAACACGTTATAAAAATTTGGCATTTGATGAGTGTTCTTTTACTACTACCACTACTTTGAATTCAAAGTTCTTGCAGAACTGATTGAATAAGTTATTTGAAGGATTAAACTATAATTTATCTGTTAACATTTTAACAAGAACAACAAAATTCTTGCAGAATTGAATGAATAAAATTAAGAAAGTAATTTCTTACATACACACACATGTTAAAGGTTGTTCCAACAAGTAATTTTTCTCCTCAGACTTTTTCATGTACGATAATATTTATTGTATTTATACATAAATAAATAGTAAAAACGAATAATATAAAGTGATAAAAATTTTATTTAGAAATTTCAATATCATATTCCTTAAAATATTGTTTAATGCAATCAATATTTATAATATTGTATGTACAATTACATGTTGGCTAGTTTAATGCTGAGTTAACTTACATACATTGCTTTCTAATTGATTTACAAAAGAGTTTTTATTTTTCATTATTATTATAATTTACAACTTTTAAAAATACATATTATATGGTAAACTCTTTTGTAAGATTAACTCCGTAATTAATTGAATATTCTCTCTGCTTAGCAATATGTTATATAATGCATACATAAATATCCAATCATCAATTTCAATATCACTATGTACTGTTGCAAATTCTTCACATAACTCATCAACGGTTTGCGCATTAGACAAAGCACGCCAGGCGTTATGGCATAACATATCATAGTCTAAAATAATGCAATCATGTTCATCTAAAATACTGCAATTTGCAAAACAACCGTAACAATAGTTTACGATGTGGCTTCCATCGTGCAATACACAGTAACACACACTGTTCATCTACTGAAAAAGAACTGCACTGATATTCGCAATCATCATATGCATTAACGGAAACACAATGATACTCACACTGAGGATTGTTGAAACACATGTTTATCCTGTTGAAGATACGCTTCTCTTAAATCAGAAACATGATAATCATTAAATGTAATTTCTTCATATGTATAGGTAAATTTGTTTATAACATACGGTATAATATTCACATCGATATATTTCACATGTGTTTTCAGATACTGTTTTAATATTTGCTTCATTGTTGATTTTCTAATTAAGAAATTCCACACAGTAGTATTTAATTCTTCATCAGTTTCACTTCCACAGTTGTGAACACTATCGTTTTCATTGCGAAGTTCACAGCGTTCACAAAGTAGAGGTTCAGAAAGTTTATAATTTTCTAAAATTTGTTTTATTCACTTACTTGATTAGAGGTACATTCATACTTCATTTCGTTGAATATTAAAATGTTATCAGAAATGGTATTTTGAACTACTACCTCCTCTTCAAAGGGTATTTCATATGAATATCTGAAAATTCGACAATACATGGCATCGGCATTATTTCTTGTGTAGGATATATAATTTTACATGTGTCATCTTCTTCAGGAATATCAGGATCATTTGGATGTACAAGAATAATTTTCTTTTGTTTTTCAAGTTCAAAATGGTTTTCACGTGGTGAAATATACTTAGGGTTTACGCTTTACTTTGAGATAAGGAAAGATTGGTTTGAATCTCACCTTTCCTTTGCTCATTATGAGAAGATAAATATGGTCTTATATGTAAAGCAGTATTTATCTTTCATTTTGCACGCGCTGAAACACCTGGCTTTTGATTGTACATCTTAACAGTGCACAAACCACTTTATAACAGTAGCAGTATCACACCGACATCCTGATTTATAGTCACAATCCTGCGCAGAAGATTGCGCGTTATGAAATCTAATTCAACATGTAAGGTTATCATCTTAAGTATCTTAAATACATTTCTGTTTTTATACACACTATTTAGCTATAACAACTTTTGATGTAGTATTTAATTATTACCTGGTTCCTTTTAAATACGAAGACAAACACAAATTATTATTTTTGTACTAGTTTTAATGATTAAACTTACGTAGCAGTAAATCTTATGACTTATTCTTCATTACAAGATGTCTGAATTCAAATTCATTACACTTACATCGTAACCATAGCAACTACATAAGAAAAAATTGACAATCGAAAATAATTTACATATATCTCTTTTCATTATATAAAATTGCTCACATAATCTGCCTCTGATTCCTTTTCTTATAAATTGGCACAGGTAAATTTTATACAGGTAATACTTTTTTTTATAATATACAACGTTATCGTTGTAAATGGGGCCCGAATGCGGACTTCCGTAGTAGTTTGATTACAGAGGGAAGAACCCTGGAATGATAACCTTAAGACACTTACTTTTTGAACAGCCCCTGTATAAGTACCATCACTCTAATATAAACAATTTAAATATATATACAATACAATACAGTTTTAAATGATTTCTTGATATGAAATACAAATTAACAAATCTTCAATGAATAATTTAGAAAGAAACTTTGCAACAAATCTACAAAGAACAAATTCGAACGAAATCATTGTTGAAACAAATCCCCTAATGAGCAAATTCAAAATTATCTTTTTTGTAATTATTGGTGAATTTATAAAAGATATGGTACATTAACATCAAATAAGACATAATTCTAAGATATATCAATTGAAAACGCAATATCAAAATGACACGTCAAATACAATGAACTGAATTATATATTTATATATTCACAAAACACTTCATTTTTTCCTTTTAAAGAAAAAGGAATTCCTTCGTTAATTAGTCTCAATATTAGCTTGTATCATGACCTCAGAAGGGACTAAAGTTCGGACTAAGTCCAACCACCGTTTTCTAGTCTTCTCAGTAGGTTTCCAGAACTTAATTTCATCGATGTTTCGTAATATTTCATAATTGCATGTGTTTTTAACGTACATTTTAATAATAAATTGAACGAAGAACAGATTAACCATAGACGTAAGCAAAGGTCAATCTAATAAATCCGTCGGACGCCTTTTTTAATGGTTCAAGTTATACGTTCAAAGGGCGCATTTAAGCAACATTGTATAGCACAATCTTGTGTGCGTTCTTGTCTTTCACAGGATGTTACCATATTTTGATTCCTATTTACAAAATTCCTGCCATCAGCAAATCGATTTTGTGAAAATCTGCGATAATTATTATTTCTGTTGAAATTTCTGTTGCCATTTCTAAAGTTTCTAGTTCTATTTCTGCAACTAGATTGTGTTTGATTACCGGTACCATTATAGTTATTCCCTCTATTATTAAAACCAGTTACATTAGAATGATTCTCTGGTTGCACATTAATATTACTAACAGAAGCATACTGAATTGGATTACGTCTAGAACTAACCCGACCTCTATCCGGAATTCTATTATTATTATTATTATTATTATTATTATTATTATTATTATTATTATTATTATGAATTAGTGACTCACTTTCATAATTCTGAATAAGCATGATTAAATGATTGAAGTTAATACACTGTGCAGACATTAACAATTGTTGTAACCTGTATGGCAGCAAAATTCTAATGGATGCTATAATACGGGATTCAGGATATAAGTAGGATTTAGAGATCTTAGCTCATTGTACGTTGATACCACAAACTCAGTAATACTTCCATGGAGTTTTGGACTGTAAGATTTGGTTCTTAAAATGGCGTCTCTGTTTGCAATCATGAAATCATTCTCATAATTTGACAATAGAGCATTTTTAAAATCAGAATATGTATACGAATTGCTCCTGATAGCTTTATACCAAGTTAAACAAGGCGTAGCAACACATGTGGCAGCAATTTTAAATATTGGGACTCGTCTATACCTATCAGCTCACACTCTTCTTCAAATTTTTCAAGAAACGATCTAGCAGAGATATCCTCAGGTACGCCACTAAATGTAGCAAGTGACTTAACCTCACTAAATTTTATGCGTTTACCTGCAGTGATTTTCGTACGCCTGTTAGAATTACGTCGGGATGACTGTCTCACTCTTCTTTCTGCATATGTACTTTCCTCTTCACCGCTTGATGACGTGTTGATTTTCACTACGATGGTGACGATTAGGTTGACGGTTAGAAAATGCAGAACGTACTTCATTCCTATGTCCATCCTCTTGTGATGTATCGTCAGGGATACCTTTCTCTTTCAACAAATTGACCTCTTCCTGTAACCGCTTAATATGGTTCTGATGCACACATACTGTGGATTCTAAATCATGTATTGAACCTTGAAATTCATTGACCTTTTGTCCTATTTCTTCTAATTTTCCGTCATATCGCTCGAATCTGGTCATAATGCACTGGTTCATATGAGCAAGTTCACTTTGAACAGCTTTCCATTTGTTTTCGTGACATAGTTCTATTTGTTTAAACTTCGCTTCGAAATCTTGCGTTTTGTAACGCGCCCGTTACAAGTAACAGGAAAAAAAGAAATTATAAAAATAAAAAGTAAATCTAAGGTGCAGAGTGATTAAATAATATTAATGTATTTAATATAATGTGTTAAAGGAGACTTAAGCTTTAAAAAAAATGATCACTTTTAAAAATAGCAGAAAAAGACAAAAATGAAATAACGCTTGTGAGAAGATTTCCTTTCTATTCACAATCAAGAGCTTCAAGGTCTTGGCTTATGCGCTGGTTGGCGTCTGCGCATGGTCACAGCCTTGCCACCGCAAGCAGCTTGCCTCGGCTAGCTGACTTGGGTTGGAATATCCGAACGTGCAACATCTGGATTGTTTGGTTGTTCGAATGGATTACGAATCGAAATGGACGTTTGGGCTTTGCTTCGCTTTTCCTTGTTCTTGAAGTCGTTATAGAAGTGTGTTATACTGAAGTGAAATAAGAATAACCCTAGTACGTGAGGATTATGGTAATGGTAATATTTCATTTGGTGCAATATTACGTGTTTTTGTTTGTTCTTCAAAAACTAGTGAAATTAGTGTTACTTAAAAAGTCGATGAAAGTATTGAAAGGGAGGCTTGGCTTAGCTCTTTCTGTTTCTGTTAACAAGCAAAATACAGAAAAGTGCTTTGGTAATACTCAGAATCACATAATTATAATTGTTTCCGAATTATTTCTCAATTTTGTGAATGTGGGAAATTGTGGATTAACGTCCCACTTTTCTCAATTCAGTTACCATTTAAATTGGGATTGTTAAAACTAAACCCTGAGCATAACCTCACTATATAGTGGATTATTCTTGTTTGATAAGAGAGTCCAAGGCAGTTGAGGGCAGAAAAACTACGAAAATCAAAGGTAACAAAGTGGAAATTCAAAGGTGAGTGATTTTTCAATTTTTCTAGTACATTGTTTGTCTGCGTCAATTATGTGTTACAGTGGGTTGTCCTGTTGATTTCCATTTGACAAGATTTTCCGCGAATTATACAGAGATTTAACGCGAGTAAGCTCGGTAAATCCAGGGGAGCAAAGGTGGAAAGATTATACCCGAAACCTTGGAAGTGTACTTGTTATCCTGTGTTCTTTTCAGGTTTGAAGTTCCTGATTTTGATTAAAGGAGTAACAATCGAAAATATTATTAATTCTGATTTGATTACTTGTAAACTGAACGTAAAAATTATTTCTTTTTTTTTCTAAAAAGTAAAAATTGTTTGACGTGTTCGCACTGTTTGAGAGTAATGTTTGACCGGTTTATGACTGATAATTTTTTGAAGTTACAACGTATTGGATTGAAGGTAGTAAAGTCGATTGCGGTAGCTTTCCGTCGTGACATTTCATTTGCAAACTAATTTGCTTTAAATTAGTTAAAATAGTACTTTGTGTGTTCTTTTTTTTTTAAAAAAAAATAAGTATCTACGGAAACTTTTCTTTTGATTTGAATGATAAGGAAATCTTCATTCAGTATTGATTAAAGCTGCGAATTAGTTTCTTGTTTAGAGGAAAGAAAAGATACTTGTAGTAAACAAGAGGTCCTTGACTGGCCTGAAGTATTGGTATTAAAGTCAAACAAGAGAGGTCCTTGACTATATTGGATAATATAACTCAATGTTCAGATATAACGATTTATGACACATCGGATGATACTTTCTTGAGATTTTTTAAAAATTTTGTCACTCCTGAAACTGCATGGATATAATAATTGATGAATCCAGATTTTGACTTGGTAGCGAGGAAAACACAGATTATTGTAAAATTTTGTAATAAATACTTTTTCCTAAAATTGTTGTGTTGTTATTTGTTTATATAATTAATATTAATTTATGTGTTATAACACCCTCTGGATTTCCGAATTGAAAATAACAGCTGAGCTTTCTAGGTGTTTGTGCGTGTAAAGCCTCTTCTGCGGCCATGTTGGATTAGGTTTTCCTACCATGTCCGACAGGCTATGGATGGGGGCGTTACAGTTTGTTGATTAATCTTTTTCTCAAGATCTTCCTGGAGCTCCCTAATTTGTTGAGTTTGTTCTTCCTTGAGTTCCCTAATTTGTTGAGTTTGTTCTTCCTTGAGTTCTCTAATTTGGTGAGTTTGTTGAGTTTGACCTTCCTTCATTTGTTGACTTAATTGCTTTAACATATCCATAACTTCATTAATAGTTACAGTTTGCAACATAGTTTCTTCTGTGCTATCAGTCGTAGATCTATCGTTATTCTGTACACTAGCCATATTTACCTTTCGTTCTATCTTTCTTCCACTACGTAAACACGTATATTGAATATTCATAAGTCTCTTTAAATAAACTTAAAACCCCGTCTTTACTGATCTTCAAGACTGTACAGGGTCCCGGGTTACGTTTCACCATACAAATGTAAGGTTATCATCTTAAATATCTTAAATACATTTCTGTTTTTATACACACTATTTAGCTATAACAACTTTTGATGTAGTATTTAATTATTACCTGGTTCCTTTTAAATACGAAGACGAACACAAATTATTATTTTTGTACTGGTTTTAATGATTAAACTTACGTAGCAGTAAATCTTATGACTTATTCTTCATTACAAGATGTCTGAATTCAAATTCATTACACTTACATCGTAACCATAGCAACTACGTAAGAAAAAAATTGACAATCGAAAATAATTTACATATATCTCTTTTCATTATATAAAATTGCTCACATAATCCGCCTCTGATTCCTTTTCTTATAAATTGGCACAGGTAAATTTTATACAGGTAATACTTTTTTTTATAATATACAACGATATATATATACAACGATATATATATATATATATATCGTTGTAAACACGTCAGAATGACGTCACTAGTTTTTTCATTGATTACGATAACTTAGGAAACATATTAACCTTATGAGGATTTTATGTAAGAAAATAGTCATTTTGTATTGATGTAATAAATTACTATTTACATGTTATAAATATTGTCTTAAAACAATAAGATTACACAATCTAAGAAAAACATTTCAGTGCTTTACTAAGATATACATGTAACACTAGACTTGTATTTGAGCTATAAAGTGAGGCTTTACTTGTCGCGAAACAATTGCAGACATTGTGATACCTTAACATACATATATTGTACTCCCGAACTACATAAAACACTAAAGGCTGGATATAAAATACACGGAAAAAAAGAAATCAGGGAATTCGAACTAGTTAAAGAACCTTAGGTTTTTCCCACACCATGTCAAACTAAAGGAGACGAAAAATAATACAATAAAAAGTATCTTAATCAAGAAAACATTTAGTTAAATGAAAACCATGGATTAAGGTACATAGCCAAGCTATTCCTCAATTTTCTCTACGGCAAATGGAGCGGACTTGTCACAATCGGCGATTCTTGATCCACCAGAAAAGATTTACACCTACTTATAGGTATTGCAATACGAACTACATAACGTGCTAGTTATCAGGGGAAAAAGCATGCTGTAGTCAAATACAAAAACACTGCTAATTTTATTTTCAGAGCCCCAGCTCTTCTTAAGTGGAACGAAATATTTAGTGACTCATACTATAAGTGTTCTTATGAGTTTCTGTAAGAAATGATCCACCAAAAGGAAAGATCGGAAACGAAATGAAAGATATGAGTAAGGCTTAGGGATTATGATTTGTTGACGACTGTAAACCCGAAAGACGTTCTTTATTGCGACACGGACAGTATGTACCACTACAGTATGTATCATGTATGTACACCCATGTCCAAAATTATTGTCGCATGTCTATAAATGTGTTGTAGGAATATCATTTGATAACGATTTGTCCACTATTTCTTATAACGTTAGTATGTGTATAATCGGCAAAGACATGTATGTGGCAAATTTCATGTCAAAAGAGCAGTAAATAAGAACAATAAAACGAAAATAAAATTTTCGTTTTCATTTAGCAACATTTTATTTTACTCATTCTAATTTTCGTATTTATAATTCTTTTCCTATGAAAGTATTCGTATTTATAATTCTTTTCCACAAATATACATTTCCCGATTATACACATAATCTCAGTATTAAAAGTACCCTGCAAAATCATTACCAAATTATATGCTTTCAAGAAGACAGTTATAGATATGCGACAATAATTTTGGGCTTGAGTGTAAAACACCATGACGAGAAATCTTCACTTACATTAGTCACCTTACTTGGGTGAATTAACCGACAAACTTCCGGAAGGGTGGAAAGCTTACAACATTTGTGAGATTAGTGACAAAAAATTATGTGTATAGGATAAAAGAAATTGGGACAGGAAAACTACACTATGCATATAAGATACAGGACATCACTTTGGATTATAGAACACGCGAAGAATTCAATTGTTTGCATTTTTATAACTTAGTCCGCGGAAAAATTGAAAACAAAACGTTAAACATTCCAAGCAGAATTGCACGTAAGAATGGATTTATAATTGTATCGCAACCAGAGACAAAGACAAATCGATGACAGTGAGATGTGAAAAGTATAAGTACATGATATCTTCACTTAAGACAATTAATTTATATGATGAGGTCGTAGCGAAAATGCTAGGTTTACCTAGCATGAGCAAGTATTCAGACTTTTGTGGAAGTACCTAAGACAATGATTAGCACATTAATTTCAAGTCGCAGAAAAAGCAAATTTGAGAATATATATATATATATATATATATATATATATATATATAATGTAAACAGTTAAAACCCACATTATACGGATAGTTAAATCCCAATACATTAAACGCTGAACACCTATGTTAGGATTACTATCAAGAGCACTGCCTCAACGATAAAAAAACCAATATACTTAACATGACGTCCAAAGAAGAAATTGAAACCGGAGGTCCTCTTCTTGCGTGACACAAATTGAAATGAAAAATATTTTATTTGAAGGATTCATTATGTTAACCTTTTGTAAAGGAAAATGTAAGAATCAAACTGAAGATCTTCAGAACAGTAGAAAACATGTTTAATAGTAATCTTTAGAGTACACATTGTGAATTCTTGCAACGGAAGAGGTGAAACATGTAGCACTAACAAGCACGCTGATCTCACTACTCATCATGAGCAGAGTACCATCTCGCTAAACAAAGATGTATACCACTACTACATCTCAAAGAACATTATTCTTGAAATGGCATTGGTCAAACACAATCATAGCCAAATACATGAATTAAGCAAACCAAAAAAATAACCAGTGACGCAGATGTAAACATCTAAGAATAGGAGAAATGTACTATGAGTACCAAATGTCACATATGAACGAAATATACTGAAACGTGAGTGAAAACAATTCATTATTTTTTATGAGAATGCTTATTATAAGTTAATTACACATATCTTACGTCTGATGAGTAATCAGAGCTAATATAAGGATTAAGATTGTATCATCTACCAGCATATTTGGAATAGGGTTAACAAGATAATCAGAATCTTGTGTTTGATTTTCATTACATATAATAAGTATATATATTTATTATTTTATATGTATTTGAAGATATTAATAGTATTTATTGCCCATCTCCTTAATATATAATCACTTATTTCTGGGTCAGTATCATAATGATTGTTATTCGATTGCCTCCATATGAAGTCTCTAACTGCTATATGTACAACTTTACAGTTTTTGTACCAGATTTACCCTTCCTCCTCTTCATTATTAAGAGCTATCCAGTATTTTTACAGTGTACACTAATCATTCTAGACAGTTATAACAGCAAGAATAACTTATCACTTGAAGTAAGGAAATAATAATGAAAATATTCACTTCTACAAAACTTACCTATCCACTCCTATTCAGAAGAATTGGTTAATATTACTGCATTGCACTGCACTTCGCACTAAACTTTTTAAAACAATTATAAGAGCAATAATCACTTGTTAATATTTTTATGATGCCAAACACTGTAACTTTATCCATTGAAACAGTTCTACTGAACTTAATCCATTGAAACAGTCTGGATGTTCAACTTTATACATCGAAACAGTTCTATGAAATCTTGTATTTTTTTCAACTGTAAACACATTTTATAGATTTAATCACAAATAATATTTTCAAGTAAAAACCTTTTAATATTTTTCTAAGAATATTTTTATCAGTTATAAATCCATCATTTTGAAACGCCTGTTCATAAATATTGAAAAATTGTTGTAGCTTGTTAAATGTTTTTCGTGTATTTTCTGAAACTCGCAAAATTTAATCTTGAATTTCAATATCTGAGATAATGTTTGTTACATTTGTTTTTAAAATATCCTTATGGATGATCATACATTCATGTTTAATAGATTGTTTATATCTCTTTGAACACCCATTGCAAAGTAACAAACTTCTTCTCTTAGGCTGCCACAAATGGAACATCTTTATTAAACATTGAATATTTATTTAATTCCGATTGTAATAAAAAATGACTATATGATGATCGCACATTTTTCGTTTTTTTTCACCAATGCCTACAAAAAAGCAAAAGCAGAGGCAAGACAGTTTTTTCCAAAATAAAGTTCTTTTTTAACGCTGAATTTTTCTTTTCTATTTCTTTTTTATTTACATGTATATACACGAAGAAATTTCCTTAACCAGTAAAACTAGAAACGAAGATTGACTAGAAACGAGAAATGACGGGAATACACACACACACTGATTTCTTTCTTTTAAAAGTGGTATTTATATACTTTTCCACACCTCATTACAGCATTGAGCAAATTTTAGCGGCTTCTTTATATTAAACGCCCACCTAAAACGGGTTTTTCCTGCAACCAATAGATTTCTTTTCTTCTTTTTATGCATGGCTTTAAAATGTAATCTTACGTTTTTTTCATGCATTTACTTTTTTTCTAAAATTTGCACTAGTGCTCCATTGAAAATGCAATTCAGTTCCTTGATGTTATGTATTTCATCAATACGACAATGTCATAACACATTGTCCAACCTCATAGGATAGGTATAATTCAAAATTTAGTTGTTTTTTTTTTTTGGATAAACAGACTTAATTTATGAGTTATTTTTCAATTACTAATGAGTTTGCCAATTGTGAAGAAATAAAAATTATACTTTGTTAATTTTACCAAATCTTATCTTATAATCAGACAATAACTAACTCTATAGTTTACGGAAGCCGGAGGTTTCAATACAGCGTTTACAAAAGTTCTCCATTAACTTTTATCCTTAGGCAACTGGTTTTAGTTTTTACTCTGTATTCCTATTTCTGCGAAATTATTTTAATATTGTTCTCTCACATAGGTCATCCTAAAGCGCTATTTTTCTCTTTAACCGGTTAAAAATTTTGAAAAGCGTTTATACTTTTTCCACTTTGAGTACATGATCTGACTACCTGAGTCTCCTAGCTTGGTAATCCTAACGCTGTTTGCTGATTGATATAAATTCTGCAGTTCATCATTATGAAATTTCCGCCCTTTCCTCATTTCTCATTCGTCTTGCATCCATCTTAGGGTATTGTTTTCAAATACTTTTAGTCTATGTTGTTCTTCTTTCAGGGTAAACGCTCAACGTTTCACAAACATATAGAACGATAGCAGGCATGATTATCATTTTATATATATTTTAACCTTTAGAAATTTACGACAACAACAAGAGATTTTGAACTGAATTCGCTGCTTTTAGTTGACATCTAATTTTTCGTGAACCATTTTTTAAGTGTTCCTAACAATAATTTTTCTTACTTTTAACCATACTTAAGTTTTCTAATGGTCATTTTCTTACTTTGAGCATAGCTAACAATTGTCAGTAATCTTTTTTTCTAGTTTTGACTATCAGACATTTTTAAAGAAATATAATAAAATGTTTAGTGATATATCATAGTTGCACTGTATGCTTTTACTGTATCTGATGATATCAATTTTAGGGTTACACCAAGTATTTATGTGTTTGCTAAAACCATTTTTCACCTTCAAATCTTTTACAATTGATAAATTTTCCAAACATTGTCTAACTTTTCTTCACAACTTATTTCATCAACATTAAATCAGCATGCCTACTGTATGCTTAAATGAAACGAATCCAGAATTAATTCCCGGTAGGGACAGTTTGTGAAAAACAAAAGAGTGTAAAAACGTGTTCAGTCGTTTCAAGTAAGAATTTTCCTGGGTTTTGTCTGTTAAAGCATGTAAATGCAAGTGTGCTAAGTCCCAAACAGGTTCCTCCTTCTCCACTTCCTAAGTTCCCTTTTCCTTTTTCTGCACTCGTCAAGGAACAGTCCAAACATTGCAAATGTTCAAAACTCTAAATCCTAAATATTTTTAGATTGAGTACAAAATAATATAGTAAAAAATATATTATAATAAAATATCTCGTTCTTAATAATATAGTGAAAAATGTCTAAGTTATAAAATTTTCAAGTTTCCAGCTACCTCTCCTTCCTCACGTGTATTGTATTGTATTGTATTGTATTTATTTCTTTTGTAAGAACTTACAAGTACGAGGAATGTCCTCAAGTAAGTGTAACATGCGTCATATGTACAAAAAATTTACATGAGTAAAATAAAGTAATATTACCTTGTCATGATATTTACGTACTCCTCAATCGTATAACAAGAATTTTCTAATAGAAATAATTTTAACTTTTGTCTGAACCTTTTCATATTTGCTTCATACTTTATATCAATAGGCAACATGTTGTACAACTTAACACCACCATAACTTACACTTTTTTGATACATTGCTGACCGGTGATTACACAAATGGAAATCATTCTTAGTTCGCGTATTATGATTATGTACATCCTTATTTGTTACGAATGCCGATGCGTGTTCTTTCAAATACAAAAAGAGACGATACAAATATAAAGTATCCAGAGGTAGTATATTGACCTCCTTAAACAAATGTCTACAAGAAAAATTCGGCTTCTTATCACAAAGTATTCTTATGGCTTTCTTCTGAATTTTGAAAACATTAAATCTCTGACTTGAATTTCCCCAGAACATGATACCATATTGCAAGATAGAGTTAAAACACGAATGGTACAAGGTTTTAGCTAATTTTAAATTTACATTTTTTCTAATAATCCTTAGTGCATAACATATTCTATTTAATTTATTAATAACTGACTCTATATGAAATTCCCATGTCAGGTTATGATCTATAGTAAGACCTAAAAACGAACAGTGTGTTGTATAGTTAATTTTATTTTGGTTCAGATATAGGTTAGGGTATATAGGTTTACTGCACTTGTTATGAAAATTTATAGCAATGGATTTTTTGTACGAATATTTGTTAATTTTTACGGATAATGTCTGTTTTCTGATCATTCAAAGAATATCTTTATATGTTTATGTGTGTATGTGTGTAGGTAATAGGCTGTACATCAGCAATGTGTAGGTCTTTAGGTCAATCCCCAACACAGACAGTCATATCTCCCTTCATTTCAGTTATTTATGTATTCTTTATTCTTTATAGTAGCTTTTTAAAAAAGTAAAAAAATTTCAATTCAAGTATAACTTCTGAGTGCGAGTTTTTTAAAACCTTTTATCTTGCCGATACGTGATAGCTTTAATTATATTACGTACAATATGTAATAATCATAACTTTTGTAGTTGGACCTGCAACATTGTGTTTCAAAAAATGAGAAGCTACACAAATGTTTTGAAATTGTCCCTAATAGTTTTCCAAAGAATTGTTCACAAAATCTATCACCATCTTAGGTATTGATCAGTACTACTTGTAATTTTTTATGGATGAGAACATTAACTATTTTAGCTACTTTGTTCTACTAGATAATCTCCTAAGACCACATATCCTTTGCAAACTCATGCATAAATTTTTTTCTTGCATTTTCTGGATCGGTTCATTAAAAGCTCATTTTATGCATTCTATCGTTCCATGCAGAACCATACTGCTTACTGAATTCAAACTTTTTTTCAAAGTGATACCTTTTATTCATTTGTTTTCAATTGTTTTCATTTTTGTTAGTATCACCCGTTTCCCATAGCTTAAAAGTATATTTAATGGCGCAAACGATCAAAGCTACATAGTGCTACTCTCACGGTGCAGGGGCCATTTTTAATTCCAGCTCGCGCTCATCTTGTTTCTGGGTTCCTACCACTTTACTCATTCCGGCAATTATTTCATTATTATTATTTATCTTAAAAGTGAAATTTTTAAACTGATGTGATATAAAATAACGTAGTCATCATAACCATAGGAAACTAAAACTTACAGATTTCATTTTCATATTTTCGAATTCTGGGTAATACCTTTTCAGTTGTTTTGTCGTTATTAGATATCCAACATAATAAAAAGTAAATAAATAAATAAGATTGTTTTCTGCCTTTCATGTTTGGAATCCCAAAGTTGAAAAGATTCATAAGTCATACTTAATATCTATAACTTACCGTCTTCCTTTCTTTTACACCAATAGTATGATTTCCATGACAGTTCATGTATGTATGTATGTGTTTCAAACTAGTTGGTTAAGTATTGTACACCTTTCATGTTCCATCTAATTCTTCATGGTATCCATCTTCATGGTATGTTCTGTTCATGGTATTCATCTAATTCTTTTACATGTTAACAGTAGCAAAAGTTTATTAGTATTTCTTCAAGAATAGTACACCTTTGGTCGTTAAGTAATTGGTTCGATACCCAGTAAAGTATATTTGTGGTGGACAGTACTATGAGCATGGATTTTGTGTAGTTCCTTTCACTTTTTTCGTTCCACCATTTCATTTATCATAAAAGGACATCGTACCACAAGGCGGGCTAATACAAGCTATCGTAACATTAATAATCGTAGGACTTTAAAGTAAAAGAATTCTATTTTATACTATACATCTTCTTAAGGAGGTACATGTTGGGTCAGTGGCAAAGTGCTTACCTTTGGTTCTTGGACTCCTTGCTTTGAACCGTAACCAAGTAAGTTTGTGATAAAAAACACCATATTCGTAGGTTACCCCAAATTTCTCATTCTACCAGGGTGCGAATTGGCGGGGGGGATGCCAGGGATTTCCCCCTCTGACAAAAATCTTTCCCACCCTGGAGAAGAAAAATTTTATCCCTGGCAGGGATAACTTTTCCCCCCTCTGGAGTATTTTTAAGTGGACATAAAGATAAGTAGGTCTACTTTGCGTAGCTAACCTAAATATTACTTGAGTGAAAATTTATGAAAGATCTCACATCTCAACTGTTTTGTACTTGTTAGTGTACATATACACACACACACACACACACACACACACATATATATATATATATATATATATATATATATATATATATATATATATATGGGGGGGAGGACTGGGTGCGCATATGGGTGAAATTTATCCCCCCCTGGGAAAATTTTTCAATTCGCACACTGCATTCTACCATTTCATTTATCATAAAGAACATCTTACCACAAAGTGAACTGATTACAGTTAAGCTAACAACCGTAATCGTGGAACATAAAACTCATAGATGTCTCTTTTTCTTTCCTTGAAGTTTGTTATATTTGAAACCAGTTTCTTTCAGATATACCAAATAGTATGTGTAGTAAACAAGCAGAAATAAGTTATTTTTTTTATCAATAGCTCAAAACTCTGAATACTTTAGTACTACTAGTACCAGTACTACTACTATCAGTACTACGAGTACCAGTACTACAGAGAAAAAAGAAAAGAATTAGTATTCGAAAACATTGTTTAATTCTTATTGAAGCAATATGTGGTTCGCATTCTTAATAAAATAACTACGAGCAAAGTCATGTGAACATATATATAAATGTAGCCTTGATGCTGAACGGGATGTAAGAACTCAAATAATCAATTAATCAATCTTTACTCTTACATACTCATTTCAGCAATTATTGCATCTCTGTCTGACTTCTTTTAAAATAGTGATGTGACATAGAATAACCTAACATATATATTTATGAAAGTTTAAAATAAAAGATTTCATATCTAATAATGTTCCAAGAACTCCATCATGATTCTGTAGGTTCTTTGTTGTGGAAAACTCAAAATTAATTTCCAGTAGGAGATTATGTGGTTTGGATCCAAAATTAGCCTATATGATCACGTATTGTGTAGCCTCGGTGTTAAAATCATTACGTATACTCTTTTAATAATATACAAAACATAATTTCTGGTGGTATCTCGTGAGGTTCGGATCCAATATTACCTTATATGACAGCATCTCGTGTAGCCTCGCTGCTAAAATCATTACGTACAATCTTTTTAGGATATACAAAACATATAATCTTGGTGTTCAAAGGATGAATAAATACCATTTTTGATGGTAGTTCGTATGGTTCTGATTGCTAAGAAAATCTGTACGAGCAAAGTCACGTGAATATATATATATATATATATATATATATATATATATATATATATATATATATATATATATATATATATATTGTGGCAGTATCCGTTTTTAAATTAAAATATCATGTATAATAATTTTATTTTATCGATCAATGTTTATTTATTTTGCGAATATCGCGTTTTTATAAAATAATGAGGTGAAGGTAAATAACAGTCAAGAGTTGAGATTAATGCAAGCTGAGGCAAACGTATTATTTAATGGTCAGCAAAATTATGTAAATAAAATGTTCTATTGAGAGTCTGCGAATGCAGGAAGACAATGCATGTAATGCGTCAATTCCTACATTGACTAAATTCTGTAAATTATGAAAAGAAATTGTAAGCTTTTGTGAACATTTCACACATTCACGGATATGAGGAAATTGCTTAGAATCGGGAAATCGGAGTGTGTCGAGAGTTGCAGTTTTTGAGTCTTGACACAAGGAAAGAATTTGTTTTTCCAAGTGAAAGGAGGTCACACGTGCCGACCAGCAGACGACAGGAGAGAATTCTAGAAGGACCAAGTTGAACAAAACCAAGAGACGGGAGGTCTTCAGGATCAGTCGGAGCAGTGGAAGAGATCGGTCGGATGAGTGGAATAGATCAGTGGGACAGATCAGTCAAAGTGATCAGTTAGAGCGACAGAGAGAGCGAGACAGTCAACGGACAGTCAACCGACAGTCAACCTAGTATTCGATCGTGTGAGAACACTTTAAGTAATCTGAATGGAAGCTTCAGGTTCTTGAGAAGTTCTAATATTCTATCTACGGAGATCGTCGATTCGTCTATAGCATTTGGGAGTGAGCCAGACTCAATGCTTACCAACAGCACCTGTCCATAAGAAGTATCAACTTGGCGATACTGGATACAACACCGAGGTTATCAGCGAGCGTCAACTGGAAGAGATAAGGTATGTGTTACTCCTATTCAGGGCTCAAAGGCTCAATGCTCGATAGGCGATACTCGACTGGCAAAGTTTCCGAATATCCGTAATCATTACACTTACATTCATCACCTTATATCAAAGAGAAATACAACTGTTATTTAATTATTGAAGTCAATGTTTCATTACCAGAATTCAATCCCCGATTGGTATGTGTCGAATTAGTAAACCTCTCGCCTATGTGTATGAGAACTTGCCCACTCATTCTAGATGGTGAGTGGAATGCATCACTCAATTTGCATCCCCAAATTAGGCACGTACTGAGCTGGGTTGTCAATATATATATATATATATATATATATATATATATATATATATATATATATATATATATATATATATATATATATATATATATAGCCTTAATGCTGAACGAAATAATAACAATGTCAAAATTCACCCATCTATCAAAAAATTACCATGATTTCAAGTAAATTCTACAGTCTAGAAAAGAAAACTAATATCTCATGTATAAATCACATAATATTTACAAATAATGTTAAAATAGCTCAGCACTGTTAAGTAATATAAGTTTAATAATGATATTACGTTAGGTTTTAAAGAGAGGTATGAAATTCAAAGAAAGAAAAACAGATTTTTCCATTGCGAACACCAGCACAACACATTTATTTTATAAGCTTTTTACAAATATCTTTTTAATTTTTTCTCGCAGTTTTTTCCCTCAGTAGTTCTATTTCTGAAGTATCTCCCACTTTTCCATAGTTTTCACTAAAAGTTCATCTTCCTCATCATTTAGTAATAGAAACTCTTCATCAATATTTCCTCCCTACCGCACTATTTCTATTGCTGCTGGTGACACTTCTTATTCGCCAACTGGTACTGCTAACACGTTTTCTTTTCCTTCCCCCCTGGTACTGGTACTGATGCTTTTACCAGTTTCACTATTGGTAAATACCTCTTACGTTTATTTTTATTTTTTTAATTTTTCCTCCTCCTCTCTTCCCCTTTTCCGTCCCTCTACATCATTTAACAGGTCATATATTTTTTGAAAACACTCAATGTGGTTAAAAGTAGTTAATGATGATGGTTGTGCGTTCATGTTTTTAAAATAAAAAGTAAAAAAAGTGTTATTTTCTACATGATAACACAAATTATAATTACTATTTTTAAAATGTGTACAATATACACCTAATAGTAATAAAATTACCATAGTAAGAATTCCCAACATTAATCTTCCATAAACCCTAGTTTTTTTTAAAAAATATCTTTTTACCGTGGAAGTGTTGTTTCATTTTTTTGATAAGACACGCATAAGAAACTTTCAGTTCTGTAAAAGACCTAGGTGTGATTCCCGGCATGCATTCTTGTGGGTCGGATTCTCGATCAATTAGCACAAACAATATACAGCCTTACTGTTGTAAAACGTAAATCTAATTCCCGGTATTAGTTCAATTGGTTTGAGTTGTATAACACAAATAGTGCTTTTATAAGATTCGACAAGATATAGCCTCAATGCAGAATACATTATACTCAAAATCAGTTCAACTCAATCTTAGCTAAAACTATATTGCTGGCAGCGCCATGTTGTATATAGCACCGCTGTTGAACATTATATTAAACTGAAAATCAGTTAAAGTCAATCTTAGCTAAACTTACATTACTGCTGCCGCCATGTTGTATATAGCCTCGCTGTTAAATCAAAAATCTATTCAAGTTAATCTTAGCTGAAACTTATATTACTAGTAGAACCATGTTGTACATGGCCTCAAAATTAGCTCACTCCTAAAAAACTTTCCCGGTTGTAAAACTTCTATAATTCAAATTATTTCCAGCAAACAAATTATTGATTTAAAAACTCAAAAGTCCAACGAAAAGTCGTATGTTTATAACAGTGATTAATACAAAGTGATGTAATAACAAGCGGTGTAGTGATAAAACATTCAATTCATATAATTAGGGCTCTTAGTTTGATCCCCCAAATTCAAACAATTAATTTAATATGTTTTTCGTAACAAAACGTCTCGGATTTGTGCAATTTTTATGGTCAAGCATTGTATGCATGGTTTTTCCTGAAGTTTTCAGTCTCCTATCAATTTTCCATATACTTTTTCAATAACATTCATAAAGCAAACTACAAAACCGATACAGTATCCTTCAACCTAACTGGAGGCGTAAAACTTAAAGATTTTATTTTAGTTAACAATTTCTGTGCTACTTCGAACAATCGTAGATTGTGAAAATATTTAAAATTCTTATAGAAACTCATGTTATTTATTGGATCGTTTGCTCTGGAAACTCCGAACAATCGTAGCTTGTGAAAATATTTAAAATCCTTATAGAAACTCAATGTTAGAATAGATTGTGAATGAACAAAATTTCTAAAAAAATATCAGTGTCAATACTTTAACAATATTAATATAATAATGATCAATTAATAACACGATCATGTATGTCAACAGTTGTGCTAGTAGCGACAGCTAGTATCAAATTTTGAAATAACTATTCAGTTTACTGTGAAGTGGGAGTACATGTGCACTTTATCTCTTTCTGTTTAGGTATGTATACATCTTCTGTGATCTATAAATTTATTATTATTATAAATAAATAACAAATTTAAAATTGTTGTACCTAATTAACATTTTAACACAATTATACGGATTTGATAATTAGCGGATCTTGCATATTGTTCCACCGGTTAATGATCCCTCCCAACTTTAATATGATCACCCTTTTTGTATTTTCGAAAACATTGTTTCTCTTATGAGATTTCATTGAAAGCGGTCCGTCAAAATAAAAGTTGCCAAAAGCACATGATCCAATTTAATATATATAACACGAAAGAATACAAGGCTGACTTTTTAAATAAGAAACGAAATAACACAAAAGCAGAAATTGTACTAAGCGATCAGTAAATAATTAGCTCGTTCACACTTTTTAATATACGATCACAAAATAAATTTGTTCAGAGCTTGTAATAAAACGATCCGTAAATAATTACTATTTTCGGAACTTTTTGTCTTATCACACAATGTGTTCGAATAATTTAATAGTATTTTCGAAACACTTTAACAATGAGCTTTTAATGTGATCACACAGAGTGTTCGAGTAAATTACGAGAAAATAAAAGATACGAACCAACATATATGCTGAGCTTCCTTCGGCATGCAAGCCGTAAAAAGAGGAAATAATTTTCATAAAACACATAGTGTTCAGCACTATAATCTATTCAGCACATTTTTGGCGTTCAAAATACAAGTTCAAATCCGGGATCGTAAATCAGTTCATTTTTAAGGGAGAAAGTTCATTTTTAAGGGAAAATATGATAACGTACATACATCTAGCAACCCTGAAATTGACAAATGACTACAAATCACATGAAATGTACAAAGTAAGTATTCAAATTGTCCACCATTTTCTTGATTTATAAGTGTTTATGTTTTATCATATTTTGACACATTTCTGTTGGTTACTGTTCCGATATTCCCAATTTCCTGTGAAATGTTTCTTTTCAGATCCTCCAATATCCTGGGTTTATTTTGGTATACTTTCCCTTTAAGTAACCCCACAGGAAATGGTCAGCAGGCGTCAAATCTGGAGAGCGACTGGATCATAAATCTTTGGAAATCAGACGATAGCCAAGAAATTTGCACTGCATACGAAATGAATCGTTGAATGTGTGACAAGTTGCTCCATCTTTTACTTATTGATAGAGATGGACATAAGATGTGACACGAATACTTTTGCGAAAGAAGAGAGGAGACTTTGGCATTTCTCATATCTCGTCTCGCGTCCATCCCTATTTATAAACTGTTTGGTCTTTTCAATTTCGAAATGTAGTTTCGCAGTGATTTTTATACACTGACGGAATAATTTCACACGCGTCACAGTAATGTTTCTCCTCAAACTTTAGAACTTGTTCTTGCTATGTGCACCCTTCATCCACCTAGACCTAGACATCGAGGTAGCGGCCGCGACTTAAACCTCAACCTCGATCGCGAGGTCTCTTCCGTATGTTCGTACCCTAACGGTCCAACAATATGAAGCCTCGATATTGCGTGCCACACCCCCATTTTCGGAAGTGTAAGAGTTGATCATATAACTGATGTGGGTTTTCAGTGGCCAGAATCTCGAATTCTGGTTGTTTACATAGCCGTCTAATTGAAACCAAGCTTCGTCGGTAAAAAAATGATATTCAGAACATTGACACTACTTCCGATTAATGGTTGGAACCAACAACAACAACACAACCGTGATGCAAAATCCACCTCTTTCAATTCATACACAACACCATGAATTCTATATGAACAAAATTATAATTTCCGTACAGCTCTGTGAGCAGTTGACTTGCGTAAATCACATTCTGAGGCGAGCTTCCTGACTGACTTCTTCGGTGATGCCACAATTCTTTGTGCAACACGCTGCATAACGTCAGCCACCAAAACAGAGGGGCGTCCTGAACGTAACCTGTCTGCTACTGATCCAGTCTTCTGTGCAAAGAAGATTTTGGGAACTTTACACTAAATGCTTCTCTTACACAAGAATATGACACTATTCGGAAGTATTGTTCACAATATACAGTATTCCTGCGTAGTAGAGAATTTCATTTTTAAGAACAAAACTCTTCAGCACAAGTGCACACCATCACCTATCGAACAGCGAACAGCTAACTGGATAGCAACTATTCTAGGCACATGAAACAAATAAGAAACTAATCGCTACATTTCAGGGCTGCAAGGTGTATATACGTTATCAGATTTTTCCTTTAAAAAAATGAACTTTCTCCTTCTTCACTAAAAGTGCCTTACTATGCTAGCTACAGGTCAAACCCATCTGTCATTGACACATGACAGCAGCAGTGTTGCCAGCGTAGTTCATATTATTGGAAAAACATGAATTTTGTGAATAGATCAATAATACACGTGTGCAGTGTTTGTATGACTTCATCAAGGTACTTTTTCTGTGAAATTCAATATGTGGGCATCCAGATTGTCCGGTAGTATTGAGCAATGTTGAAAAAATTGCGAGTATGGCTTCTGTGATTTAGTATAATCGATTTACAAAAAAAACTCGACTCCTGCAACATTTTTAATGTTTATTATTAAATCATGCATAGCAAGAAACATGTATGTGTCTGGAATTTTCTCAATATATATATTTTCTGTTGCAAAGAGCGTTCCTTCTCATTCCATTTAATTTTCTAGTTATACGACCTTAAACATTGGGTTTGGAGACTTTTTGGTCACCCTGTATATCTATAACTATATCTATCTATCTATAGATGCTTGAAAGTGGCTTATTTATGGACTCGTAATTTATAGGTCTAAAAATAGTACGACGGCATAATAAATTATAGTAGGTACAGTGAATTGCGTAAAATGAACCAAAAAGTAAAAGCCGACTAGTATTTCACTGCAAAATTGTATTATCAACTGAGAAAAACATGTCCCAAACTGGTCTATTTCCGACTATGAAAATCACAAAGAAAAGTGTTTTATTTTTAGAATATTGATGTTTGACAGGCATTAAAGAGCTGAAAGGAACAATTTAATCTTTATAAACTATACTATCAGCCTTCAAAGAAAAGAGTTTGCATTTTTGGGACAAAAAAGTCAAAATGTTAGTCGAGAATTTTGTTCAATCAAAGGAAAAAGTGAAAAAAATTGAGTTTTTAAAATTTCCGATCTTAACTGTTGTGAGTATCTGTTATTGGTTTATGTGGTATTATTAGCTATTGAAATAGGTTTCCACCCTAATTGGGCGTTTAATTCGAAAATATTTAATATAAACCGAAAACAGTGGTCTATATGCGGAAAAAATAACCAGGTTTCGTCAAAAACCGGAATAATCTAATTCTCCGTAGACTTTAAAAAGAATAAGGTTTGAAATATATTTCCCTTAGGGTGAAATTGTACATGAAAATTTTTACTTCAATATTTTCATTAAGATTCTTGATAATGCGCATAGAATAATTAAAACTGTGGTCTATTTGCAGAATTCAGTGCCACCATCTGATATTTGAAAACTTCATTGTCATTTGACCGGTGTTTTAAATCAAATACTTGAAATCAATTGCAAGTTAATGGTGATATTCAATTTATGAACACGAATTCCTAATTGACATCAGAAAATGCACCATACTGTTCCTTTCAATTGTCACATGATTAATGTTGTTGCCCAATTGATGTTTTATTACCTGCCACTTAGTTTGCAACATTGTGTTTATATGATTTAAATGCGGATTAAGGCTGCCAACCTTGCACAGTAGATAAACTATAATATAACGATACACAATAGATAAAATTTTCTGATGTCGTACATGAATTAAACGTGCCACACAATTGTATTTTTCTACGAAACTAAATCTAGATTTCAATCGTTTAAATATGGAAAAATATAATTATATTGACAAAAGCCAAAAATTATTCACCAGCATTAGGGAGGAGATGCAGAGAATTACACAGACAGAGGCAGAATTTTCTTATCTGAATAGTTAGTTATACTTCGTATTAATGAGAACACTTCCACATATATCTATAAAGTTGCCTCCCCTTCCATCGTATTTTCAAATTTCGACTTGAAACTAAATCAATCGTTTTTTTTTTGTGTGTGTGTTGTTGACTGTTTGGAAGAAACTACAGTTTATTTCGATAAATATAAAGAGATATATACAAAACAAAGTAGGGGAAAATTCACACTAACCCCCGCACTTTCAAATTTCGATTCAAAATTAAAATCAATCTTTTGTTTTTGATTGTTTGGAAGAAAAATAGTTTGTTTCGAAACACTTCAGGAGATATTTACAAAATGGAGTAAGGGCTTCTTTACATTGCCCTTTAGTTACAAAATTCGACTCGAAACCAAAATCAATCGTTTTCTTCCTATTTTTTATTGGTTGTTTTGAGTAGTGGTATTTCGAGAAGGTGGCAATAATGCTTGATTGTTATGCTAATTAGAGTTGTTCTTATCAATAGTTCTTAGTTTTGAGGGAAGTAGTTTGACCTTGAATGGTCACGTATGCATGCACGTGTACATGTAGGAACAACGGTTGGAAATTTAGCATAGATGTTTGTATGTGTAATAAATTAAGGTCATTGATATGGTGGTTTCCTTTATTCTTTGTATTCAAGAAACTGGTTGAAAAATGTGATTGGTGGGGTGAGAGAAGTGTGCATTGTTTTGATTATACTGAAGAAAGTGGTTCGACCTTGAATGATCACGTACGCAGGAGAACATTGTTTAGGGAGCGCAGGTGCATGCTAATTTTTTTATTGTTGACAGGAATGTTGTTGGAATGTTCACTTGATTGGGTATGTAAGATAAAAGTTGGACCTGTGCGAACTTGTTGTTAGGACGCCATTTTGTTTCGATGTAAACGCTTAAATACTGAGTTTCAGGAGGCTGTTGAATGCATTCCGTTATGGCTCCCGTACGAAAGTTAGCTTTCAGCAAATTTGACAGTGAGGAGACGCTAACATCTCCTGCGGGAAGGAAGTACGAAAATTGGAAAGATTCCACGGACTCCATTAAAGTAGTGTACATATCATCCTCGGATGATGAAATTTATCCATCATTGTCAGATGAAGAAGACGTAATGGAAAAGCTAGAGACAACACCTCCAACGGTGTCGCCATCCCCGGCTGCATCACCATCGCTTATTAAGAGGATCAACTTCAAGATTCTGGAGTTTAAACTGTTTGTGTAGTAGTGAAAAGTGGACCGTAAATGTATAATTGACGCCCTTACGAATTGGCACACTCACAAAATTTTAATTTGCGGCAGGTGTGCAGAAGCATTGGAAAATCAAATGGGACATGAGTGCTTGTTTATGAGTCCATAGGAAATAGAACTTGCACTGAAATCCCTGCTGGACGCCGAAGTGAAGACATATTTTATGTATATGCAAGAACACATATTATTGGGATATTTACCCAGGAACTTTTTATGAAACGTTTTTTGGTTTAATTGAAGAAAAGGACCCTGATTTTATGAGCGAATTAGTTAGAATTTTTGAAAATAAAGAAAAAGAAAGGATATGCAAAGTGAAGAAAATGACTGTGTTAATGTAAATAGTTTTCTTATTAGTGAAAAATCGTATCCAAACTGATTAATTGATTGAAGTGACTGTGTTCTTGTAAATAGTTTGTTTGAAAAAGATGTATTCTCATATCAGTGGTTGTGGTGATTATATTTGTGTATCTTGTAGTGATAATAATATTAGTGAACTGTATGTTTTAAAAACTATAAATATATACTTAGATTTAAATATTATTTCCTGTGAACAATGCACGTTGAATTTTCAACACCAGTGTTTACTTCTTCATTATATTGTAACTTTTGCTGTACAGCATTTATCCAACGAAATAACTCTTATTGATTTGTTTGAAGTGTTTGAAGGACATCATAGTGAAATCTCAAGTATAAACTTTATAAGAAAAACGCGAGAATATTTAAACAACATGGAATTTGTCGGACAAATAATTCCGTTTTTGTTTAATCGTAAATATGAAGCTTCACCATGTGTTAATGAACACATTATTGACATATAAAGTTTCAAGATTTCATATAATGAATTTATTATTCGTAAGTTTTGTCTAAGCTCATGTGATGATACAGTAAATTTCCATTGTTTAGTAAAATCTCCGATTGAATACAATCAAGTATCCTTAGGGTGTCAAAAAATGATTGGTTAACTTCAAACATACATGGGCTAACTTGGAATAATAAAAACGGATATACTGTATTACATATACGTAACCTTGTATATCAATTATTTTTGCAAAATGCAAACTTTTATTATAAAGGCGCACATACATCCATTTGAATTAAGAAACTATTTTTGTTAGATAATGTTGTTGATCTTGAATCAAAACAATGTCACCATTAAATGAATTATTATAAATGTTATAAATTAATATTTTTCTTTTCATGAACAAAATGTACAACTTGAGAAAAAATCAGGTTGTGCAATATCGAAATGCACAACAACTTAATTATTGGTGGAAGTTTCAACGATCAACAGCCTTAACTTACGCGTTTCCAATGTTGTAACTACTTTTCTTTATTTTCACGTTCGTGAAATGAGACACATGAAGTAAAATTTTAAAACTTTTATTTTTTAAAAAGTTTTTATTTTTATATTTATGTACATAATATATATAAACAATAAACTTATTATTTCAGGTAAATATTTTTTCTTTTAAAAAATTATTTACATGGTTATATAAATTTTATCATTCTTTTTTAATTTTGTCTCCTGGAATAAAGTTTTTTAAAATGAATTATTGCGTACTATATGATACATAAAAATAATACAAAATATCAACACAACACGGATTCTTCGTGTTGGTATGCTTGCCTATTTACATAAAAAACTAGTATTTTTACATAAGAATAAACGATTTTTTGGCACTGGCATTCGTAAACTATCAAAATAACATTCTTCAAGATTTTTGTTTATGTATAGTCCAACCCAATGACTTCCTTCGGAATCTGACGTATCAAGATTAATGATTAGTCCAACAGGAGTTAGCACGGTTTGTGGAATTGTATCAATGGAATAAATTCCATTCACATATGATCCAGTTTTTTATCACTGAGAAGAACTTTTAAAATTTCATCTGTATACATGTTTTTTATTTCTTTATTTTAGTAGGAACATATTTATCACTGGTATTGTTCACAAACAAAACATAGTCATACATTTTTACATATTCACTGAATAATAAGGCTTTATGTACACTACAATTCCAGTATCCAGAGCGACTATTATAATATGCACACTTTGACACATGGAATCCTAGAGATGTGCACCGTGGACAGTCCAAATCCTCGAGATTGATAATATCACGTTGAAGAATTTCCTGCAGAAAGTCCTTTCGATATTTGCCGAAAGTGTAAACAGATGAAATATTTGTACAATACTTGCGAAGAATTTCTTTAAGGTGCGAGTATTCGATATCTCCTTCGTGCCACTGAATTCCATAAAAAATATCACACAAGTATTTGTTTGCCTCTATTATTGTTTCACACAGTTCAGTAGTAGCGCACGGAGGTTTAAATATCCAACTGTGCATGAATGGTATATCTGGATTAGCTATTACTAACTCTTTAACAATAAATTCATCGTCGTCTTCACCACGGTAAGCGGAGAAATGAACAACAACACTCATGCTACTTAACTGATTAAAATTTAAAATGAATTATCACTATATACATTTCTATCTTTATCTATTTGTATGAGCGAATCAAATTGTGAATATACAATACAAGTGATTGGTTGTGCTAATGATTCTTTAAATGATACTTTTAAATTAACGGGAGCATCGCGTACAACATCCCATGTAGTATCATCCAATGTAGCAGCAACAGATAGAATAAATGCATAAAGAGTGTATCCATGTCGTTATTCATCATAGGTAAGAGTATGGCCATCATCTTTATAAAATATTCCTCTAGCGGAGAACAGTCTGGTAACTTAGAACGTATATATTTTTTAAAAAAAATCAGGAGTGAGGGGATTGGGAGGAAATGATTTTGAACCAACTTGTAGTTGCAACTTGTTAACGTTAAAATTTTGGAATTCAAAAGGGTTAATTTCTGATTTTCCATTAAAGGCCGCGTTAGAGACAAATCCGATAACGATCACTTTAGGTATATTTCAAGATTGAATGAATTTACTTGTTGAGGTATTGTATAAGATCGAGTTTCGACTCTTGTGAGAGGTAATTTGGCCGTTGCATGCACCATAAGTGTACTTATTTCCATACCAACAAGTCCAGATGCGTCAAAACGTCGCGCATACACCGTAACTTCTTAAAGTGCTACTTTATAACATGCATTTGGAGCGTGCATTAAACAAAACCTATCCTTTGTACGATGTAATTTAACTCCTAACAGTTCACTAGCTTTGAAAATTATCAAAAAATTATGATATTTGCAGTATGTCGTCTATTTGGTTTGTATATCATTTGAAAGTAGTTTTCTAAATTTTCCCGCCAATAGTTTTTGAGAACTGAGTTGTGTCCAAATGGTTACTTTGCACAGTTTTCAGTAAAGTGATTTTTGAGTAGTTATAGCCATATAGCAATAAAGAAAAGTAGTCTCAGAAGAAAGGAGAAATAAATGAAACATGGTAAGAGTTGTTTACTTTATAGGATTTAATATCTAAATCTGGAATATTAATTTAAAAGAAAATGTAAGGTACTATCTATGAGTCCACATAGAAAAAATAGTAATATTTATATTTCGCAGAAAATACAGATTGAATAAATATGATATTCAAATATATGCGTAGTTTTATAGAATATTCTTCTTTTTTATTTCATTTTTTATATTTTTAAATTTGAATATATCAACGTTGTGTAACATTGACTTCGGAGTTTAGAAAAGATTTCAATTACCAAGTGACAAAATCATTCCTTATCGTGATACATATACTTACAGATGAAACTGCACAAAAGAATTCTTTAGTGAGCTTGTTATTAACGACTTACAAAAACGACATCTTCCTTTAGATGTGTGGGCTGGCCAGTGAGCAACAAACTCTTCCCTTGTATTATCACATGGTCACGTAGCAACAGGTCGACATATTTTCACTTGAGGTTCGCCCAAGCTTTCTAAAGATGGTATCTCTTGTTTATTCTTTCTGCATGATACTAGTGCAGATGTAGTATCAGCCCGAAACACTTTAAGATGTCTGGATGATTTCCCAAGTACGTTACACTCTCTTTTGTAAGGTAACCAACTGTTTACAACAACTAAATCTACCATGTACCCAAAAATTCTAAGATACCATCGTTTTGATTTTATTGGTTTACGGAGTTCTATGAACATGTTTGACTTGTCTACACTTCTCATATGTTTGCCTCAGAAGATAAAAATCTTCTGCCTCCTAAACGATTTTGTCTCATTGTTGGAAGAGTTGAGATTTTCATTACATCCTTCAAATATTGCATTAATTTCACACTTGTAAAAAGTTATCAATGTACATGACTAAAAGCTCAGATCCTCTATCTTGAATGAGGACGGTGATTTCCCATAATTTTTCAGCAAGACGGAGCTCCACCTCACTATGCCTTATGTTCACATCAATGGCTTGATAGACCATTTCCGGGACATTGGAATGGGCGATGGAGACGGATAGAGTGGCCCAGACTTTGCGCCACTAGAGCTCTTCCTCTGCTATCATCTGAGGAACCTTACTTATCTAGAACCGATCCACGATATCCACCATCTGACGCAGAGAACTTTGCAATGTTGTGAAACCTTTGACATGCTGTTGCGAATCCATGCGGATTGGCAGAGGTGATTTGCAGTTTGTCTTGCTCAAGAAGGATAGCACATAGAGCAAATAATGTTGTAATGCCAAATTTTCACACTTTGTGACAAAATAACTTCTGAACCAATAACGGTAGGTGAAATAATTTGTACCACTGTTTCCCTGAAATTGAGGTCGTATAAAATGATACCCCACATATCCCCTTCCATTTTAAAAATCAAAAGTTGGATCCAACATTAAGGCTTCCAAGATGGCCGTCAGGGCAACCATGTCAAACAATATGGTACATTACCCTCCCGAAAAACATATACCATTAACCAAATGTGAATGCCAAGATGTTCCTGTGCTACAGGAGTCTTAACTGACTGATGCCTCACTCTGAAATATATCTCAGGTATATAATCTGGATCTGAATCACTGAAAGTAAGATCAGGTTCTGAATCCGAGGTTCTAAAATCCGATAGATTAGAAGAGAAAGAGGTCACTACTGTTGGCCTTATACTTAGTTTCCTTAAATAGGATATATCAACGGAGGTAAGTTCTTCATCCATTTTTCACGAAACACAGTCACCTGCAAAAATGTAAATAGCCTATCACAATATTTGTCCTTTGCATCTGACATGAGATTTCACAATAAAACTTATTTATACACACATATAGATTTGCATATATTTATATTCCATACTGATCCTCTGTATGAAATTTAAAATTTGACTAATAAACAGAGTACTATATTTCTTTTTTACGTTAGATTTTCTATAAAAATATGAAATGATACATCAATATAAGCTAGTCCAATATATTGTATTTTTTCCTGTACAAAGTATACGTTTGATCCGTTACCGGACAATGTAACCAAATGGTTACGTAGTACATTTTTATCGTAAATAGTAATCAATTTTTGACATTATGCCGTTTTCATACTTGCACATTGTTGGGCAATGACTTACAAACAAGAACATATCGAGAAAAGTAAAAACATAAACTGCTTACCTTCAGTATTTAATATTTTCTGTCTGCTTCCAACACTGCTTGCAAAACAACAACATATCCACACACTACTTCCCGCATAAAATTCGCCAGAGTTGCCACAAGGGAGCAACAGCTGCTCTCCCATCACAAAAAGTATATACACAAATAACTACAACGAACAATATGGAAATATAACACTTTTCAACCCAATAATCAAAATCAAAAAATGTGTAACCAAATGGTTACGAAAACTCGTTAAGGGTTAATAGTGTCCAAAGTTGTTTGGAAGCACACGACCTAAACTTGCAATATGAATATGAATACGTCCATACATTACAAATGGTGCACTATTCTTAAGAAAAGCATCACGTTTATTAAAACCAGTATTTGCATCATCTAATGTATTAAATTGTTTTGCGATATATTTGTACCTTAAAGAATATGTCAGGTGTGTTTGCGATGCATCGTTTGAATAATTTAATAAGTTTTCAATATATGCGCGATAATGATAAGATCCCGATGACGAACTAATTAATTTATCATTTAATGAAATATTAACTTGACTAAATAATGAATGTAGAAAATTATTTACTTGTGCAACTACGTCATTTTCATGTAAATTACTACAATTTGATTTTTTAGTTTTACAACGTACGTAAAGAAAAATATATGCCGGATGAATAAATTCACCTGTTCCACCAGGAAAACAAATTCAGTAGGTCCTTCTGAAGTTATTGGAGAAATAGGACGATATTCCACATGAGAAGTTGCTTCTGTAGCAGTTTGTGTGATTGGAACAGAAAATAAGTCAAATTCCGAAGTACAACATTCATGCCTATTTGAAGTAAGTAAAGCCATTATGAAAATATATTAGTCTTCCTTCTTTTTGTTTTACGTTTAAAAGTACGAGTTCGCTTACGTTTGAATGGTGGTCCAAAACGTATTACGGAAATTTTACGTTGTCGTGGGCGTCTCTTAGCGCTACCAGATAGTAAGTGACCAACTTTATTAACAGCCTTTGTCTTTAATATTTCGCCAGCCTCTTTTACACGCGCACGAACAGATTTTTTTAATGCACGGTTTTCTAATACATCGCCTGCAACTTGTATTCCTGTTTGTAATGTTTCGCGACCTAATGCTTTGGCATCTTGTTTAAGAAACGGTAATGCAATACGTGCTAAACTCTTAAAAACTTTCGTTACCGTGTCACCGTTGATAAACTGGTCCTGAAAAATAAGGTATTCCACGACTGCATTGATAACAAATACGTCTAAATTTCATTTTTTTTTACTTAGGAGCGGCAATAGCAGCACCAGCAGCGCGTATAAAATGAAGTGTTACCTTCAACGTCCCGGAACGAAATGGCAAATGTCACCCTGCATGGTCCGTTATTAGTAATTGGATATTGTTAAAACAAAATTATGCAAACGGTAAATAATGAATATCTTGTAATGTAATTGTTTGCATTTTTCCGTATTTCACATCGCAAATTGTTGGAATACGTAGTAACGGGCCTAGGTATCACCTAAAAATTGATATTGAACAATATCACTATACACAAAGATTTGATGTGGATAACTAGTATCAACGTAAGGTGTTTTAAATCCACGTTTATGTAAAGCAAGATCTTTATTTTCAGGAAATCCTAATTGTAAAGACAACGTTGGTGACAATGTAAGTGATTTAATACATTGATCACAATCTACGAATATTATATTTGGCACATTAAATCTTATGAATTTGGAAACTTTATTTAACTCGTCGATTAAATGGTACACGGTCGAATAATATCCCGGTGTAATTTTTTAATGTAAACCAAACATTTTCACTATCGATAATGTTATGACATGTTAGTAGAATGTGTATTTCACTTAAACCAACACACCAATCAGATTCAGATAATCAAATAGTATTTTTTAATTGATTAATAAAATGTGATGGACTATTTTTAGGATATACATCAATACTACCGTTGGAAACGAGTGTAATGTAAAACCTATCATCAATACTATCAGATGTCCTTAAAGTGTAGTGTAGTGTTATGTCTGAAGCTCCGAATTGAAATGGTAGTTATCGCCCGTGTTCATCTTTTAAGTTTTATTCTGTCGTGTCAAAATACTTTTTCTCTACTTAAACATTGTGTGGTGTGTGAAACAGAAAACTTTTATGTGTGCATGCTCTTCATCATAAACATTAAATTTTCGAAGTAAAGGTCCAACGTCTTGTTTCACATAAAAACAAACATTTACTTCAGTGGGGAAATTATAATCTAAATTGCACGGGAATTTTCCACGTGGGAGTATTCTTTCCTATATGTTTGGTGGTTTTATGTATACAACAGGAGAAAAATCTGTTGAATGTTCATTAATAGACCTTAAATGTATTGTAATCCTTTTGTAATACTAATCATACATTGATCTGATGTTTTTAAAATATGATATAAATACTTGATTCTTATTTTTATGATATACATTTTCAGGTATCATATCTAAAACACTTATCAGAAGAATAATATCGTGGTAGGATTTTAATTTCGTGACGTTCATGTTTACCGTCAATTACAGTAATTATGGTATTTCTTACGTTTTGACCTGCATTATAAAAACTCCAAGGAATATTAATTTGTTAATGAAACACCCTATTCACCATCCCTTAAATCAATAGATTGTGCAAGTTTCACTCTATAGGATGCTGTTGTGTTATCAAAAAGTTTACTACTTGCATTTGAAGGAAGAGTAACGTAAAAGTCGTGTTTAAATGCTGAATTCATTTTGAAGACTAAACAGATGTCGACTTCATCTATGAATTCATACCTGACGGATATCCTACTTCACATAAATCCACCCTTTTTTCGTTTAAATACTTTTCAATTAAATAATTTATGTTTGAATTAATTATTACTTTTTGTAATTCTTGTGCATAAAATAATTCTTTAATTTCATCTTTCCAATCTTTCAATTTATAATTTACAGGATTCTACTGTATTTAATACAACGATCTACAACAAAGATGTCTTGTGACCATTTTGGTAAATATCCTTTCTCTAACTTATGTTTGTATTTACTGACATACATAATCACCCGGATGAAATTTTCATGTTCACTTCTTTTTCATCGTTGTTGTTCCGTATAATGTGTTGCATACTTGACTAATGTTTGAATCATTTACTTCTGCAGGAGCGATTTTAATACTTCTGTAAAACGAATGATTATAGTTATGTACAATTTTATCGAGAACATCAATGTAACGATAAGTATTTTTTGCTGTAAAGTACCGATACAATGTTTCATTTAATGTTCGTATAAAACGTTCTGCTAATGCACACTTAATTTCCGAATGTACACTATAATGGTTAATTTCATTTTCCTGAAATAAACGTTTTACATGTTGATTATAAAATTCACCACCTAAATCGGTTTGTACCTGAAACACGGTAACTTTAACTGTTTAAAAAATTTTGTGATTGCTTTAAACATTTCAGGATCCTTTTTTAATGGAACGTAATACGCATACCATGAGAAAATATCGATACAACATAATTATTATTATACTTTGCAATATTTTGCATATCTGCTAAATCCATTTCTAATGTTTCATCCGGTGCACTAGCATAATATTTCTTTCGCTCGAAAACTTCTCGTGTTGGTTCATGCAATGTATACGCGTCTTGTGATGCTAACCACTCTTTCATTTTCTTTTGTTATAATTTACGTTGTAATGTTTTAATACTAGATAAAGAAGCACGATTTGAATAATCATAATATATTTTTGATAACTTTCTCATTTTTATTACATTTTATATTCTTTCCAACCTTTTAAAATATCTGGTTTACGAATTTTACTAGTAATGCCTACGAGGTGTACTCACAGGAGTAGAAATAAATTCCTTAGGAACATTAAGTTCTAACAAAATTTTAAACACTTGAATTCGTACTGGCTGTTTTGAATATTTTCGCGTACGAACATTATTCACTATATTTGAACCTAGAATTTGTTTTCCATGTATATTCACTGTTCCTGAATGATCCCAATCTATTTTTTTTGAATTTATTAATTGTTTTATTAATAGATCTGTTTTCCTTCGATGTGTTGTCGCTACTGATTGTAAAATGTCCGATACAACAGGTAAAATAAAATGATTCTTTTCTTGAGATGTTGATGTTTCACGAACTTCTTTCTCAACAATAGGTAATGTAAAAGGTTTCTGTGTAGATGAATATTGTAAATATCGATGTAATGCTTGCTGATACATTTTCCATTTTTCTTCAACGCTAAGCTCACGACATTGTAAAATACTACTCATTTCATCTTCTAACCGCGATTGATGTGTATCCATAGACTTAGCATTTGATTGAAATTGATGCACTGCATTCTCAGGGATTACAATTATTTTACGTAAGCCAGACATGATTTTTATTCTCCAAAAATACTACTTCCTACAGCTCCCAGAATTGGACCTAGTAACAACGGTAAGAACGCACCACCTTTGTGAAGTAATATCTCGCTTTTCTTGTTTAATGCTGTACGTTGTTGAGAAAGAACTCGGGAGATCTATTTATGTCTACTTAAGCGTTGCTTCTGACGAGAATTTAAAGGGATGTTCAGTTTTATCTTATTTTTAGCAACTTGAGAAATGATTCGTATCATGTCACATGAAGCATTTTTCAGAATATGTTTACGTTTAGCTGCTTTACATTTTCACAGATCACGAAGTGTTTTAAAGTGTTGTTTCACCTTCAACATTTTGATATCAACTAAACATAAACTATGATTCCTTTGTCTTTTACGTTTGTCTACGCATACATTGTTGAATCGGGAAATATTTGTGCGTATTCGTAAAACATCATATGTTTTCTGTGTTAAATCAAATAATAAATAAGTATGAGGGGATCGTGTTACTTTATCAAATACATCGACGATATGTTTACTTTGTCGTGGCATTATTTGTCTAGCTAAATATTGAATTTGTAATTTATCATGTGGATTTTTAAGTACTAAAATATAATGCACATTTAAACTAATATCACGTGCATATTTTCCTTTTAGAAATAAGATTTGTACTATGAATATTACAGTTAACTTTTTGTGGTGTGCATATTTTCTAAATAATTTTGCAACATCACCATTGGTTTCAGACAAAATTATCTAATATTAATAATGAATTTTCTTCAATGTGAAAAGCATTCATATCTGGAATTCCCTCTTTGAAAAGAATATTGCGCTGGAATCTTAGTTTGGTATTACTGCAACGTAATGCCCTACAATTTCACGAAATTTTGCAGTAAACATATGTTCACGTTCTTCAGGTAAATTATTTTTATAATAAGTTTTACCACCCCTTGAAGGATGAGTAATTAAAATGGTAGAGGGATGATTAAACTTTAACATTCTGTTATCAAATGAATGCATGCAACAGAAAACTCACCTTTAATACATTCACACACTCAGTCACTCAACAAACTTAAAATGACTAGAATATTAAAATGAATAAACTATTAAAATGACTAGAATATGAAAACGACTAGAATATTAAAGCTATCAAGTTTTCTTTAAAAACTATTTATAAGTTTGCACTCAAATTATAATGTACTCAACTATTTTTAACAACGAGTTTCTATAAGAAACGATCCAATAAGTAAACAGAGTTTCAATATGAATCGATCGAACAAAAATTTCATAGTAATTTTAACAAACTAGCAGGCTTACATTCATTCGCATTTGGCGTTCGTGGGTCAAACGTTAAGTATCCTGGTAACCGTATGGTATCGTTCTAGACTTTTGTATGTCATGTGAAATAATATCGTCTTCATCCTCAATTCGTTTACGTTTTTTGTTAACCATATGGTGGGGTTTAATTTCACGTCTTGAAAAGATTTGAAACCCGTGTTTTCGGATAATACTTGTAAAAATTTTAATCACTACAGAATCAATTTCTTCTCGTACTAACGTATAGAAACTCTCAAAATTAATTTTTTCAGTGGTTCTAAGATTCAGTGTTATCCCCTGAATTTTGTAAATGTGCCGAAACTCGCCTAGACTATTGCGCAGGCACATACCATAATATTTGTGTCCGAGAGTTATAAAACTGATAAATTCCCACCCCTCATGTACTTCATGCGTTAAATCCACAAGATAATTACCGAACTGTCGAGCTCCTCCGTGGCTAAGCGGTTAGTGTACGCGCATTTGGCGTGGGAGTCCCGGGTTCAATTCCCGGCGGGAGCTCATGTGGTTCGGATTCCACGTTAATCAGTAGGTTCACGTCTCATATAGCCTCGCTGCTGAACGGGACGTTAAACTCAAAATAAACTCATCAACTTACCGAACTGTAGCACGGGTTCCTAATCTTTTCGCTGTAAAAACATAATACTGTCAGTATCACAGAAAAGTGCGCGTTCAGGTCCTCCAGCAGTCAGAAGGTCGTAAAGTCTAAGTCTGGCCCACGTAGTAATAAATGCGGCCAAAATGACATTGGAAATTTCAGCGGAGTGTTGTCATTTTACAAGTCCTTTAGTTCACTATGAGATACCTGTCACTAACTGGAATCACAGAATGAACTTCATATCTTACCGATGAAATATACCTAAGAAACATTGTTGAGTTGTTGAGGATTGTAACTTGCTTCTTGGCCGGGCGTTGAACCCATTTCCCATACAGCAAATTAACATTCATTTTCGCTGTAGCGCGCAATCCCGAGTTTTTTCGAATATTATCATAATTTAATTTAATGCCTTCATGGGCATAATATTCTTCGATGAATTTCTTTATGTTTTCTTCAGTTTGACATGATGGAGGAAAACCTGAGTCTTCCTGCTTCATTTGAAGAAAGGAGTTCACGTAACTCCCGAACCGACCACCTGAATTCCTTTCTTCAGAATCCATGAGTTCAAATTCTCAAATTTTGTGAATATCGATGATCTTATAACCTTTTTAAGAGCAAGGTTTATCCCAGGAGTACTAAATGTACCTGTTATTGCGCTATCCATTCCTTCATGTGTACATTCCCCGCAACTTCATTCCCTTCTTCGATAATGCCCGGCACAATCCGAAAAGTAATTGTCCACCAACCACATATGGGAGAATCAGAAATAAATCTTTGGAAAGCATGATTTTACATTTGACTAACCCATGAGTATTTTCCACTTATAGGAAATCCAACCCTTGTGAATTTTAGGCATTCCTACCGGCATTGGTCTACGTGCCATTACAAAGGGATATGACGATGTAATATCGAAATAACGGATGGTCTTATTCTCCTTGCAATTAACATATGATCGAAACACTTCAGTACTACACCCTTGATACGCTTTCTTGGAACAATAGGATCCGCTAGATGTGTTCAGTGTTCTCTTATTAATTTTTGTAAATCTTTATCTGTTTTCACCATATTGTCCCATATTGTCCCAAGTACATTCCAGGTCTCGTGTAATTTACACCATGATTTTGAATGTATTCTAGGCGAGTCATGGTTTGTTTGCAAAGTCTTGTATACGTAGCGGAAGGATGCTGAGAACTGTGAATGATTTCATCACGGTCGTTATCAATATACGAAACACACCCGTGGAAATAAGATCTATCATATTCATACACTGTATTAGTACTTGGATCATATCCGTCAACCCTGTATTTACCAAAGCGTACCTCTGGACCAATACCGCAGTACTGGATATTCTTCCCAACTTGATGTTCAACATATTTTAACCACAAGAGTCCTTTCGCACTTTGTCGTTTATGTTGAAATCCCTTTGGGGAATTACTGCAATGTTATTCTCCGGTAAGTACAGGGTACAGTACGTTTTCATACCTAACGCTGCAATCGTTGAACAAACAATAAGACATTGGAGATTGTTCGTTTTCCCTTCTATGATACTATTAAATTTGATGATAGTTTTTGTAAGAATTCTAACGTCATTTTCACGGTAAGCCACAGCACTTCGTTTTGCTGGTCATACTGCTCGCCACTTGCAGCACGTTCTTGGTGCCATTCGATAATTTGATGTTTTTGTTCCGTGCCTCGCGAATCAGGGTCAGCATATTGAAAAGCGGGAACCGGAGCTACACAATTTCTTTCTTAAGTGTTAAATAAATATGGCAAATCTCCCTCCTTTAAATATTCATGTAGGCCTAAAGTTTTATGGTGTTTTGATAATTTAACTCCAAGGAACAAATACCAGTTACGGAAGAAGAATCTATTCGCAATGGATATAAACTATTTTTGACCCTGTATCAATATATCAGGAATAATATGTTGCTTCTCAAATAGATTTCTTAGACAGAAAATACCATCAAATCTACTAGACTAAATGCTTGGGATATACGCTTTTATTGTTTCTACTGTTCGAGCTATCGATGCAAAGACCAACATAATTCTCTGCTCGGGCGTCAGCAAGAACCTCGTCTAACGCAAAGTTAACCAAATTCTTAATATATCCTTTCGGATTTGGAATATCGTGCTCACCGGTAGGACGAAGAGCGATTTTCTTCCACGATTATAATTCGTGAAATTTATTTTTTGCTGTCTTTTACGATTTCGAAGTTATCATCGTCTATTTTTTTAAAATTGGTTATGACCAACTTGGCCGCACCTATGCGAAACATTTCCATGAGACGGTCCTGCTTGTGAAGATACTGAGCCGTAGCCAATAGTATCCAGTGAACATTACACATCTGGATGAACATTGTTTACAGGATTTGTTCATTGAGCTATTAAAGCAGATGTAACTGCATCGATACCCAATTCTTCTAAATACTTTCCTAGTATCTCCATATAATTATTATTATTCACCAAATTTTGATTATATTGTTTTCAGCACCTTGAATAATAATTCTGTCATCCACCATTATACCCAAGTTTTAATTTCCTTGGGGGGTATTGGCTACCAAATTGTAACATAATGATGATGATGCTGCAACATTACGTTGAGCCAAAACAAAACGCGCGCCATACTGATGAAAGTCCGATACCTCTCTATCATTTACCTTATCAAGTTGTCCTTCTCCGCTATTAAAATGATAAATAAACCTCTCGTGCGCTAGATGGTACATGTTCTACCCTCTGAAAAATCCTGCAGAAAATAAATCTAACACATCTGCAGAGGAAAGACGTATTCAAAACTGTGTTCATCGGGGGCAAAATACTGATGTAATAAGGAGAGCAAATACTAACACTTTTCACTTCATCTATGTCCATCATGCTGTAGTTTTATAATTTTCTGCTTTGCCTCACGATTCTTTCACCATTGTGCAGGCACTTCAATTCTTCTTCTATGGGTTTAATCGATCACATTAAACTCCAAACTGAAAAACTCCATCTGTAATCAGGAATTTAATTTCTTCTTCATATGAATATAATAAGGAGAGAGTCTATATGTAATGAGAGAGTTAGTAATTTTGTCCTAAACAATAGTTCACTTCAATATCTTCGTTTTGTGAAATACAATTAATATTTCACTATGTTGAATACAATCCTAAATTCTTCTACTTGTTTTGTGTTCAGTTAACTTGATATTTTGTTATGTGCAATACTAAGTTGATTAAATAATATGAAATAATTTAAATTTGTGAAAGTAATAAGATTACGTCACACAGGTAACCTTGTCAGCATTCAAATGATTATAATTGTACAACAATACAGTATATATACCCTACAGGATATGACGTCCCACATATATAAAATGTTCAAGACAAGTTTCAACATGTTTCGCAAACAAACAAATGAAAGAAAAGTTAAAACGAAAGGGGAGGAAATCAAAATTGCGCTGCCCGCAGTGGGAGGGGAAATCAAAGTCATGCCGCCTCCGCTGGCAGAGCAATTCAGTCATGCCGCCTGCAGTGGGAGAGGAAATCAATATCATACCGCTTCAGTGGAGAGGAATTCAGAGTTATACCGCTTCAGTGGAAAATAAAATCAGTCATGGCATTCCAGTGGGAGAGGAAAACAAAGTCATACCGCTTCAATGGAAAATAACAAAGTCATGCTGTCTGCAGTGGGAGATGAAATCAAAATTATATCGTCTGCAGTGGGAGAGGAGTTCAAAGTTATATCGGTCCAGTGAGAGAGGAGGGAAGAAAAACGAATATAGTCTGAGAAAAAATCAAGTAGTACAGTTTAAACTATTCTTGTTGGTGGTAATGATAAAGGTGAGCATGATATTGTGTTTATCCGTCAACAAGAGCGATACATGCCGACAACATTATACGCCAAGTTTCCCGTAAAATAAAGGTTCTTTTAGTAAAACTGTAGTTTGCATTCACGTTTACACTCAATTCTGATATTTTTCTTTTCTTTGTACTGCATAATACGTAACTATATGTTCTGCGCATACGATTTATTTATCTTTAGCTACCACGCATGAAAAATTCAGTAATTTGTGCATTGGGAAAAAACGTACCCGATCACCCAAATAGTAACTGTTAAGGAGTACGCAAATCTAGCGTTTATTATCAGTTATTATGTCTTGCGTACAACAATAGAATCACTACCGATCACTAGCGTACGGCAACGGAATCTATAGATACCATATATACAATAGGATCTACATAAGTTGTCTAAGCATCGGCGTTCATCGCTTAACACGTACACCCCGTGTCGCACCGCGTTCTCACCATCGTCCGGCCTAGGTTGCCGCAACATCTCAATATGTTTTATTTTCACTATCAGTTCACGTATTCACATCTAAGACAATTTCCTACTTGTGAACAAATGTCTTTTACGCAAAGGCCTTTAGGTAAGTGGAAAACTGCATACTCAAATGATAATGAAATTAAAATTGTGTATTGCTACAATACATACAAAACAATATCAAACATAGAAACAAATCTACCAACGCACAACACATAACAATGCATCAGCACACACAAACGGATGGCTAGCAACACAGAGGATAATGCACGAACATACATACAAACATGCATATGTACACATACGTTAACGCGTCACCACACACAAACACATACATACGCAGACCCACAATAATGCACAAACACAGATAAGACATGCGTACATACACACAGATGGATGACGACCAACGTAGAGGATAATGCACGACGACACATAGAGACATGCATATGTAAACACACAGACGGATGTTTACCAAGGCACGGCACATAACAATGCATCTGCACACAGAAACGGATGAATACCAACGCACAGATACGCATGCATATGTACACACAGACAGATGTTTGCGAAGGCACAGGGTAATGCAAGACTACACACATACACACACAACATATAACATTGCATCACCACACACAGAAGGATGCTTACTAACGCACACAGACGCATGTATATGTACATACACGATAATACGTCGCCACACAAACACACACATCCCTTCTAGATACATTCAAAGCTACAAAGATCCAGTCACACAAATACAAACGGACATACATACTTGTAAATAGCCATCCACATACATATATACAGACAAACATAGGTTCGAGGCACGTACATACATATATATACACATATACATAGACATAAAGCGTATAGGTAGTAAAATACATTCAAATAAAAGACTAACATCGAAAAACTTCATGCAGAATACGATACAAATTTCTCTCGATCCCCCCTTTCCTCCCCTTCCTCATTCTACCTTGTTCATTCACGTGTCTTAATCATGTCATCATTCTTATCTCAGCGCGCATATTCTTGGGAGGATGAACTGCTAGATTTCATTTTACATGAATGTAAGATACAAATGTACCAATCACCCCCCGTAGAAAAATGTCTTACTACGCCCCTAAGATTAACACAAACCGTTTTTTCCTATCTCCTTCATGAATATTTAATCTATCTACTCTAATTTTTTAAAAAGAAAAAAATATTCCAATGAATGGATACTCATTCCATTTTATTCAGTTAAAACAGGAAAAGTCTTCCCTCTATTACCTGATATAATAAACATTGGCTGTCAACCGGTCTTTCATTCAAAGGACATCCACCCAAGAAGGAAGAAAATATCACAAGAATAAACTAACCAGACAGCCACAATAATTCATTGACAACTCCTACCCCGAAAAGGGAGGGAAACCCGGTACATTCAAGATCATGTCATTCAAGATCATGTCATTCAAGATTTTCATAGTACAAGTCAGTAGGGGAGATATGTATGTTCTACCCCACTTCTTCCTCTATCCCCTAACTGCCCCAAAAATTTATGAAGCCGCCACTGACCTTTGTACTTTAACACAGAAGGATACCCCAAAGTGAGATTGAATATGCTTTTATGACATTTAAAAATCATAAAAACTTACATCTAAAACTTATAACTAAAACTACACTACATATAATTACATCTACTCCTCTTCTATCTTATAATGTCCCCAAGCTAGTGTATTTACACCATCTCGCGCTATATATCTTTTATCGTCCGAGGAATCTAGTGTCAGCTTATGAACGGTTATGCTATATATATCGTGCTTATATCTTCTAATGAGGTTTATATCCTTATACGTTTTAACATTTTTAAATAAGCTTTCTTTATAATCATCAAACTGCAACTCCTTGGCAACTGCGCATTTAGTTACTCCTTTAGCTTTTTTCTCTTCTTTATTTTCTACTCTATAAGCATACATCTTTGATCTCAATCCAATAAACTCTGTCATTATCTTACCTTTATTCTCATCTTTCATCTTACCTATTACTTTTTTGTTTATTAGTGGTAGTCCATATATGTTATTTTCCTTGTAATCACTCGAATCAAACTGGTCAACTATTTCTGCTATATCTTTGTAAAAGTCTTCAGTCTCAATCTCATATATAAAGCTATCAGTATCCATATAACATAAATCTATATTGTTTCCATATTTCGGCTTCATCGTGTTATAGTGAAAATCATACATTAACAGTTTTGATAGTTCTAATACACTCATACCAACATATATTGGCTTATTAAATGTTAATCGCTCTTTTTTCATATGTATAGCACACAAGTTCTCACTAAATATTGTTCTGTAATCAAAGTTAGGTTTAGCAATTAATGCTTCTACCCTCTTAGGATCACATTCTAATTGTATGGGCTGTCTTTTTCGAATATTTTCCATAGTCTTTCCAAATACTGAGTTATTCATGAGCTTATAAAAATCTTCTTCAAACTTGTTTTTAGCTTGCGTCCTCATCTCTGTATTTAAATCGATGTATTTCTTTAACCAGTCTGATTGTTTGAATTCTAATACTCTATGCACTTTCTTTAATCTCATTCCAAGTGACATATAAAGTTTTAAGTTTCTATAGTGAATTACATATCTTTCCTTATTGTAAAGCGTTGTTAATAATTTCGATTGTTTTGAGCCGGGTGGACACATGTTCTCTGGAGCTAATGGTAAATCAGAATGTTTGTTATGTAAACGCCTTGGATATTCTAAATCTACTTCTAATATGTAGCCAGTTTCTGAGTCATCTGGAATGTTCTTTATATCTATGTAAGGTTTAACCCACTTAAAGTCTTTATAAGGCATGTATTGACTCATAGCCCATCCATATAAGTTGTTTGCGTCTAAATATCCTAGGTATGTTGAACACTCATCCTTATTATAATCTTGCATATATTTGTTGTTAGTTTTTACATATCTTTTACTGCATTGTGAGATTCCTCCTCGTATACCCTTTTCTAACATTAGTATTTTATCATAATCAGTCAACATTTCCAAGTTAATTTTAGTCATCTTTAGCATTGCATCCCACGATAGGCCTGGTGCTGTATAATACCAAGCAGGATCTAATCCATATGCCTTTAAACACACATCTCTAAAGTTTTCAAATATATCTGTTAATTGAAGGACATCTGTTTTGTTATAATGTTCAGTTAAATCTTCCCCTATTTTCAGATCGAATTCTTTACAAACTCGTACATGAAGCTTATGGCGTTCAGGACTCATTTTTTCTCCTGTTACTCTGTTTGTAAATTTATCTGGAGATAATGGAACAGGTTCTTTCAATTTTTCAAATGAATCATAAAAGTCATATGGATAATCGCCTTTTGTAGTAACTAGATCAAGTTTATCAATTGGGAAAAACTTTAATGTTTCTCGAAATTGTTCTGGCTTTAAATTCTTTGTTAGCTCTGCTAAACTCTTTGACATAAATCTAAATGAATCAACAAATCTTAAATTTATTCCATCTTTTTCTGATCCTGCTTTTACATATTTTTCATATGTTATGTACCTTTCCTCATTATTAGCGATCAGTTTAATTTTCTGTGTATCATAAGCTAACTCCCTAATAAACAAATGCGTATCATAGCCAGTTAAGTTGTGAAGAAATACAGGAACAAAGTTGGGATTTTTATAGTTTAAATTGCAATAACTGTGAGCTGCACCTCTAAACTTTCCAGTTAAATGATCATGATCTCTTACCTTTGCTTTATTTTTATTTATCTTATACAAACATTTTCTTAACTCATGCTTTCATTCTTCTACTTTTTCACTCATATCATCTTTATCCTTGTAGAACTGTATTTTCTTCTTCAGTATATTTATTTTTTTCTCAACAGCTGGTGGTAAGTCATTCAAGTTTTTCTCACATATATGACAAGTATCCGAACTGTTATAAACTTCTATTTCCTCCTCACTAAGCGGGGTCATATTAACTACTCTGTTATATATTTTCATAATTTCTATTGCTTCTTTTTGTAACATTTCAATAAATACTTTTGCAGCATCTGGACCTATATAACTAACAGGGGCTTTGTAGTCCCCATTTGAATACTTGACATAGTAACAAAAACTCATTGGCTTATGCTTTTGATATTTTACTGTTTTACTACAATTATGCTTTATTTCTAACTTACATAGGATACATTCAAAGTCAGCAATTATCACAAATGGAACTCTTAATGATCGATTATAGTTTTGAAACTTTATTTGATTGTCGTATGGTTTTGGAAGTTCTATTCTAACAGCCTCATGCTCTTTACAATATAGCTCATGGTTTTGCAACTGCTTCTCATTTCGAAAGTGTCTTGTTAAACATCTATCGCAAAAGTATAACTTCTCAGTATGTTTTCTCACTTGACTTCTAATTAATCGTGATAAGTCTTTTATCCAACAAAAATGACTGTTCTTTTCATCTTTTACATATAATAAATTGATATGAGTTTCCTGCTTATTTTTTGTGATTTGAAGTGGATATACATTATAGTTCTTGTCATAGCTGTAAACATTGATGGAGATATTACTTCTTTTTTCAAATTTAACTATATCTTTTAACTGTACAGGAAACTCAATACCATTACAATATTTCTTTTGTAATTCATTAACAAGTTGCTTATAATGAGAGGGTCTTTGAGGATTTTTGGAAACGGTTTTATCAATAGGTTTTAAAGAACTTGCAATAGAATATAAGAAACTTTTATTATCTTTATTTTGAATATTTATTACTGCTTTCTTATCTTTAATCTGCTTTGGAAGTTCAATATAGGAAGAAGCTCTTAATGGTACATACTTGTTTAATCTGATTTGTAAGTATTTAATTTGGTGTAATGTCCATCCTGATCCTCTACCTTCAAATTCTTCCATTTCTCTACGAAGTTTTTGTTTTGCATGATGTATATATTCACTTAAGTCAGTTGATTCTAATATTCTCTCGTTTGATGTTTTGAAATTGTGCTCTTGTATTTCTTTATCTTTAATATAGTCACAAATGAAAACAAGGTTAACTTTAACGGGGTGAAATTTTAATTCCTCTTTGATTTTGTTAATAGCAACTCTTCCGCTTGTATCTAAAAATTTTATTGGGTCTTTATATCCTCCTGTGTTTTCGACTTTAATGGTTTGTAAACGCTTCTTGAGTGCTGTTTCTTCTAATTCAACTTTGATGGGTATACGTGCTGGCTTCGGCTCTTCAATTACTTCTTGTTTAAAGGGGAATATATCTCTAATCCGCCTTCTGCTTTGTTCATCGTCATATTGTTTAAGAAGGTCTATCAGTTCTGCTTTTCTTAATCGGGAATATCTTCTGATCCCCCTCTCTTTACATTGTCGTCTTAACTCTATTACAGTAAACTTATTATAAATACTCATCTTATTTGTTATATAGAATATCTTCGTTAGTACTCTTTACCGGGTTATTTCAGTTCATTTTCATTTGTCCTAGTACAACGCTTAACATTGTACACTCCTGCCATTGTCTACATATTAAGCGTTGTATTAGAACACGGCTTTCATGGGATTAACCCATCAAAGTCACATATACACATTTAAAACTGAATCATTTTTGTAAACTTACTCATCATCATCAGCGTCATCATAATCATCACTACCATATTTATATTCATCATCACTACTCAAATCAGATGTCTTTTGTTGCATTACTAATAACTCTTTTTCCTTTAACAGTATTTGCTTCTCTAGTAGTGTTGCTAAGAGTTTAAGATCTTGATGAATTAGTTCAAGTCTATCATGTAATAAATCAAAATCTTTCTCCATATTTGTTATATAGAAAACCAACAAAAATGAAATAAATTTAAAAATCTAAGAATAAAAACAAACACGACTAGTGCTAAGGAAATATTATCTTACAAACCTGTATTTGATTGTGTATGTAAACATTTAGATATTGGTGGTTATAATGATAAAGACAAAATAAATTTTAGCGTGTCCATAGGTATGTTAGATCATTTGTTCAAGAAGGCCACTAAAGAAAACAACTCATTTCTTACGCAAAACATTCTCTATGCGAACGTTATGAACTTGTCAGATGAAATATTAGATTCACTGATTGATGAACAATGGTTATCTATAGGTTATGATGATTATGAGGAGGAATATAACTATGATCACATTACAGAAGACTTCATACGCAAATATCTGCATAAAGTTAATTTGAGCGAAATATGCTTATGGAAAAATTTGTCGGAAGAGTTTATAAGAGAATTAGCTGATAAAGTTGATTGGGAGATTATTTCAGGAAGCCAAGACTTATCAGAAGACTTTATAAGAGAATTTGCAGATAGAGTTGATTGGAAAGAAGTATCGTATCACCAAAAGCTATCTGAAGAATTTATTAATGAGTTTATAGATAAAGTTGATTTTGATGCTATATCTTACAAAAACGAACTCTCTGAGGCTTTTATACGAGAACATGCATATAGAGTTAATTGGTGGTACATATCTGGAACTCGTCAATTATCAGAAAACTTTATAAGAGATTACGCTGATAAAGTAGATTGGGAAATGATTTCAATGTCTCAAAATTTAACAGAAGAATTTATTGCAGAGTTCGAAGGCAGAGTTCATTGGACTAACATTTCAACTTATCAAGACCTCTCTGTAGATTTTATATATATATTTAGACATTACGTAGATTGGAGAGCCATAATAAAAAAAATATCATAATAATCCTGATTTAGGTAGTATGCTGAATTTAGCGTTCGCTGTTGCAGCAGAGGGTTAATGCATAACTAATTATCTTTTATGGCTATTATACCATAAAAGTTGTATGTTTGAAAGGGAGCCAGTGCTGGTGGCCCCCAGTTGTAACCAAAACTTATTACCTTTACCTCTACAAATCTCTTATACTTAAAAACAAATCAATAACAAACTCATCATCTTCTCCATCTGCATTCTTTAGATCTACATGACAACGATGCGAAATAACACAATCATACTTTTCTTTTACTTTGTTTAGGAGGTTAATCGAGTTTGGGTCTTTAGTTTTAAACAATATAGTCATGTCTGGATATTTTTCTTGTAAGCATTGTAATCTTGTCTTTACGTTACACTCTTGAATTCTTCCAACCCAATACCTGTAACTCTCATAGCTCTTTACTTGTTCTCTTTTGTCTGTTTCATACTTTTCTAATATCTTTTGTAGTTGAATAGGGGAGAGATTCTTTTTAACAATAACTAGTTTGTGAACTTTCCCTGGATCTTCTGTATGTTCTGCAGCTATCTCTCTAAGTCTTGTGTTTTCTATTCTTAAATCGTTCATTTGTTGTTCTATCTCTTCTACTCTTGATTGTAACTCTTCTTGGTCTTCTTGAATCTGTTTAAAATTAGAAACGAAATAGTCTTCGATGATTACAGAACATTTTTCGTAAAAGTTATGTGATGTTTAAAAAGCAATAGCTAGGAAAATTCTTTTGTATACATATGTGCCGGAGATTAATAAATCTTTCTCGTTTGTACCTTTTGGTTCTATATAATACGTTAAATTTAGCCTCCTACAATTATAGGAAGCTAATTTTTCATTGTAGTATTCCAATAATTCTTTAGAATCTTTATTTTTCAGCCAGTTGTCAAACCTCTTACCACCACTCTGACACAACTTGGTAGCATTGAAGTATCCTGTACTCTTATCTATAATCAACTTGAAATCACCGAAGATACCATACCAATAGTTATCTTTGATCTGTTCGTAGCAAATATCGTTTAAACTAGGAAAACTATCCATAGTACTCATATTTATTATATAGAAAATCTTTATTTTTAACTTCATTTTCGTTACCGGCGCCAGATATCCCGCACCGGCTTTGATTTATGTAAGAGACCTTATTTTTTGAAATGAGCTTGTCTTCTGATGGTGTATTTTGCAACCGGAAAATCTTCCGTTCGGAGTTTGTTTGTTCTAATACAACGCTTCATACTTTGATGGGTTAACCCATAAAAGCAATGGTATATTTAGTTTCTCGTACTTAAATGTCTCTTAACTGAATAAACCTGTCAACAAGATCTATATCGCTCAAATCTGTGTTCATATGCGAACCGTGCCAAGTTATCTTAACATCATAGTGTTCTTTAGCTCTGTTGTATAAGTTGATAGAGTTTGGATCGTCGACGTTAAGCAGAATACTCATACTTGGATACTTAAGTTTGAGTTGTTTAATCCTACTTTCGTAATTGCATGTTTGTACTCTTCCAACCCAATACTTATATCGTTCTATTCTTTCTTTTTGATCTCGTTCTTCTTCGTCATAGTAAAGGAGTACATTCTCGAGTTGTTCTTTAGTAAGGTTTTTCTTGATAATGAATAGCCTATGTATCTTTCCTGGATCTTCTGTATATGGTGCTGCAACTGTTTTAAAATAATCAACTTTGCTTTCTAGTTCTTGATTGTACAATCGTAATTGCTCCATTTGTTGTTCTATCTCTTCTACTCTTGATTGTAGCTCTTCTTGGTCTTCTTGAATCTGTTTAAAATTAGAAACGAAATAGTCTTCGATGATATCATAGCATTTGTCGTAGAAGTCTTGTGATATCCAAATAACAATAGAGAGAAATATCTTTTTGTAGACATATGTTCCGGAGATAATAACATTTGTTTCTGCATCTCCTCCTTTTACTAAATATGTAGAAGAGCGACCGCTGGAATTCCGGCAGTCGGTTTTCTCATCGTAATACCTTATTAGTTCTTTTGATTGTTTATTTTCTAGCCAGTGTCTAAACCTCTTACCACCGCTCTGACACAGCTTAGTAGCATTGAAGTATCCTGTACTCTTATCTATAATCAACTTGAAATCGCCAAACAGACCATACCAGTAATCATCTTTAATCTGTTCATAGCAAATATCATTTAAACTAAGAGGACTATCCATAGTACCCATATTTATTATATAGAAAATCTTTATTTTTAACTTCATTTTCGTTACCTGCTAATTTTACTGTGTAAGACGAGTTTCTAAAATTCCTAGCTTCGGAGGAACTTATTTTCCCATGTGCAAAATCCCACACAGCGAAACCAAACGAAGCAAGCAGATGGTACTAAATTTCAGAAAATTTTTAGCCCCTCTGTATTCGGAGGTCCAAAATGGCTGATGATGATCCCCGGTTTTGACCTTGATTTGTTTGTATATAACTTTGTCTTGGAGTGACCCCTCGTATATGAGGAGTCGCTTATTTTTTGATAATTTCCACAGCTAGAATTAGATACGTAAAGCAATCACTCATATATGAGGAGTTGCTTATTTTTTGTGTTGTTAATTTTTGATAATTTCATCTCCTATAATACGAGTGCTGGAAATATATGCTGTGAGTTCTTTTGATTCTTTATTTCTTAACCAGTTATCAAGCCTTTCTCCACCTTTGACTGTGTACATGGAGCGGTTGGTAGAATCGTCCCCATCGCCTTTTTTGATAATTTCCACAGCTGGAATACAAGCGCTGGAAATATATGTTATGGGGGTAACGTTTCGTTACCCCCTTATCTCGTTCAAACTATCCTTTTATGGCATAATAACCATAAAAGACAAACATTTATATTTACACTACAACATTACTCTTATCTATCCAACTATTATGCGAATCATCAAACCCTAACCATTTAACATATACTTTGTCACCTTTCTTTCTCAACACCTTTTCTACCAAGTATTCATCTTTATGCCTCGTCTTTAATAGTTCTGGTTCGTAAAATCTACCTTGCACATCCTCTTCTTCTAAATCTTTAATTCTATAGGTAGGTGGATTAGATGGAATAACTTCACTAATAACAAATACTTCTGTCGACCAATTAGGTGTATATCCTTTCTCAAACAACCCTTTCGACTTACTTATACGAACATGATCACCTAACTTGTATTTGGGCTTAACACGCTTATATTCTTTTTGATACACTTTCTCCAATATTGTTCGCTCATTCTTCTTATTAACTTCTATAGGCTTTAAACCAATTGTTCTATGAATTTGATGATTATACTCTTTAACTAGTGTTGATAATATCTCTATCCATTTGTAGTTCCCTTGTGTTGTGAACCTTTTCCACATGTTCTGCTTAAGCGTTCTATTGAATCTTTCAACCACAGAAGCTTTCTTACCACTATAGGTTGAGTAGTGGTTAATCCTATTTTCCTCCATCAACTTCTTAAACTCTTTATTGTAAAACTCTTTACCTTGATCTGTTTGTAAGTTACTAGGTTTTCTCGTTTTTAATATGGATTCGAATGCTTCTGTAACATTCTTACCACTCTTATCTTTAACAGGAACAGCAAACGCATATTTCGAGAACACATCTATAATCGTTAGCAAATACTTATAACCTTTATTGATTTTGGAAACGTCTTTTAATACTCCACTATCCATTTCTACAAGATCAGCTTGCCAAAGATCATCGATACCTTTTATAACTACACTTAATCTGTCAAAGTTTTTTCTAGATGGTTTGTGAATTTCTTCTATAATGTCTTCTCTAACACCTTTACCTTCTTCTAGTCAATCAGGCTTTTTAACGAATTGAGTTTTAGTAACACCACATACAGAGCAAATACCTTTCTTTAGATATCTTCCATTCTTTGTTTGTTCAATTCTAATGGTATCTTTCTTCGTATCTGTCGATTTCTTACACTTAACACAATACATCCTGTTTATTATATAGAAAATCAATAACTATCGCTGTTTAATATTATGCTATCAACATTCTCACCATCATCATCACTATCTTCGTCTTCTCTTTCTACATGCATAAGAAGCAATAGTAATTTGCCATGTTTCAGATCAGAACCTTTAGATGGCCTAACTGCTAGATTATCATTTGTATTAAAGTGCAATGGAAAACTTTCAACTAGAGAACCATTTAAATATAGATCTATATAATACGTATTGTAAGATGACTCTATATGCATTATCCTACCTTTATAAAGAAATTTGTATGTGATAGATAGATTATGTATTAAAAAGAACGGAGTTTCAACATTTTCTGATATCAATCGACTGTGAAGCTCTATAACATGACTCCGTTTGATGAAGTTAAGCTCTTCTTTCAACATGGCAATATCTTTTCTCATAACTGTACTATCTAACTCTGATGTCATTTTAACATTACCAAAGATATCCATATTTATTATATAGCAAACGTCCTTAGAAAAGCTCTCTTTCTATGTACATTACAACAAACAATAATTGCCCTTCTTCCATAGCTGAATTTTTAGTTGGTTTAATTGTAATTATATCACTCTTGTTAAAGTTAAAAGGTAAATTTTCAATCAAAGTATCACCCAAATATATCTCTAGAAAGTATTTATCCAAACTTAACTCCATGTGCATTATTTTCCCATTATAGAGAAATTTGTAACCATTAGAGAGATTAAAAATTCTAAAGATTGGCTCCTTAACGTTTTTAGCTCTCAATCGACATAATAGAGGTAAGGTTTCTTTCTGCATAATCAATTTAGTAGTATCCATCTTAACCTTTTGAAAATCTTCTTTCTTGATGTATGTGTCTTGTAACGTTTCTAATGCATCTTCAAATCGTTTTCTATCGTTCTTTAATTGAGCTTCTATCGATCTAAGTTGACTTACGCTAACAACATCATTTAAGTTCTCCAACAATTTTAATTTTTCTTCACTAATATCAATATCACCTTTTCTATCTACAACATTACCAAATATATTCATACTCATTTATTATACAGAAAATGCCCATCCTAGTTTTTCAAAACATTTCTTTAACATCTCTATCATGCTTTTTCAACAGATGGCACAATACACATTTCAAGTTAATAAACAATGCTCTTTCCGGATACAGCTCCCTAAAGACCTCGTGTAAGTTTTCGAAGTCGTTTATAAGTGTTTCTTCCATATGTCGTAAGTTTAATGGTTTTTGATCGGTAAGGTGATAGTGTATTAAATAGACATCATCATAATATTTTGTGTATTTGTTTTTCTTTAGTACTTCTAGAACATCTTTTGTTGATATTAAATCTCTTGGTATATCTCTAAGTTCATCATTTAACACCTTGAGCACCTCTTCGGGAATAATTCTATCCTGTAAAGCTTGCAAACGAGATAGCTGTAACTTAAATCTTTTTATAGTATCATACCATGGTTTTCTTACGCAAGCAGCTAGGGATGCGTTCGAGTCGAGTCGAGACAGAATTTTCCTGACAAAATTCTAGTCGAGACACAGCTCTTCCAATAGAAAAATATATCTATTTCGAGTCGAGACATCACTTTTAAAGCACATTTTCGAGTCGAGACAGTCTCAAATCTTGTCTCGTGCGCATCCCTACAAGCAGCTTTCGTTTCTTCACAAGTACTGTAAACCCAACCACTCTCTACAGAACAAACATCGCAAATGTAACTACTCATAACTTTTGTTAATGACTTACTACCACAATAACTGCATTGTAATGGTCTAGAGCTATAATTCGACAACAAGTCCTTTAAGGTAATTATTGGGCGTAACTTTTCCAACTCTTCTTCCGTGTACAAAAATTTCGGTATTAACCTTTTCCATAGATCAATAGCATTGTATACGTTGTTTTTATCTTTTAAGTCTATCTCGCTAACATCCTGAAAATACTGATAAAAATTATATCTATCTAGTGCATCGAGTTCATCCTCATGCTTCTCAAAATAATCTAAAAATCTATTGTGCATAGCTTCCATATTTATCTTAAAGCAAAACTTTTATGGATACAAACCATAAAAGCACTTAATCATTTTTAATCATATACATAACGTCGCTAAAAGAATGTCCTTGATTTAGAAGATTTAAGACCTTAACACAAAGATGACCGCATATAACTGAGTTAAAGTCTTGTATTCGTTCGTCATTGTAAAGTAAGTTTTCGGTACCAAGATATTGTACCAGTTGCTTAGGAGGCACACCACCATAAGAATCGAACACGTACTTTATGTTGTTATCTTTCCAATAGCATATCCAATGAGTACCAATGTTTTCTGATTTATCAAGGTTAACTACACCACACTCATGTACATAAGGTTTTTGTGGAAGTTCATCACTCATAAATACACCTCTAAATCGTTTTATCTTTAATTCTTTAGCCAACCTCTTTATATCGAAGTTGGTCAATGGTTTTAGTTTTTTGACTTCTTCGGTTTACCTGCTCCCTGCTTTTCTTCCATAGCCATATAGTGTCTTTTTGGTTCTTCAAGTTCTTGTTTATTCTTCTTAGCATCCAGTACAGTTTTAGTAATCGCTGCTGCACCACCTGCTAATGAGCCAACTGCTCCTAAAGCTGCTAGAATGGCTGGAATTTTAAAGATAAAACCGCCAATATGCTCTTTCTTAATCTTTTTCATTTGTGCAGTAGTTAAAGTTAAATCCATTCCTTTACCTTCTTTAATTTTCTTGGCTTTATCGTTAAGTTGTTTCTTTGTTAATACATGATCAATATTTAAATCCTTTAGTTCGTTATAAGGAACACTAAACATACAACCCTTAATAGAACACATCTTCCTATTTATCTAAGAGAAAATCTTGGTTTGTAAAAGTACAGTTGTTATTGCTCCACCAAAATCAATTAAGGAATCATTCTCATCTGTTATCCTTATCTCAAAATTGTCAACCTTGTCTTTGGATATAGGGAAAAATAATGGATAAGTAGGCTCGTAAATAATACTATGTTTGAACTCAGCATCTGTTTTGAATGATGCTATAATTCCTGTTTCTCTATGTGTGTATTCTGTATCTTTAACAAACATGCCATCTGCTATATTACAGTGAACATTTATAGTATTAAACGGATGAAACTTTGGCAACTTACTTCCAATATGTGTTTTGTTCTTTTCTAAAACTTCAAAAACATTAAACCCGAGGACAGTGCCTATACTCCCAATTGTAATATCATTACTATCAGTTTCAATTTTAACTCTATTTCTTAAATGATCTTCTGATAATGTTATGTTGATGGATTGAGATTTTAAATATTCATTAAGACTGTTTAAGCTGTATTGCCCTTCTGGTATAAAAACTTGTCTATCGCCATATGAGAAACTGTTTTTTTGTGTTGTTATGTTTGGTGTCAGATATGTACTGTAAAACCCAACTAGTCCTATACTTAAATAGTTGCTCTTGTTGTCTAATTCGTAATGGAGTTTCTTCTTTAAAACAGAAGTATCACACGTTAGCTTAAATACCTTAGCCATTTATTATATAATAAATGAATGAGTTTGATTTACCTAGAGATATTCCAAGAGAGAAAGTAATCAAGTTAATAGAAGGTGTCATTCAAAACTTAGAATACAGTTTAAAGAAGAAAAAGAGAAAACTACGAATTGTTAAATACGCATACTACACTTTGATCGCGTTGTCGGTTATCCTTTCTGCAACAACTGGGTTTATTAATATTTTTATACCTGTAACAATTTACTGAATATTAACAACGTCTCTTGCAACTGGAAGTGCTATTATAACAGGTTTGTCTTCCAAGTTGAACATAAGCAAAAGAAAAGATGAATATAAAACCATTGTCACGTGTATTAACTCATTCAAAGAACAGTTAGAGATGATTATAACACTGAATGGTGAAATGGATAGCGAATATATAAAAGATACGTTGCTTAAGATCAGAGAACAACTTAAAGATATAAGATAGGCTATGTAAATACAAGTCAAGTCTCTAATCCTTGGCCCTTCACATGTGAAGGGCCTGAAAGTCTTGGAAACGTTTCAACTGTTTCCTTCGCATTACGTAAGACAGGCGCGAGTTTCAGTCTTTTACAGACGTCGGGAAAATCGACGGCCGTTGTGATGGTAAAGCAATCTTCATCAACGAAACCGGGCCTGTACTAGTACTATGAGCAGAAAATTAATCATCGGAATTCCGAGGGTTTTTAAACAAGCATCATATGAGGTCAAATTAGCAGGTAATCAATAACACCATATCAGACACATACGTTTACAAGAAGGCAGTCCAGACTCATTGATGAAGATTGTATCTGGATGTGTTTTTGGTAAGGGCGGTGAATTACCGCCCTTAACTTCTGAAATTTTTTTCTTATCTTCTTCGTCTACATGATCTTGGATGACGTTTATAGGTTGTAAATACTCTAAGACAAATAAGATCATAGGTGAGCGTTTTGCTCACCCCTTCAGATTTTCTCTATAATAAATGAGTAAGAAAACTATTAATTGGGATGTAAAAGAGATTATAAAAGAAACAACAGCTAAGAAAAGAAATGGAGAGCTTATACCGGATGATGTTCGTTGTCTTATCGTGGGTCCGTCGGCGTCTGGTAAAACGTTTTTGCTATTTAACTTCTTATTACAGCCAGGTTGGTTAAACAATAATTACTTCTACATATATTCTAAAAGTATGAATCAGCCAAAGTATGAGCAGTTAAAAGATCGATTTGAAAAGGCAGAACTAAAGTTTAAGAAGCAAATAGCAACGTTCTTAAGCGGTAATGATTCTATTGTACCTATTGATGAATGTGAAAAATACTCTGTTGTTGTGTTTGACGATTACATTTTGGAGAATCAAGATACTGTTAGAAATTACTTTACAAGAGGTAGGCATAGACATTTAGACTGTTTCTATCTTGCACAAACATATTCAAAAGTACCTAAACAGCTTATAAGAGATAACGTCAACTTCCTATGTATATTCAGGCAAGATGATACTAATCTCAAACATGTGTATAATGAGTTTGTTGGAGGAGATATGTCTTATGATAAGTTTAAAGAGATATGTTCAAAATGTTGGCAAGAAGATTATGGTTTCATAGTAATTGATATGACAAGGAACGTAAACAATGGTAAGTATAGGAACAAGATGAAACACTTCTTGAACGTTTGATGTTTATTGACGTTTGACGTTTTAACGTTTGACGTTCTTTGACGTTTATTGACGTTCATTGACGTTCTTTGACGTTTATTAACGTTCTTTGACGTTCATTGACCTTCGTTCGTTTTCTATACAATAAATGGATGAGAAAGAAATTGATAAGAATATTAAGTTGAAGGAGTTCTTGATAAAGGGCTTCAAATCTTGGAGGAAAGAAAGAGCAGGTATATACGATAAATTTAAAACACAAGAGCAACCTGTAATTGATGCTATTCAAAACTTGGGAAGTGAGATCAAAGAAGTAGCAGAACAAAATAAAAATCTAATAACTGAACTTGTTCCAGTTGCACATAAGACGGCTTCAATAGATCCCAGTCTACTAGAAACACCTAAAAAGATAACTTATGATAGTTCTCCAAGTAGTAGTGATACGCCTATAACGGGAGAAATAAAACAAATGAGAAAACAAATTAAAGACAAAGTGGAAGGAGTAGAGCCTTTAACAACAGCACAGTCATTTGGGAAGATTGCGACGAAATATTATAGTAAAAGAAATGATGCTGTGTTTGGAATAAGAACTGTAGAAGAAGATGGAAAAATAATAAACAAGATAGGAAATTTGGAAGTTAAAGTGAATGGTGATGATTTGATAATTAATGGTAAAACTTATAAAGGAACAGAAGGTCTATGGGAATTGTTAACGACGAATACTAGTAAAACCATTGAAGATTATGATGATGATGATTTTGAACAGTACAAGGAAATAATAATAGAATCAGATACTGCCTTCCAAAAATATAATCGAGATAAAAAGGTAGCATCTAGTAGAGGTTCAAAGTACATTAATATTATCAAGCCTATTTGGGATAATTATATTAAACCAATTTTACCTCCAACTCCTAAAAAGAACACGACACCTAAAAGGACTGGTGAAGGAATTAAACAATATACGGAGATACCTAAAAATATATATGGATGGATGATGTGAGAAAGTTAATTGATCGGCTAATAGTTATAGATGGAGAAGAAAAGGCTGGAAATCATAACTTTTACAATGAGAAAGTAGGTATAGTGAGTATGATTAATAATAAGCTTTCACAGTTTATTCCTAATGATCCAAAAGGTATAGGTTATTTGATTAAGATCTTAAATACGTTACCGCCACGATTCTGGAATGATGAGAAGCTTGGGAAAGGATTAGTAAATGATTTGATTAATAAGCTCCCATTTGAATTACATATTCCAGGTTTCAGATTTTGCGGGCCTGGGACTAAGCTTCAAGAAAGGTTAGAGAGAGGTGATGAAGGTATTAACCCATTAGATGAGGCTTGTAAAGAACACGATATATACTACAGAGACAATAAAGATACAGAGTCGAGACATATTGCAGATAAGGAACTAGAAACTAAAGCATGGGAAAGAGCATTTAGTAGTGATGCGCCAATTGGTGAACGATTAGCTGCTTTTGGGGTTGGTACTGCTATGAATGCTAAGGTTAAGTTGGGATGGGGATTATAAGTTTTTAATTGTTATTAGGCCCTTCACATGTGAAGGACCAATGAGTCTTTTATGGACATATCCCATAAAAGCATTGTTTCAAGATTTTCTTTATAATAAATGGATAGTGTTGAAAGTTACGAGTTACAGAGTTTTAAAGCTAACACAAGAACATTTAATAATTTGAATGAAGCTAACAAAGATATCGAGTTCGATTTCAACGTGGGGGATGGTTTCATACATCCACACAAAGCAGATTGTCATATGACTTTTGAAGTTGTTGGTGCATCAGTTGGAGGAACATTTGGTGCAAACGATACTATAAAACTTGTAGATAACTTCTTCCCATTCTTCTTTTCTCAAATTGAGGTTAGAAAGCATGGAGTTGTTATAGATAAAATTGAGCTACCTGGAATTACATCTACAGCTGTCGGAACATTAAAGATTTCCAAGCCAGAAGTTGAATATTTAAAACAGGCAGGATTTGAAACAGATGATAAACTTGGCCTAAGAAAGGACTTTAGTGTTTTGTACCCATTAAGATTAATTCCAGGCTTCTTAAGTGATTATAAAGAGGTTATGTGGAAAGGTGGATTGAGAATAACATTTACAAAAGCTAACAACAATAACGATGTCTTGTACAAATGGACTGGATCAGGAGCAGGTGCAGCAGCTCCTCATGATGGAAAAATAACAATAAAAAGTATGGAGATAAGAATGCCTATTGTTGAATACGAATCTAATTATGAAAACAAGTTAAAGTTGAATATTCTTAAAGAACCTAAGATCATGTTTTCATTCCATACTTATCAATGTGTTCAAAAGGCTGTTGCAGGTTCTTTCTTGGAGTTTGATGTTACTACTCAATTTAATTCTAGACAATTTGATATGCCTGATTTCGTAGTTGTAATGTTCCAAGCTGATAGAAATGGTAAACAAACAGCAGATGCAAGTAAGTTTGATCATTGTAAGGTAAAGAATATCTATCTTAAGAATGGGAGGAATGAGGTATTTCCAAAAGAATCAAGAAACTTAGATATTGCTAACAAGGATTATTTCAAAATGTACGAAGATTATACTGCATTTAAGAGAATAACATGTGGCAACACCGAAATGTACTATGACCCTAAAGAATTTATAGACAACAGACCAATGTATGTGATTAATTGTAGTAAGAGAAAGAATGTATCGGTAAATGAAAGAACAAACATAAAGATTGTTGTAGACTTTGCAGAAGTTGTGGCTGCTAATACTATATGTTATGTGATTTTAATTGGGCGAAAGAACTTTACATATGATCCTAAGAATGAGAAAGTGGTAGAAGAGTTTTAGATAGTTAACAAAATATCAACGGACATAAGGGTATCGAAAAGATACCCTTGCATCCTCAAACTGTTTTCATTAACGATTGTTTTATGGAAGTTTTTCCATCAAACGAAATTGTCGAAAATGATTAAATATTTTTGGTGAAGATAAAAATTGAAAAGTGTTCATTGATTTTCTATATAATAAACACGATGGCAAAACACGTTGATTTTTTAAACAAGCTTGGAAGTCTTGAACAAAAAGAGGTTATTGGATTAAGAGAATTAGAATTAAATACAGAATATAAGATTGTGAAAATGGAAAAGATTAAAACTAAGTTTGGGAAGAGCATATTAGTCGAGTGTGAGAAGTTCAAGGTTTTTCTCCCACCTAGATTTACAAAACACTTAACAGATAAAATGATTGATGAGATCGTTAAAGATGGAATAAAAATCAAATACACTGGTCTAAAAGGTAACTATCCAACTGTTGAGTTCTGTATGTAAATCCAAAAAATGAACGAAAATGAACAAAAATATGTTGTCAGAACCAAAAAATGGAGTGTTTAGAAATGGATCCCCAAAAGAAGTTTATACTTACTAACAATTTCAATGTAATTGTGAAAAATGTGCAAACCGAAGTTCAAGTAGTTTTCGATATTAATGGCTGTCTATTCAGCTTGAATTACGATCAGTGGACAGAGTTTAAGAAGTCATTGTTTCCTATTGAGAACGAGGTTAACAGAAGATTCCATTATCAGTATCCGAACTTGTAATTTTAAGTATGTTCTAAGTGTTTTATGGTAATAAAGCTATAAAACTGAGATCTTTGGATATACAAATACAACTCAGCTATTGAATGCTTTCAACTCTAAAAATGTGGAGAGAAAAAGAGTTGCGAGAAAATACATTTCGTATATGTAGTACGCTAGCGCACGCATGTGGCACGTTTTGGAACTAAATAGCAGCTCTGCCGACAAGGAAGCTCACAGCCAGAAGTCCTCCATGTAACAGCGTGAAATGATTCGCTCGAATTCTGTTCGTTACGAATCGTTACGAGAGAAAAGTTTAGCGAAGGATACAGCGCTCGAGCTATGTGAAGCCGTTAATTTCAATACTAAGTATATGAGAGGCGACGTATATGCCGTCGTTAATCATTCTCTCTCTGTTTTCTATTGCATAAACCTCTCTGTCGTTCAGAGCTGATGGGGAGGAAAGAGAGAGAGAATGAGAGAGAGAAAAAAAATTGGCAAGCGTCCAAGTTTTACTTCCTCCTTCTTCCTCTTTGCTATATATGTATATGTGTGCTCGACAGCTGATTGTAAATGTGTGTGTGTGTGTGTGTGTGTGTGTGTGTGTGTGTGTGTGTGTGCGATTGAGCGAGAGTGCATATACATATATCTGTAGTATGCAACATAGTAAACTTTATCTTCTTATAATTCAGTTATTTTTGAACCAATTTACACCAAACAAAAACTATTTTTTCAATCAAAGACAGCGCTATAAGTTGTAAGTTTTAGTTATAAGTTTTAGATGTAAGTTTTTATGATTTTTAAATGTCATAAAAGCATATTCAATCTCACTTTGGGGTATCCTTCTGTGTTAAAGTACAAAGGTCAGTGGCGGCTTCATAAATTTTTGGGGCAGTTAGGGGGTAGAGGGGGAAAGTGGGGTAGAACATACATATCTCCCCTACTCAAGTCTTCTTTTTCTTCGTAGTAAACAACCTGTATTCCTATTTCAATGGTTCATTCACTAACTTATAGGTTTGAGTCTTCAAGAAAGTATTACCTTCTCTGCGATTATGTTTCCCTACTCTATAGGATCGAAAATATGTCTGTAATTGGTATATATTTTAACATGAAATGAATAAAATTAGCATAATTAATAACATTTTTAATCTTCTATCAATTCCAAATAATTTTAAAATCTCAATGGATTATAATAACGCGAAAATTCAGACATATATTGCTCTTATAATACTAGTCTTCTCTTATAAAAAAATCATGTTTACATGAAAAAGTATTAAGTTTCGATTCTAACATTTATATTTCCATTACAAGAGTTCGAAAACCGGTACCCGCAAATGATAAATGTATCTGCTAAAGTATTGTTCTAATCCTCAATCGTACGTATGTTAACTGTCTACTTTCTCTGCTAAAAGGTGGCATGGTGGCTCAGTATAGAGCAATCACCCCTGGTGCGGGGATCCCTCGTTCAATCCCCGGCCAAATAAGCTTGTGGTGGCAAATGCCTTGTGTTTCTCATTCTTCCATCATCAGTCGTTTCCGTTAGCCTAACCATTATAAGAATGTGACGTAAAACTGATCAACTTCATTTCGTTTTTGCTTTCTCTAGTATTAAGCAATCAATATATTTACTTTCATTTACTTCAAACAAATTCCAAGTCACGTCAATTTTCAGTTTAATGCTCCATTAAAAATCAAGGAGAAACGTAAAATCCAAACCACATAAGCTCTCGCCAAGAACCAAACCCGGGCTCCCATGCAAATTCTGTTCGCGATAATACGTATAAACAATACTCAATGATTCAAAGATATGTCTGCTAAGAGAAGTGAGTCCCTCCCTATGTTCACATTTCAAATGCATAAAAATAATAAACATTCTTACCTTAATGATGAATTAATCACAGAAGCAAAAAGTTTATCACCAGCAATGAAATAATGCACAGGAAATCGCACAAATAAAATCAATCGTAGAAGCAAAATCACACTAAGGCTAGTTTTAGACGGAAGCATTTATCGTAGCATTTCTCGTAGCAGATGTGCTGCCAAAAATTTCATATAATATTCTATGGCATCAAAAGTATATGGTGCTTTTAAATGGTAGCATTTTGATAAGCATCTGTTGTGACGTAGCAAACAAATCACTGGAGAAGAGCGCAATTATGGCTCCGAAATTAAGCGTTAGGTAGCTAAAGCTATAGTAATTGCAACAACAGTTCTCGCCGGTCATATCAGAAAACGAAAATCACAAAGAAGTATGTGGACAAAGAGCATCCCTATTCCTACTCATTTTTCTTTACTACAATTCAATTTCCCACACAAAACAAAGAGCATGGATATTTTGTACAAAATCTTTCGCTTCTTTTTAACACACCACGGCGCTGCAATCGGGCCAGAAATGATGGGGAAAATGCTACGAAATAGAGCAGGTTCTATCGACAAGAAATGCCATAGGATATGCCATGGCATGGGAAATGCTATAGCATTTGGTACTTTACACGGTAGGATATCGATGATACGATTTTTGCTACGAGAAATGCTACGATAAATGCTTCCGTCTAAAACTAGCCTAATAATATCAATCAGACAAGAAACAGTTCAATACTAGTTCAATAATAAAATGTTTGTGTCTCTTCACAACGTGTTTTATAAACACGCGTTCCTGCCAACTTTCAGTTCCCCCTCTCTGGATTATATTCTGTCTTTTCTTTTCTTTTCTTTCTTTTTTCAGTGCTCTTAAAGCAATAAGAAGAAAAACATTTTAGTCTCGTTCTCATGGATAACTAACAATAAACTCATAGTACTTCTATAATTTTTCTTTACAAAAACTCAGAGAAATCAGGTTTCATGTAACAAAAAGGAGTCTTCAAACACTATAATTTTTTTCTCTTCCCAATTTTTTTAGTAAACAAAAGTATTTCTTTCGTAAAAAGGGGATGAATAAAATGGTCAAGGGAAAATACTTCAGCATATCAAAGTTCAATATAGTGTTTTTTTCACCCTTTCTTTCGTTCTTTTTTCTGTATTGTTATTCTTAACGAAGCAAAAAAGCTTTTTGAAGGACAGTCACATTCCTAAAATGTATTCTCAACAGGGTTCTCTCTAACATAATGTCAGCAATAAATAAATAAATAAATAAATAAAACCTTCCAAATCTCTTCCATGGTCTCTATCACACTATATAAAGAAAACATTGAGATTTTTTCTCTCTTCAAAAGCTAACAGACACAAAATTCAAGCTGCACAACACAACTACAGTAAAGTGCATTGCTTCAATTGTGTTCCAAATATTTTGGATTCTCACAAAAAAATTTCATTCTTTCGAGTCCGCCCATTTCAACTTTCGCAGATACAAATTATCAATTAAAGTGAAGGTCCTTCCAATCCTTTTTTCTCATAAATTCCAACACACACTTCAAGCCTATAACAACAAAGAAAGCTAGTTCTCTATCTGACTCCCCATATTTTCAGTCAACAATTGGCATATAATCTGTAATAAATTCTCAAACAAGCTTTCAATCATAACAATAAACCTTTATCTTCAAGTTAACCTTGGCTTGACTCGGAAGTGGCTCGTCTCGGACTTTAATTAGCATAAGAATCAAGTATCATTACCACTTTCTCGAATTACCCCTACAGTTTTGAATAAAAAAGTCATTTGTTTCGAAAAAACTTTAAGAGATACTTAAAAATAAAGCTGGGACTAACTTTGCACTGACCCCCATTTTCAAACTTTGATTGGAAACAGAAGCGAATCGTTTGTTTTTCAGTTGTTACTGATTCTATTGAAGAGATTCTATTAAATAGTCTTTCAAAAATTATTAAAACATATTTACACTTTCAGTGCCGTTCCCTTATTTTTCAATTTAGGTCCAAACCTGAGCCTATTGATCGAGTTTAAAAGAGGGAAATGTTTGTTTCCAAAATCATGAAGATATATTTAAATAAAGCTGTAATGTGGCCAAATTTTCCTTGGTTCCGTCACTTAGAAAATTTGATTTAAAACCAAAATCAATTTTCTTTATATCGGTTTGTTGTTGATCATTTTGTAGAAAAGTACATTGTTTCGATAAACATAGGGATATATTTACAAAACAAAGTTTTTCGTTTACTCTTGATAGTTTGAAGGAAATATCGAAAAACTAAAACAGATATATACAGGATACATTTAATGGTCAAATCGATACTACTTATTCTTTTAAATTTCAATTCAAAACTCATGCCAGTCATTTGTTTTTCGTTTCTTATTGATTGGTTTGAAGAGAAAATAGTTTGTTTCGAAAAAATATTAGGAGCCATTTATAAAATAATATTGGGTGATCCATCTTCACACTAGTCTTTAAAATTTCGAATTTTGATTATAAACCAAACTCAGTCATTTATTTTCTTTCGTTATTGATTGATTTGAAGAAATATTGAAAAGCATTAAATATATTTTGATAATAAACCTGGTGATCTGCCCTGTACTTCCCTGTACTTCATCTTCACGCTTGCCCTGTACTTCCAAATTTCATTCAAAGCAGAAAGCAGTAAAAAAAATCAGAAGAGAAACACAATCAGTAGCTTACGCAGAAGTTCGTCGAGAGGGATTCAGACTCCCAAGTTCATATAATTTCAAATGTTTATCTATCTACGTATCTACACACACACACACACACACACACACACACACACACATATATATATATATATATATATATATATATATATATATATATATCATTGGCGCAAATCTGTCTTCATAATTGGGGGGACGGGTAAGACCTTTATATAAAGCGATATATATAAAGCGATGTTCAAAATATTTATGAAGTTGAAAAAATGCTGTGCAGGTTCAGGGCAGCAGAATCGTCTTCAGTGGCGTATTTAGGGGGCTATCGGGCTCTCAAGCTCCCCCGAAATAAATTTGTTAGTTTTTCGCACTCCACGTACAACAATAATCCTTCTTACCATTTCTAAGAATGTCATTGACTTTCCATTTTCTTACGCTTTTTGTTCAGAAATAATACTGTATTTGTCAAATTTCATTCCATGTAAGAACTATACTAAACGCAATGTTAACTTGAGAGCCGAATCACAAGCGCATTAGTACATGCTGGCGCGCGAACCTTTTCGCAAAGAAGCCTTTGTATGTGTGTGTGTGTGTGTGTGTGTGTGTTTCGGTTGGGTTCTCATTCGCCAGGGTTTCAACTGGCGCTGCTCTGGGTCTCGGCTGATATACGCGGAGCGGTGATTTCTCGTTCTTTTCCTGCCGCTACGAAAAATGTTTCTTGGTTTATTTGTTTTTAATAATTCATGAAGACATATGTATTGGAAATTCGCACGTGATGTATTTGCAATCCTCACAATTAAAACTCGAGAGCATGAAAACTATTTTGATTATTCATTTCAATTGATTAAGGTAAGAAAGGATAAGAAATGATGTTACTCTCATATATGTACCTGGAAAAGGTCAATCATAAACAGAAACACATAAGCAGCCATCCTCCCATATAATAAATTAAAAAAAAATACGATTTTTTTTCTCAAAGCACAGCAACTCTACGTTAGCAATGAGTAAACCAGCTGCGAACCGGCAACAATCATATCAACAATTTCTTCAACAGTTTATGTCTGCATATTTTGCTCTTAGTCGAGAGTACACATTGTTGACAATTTACTTTGCTTGACTTTAAAGAGGTTTCCCTTCCTCGTGTTTGCGATAATTCGGATTCATTCATGATTTCAATTTCGCGCTTAAAACTCTCCATGGTTTCAGTTTCACTACACACACGTACCCACACTAACGCACGCGCGAAGTCGATAATTTGGCAGAGCAGTGTTACTCTGCACAAAAATTGCAGAAGTTACATGCGAGTCCCGTTCTTTCTTTTGTTTCATTTATCAGCAGGCATAGAAGTTTCTTACGGAGTAGCAACTCTATTTAATTTATATATCATATAAAAATATTAAGCCATTTCCTATCCATTGTGGACGATTTCTAATATTGATCAATTAACTAATTTTACTGGTCTTCTGTTTTTGATATAAGATTTTTCAAGTTTATAATCTTGCAACACTTGCAAGAGACTCGCATCTTAGCTACCGGCTTTTCACTCTTTTCTTTCCTTCTCTCTCTCTCCGATTCTGAGTCGTGACGTCATTTTCATAACCCGTTACTAATAAATCTAGTACCTTTTATTTTAAATATTGTTTGTGTATTAACATTTGTATATACTTGATCTCAATTAGCTCTTTGATCTCCTAAGTAATGTTTTACGCGTGTAACGTGAAGAACTATGTATCATGCGCGGAGTCGCCGGAATTGAAGTTGCGTATCTCAGCTATCAGGATAAGGTCGCGGCGAGTATACGTCCTTTTGTTCTTTTTTCGTCCTTTCTATTTTTCTGTTTTTTTTTCTTTCTTGATGTTACTTTCTTCCATTTCACCTATCCTACTTTACCGACCGTTGTCAGTTGTGATTCAAGTCGGCCGTCATCAGTAACACCAAAACTAAGAGAAGTTGATAAGCGAAAATGGTGTTCCACACTAACTTGCGCGGATATCAACATGGCGGGACTTTAGTTATTATAACAAACGAAAAATTATATCGTTTAGTTATTTTTAAAAGAAGGAAATATTTGAATTAAATAATATCAAAATGGGGGAATAATTAGTCCGGGAAATTAGGAAGGCCAAGAGGATGCTTCCTTTTTCTTGTATGAATAATTAGAATAAAGGGTTAGATTCACTCCTAAATTTGTGTATCATATCATATAGGATTTATCGGTCTGCAATTCTTACCATTATAACTTCAATTTATGCATAAATTAAAATATATTTAGTTCTCACACTCAAATGGGCAATTGTCCACTTCCTTTCCTGTGTTGGGCAAAGCCCCTCGAAATAAAATCCTAAATACGCCATTGGTTGTCTTCAACATTGGCAGGTGGGCAGATTTGAGGCTTATTCTAGGGAAGGGAGATGAAACTCATATTACGGTAGATGAATCTGATTTCTGCGGTGAACCTGTTGCAGAGTATATTATATACTAGGCGATGTAGATGAAGTAGTAGTACATACCAGTATTACAAATCACTGCCATGAACACATTCTGAAATCTGAATACATGCATATGTTTCTAATTAGGCATCTACAAAAATCCACGTTAAAATTGTTTTATAATAATATAATAATATAAATAATGACTTCCCCAAAACTATGAAGAAAGAATATCAATTATGTATCACACAACGATACTCTTATTTGAGCAAAATGATGATAATCTCAATAGCATTGCAGGAATCGTTATAGAAGTCTGATACATGTCATATACTCTTTAGTTAACAGATGTAACCTTAAGATTACAGTGAATAATATTCCAGAACTTAAATTATTTTCTTTGCGTACGAAGCATCCTCTCTCAAAAGAAAGATTGGAACACGCGGAAATACGTAGGAACAAATCATGGTTCGACAAGGAATGCACTAAACTAACAGAGAAGATAAAAAAGGCAAAATTACGTTGGCTAAAAAATCCGAATGAAATAACTACACAAAATTTCGTAGACATCATGCGAGAAACTTCCAAAACGTTTAAAACAAAGACACGCGATTTTTTGATAGCTAAAATTAAGGAACTTGAAGATAATAGTAAAAATAAAAACATTCGGGACATGTATAAAGGAATCAACGAATTTAAGAAAGGCTATCAACCTCGTGCTTATATTAAAGAAAGCTGACGGAACAGTTCTCACTGATACAGATAACATTTTAAAGAGATGGAAAGATTTCTTTGACGATTTGCTTAACACGCAGCCAAAAACTAATGTGCCTGTAGAAAAGGAGATACACACCGCAGAACCGTATATTCCAGAACCGAACCGAATAGAAGTAGAAATCGTTAAAAAGAAATTAAAGATACACAAATCTCCGGGTGTAGACGAAATTCCGGCTGAGTTAATTTTAGCTGGAGGCGAAAAATTGTGGAATAAGATACACAAACTCATTCTCCTTATCTGGAAGAAGGAAGAATTGCCAAAAGAGTGGAAAGAATCAATCGTTGCTCCAATCCAGAGGAAAGGCGACAAAACTGGCTGTAATAACTATCGAGGCATCTCTTTTCTATCAACATACCATAAAATCCTTTCAACATTCTATTAGCAAGATTGACCCCATAAGCAGATGAAATTATTGGGGATTATCAGTGCGGATTTAGACAAAATCGATCAACTATCCACCAAATATTTACCATTCGCCAAATACTCGAAAAGAAGTGGGAATACAATACCCGGGTACATCAACTGTTTATTGATTTTAGAAAGGCGTACGATTCGGTTAGGAGAAAAACATTATAAACGTTCTTACAGAACTTGGAATACCGAGAAAGCTAATTAGATTAATTAAGGCATGTTTAAATGAATCCCAAAGTAAAGTCCGGGCAGAAAAATTTTTGTCCATGTGCTTTCACGTCGAGAGTGGCCTGAAACAAGGAGATGCGTTTTCGTTATTATTATTCAACTTTGTCTGGAATACGCTATAAGGAAAATCAAAGATAGCAACCAGGGCCTAGAGTTGAATGGTATTGGTTATATCGTACGCTGATGATGTAAATATAATAGAGGATGAGGAACAATAGAAAGAAATGCACAGGTCTTATTAAACGTTTGCAGGGACATGGGTTTAGAAGTAAATACAGATAAAACTAAATACATGGAAGTGCGTCGGGAGCGTAATACAGCAAAGTATGGATACGCTAAAATATTAAATAATACTTTTGATAAAGGGGATAGTTTCAAATATCTAGCATCAATATTGACAGAGGAAAATCATATTCACGGAGAAATTAAATGTCGACTAAAAGCAGGGATTTCGAGTTGTCGTCGCGAATTCTGTCGAGGAATTTGAAGCTTAAAATATATAAAACGATAATCATGCCTGTTGTTCTGTATGGTTGCGAAACATGGTCACTTACTTTGAGGGAAGAACATAGACTGAAAGTATTTGAGAACAAGATCCTGAGACGGATATTCGGACCCAAGGGGAAGTTGAATGGGGAATGGCGGAAACTTCACAACGAGGAACTACATAATTTATACGGATTACCAAATATTGCTAGGGTCATCAAATCTAGGAGGCTTAGGTGGGCAGGTCATGTAGCTAGGATGGGAGAAAGTAGAAACGCTTTCAAAGTCTTGGCTGGAAGACCAATCGGAAAACGACCATTAGGAAGACCAAGGCGCAGATGGGAAGACAGTATTAAGATGGATCTCGCAGAAATAGGAATCCAAAGTAGAAACTGGATCCAGTTGGCTAAAGATAGAAGTCAATGGAGAGCTTTTGTGAACGCGGCATTGAACCTCCATGTTCCATAGGCCCTAGAGTTAGTTAGCTTACGAAGCATGAGTAGATGCCTAGGCTGATACTACAAATAGATGAAATGCGCATTTACTGAAAAGATGGGTTCTACTGACATTGGGTAGTCTATATATTCTTCGTATGCTAGGGCGTGGGGGAGAGGAGTAGATAAGATTTCACATGAGGTTACGTCACGCACAGTCGCATACTTTCATTTTCAATAAAAATGGAAAAGCCAAGAGAAACCAATTTCATCTCACTTTCCTTTGTGGCAGTCGGACTCAAATCATCACACTGATCTGCAAAAAGCACTTTTCAAATCGGATTATTGGGAGACTCTCCAGTTCCAATGTTGGGAGGACATGTCCTCCCATTTCCCCGGAATTTGTGCCCGTACCTACAGCTGAGACAACTTTCCAGCATGAGGAGAGGGGCATATCCTCCTCTGGTATTTATTGCAATTTGTGCCCAAGTAGCGGAAGTGGAATTAATACATATTGATGAGACTACTAAACGCACTACAGCACGAAGTTCAGTTTGAAAGGTGAAAAAGCCAAGAGAAATCAATTTCATCTTGTATTCCTTTGTGGCAGTCGAACACAAATAATCACACTTATCCCAAAAAAAAGCATTTTTCACGTCAGATTATTGGAGGGACAGTCCCCCAGGGCCAAGATTGGGGGGACATGTCCCCGGGGATTTGCGCCAGTGATATATATATATATATATATATATATATATATATATATATATATATATATTACTTCTTTTACATAACATCTTACTCAAATAGGATTTCGAACCCCGAAATCTCTCCCCCTGTGTACGCTACTGAACAGAATAATATTTTTTGAAAAGAGCGCATATTTTATGATAGTGCAATACATTTTATTGCTTTAAAAATTGAGAAAAAGACAAGACCAATAACAGTAACAAAAATACTTGGGAAGAATACAGATTTGATAATGAACCAGTATTTCATTATTTTATCTTAAACTTTGAAAATGAGAATTGAAACATTACAACGTATATATATTGGGTAATAACGCAATACTTTATAATAGCTTTATACATTATAAATTGAGAAAAAAGAATTGCTGTGGAATTAAAACACTTTGGGAAGTAGCAGAGCTAAGGGTGGAGACGTAAATTCCAAAACAACTTCCGGTTTCAAAATAAATATACATGGAGCAGAAACGATAACAGATAATGCATGGTGGAAAGACTACAAAGTAGATGCAATGCAGTGCTACATTCTTGTCGTTCTGGCGCATGACGTCATCTTGGTCGGCTGACGTGACCAGCGAGACAGATTAACTTTTAACAAGCGCTTACTCGCTGGTGTCTCACACGCAAACTTATTTTGTATTTGTAGTGATCTTCAACGAAGTGAAAATTTTAGTACAAACAGTAATTATATGAACGTAATGTAATCAATGCTTAAGCTAAGTGAATTCAAAGGAAGATATTTACAATAGCAAAAGAAACAGCAATATCAGTTCATATTAAACAACATTGAAGCTTGAACGAACTAATATTGCTCACTACATTTTTCTCTTTTTTCTTTCTTTTCTTTTCTTTTTTTTTAACATATGAAGTAATACACTCCAGTATGTATAGGCCTGAATAGTCTATAACACAGTGTGTCGTTAATGCATTTCATTATTATATATTTATGTATGCTCAAGTATATTTTCGTACCACATTGATCGGTTTCGATTTACTATTATTATTATTTTGCTTGAAAGAGAATGCTTTACTGATAACCCCATATAGATTTTGAGAATATCTCAGGGGGAAAATTCATGGCTTTCGTAAAAAGAGGTTCTCGTACACATATTTTCGTTATGTCTGGACATTTTTTTTTTTTAAAAAAAAGAGGTTGCTCCCACGTAAGGTTCATCAGAATCTCAGGGGAGGTTAAAAGCTTTATCGAGCAGGGACGCACGTATTTAATATTTTAAACATAGTTTTTAATTTTGATTTATAAAAAAAACTTATTTGAAATCGCTGAGGTTTATTTATACAATTTGTATTCGAACAAAAGGTTTGGTGAAATTGACAGTTCTCTGAATATTAGTGTCAAAATTTACGCCATAACAAATTGTATTATTAAACATTTGTACGAAATAGAACGTTACATATACTATCGTGTTCTAAAAGAATATAGAAATAAATATGTATATACAAAGCACCTCAAACAAAGAAATTTCAACAGCATGACTATTTCAAGCAAGAAACAAAGTACTAGGGTAGGTGAAGACGGTGTAGGGGTGTTACGGCTAGACTAGAAAACATATAAACCACAAAATTACATAATTGTCTTCTTCATTTTCTTGATAAGTTTTCCCTTTTCTGTACGATGCACTAAAGAAGACAAACGATAAATGCAAATGAATGATTATGTGGAATTTGGCGGAATGAGAATGCAGGAGTACCCGAGAAACTCACGGACACGAAGTTGTCTACCACAAACTCATTTGACCGAGAAGCGGACCAGTACCCCTTGCACCAGAGGTGAGCGTGCTGTCACTGAGCCACAATGCTTGCTTGATTGTTCGAGAATCTACCATATTTTTAAATTTACTCCAGTATTCTTAACTTTGTAATTCTGGAGGAAACCCCCCCCCCTCTCTCTCTCTCTCTCTATATATATATATATATATATATATATATATATATATATATATATATATATATATATATATACAGGGTGTCCGAGAAGTCCTTCCCTGATTACAGAAATTGATAACTCAGGCTAGAAATAAGAAAGAAATATGAAACTGGTGTTGAATTGTTTACAAACTATAAAAGTTTTGGTCACATCAGTACACTTCCACATGAGCACCCTTGGTAGCACGTAGCACATCTAGGCGATATTCAATTTCCATCCACACATTAGCCAAGATCACTGGAGGGATCGATGCAACGACTGTGGTTATTCGTTGCTGCAGGGTTTCAAGATCTGGTACACGTGTTCGGTAGACCTCATCCTTGACATAACCCCATAAAAAGAAGTCTAATGGGGTTATGTCAGGAGAGCGTGGAGGCCAAACTGTTGGTCCATCACGACCAATCCATCGCCCAGGAAATGTCCTATCGAGATAGGCACGGATGTCCAAACCCCAATGAGGTGGTGCACCGTCTTGCTGAAAAACGACATCGGGGCGATACTGAAGCAGCTGAGGAACAGCATACAGCTGCAACATATCCAGGTACACTGCAGATGTGATGGTATCCTCAGCGAAGAAGAATGGCCCGATAATTCGATCGTGCAATAACGCGCACCAAACATTCACCTTTGGACTGCCTCTGGTGAACTCCCTGACCTCCCTGGGGGGTTCTGAACCCCAAATGCGTACATTATGGCGATTCACTACTGCACTGACAAAGAATGTCGTTTCGTCGGAAAAGGCAATTCGTCTGAGATAACCATTATCGTCCTCAATACGTGATAGCATTTCGACCGCAAAGTCATATCGACGTGTACCGTCGTCGGGCAACAAGGCCTGAACGAGTTGCACTTTGTAAGCACGAAATAATAAACGTTTGTGTAAAATGTCATGGATAGAGCTTTTTGGCATCTGTAATTCACGTGAGGCCCTGCGCACCGATTTCTTAGGACTTCTCAGAAAAGACTGCCGCACAGCCTCCACCGTGTCTGCTGAGGTTCTTGGTCGACCAGACCTCGGAAGGTCAGCAACCGACCCTGTGTTCTTGAACCTCTCATACCAGGCTCTAATGCTCTTGACATCAGGTGGAGTCCTCCAAATGTTGTCTATAACTGTCTCTGCACTGTGGTTGGTGATCGTGTCTCATGGTACCACAGGACACACTGTGCCTTCTCCTGGTTGGTTGGCATGGCTTCTTGGGCTTCTTACTTACGTACTACAAACCTAAAACAAAAAAAAAAAAAATGAGACTTGGTAAAACAGAACAAACCCAACACAGACAAAAACTTTTATAGTTTGTAAACAATTCAAAACCAGTTTCATATTTCTATCTTATTTCTAGCCTGAGTTATCAATTTCTGTAATCAGGGAAGGACTTCTCGGACACCCTGTATATATATATATATATATATATATATATATATATATATATATATATATATATATATATATATATATATATATATATATATATATATATATATATGCAAAGTTATGATTAAAATGAACAAAAATTTCAAAATCTGAGTGTAAAAATGTCCTGAAAATGTCGTCCTGACATGGTAGATGGATACTTTATTCTCTTGATCTAATATATTGTTATATATATCTTTGTAACCGTTAATCGTTATTACGAACCTACCATTCGTTAGTTAATTTGAAGTGCAACCTCCCGTTTCAGCACTGAGGCTACAGAATGAAATGGGATTTGAACTACTTTAACGCGTCCAATACTCTCCATATGCGTAACTCGAGGGAAGTATGCTCCCTAGGTCATCGTGCCTCCCATATCGAGTTACATGCCTGCCTCTGTGGGAAAAATTTTGGCTCAATATCTTATGTAGAAGGAACCGATGATAGAAATGATCGCCTCTGTCGCTCCCCCTCTCCCTCATGATTTCGAATGCGGGTCTTACCTCGAAGTTCGTCTTTTTAAATCGTACTATTGGATTTTTGCATGCAGAATCAACACAAGTCTTATATACTACTATTACATACTATTGATACCAAAAAGAAAGTACATAATGAAATCGGGTTTATAGAATTTCATTTAACATTGCATTTATTTATTATTTTTATGTAAAACTTGTCATATTTTAGGTTTATTTTGTCCTGTCGCTTGAAAGCTAAAATCCATTTCTGCAGACATTCCACGTCTTCTTGAGGAAATCTAAAGTATTTTATATTAGTTCCTTTAGTTTTTCTGTAATAACTACTACAGCCGTACACTGCACAGTTAGGTATTCTCGATATCATTTAACAGAACAAAGTAACAAAGAATTTCCCTTGCAACCCAGATGACGTCACAGCCACGACAGAGCTCCAGGCGACATGCGCATGCAACCACTTTGTAGTCTTTTCACCATGAAATAATGAGTAGCAGTCTATTTTAGAATCCATTAAGTGTTCTAAACATAATTACCATTTTCTCCCTCAACCGTCTGTTTAAACCGGAAGTGACAAAAGCGATTCACTTCCAGTTTTAACATTGATTGCCATGGACCGAAACTGTAATACATAGATATCGAGAAGCGGTGTTCTGTAATCAAATAAGCGTTTCAGAAATATATTCTTCTCCACTGTAATCTAACTACTTCCGGATTTAACGCTGATCGCTATAGAGTAAAAACTGTAATAAATAGAAGCAAATTCTTGCAATCGATCAAACGTCTGGAGAATAAAATCAGTTAGAACCTGAAGTGGTAGAATTCCGTTACGACTTCAAGGTTTCAAGATTCCAATTGAATGGTCTTATTCAAGTTTTCTTTGACGGTGTAGAAACAAAACAAGACAGAAAAATTTTGCGTTGCGTTTACGCAAACCATTACTGAACATGCTCTCTCAGGGCGAGGCGTTTGTTTCGGACATGTGTTGAGATTTGTAAATTGTTTGTGTTTTGTTTCTTAGTATCTTCTGGTATATTCTGTGATGTCTACATATGTGTGGCGGAGTGATGAATTGTAAGAACAGGAGGAGTTTTATAAATATTTGAAAGAACATATATTTTAGTGTGTAAACTAATTTGTTAATGAAGTTACTGTTTACCATGATAAGATTATCGTGTAAAAGATATGCTGAATTCAGCTTATCACGGCGAAGAGTGTGTCAGATCAATAGGATTGCATGTTTACATCAGTGTTCAGAGAAAACTGAAGTGCCAAAGCAGTGCAGTAGACTAGCGAGACTTTATATGAAACGAGATGCATTACTTGCGAGAAGTAGCGAAAGCTCCATTGGTTATACTCAAAAGAATTTTGGACTGCAGAAACGTTATTTGTTTTGTGGCACATTTAATACCTATAGACATTATGCAACGGAGTCTGAGTCTGGACAAGGTGGAGGCCATAAAGGAGACGAAACTTCTACAGAATCGACCGATGAGGATTACCCAACTCATCATTCGCTACCGGCAGCTGTGACTGTTCCTGAAGTATGGCCTAATCTTCCAGTTATAGCAATTAATAGGAACCCTGTTTTTCCAAGATTTATAAAAATGATTGAGGTAAGCGGCAAATACCAACGGTACGTAGCCAATACTCACGATTTTAGTTTGCCGTAATGGTAATCATTATAAGAATTTCGAAAATGACAAGTGTATAAAGGGTGGAGGTTCACAATATGTCGTCATTACTATTAAAGTCACTTCTTGTGTTCTAAATTACTCCATAAAACATCCTGCATACTTACTTTGGGTAAACTTTGCAAGACACGCTCCAGCTGCACATCGATAAATAACGCCCTTTTAAAAAGCATAGTAGAGTAGGGTATGTTAGAGTAGAGTAAAGTATAAATAAGTAGAGTAGGGGTTAGGAACAGCTTAAGGTTAAGGTTAAGTAAGTTTTGATCCATTTTCATAAAATTATTAGTGTGTAATTTCACGTTTCTGAGTGAGTATACCTGCTGGAGCGGGCGTTGTAAAGTTAACCCTTACTATCTTAGCACTTGCCAAATGATTGCGTACAGATTGATAATACGCGTGAAAACTGATGTGACCCGTTACGGGTGTATAGGCAAGGTTCTAGAACACAGGTCCCCCCATATAGATTAGTAACTAGGTTGGTTCCTTTCTATACCAAAGTTTAATATTTAGTTCACATAGTGTTGCGAAGCGAGCGTTAGCGAGTGGAGGCAGGTTAGAGTTTCGAAATGCACGTTGTTTTCTGTCTTTATTACAGCTAAATGGGAAAGGCGACATGTGTTCTAGAACCTTGTCGGGTATAATTACATGTCCAAACGAATGCCATAAAAAACTATTGTGCAAAAAACACTAACTAAAGCACAGAACACTGTTGATGTTCCGCATTTGGCAGGTCTGGATAAGACCCAGATGAACATGTTCTCAGAGTTTGATTACAGATTATTTCTTATTTTCCTTCATTCTCTTAGTTCATTCTTAACTGTTAGTCACAAAGATTTCTTATTTTCGTGCTTTCTTTGCTATATATGTATTCATTTGTGTTGTATTACTGCTCAAAAGGAGTACCTTCGAACTGTAAAATGTTGCAAACTACGCACTATTCAAAAATAATGAAAACAATGACTTCTTACAACCTCATGTTTTGAACCAGCACTATGAAAATACACCCTCCTACAGTATTATGTAAATGAAAATTTGGTGGAGTTTGGGATGGAGCCCCCTGTCAAATGCATGCCCATGGGACATCAAAAATGTATGCGAGATTACTTCTTTACTGTAATAGATTGCCACACAAGGAAATATGAACTTCTCTTAGTTGGAAATGCACTCTTACTGCCTTAGAAAGTGTTTCTGAAGGGAGGAATTCTAAGCATTAATGGGTTCATTGGCATAAAACTTATATGTATAAAAGACGAATCAATTTAGAAACATTAACCAACTTGTAATAGGTCGCCGTGTTAAGAACACGAATGCCATCTAACGAGTCAGGGCAGGAGCGCAGCATGGGGATCCGAGCGGTAGCGGAACAAATTGTATTTTGTCAAGGATATTTATGATGATGCAGGTGTGGTACTTCCCGAGTAAAAATCCACTGTTTGTTTTATTTTCACTATGACTAACTTATCTTTAAGTAGTAATAAATTTCATTTGAAACTTTGCATAATAAAATTTAACGAATGGGCACCATATTGACTACTTACATTTTACTGCTTTCGCGCAAGCGTGTAGCAGATCATTTGTGCTTGGGAAGAGGGTTTCATTATGACGGCCTATTTAAAGCTGTAAGTAGTTCGTTGTAATTTGAAGTGAAATATAAGGAATTCAGGTGGAGTGCTCTTAGCCGGTAGCGCAAATTTTCGGGTAATTCTTGTCAGAGAAAAGCAGTCTATTGGTTCTAAAAACAGTAAGTACACGATGAGAAAACGCTGTGCGTTAATTGCTTATAAGAAAATATAGTGATGCTTATTTATGTATTCGAAGATGTTTAGAGTAGTACTAGTTGAGCAATATTAAACAGTTATTAATAATTGAAAAATTGTTTTCAGAGTAAATGGCTATAAATATAGCGTAGTCTATATCAATTGAGGCAGGGAGTTACATTGAAAATTTTAGAAGTTATTAAATTTAAAAGAGATTAAAACTCAGAACACAGTAAGAAACCTGTAATTTTGTTTTATTAAATGATAATAATAATAAATCTTGGCCCGAGTTACAGGCAGCGAGAGATGGCGCCCTTTCTCACGTGCGAGTTTCTGCAAACTATTATAATGCTTTATCTGGAACGGTTGAAAATAGTTACTTCGTTGCCTTTTGTTTTATTTAGAAGATAATAATTTACTGTTTTTTTATTTATTTATTTCATTTGTAATTGTGTGTCCAAGTTCTCGTACTGTATTCTTTGTGTAAGATGCCAATTCCGAAGATTTGTATCTTGCGACTATTGATCAGTACCATACAGTAGTACATCCCTTGTAAAGGAGAACTTCCACTTTTGAGTTTAACAGATTTTATAAATCATGTTCATGTTTTATCTTCGATGGCTAATGGTTGGTTGCATTAAAAAAAAAAAAAAAAAAAAAAAAAAAAAAAAAAAAAAAAAAAAAAAAAAAATCCCAGATACGCGAATCCCAAAACTTGTAGTAATTTTACAGGAGTTTTATTACTGAAGGTACTACATAAGGATCCTGAAAAGGAAAACATTATTTTCGTTCTGGCGTTTTTTATAATGGTTTTGTAAAAAAACATTCTCGGATCAATGTGCTCAATGTAATGGAATAAAAACAATAAATTAAACATAGTTGGAATGGTGAAATGTTTTTATTCTTTGCGATTTACTTTGAATAGAACCTCCTAAATCATGGAAGTCTTCTGGAACACGGTGGGATCATTCAGATAATTCTGTGTATGTGGCCTGTCATATAAAAAGGAGGAGGACATATGAATTCACAGTTTAGTTGTAAACAGCAGACATGCAGAACAGTTCACCAAATTTTTGGTCAAACAGTACCTGTAAGTTTCTTTGAGAAGTCTGCTGATTGAGTGAGTTGTAGGGTGTTTTGTGGAAAGGACTGAATTTGAAATGTTCTAACTGGGACCACAGCAGAGTGAAGTGTGCTGACTATCCGTTGAAGCGTGATATATATATATATGTACTGTAAAACTAGCAAATAAAATCCTATGCACTACGACTTAAGTGGGTCGTTTCACACCCACTACTTAAATGGTGTGACATGTGACACCTTTGTTGAACGGTGTGAACTTATTAGTAGTCTGTGATGTACAACGAGAGACCTGTTTGTTTCAAGAAAGTGATGACTGTTCTGCAAAGCGAGGACTCGAGTTGCAAACACTTGATCTGGAAAACATAGCAGATGACCCTTTGCAGGTTACATATTTAATATAGAAGAAAAATAAACTCATTAATAGAACAGTTATCATTGGCAACTTAATTAACAAGCTTGGGAAATGCATAATAAAAGCATTAGCAGAAACATCAGAATAAATTGCAACAAGAGCACATTGCAGAAGTGAAAGGACGTGTGGAGGCTTAGCCCATATCCGTTGATTATCTTTTTACGAATAGCATTACTTTTCTTACGCCTAGTACGCCTCTATAAAATTTCCCTTGGACTTAAATATTCTTCTTCATGAGCACTAACCGCTATCTGATGTAGCTGATTAATAATAATTAATCCCTTTAGTGAAAGCCTTGTTTTCAGCAGTTACTCCCTTAGCTTTTTTATTTTTATTTATCTGTCGATAGAATGGTTGATTTTTGGTAGAATTGACTCTACACCCGAAATTATTTATTTTTTATTTTTATTTTTTTGTCAACAACAACAAACTGATTTCTTGATTTTTTGTTTACAAAATGTACTGAACAGTTAGAATTTCTTATTGTTGTACAGTGGTTGCTCAAATTTTTCTTTTTTAAAAAAGTTACGTGCACTGTGTATACATTTCGTATATCGCTGGTACGAGCTATCGTTAAAACAAGAAGGTAATCATTGAACGCATGGTAATTTTGCTTATGATAAAAACTCCAAAGAAACATTGCGGTTGGTTGGTTGCATTAGAGTTTATCGTGCCTTTCATACCGAGGGTATATGAGACGTGAACTTACAATTTAACGTGGGATTAGAACCACATAAGCCCCTGCCGGGAAATGAACCTGGGTATTCTGTGTCGAAGACGCGTACACTAACCATATAAGAAACACTGCCTAAAGATGATGTTTGTTCATTAAAAGTGATTGCAAAAAACTAAATACTTTTTCATTAAAGATGAGACCAAGAGTAAGTGAAAGAAAGGAGTGAAGTTCTGGGTTTTGTCGGGGTTCTTGATCTTGTTGGAACTGCCATAATTCTAAGGAACTGTCTATAGACGCATTTCCCGAGAAGACAAAGATCCTTTTATGAGGCGCCCCTATAAACGCTCTTCTAATTCACGGTCGGCTGCGGCGTGGGTCTAGAGAAAAGGGGTTTAAGAAACATTGCTTCTCAGTCTCACTTGTTTTCTTTGTTTAAAAATAATGTGTGGAAACGCTAATTCCATAATTCCGAGAATTTTACTCGGCAGTTTCGGCCATTTGAGCTATGATTTTATTCACCACCTTAAGTTACTCACAATAACATAGAATCACTTTATAAACATATTTTGCACTTTCGTGGAAGGGTTCATAGTTGGAAGAAGATTTCGTTTAAGCAGGTTATTTATAGAAAAACATTCAGCTTGTTTCACGAACAAATTGCCGTATTTTTTTTTTTTTTTTTTTATAAACAACCTGTTTAACAAGAAATCTTCCGACTATGAACCCTTCCACTTGACGATTGAACTCTAACACTCTTTGAGAAACCTGTAGACACTACATAAGAACATGAGAATCTCCCTCAGGCTGTGCTTCTTCTTTTCTTGATGTAACTAATTAACTTCACATGCACAATCAAACTTATTTGTAAAAATTAAAGTAATAGTAGGGGAATGAATAAGGGAAAAGTTGCAACCCGCAGGCTTTCCTTTGCTACAAGTGGGAGTCATTGTTTTTATGTTCCTTAAAATTGGTTTTAACAGAAAATCGCGTTTGCCACCCGTCAATTCTTTGAAATCAATAGAAATCAAAGATGGCCTCCCAGGAGGGAAGTAAATTTACATTCCGTAGACTATTCTTCCCTACAAGTGGCAATCATTGTTTTTATGATTCTTAAAACTACTTTTAACAGAAAATCACGTTTGCCACCAATTAATTCCTTGAAGCCACCAGAAATCAAAGATGGCGGACAAGATGGCCGCCCAAAAGGGAAGTAAATTCACATCCCGTAGGCTTTTCTTTACTACAAGTGGTAATCATTGCTTTTATCATTATTAAAACTGGTTTTAACAGAAAATCGTGTTTGGGTCAATTCCTTGGAGTCACCAGAAATCCAAGATGGCCGCCCAAAACGGAAGTAAGTTCAAACTGGCATATGGCATCAAACGTCGTGTAGATTTTCATGCTTTTGCGGCTGTTGAATTAAAAAAAATATGTTGAAAATGTTATCAAGCATACATAATGTAAGGTATTTACGTGATTGGCAAGGATATCAAGAATATTAACACATATACAAGCGAAAAATGCGTTCAAATTTCAGTAAAGTAAAATTAGTACAATTAGTAAAAGTAAAGTAAAGTAAAACGGTATTTAGAAACATCAAATCTCAGCAATAGCTTGTATTCCAAATACAGTGTAACATATTTTGTTTAATACAAGAAATACTGTGACTTACGTTGTTTAGTCTTAACAATGTTTCAAGTTTTAAATTTCTAATATATTCGATATTCTAATATATTTAAATTTTTAATACGAAAACTGATGTAACAAGCGTTCTATTATATTTGAGTAGTTGTGATCGCACTTTAAATGCAGTTATGTGCCGTGCGGTTACTAAAGAGCATCCGACTTCTAAATCTCAATGGCATGAATAGTTTCCAAGGTGCAGCACATTACACATAAAAATATATATCCATAACAATATTTATCCAATACAATACCTCATTCTTTCTATATAATTAGACCATCAAGTACCTGTATTCCTGACTCATAACTAACTTAATATTATAACTTCACTATTTAAAAGAAATGAAAGGTTTACTTCACTTTAGTTATTTTCACAGTAATTGTGTTCAAATAATCTGAATACCAATCTTAACGAATATACCTTTAAAACGGTATGATTTTTCAATTTCTTATTGAATTCAGAGAGCACCAAACACTCTTCAATACTACGTATGATTAACAAACAATGTATCTTAAGAATAACTGCACCTACCGTATTAAAAAGACATCATAAGTAGAACTACAGAGTAAACAATATTTGAACCATGAACTAAACAATATTAAAAAGCCTCAGCTTAAACCTATTCCGCACATGGTGCACATTCATTCAAAAGCACAAGCAATTTTATATTCAGACTGGGATATAAACCAATATAGTATTAATAAACTGAAATATAATGAAAGGTTCACGTCTGAAGCAATTTTAAAAGTCTTCTTCATCACTTGTTTCGTCACTGTATTTCATAAATGGATTCAAGCACTTTCTTCCAAAACAAGAGCATCCTGGAATACAAGTCATTTCAGCTTTTTTGCAGGAACATGAACAGGGTGGATTGATTTAAATCAGTCTCATTTAAATCAAGATTTAAATCACTTGATTTTTTTAATAAAAATCGTTGATTTAAATCGAATTCCGAAATAAATTAATTTAAAGTGAAAATAAGTAAAATCCCGTTTCTGTTCTATTATTTCGATAATGGAAGTTAATAATCATAATACAAGAGACTCAAATGTACAGTATAGTATGAAAACAAGTGTCATGCAGAGGATGATTAGGGAAAATCCCGTTTTGAACAGGTAACGTAGTTATCCTGCCTTCTTTTCGTAACATTGGGTTTGGGTTTTAAAATCGTTAACTATTCCAACGGGGAAATCACCATTTAAGACGAAAATTCTTCTTTGTGCGTGTCTGTTTGTCTGTTCCTAGATAATAGAGCGTATTTAGAGGGGTCCTATCCCCTCTCCATTTTTTTTTTTTTATTTTATAACTTTAGGCGAAATTTATGTATTTCATGTCGCAAGCTAGTTCTGAGTTTTTAAAAATAGGACCCTGCCAAATATCAGTAACTTTTGTGAAAAAAAGTGTCATTTTGATAAACGTTGCTGTACTTTTTCCTTAATGCTTAACCTTTTAAATTATATCACCTATTTTTAGGTGATAGGGTAGAATCTTCATTATTCGATTAAAAAAGCACCAATAAGACTTTTTACTTCGTTTTCTTCAAGACTGGAGGCATTTTAGAACACGTTACATATGCTTTCACGCCTTTCCGTTGAGGCATAGTGTGTGATGATAAATTTAAAAAGATATTTTTTGTTATGCGTATTATTATTATTATTATTATTATTATTATTATTATTATTATTATTATTTGGCGGGTTACATTTTGCATTCAGAAGACTGAAATTTTGCACACTCGTTCAGTACACCCCTTAATAATTTTCAGATGTTTTCAGATCTCTGCGTGGAAACAGCGGGGTCCAGAGGGGCAAAATTGTTTTTAAAAAGGATTTTTTTTAACAAAAAGGATAATTTTCGTGATTTTCCCGCCTCAGATGGAGACATATGAATGGTACCGTTTGAAAGGCTGTTCTATTCTGAAGAAAATCATGTACGTACTATGCTCCTAGGATAAATAGGGATGTCTCAGGAAACTATTACCTGAGATCCTGTTTTATACGGGAATCTGGGGTATTTGGGGAATATTTTTCGCGGGCTTACTTTTGCACCTATAAAATTGAAATTTTGCACATTTACTCAGTGGACCCCTTAGTATTTTTCAGATTTGTTTCAGATCTCTGCCTTAAAACAGGGGGAGGGGTCCACAGAGGAAAAAAAAAAAAAGATTTTTAACAAAATATTCCTTTTTTCGTGATTTACCCGCCCCATACACATGATGGAGACATTTGAAGGGTACTGTTTGAAAATTTGTTTTATTCTGAAGAGAATAATTTACAAATCATGATCCTAGGATAAAAAGGGATGTCGGAGGAATTTTTTATATTACATCCGGGTCATCTGGAGCATTGTGGGAATGTTCTTAGCTCATTGTTAAATAGTTTCCTCACCCTTACTACTCAAGATAGAAGCTTGAAATTTTGTACACACATTTAGTACACCCCTTACTATTTCCCAGTTGATTTTGAGATATGTGCGTTAACACAGGGGAATCCAGAGGGGATCAATTTTTTTTAAAAGTGAAAAAAATGCCGATTACTCAAAATTTCACGCTTCAGGGACATGATAGGGAAATGTGAATGTTACCGTTTGTAAGGCTGTTCTATTCTAAGAGAGTGATGTATGTACCATGATCCTAGGATAAATAGGGATGATGCTGTAGATGCTTGACTGAAAGTCTATAATTTATCTTTAAAAAGAGCCATAATTTAAAAGGGTTAAGAAACATTGTTTGGGATTGATATAGGTTAACGATTTAAGATAATTCAAAATTCAACCCCAATACTTTCACTTGAATGGCATAATTAGCATTTAATACTAATTCCTAATGCTTGCTTTTTCTTCAATTCGCGACTTGTATTATACGAGGAGAAAGATTTGATTTAAATCAAAAAAATCAACAAAAATGATTTTTTTAAAAAAAATCATGATTTTTTCCCACCCTGAACATGAAGCATCACAGAACTTCTTAATGCATTTGCATATTGACATATGCAGGTGTTTTTTAGGGAAAGGATCTCTTGTCATGAAAATTGGTTTGAGAGCACCATCTTCTAACTTCCAACCATAGTCAGTAGGAGATGGTAAGCAAGGATTCTGCTCTGCAGCTTTAGCCCACACTAATGCTTGATACGAAGCACGTTGTACATGTAACATCAAGGCATCACTGGTCGGAGATAGCTTATTGAGTGGCTTACCTTGTTGAAATAGATGAACACGTAAGGCATCTACACTTGTAATAGGTGTGGATGAGCTATACAATTTACAAACAAATGTTTCAATATCATGGAAAATGATTGTACTAGTTAGTCCTATACTTTTTAACAAATCTGACTGTTTAATGAAAACTTTCCAAGCTGTTCTTTTCCCTATTGAATGGAATTGACTAATAGTATCACACCCTGTTATACTATGAAAGCCAAGCAGAAAATTCTTTATTGGATCTCACAACTTAAGAACGATGTCATGTATATTAATATATCTAATTGGATTACTTCGCTGCATCCACACATTTGGAGAAAGATCATGCCATATCAAAAGGACAAGAACATCAGTGTCATCAGACTGGATAACTATTGTCGAATAACCTCTGTGTAGTGCATGTGAACTATGCAAAATAATGCGAGTGTTAGCTTCTTGTTGTTGGCAACAAAGCGTAGATACATCTTGGCTGTGTGAATGTAAAGCGTCACCTTTTGGCAGTCCACCAATAACAAACTCTAAATCAGGCTTATTTGTAGCATTAGAAATGAATTGCTCAGCCAGGAATATAATTAGATTTGTTTTATTTTCAGAGTCATTGATAAATCGCTTCCATTTTTTAGGTAAAGGCGTATTTCTATCTTGAATGAGGCGTCTAATACTTCCAACCTTGGGCATAGTTGATCGTCTTATTCTTGATGCATCTTTTGCAGTAGGTGTATCGGGATATCTGTCAAATACAATATCAATTCTTCTGAAACGTGTGTTCTTGGTCTGAAATATGTATCTGCTAAGTCCCCAAATGCTGCAGCATCCTTTGATTTTCCAAGTCGATGTACGAGAGACATGCCACCTACTATTAAAGCGCAGTGTTCATTGCTTGAAGCAGTCCAATCAGTGTGGTTTTCTTCTGTCAGGATGTGAAAAGTGGGGCTTTGTCTTCTGAATTAAGTGGGCCATCAGGTCTTGAAATTGCTGGTGGACTATTAGTGAGTTCGTATGTGAAGATGTCCTTTATGTCTACTGATCTTCCTGAACATACTGCTGCAAGAAGTCTCTGTTGAATCATCATGTCATTTTTGTGATTAGTTCTTCCTTTAACTTGTTGGTTTAAGATGATATTTTTAAAGGTCACCATGTTCAATTTTTTTATTGGAGCAGATCTACAGTAGCATCTGGACCAAACCTTTCATGTATAAAAGTGTCTGTTATCTCTCCGCCTATTTCTCGTGCCTTTATTAACTTTTCTGCGTGTTCTTTGGGTAATACATCACCAGTTGAGATAGAAATTAATGATTCTTCTGGACAGCTGAATATATGAAGTCTCTCAAACTGTTCTTGCAGACGCTGCACATCTTCAGCATCCTTTCTTAGTTTTCCCGTGTATAGTTCATTATGACTATTTTCTGAATGCGTTCGCACTCCAAGGTCTTTTGCCATGTCACATAATATCCGTCTTTCATTGTATGTTAGCTCCCACCTCTGTCGAGCACACTCTCAAGTACTTATGTTGATAAGTCCTCCAGATATTTTACAAATTTTGTTCACATGTTCAATTCCTTGGTCAGACGGTATTCTGACAAATGGTTTGTCTGTAGTTTTAATGGCACAGTTTCCTCTTAGAAGCAGTTCATGAACAGCAGGAAATTCTTGCTCCATATTTTCCATATCTATTACATAAGCAGATCCCCACCGTACGTAATTGACATGGCCATGAAATGCCATTATCTTTAACATTTCCTTGAAATATGTAATATGTTCCGTCCATCGTCCTTCTCGTGATGATCTAATAAAGTTCAATAGAATGCCAATGAGCTCTATGTAAAGAATCCAATACTTGAAAGTACAGTTTGATGAGTTTTCCTCAATGAATTCCAGGAGCAAGTGCTTAATATCTTGTAGAAAGGAAGGGAATCCCTCAACTTCAATGCGAGCTTGCATAAAATCTCTGCTCTCAAAGTTTTTACAGATACGTTGTACATTCTCATCAATTATTTGTAGCTCATTTTCGTGATTCTTAAAGGAAATCCATTTTCTGAATGATGTCATTAAAGCTCTCCATACAGCTTCAAAAGTTATTTTATGCAGTCGCAAACAACGATTGTAGTGCTTTCCCTTCAACACAAAAGAAGCTGTTGTTTCTGACACTATACCAGCCTCAACCATCAGTCTTCAAGACCTGAGCTGGAATAGTGCTCCCCAATGGCAGTCAAATAAACCAGTATCGAATGAAAGCTACCTAGTAAAGGAACAACATTTTTGTTTCATCTGATAGGAGCTACATCAATATTTTTACTTTCGAGTAAAGAGCTCATCAAAGGTTATCACAACATCATTTTGGTTTAGTTTCTCAGAGATCATCTTACACCTGATAATGACAGTTCATAATGTGTCATATTCGTGCGCTGGATTAGGAATTATTGGGCAGTACCCTATAGTAGTTCTGGGGTGTTCATCTTCTGCAATACACTGGTTAAATGCTGTCCATGATGGCACTACGTTCTTCACATCATTTTCCGTGTATGATCGACTAAATAGCCAAGCCAAGTCCTGATTTGGTGAAAACACTAATATGGATTCTTTAACAGAAAAATTAATGCGTTTCTTTGGAACTGTGTACTTTTTTTGATTTTGAAAATGTACATGGTATGAGTTTGTTAAAGTCTCCAGGCACATTTTTCAAAATGCTGTTTTTTCCTAGTGGCAAGGACGAAGAGACAACATTAGGTGGACCTTCTTGATATGCAACAATTTGTGTGGCATAAAATGTTTCTCTTCCATCTAATGTGTCCTCTAAAATGTCAATATTATCTGCTGCATAATGGATAAACCGGTTTGGTACAAGATTTTCAGGAATCACTACATTATTTTCTAAAAACCTGTTCACAGTTTTTTCTGTAATAGTAGTGTCAATACGTCGAATTACATCATAAGAAACACAACTTCCAGCAACATGTAATGTGTTAATTAGTTGCTTTGATCTGCTAGCTTGATGAACAAGTAGCCCGGTGCTAATATGTTTTGGAGTTAACATTTTTCCCTTTGGAAGCCGCATAAAGAATATCTTCACCCAGTAAAACAATTTGTCTGTCAATTTTGGTTGTGGGAGGTTCACCTTCAAAAACTTTATCGTCATCATCATCTTTATCAGATAGAAGAATCCGGAGAAACGTATATAAACTTCCAGGTAAACACTGGCGTTCAGCATTTAAAGTTAATTGATTGCAGTCCTCAATTCCAGGAATAAATTGAAGGTCTGATCGGATTTTTTTTCCAGCATAAAATATGTTTTTAGTATCAGAAATAATTTCTTAGAAATTCATCCTTGACCTATCTTGAGCCATGACAACTTCTACAGCTTCGATTGTACTTAATTTTCTTGGGAAGACGAGCAGAGGGAGGTTTCTGCATATCTGTTTTTGAAACTGTATATTGTTTCCAAAATATTCGGATAGCATTTTCTTAATATCTTTGTTACTAACCGTCACAGAAACCCCAGTTTTTTCTTTCGTCGGTTGACTATATCTGCATGCTATATCAGCATGCTATAAATGTTTCCAACATGAAATCCTCGTTCCAGCTCAGTAACTACCTCAGAGAATATAGGGTTTGCATGAGTACCATCTGTGGAGTACCAGTGGTTTCCACAGTATTTTTCAGTTTAATTGATCTCTCTTCATTCCTTCGATAGCTTGGATGATAATGTGCCTCCACTGTAATCAAGTCTTCTGTACCTATTCGACATTGAAGTGGTTCATTGGCGTCTGCAAGTCTGCGAATAGTAGAAGCACATTCAAATCTTAAAACTTGAGATAGTCTTTTGCCATCTTCTCTTTTCTAACAGAAAATACAAAGCTGCCAATTAACTTTCGGAACTAATGATCGCATAGAAGCTTTTACAGGCTGAAAAATCTCTTTACTTGTAGTGGGAAGACTATCATCTTGACTCTACTTCCGCCTTTCTTATATTCATCTTTTGTTGTTTCTTCATCAACCGATTAATATGGCCTTAGTGTGTGAACTGACTGTAGCATTTTTTATGCCAGAATGTGTTCTCATGTGAAGTTAGTCTAACAATACGTCTTTCTAGATGTACCATACAGTCTTTAAATTCAGAATCAACAGATGATAATGTTTTTCTTTCTCTAAATATTCCTTCACTTTATTTACACCAGGTAATGTTGCTTTCATTATATCATTTTTATTGTTACTACTATCACATATGAGGCACAAAACAGGAGTATCTTCTTCAAAACGAGGTTTCTTGTTAGGATGAAAAATTGTTGCCACAGGCTCCATTATGTAGGGTTTACTATAGCTCCAATCTAATTACCATCATAAGAAGAAACAGAACCTGGATTAAAAAAAAAATTAAAAAAAACAGAATAAGAAACACTTAGAAAGTTTAAATTATGGGAAAAAATTCTTTCTTACAGAAATCTGTATATAAATATGTAAACTTTTCCACAAACAGAACTTCATTCATCTTAAATGACACTATACTATTCTACATGAATGTTCTTTTAGCTTACAGTAATTTTATTATTTGCCACATTTCGCTATGTCTTTCTGTGTTCATCTGGTGGTATTTCTGATATCATTTTTTAATTCTACGACCACGAAAACATACCAATCGATACCAAACTTCATATCACACGACTACTAAATTTGTTTTGTTTTCGGACCTCCATCTTGTCCGCCATCTTGAATTTTTGGCGACTCCATGAAATTGACGGGTGGCAAACACTATTTTCTACTTACTATCATGAGAACATCGAGATTGATCGAAATTTTTATAATTTCGAAGATTATACATTTTATTATTAAATATAATGTCACCCGGAAAAATACCAAAGTGTGAAAAGTAAGTTATTATTGGTTTGGTTAAAAACAGGAAGAAGGACACCAGGAAACTGAATAATACCCATACGACAAAACAATTTCTTCAGTGAAAGTGTAAAAGATGTGTTTTCTATGCATACGTCACAAAACTATTATTTCATAGTCTAGAATGTACTGGCCCGGAAGAACATGAGAAAGAAAAATAACAAATGAGGCAAATATAAAAACTCCTGGTTTCTAAACCAGGGTGTTCAGTTTTGGATGCAGCCTCGTTCAGTCACGTTCAGTCCTAGATCGAGTCTCGGTCGGTCTTGGCTCGCATCTGAAAACGCGGTTTAGTCTCGTCTCGAGTATACGTGAAAGTCTCGTATTAACGATTCTTGGTTAAGTCAACAGTATTGATGGACCAGAACATGTAAGTTGTGTATTTTATGGTTTTTCTTAATTTTACACATCAGTATGGTCAGGCAATGCAATTCTCACAGTCCTCGTAACCGTAGGTTATGATAAACCCGAGTAGTAGTATAATAGCAGTAACAATCATAATAGTAATAGCGGTATTCTATTGTAATGCTATGCACTCTTGATTTGTTTGTCAATCCATGTATTGCTGATGGATAATCACGTCTGTTATTTAGATCATTGAGATAATGCTAATAATCTATTCACAAGTGGGTGACACACATATTAATCCGTCATCATTATCGGGTCTAGAATAGCCCTGTAAGAGTCACACCCACATCTTGCATAGATAAGCTCACATAATAAAATGAGATAGCAAAAGGTAGATTACTGAGTAGTCATTGTTTCTCATAAATAACTATAACCCCATTCTCCTACGTCAGGTTGAGTGAGTATTAGTATTCACATAGTAAGTAAATACTATATGACCGAGGTAAGCACGAGTGAGTGATAGATATGGATGAATAGGTACTGAATAACCTTAATCATCAAGATAATTACCAATATAAATCATCACAATATCAGTGATATAATTGTGATATTATCTGTGATATGGCTCCCCGAAATGAATAAGAGGACTTATGATTGTACTGCCTAAGCATAATTATGTGTAATGCATAAACCTTATTTCTATGAGTAGTGTTGGTTACTTAAACTTGTGATTCACTCTCAGTGCAATTTTCATATTTCATTTTGCTACTTTCTCTAGTTAACTACGGCTAATACTCGATCACAAAGTAGGTCTAATAGTGCAACACCGGTTTCCATGATCCTTCCCCCTGTCTCCTTAGATGTATTTTCCGATGGACCGTCTGAAAGTGTTGACAGATTTTTGGCAAATTTTGAACGTTTGGCCGAGATCAACGCGTGGACACCCGATCGGATTAAAGCTATCTTTCCCACATGCTTAAGTGGACCGCCTTTGTATTGGTACAATCCGCGGCAAAAAACCTGCAACATGAGGATGTAAGTTTGTTGTGAAACTACGCCTAACAGCACAGGGAATGAGCATAACGTCTAAGTGGAATGAATCACGCCAGGATAAATCTCAGCCTCTTCCAGTGCACACTTAGTTTGGAGCAAAAGACTTTGTCATTTCACAATAAACTTATATGCTCATGTTGCAGGTTTTTTGCCGCGGATTGTACAAGACACAGGAAGAGTCTTTACGTAACAAAGACTGGGCGGGTTTGAAAGCAGCGTTTGAGGAGCAATTTGGGTCTTGTCAGATACCATTAACAGCACTTAATGCCTACAGATCGCGAGTTCAAGCCTTGGGCGAACCACTAACGCACTACTTATTTGAGAAGAAGTTCTTGGCAGATAAGTACAATCCCACCCTTCCCTTTAAAGATTTTATGGCAGATGCTGTTATTGCTATGCTTCCCCAACACATGCATTATTTTTCTCAAAAGACGTTCGCGAATTTTGAGGCATTAATTAAGGAAGCATTTACCAGGCTGAAGGCTGACACCAGCGCATTGCGGAACATCAGCGGGTCGTGTCATGTGACCCTCAGCTTCCCCCAGTGGCCCCGCAAGCTACTGCCAACCCCACTGTATATTCTACTCCCCAGGTTAGGCAAGCAGACCCATACGCCGAAATAATGGACAAGCTGGACAAGTTACAGCTCCAGTTCAATTCCCATAAGGCTCATGTACACTTTGCAGAAACTTCATCCAGACCCCCCACCCCCCGCGCAACTTCTCCTGCTCCGTCCTATCAACAGGATTACCGCAGAAGCGAGGAAGCATGTACCAATTGTGCTAAGTGTAATTATCGGCACGATAAGCCTCCTGCGCCAAAAACTAAACAGGGCAACAAGAACAAGGAATCGAACTCGGCCCAGCAGGCCAAAGTAAAGAACCAGAAGAAGAAGAAGAAGAAGCAAAATAATACATTTCCAAAAGGCAATGATAATTACCACGCGTATTATGGGCAATTTCCGCCGGCATACCCTCAGTATGCCCCGCCATATCCGTATTACGGATACCCCCCACCGACTCCTTACGCTTTCCCACCCCATCCCTCTCCCCCGATAGCCCAACCACCTAAACCGTTCGAACCTGTTCCCGATCCAAAAAACTGAATTTGCCTCAGGAGCCTTCAGCTCCTGAGCCAGCCCCTTCAAGTCAATCTCAACCGCCAGTCCCTAACCATGATACCTTATCTCCTACCATTCTCACCCTACCACTACAGTCTGAAGGCCAATTATTCTACGTTCAGGGTTCGATAGGGAACGTAAAACGCCGTTTTCTGATTGATACCGGAGCAGAGAGTTCCCTGTTACCGTGGACAGCCTTACCACGCAATGTGACTGTATTTAAGATGGAAACAAATCTGTATGGTGTAAGCGAGAAACCGTTATCGCTTAAGTATGCAGCATACATTAAGATTAATTTGGCCGGAAAATCATTTACGGTTTTATTTAGGCTTATTCCAATTCCTAAATTTCCTATTATTTTGGCTAATAATTTTTTGAAAACTCATCAAGCCGTAATTGAATATCAGAATAATACACTCACATTACGTCATTTTGGCTGTCGTCCAAATTCGGATCAGAATATACCCGTAGGCTCTACTCAATTGCCTCCTGCAGTTGCTTCGAAAGTGCAGACAAATCAACACTTTACGTTGGTTTGTAAACAAACCACAACCGTCCCTCCACGCTCTGTTGTTTTCATTCCACTTGATATACCGTTAGGTGTCAATTTTAGTGCTGTTCACATACATACACCTATCAACAGCAACCTACAACGCTGCTTTATTGCTCACACAGTAGCTAGTACAGACAACATAGCGGTTCCCGTTGTAAATCTGGCTTCCAAGCCCAAACACTTTCACAAGGGAACGCCTTTGGCTATTGCGTCTGTTCTACCAGACATTCCTGAGTCGCTACATGTAAACACAGTACGTAAGTTGTTTACACCGACTGCTGAGCATGCACAACAGAAAACAAAAGAACGGCTTGCGAAAATTGGTCACCTTATTGATTCACAACAATTCAAAATTAACAAAGAGTTGAGTAATGAACAGCAACAGAAATTAAGGGATGTGCTTACTAAATATGCCAGTGTTTTCAAATGGTCTGACACTGATTTTTCCCATATAGATGCATATGAAGCCACTCTTGACTTAAAATCTAGAGAGCCCTTTCGATCCCCAATGTTTACGGTGCCACACCGATTACGGCCTAGGGCAAAACAACAAGTACTGAAATTATTAGAGATGGGCATTATTGAATTAAGCAATTCAGCAACTCGGAATAATATTCTAGTAGTTCCAAAACCTAATTCTGACGATCTGCGTATTTGTTTGGATTTACGTAGACTCAATCTTGCCTGCCATCCAATCCGGGATTCCCCAGCCAATATGGCGGACGTTATTGAGAAGCTAGCAGACGCTACGTACTACTGCTGTTTTGATTTATCGCAGTCCTTCTTTCAGATCCCCTTAGACCCTGAGGACCGTCCTTTTACTGCATTTTCCGTACCGTCCCTAAATCTTAAGCATTCCATGTACCAACTGACAGCCATGCCCATGGGGCATGTTAACAGCACGATTATGCTCCAACGCATTTTGCGTGACATTTTTGAAAACGTGGATCCCAACCACCTTACTATGTATGTGGATGACCTTTATTTAGGGGCGCGCACGTTTGAAGAACTGTTGGTAAGTCTAGAGAAAGTACTAGCTACTGCACAACGTTACTCGGTTTTGTTCAATCTCAAAAAATCAATGTTTGGCGTGACAACGCTAAAGTGTCTTGGCTTTATAATTCGAGCAGGTCATATTCAACCAGACCCAGCTAAGATTGAGGCTATTTTGAGCATCCCCAAGCCCCAAACTGTCAAGCAATTACGGTCTTGGTTTGCCTCGGTGAATTTCTTTCGAACTTTTTTTGCCAATATCTCATTGAACCTAGCACCGCTTTATCAAGCTCTAAAAGGATCTCCGAAGAAATTGGTGTGGACAGATGAATGCGAGAGTGCATTCCAACAAATGCGCCAGGCTCTAACTAACCCACCCCTTCTTCAGATATATTCAACCCAAGATACGGAGCATGCCCTGGTGGTGGACTCCAGCTTAATTGGCGTCGGAGCCTGTTTTTTACAGAAACGCGCCTCTGATGCCGACTGGCACCCGGTGCAGTTTACATCATCCCGTCATCCGCCAAGGAAGACGCCCCCACCCATCTATGAGCTTGAATTATATGCGGTCTATTTTGGGCTAAAAAAATTCTATAAATATTTAATTGGACAGGAATTCATTATTTACACCGACTCACTAGCGGTCACAGCCATGAAAACCTCGAATCACCTTAGTCCCAAACTACTGAGGTGGCGAGATTTCTTTAGCACATTCTCTTTTAATATCAAACATTTGACCGGAAGCAAGAACGGATTGGCAGACATGATGAGTAGGAACCCACTCCCGGTTACGCAGGAAACGATAGCGGAAGAAACCCCGCATGAGTACCAAATGCTGGCTCTCGACAAACGAGTTGATGTAGGTGAACTACAGCGCCAGGACTCATTTCTAGGGAAGATTATACGCGCCTTACAAACTGAAGATACTTCTCAGCGCCAATATAACCAATGGAAAAAGCAATTCACGATTTCGAATGGTATCCTGTATAGGAAGATCAAGGCCATACCTAACGACAGACTAGTACTCTGCGTTCCTAACAGATTACGGGATTCGATCTTTGATGAACTACACACGCATTCATTAACCCACCCGGGATTTACCAAATTACATCTGCTAGTTAAATCAAAGTATTACTTTCCGCAGATGAAACAATGGCTATATCGGAAATTAGCCAGGTGTCACGAATGCTCTCTATTTAAAAGATCGTATAAACCGTCTGTCGAAACAGTGCAACAACTACCCCACGACACCATCTTCAAGTGCTTTTCCATTGACTTGGCCGGGAAGTTAATCGCTTCCGAACCAGATCAATATCAGTACTTCTATTTGGCGACAGACCATGCCAGTGGGTTTGTTATTACTGCACCTGTAAGATCCCCAACGTCAGAAGCTTTCATTAGTTTCTTTATGGACCATATAGTGACGCCCTACTCCTGTCCATCTCTCCTTTTTATGGACAAACAAACATCCCACACGTCCACGAAAACGCGGCAATTCTTAGCAAGTATGGGGGTAGAAGTTCGTTACGCCCTCCCCCACCATCATCAAACTTTGGGGCACGCTGAGAATCGAATCGGAGCCATCCAGAATGCATTGCGTTTCCTTACCAAGGAACAACACGCACGATGGCCGGACTTTCTACAGACCGCCACTGCTAGTGTAAATAAGACACCCCTCACGGAACTTCGCGTCAGTCCCTTCTCGATCTTGTTTGGTATCGAACCTGCGTTCATTATTGATCGTGTGCTTAATGCACCCGACCAAGAACTAAGCAATCACGAGAGGCTAACTCTTGCACGGGAAACGCGGGACTACGTGTTATACCGAAGGAATCAAATATTTGAACGACAACGCGAAAAATTGCATTCTAAGAAGCAACCGACAGAGTTTCTTCCTGGATCTAAAGTCGTTGTGCGACGCCTATATGCCAAACCCGGTGATTGCAGGAGTATTCAACAACTATTTGATGGCCCCTTTGAAATTCACAGCCGCCTAGATGGTAATTCATATATGGTCTTAATGAATGGTCAACAGGTTCCAATAGCAAAATCACGTCTGAAATTGTATATACCGGATGAAAGTCCGAGTCCCGAATTTCAGACGAAGTACAGACAATATCTGTAACCACATTCATTGGTAGCAGAGTACTCGTGTAGCATTCCATATATAAATGCACCATATATATATATGCTCAAACGCCCGACTTTGTCTCTTGTTTTCACATATATCATACCCTGCCTTAGCATCCTGAGGTTCCGCAAACCCCACCTACCCGTGTCTACCCCTCTCCCTCCGCCACTATCTAGTGCCGTAGTTCCCCCCAAGCCCCTCCCATGTGGGTTATTCGTAGACGAAAACGGGGCAAATGACTATCTCCAGCCATTGCATGCACATTTCTACACTTATACATAATGACTGCTTGGTCCACGCCAGCGTGCATACGCGTAGCAGCCATATTAGTTTTCTAATCCATGTGTAATTGATTTCATTTTCGTCACTACTTCATGAACCAGCTTGTTATTGAGTGTTACTTGCCTACTTAGGTTCTTATACCTAATGCGGACACGTCTCAGTGTATATGCAGCTTGTGCAGCTATTCGTTCTACGAGTAATCCTACACGCTTCGTAGACTACCGTATGTTACCCTCCTCTTTCCCTTTCAGAGACAACTGATCTTACGTACACATATATGATGCATTTATTCATACAAGGAATAACTTATTTAGACTTCCATACGTTATATTATTTACTTTTGTTCTTAATTGTATGCAAAACTTAGGCATATACCCACGGATTTCCGTAAGTTCATCACGGTACTTCACAATTGGACCACGCTTCATGTCATCCCATGATGCATTTTCCAACATAACAACTGTTTACAGAACGAGTTTGTTCATTGTAAAAGCTTTGATTGTGAAAAAGCAATAGATAATTCAAGGGAGACATGCGCCCCCTTGAATTCTAAGGGCTTTGGTTCCCCCCGAATTGTACGAGTGCACCAATTACATTGGTCCCCCTAAGATTATAAGGGCTCTGGTCCCCCTGGCATCTCGAGGGAATACCCACCACATTGACCCCCAAAATGGTCAACATAATAGTTACAGTATCTAATATACTTCATCCTCCTCACATTTCCCTCGCTCCGATCAACATTTGAGTAATTCCTATGCGAAAGTAACTACAAACAAATACAAAATTCTCTAACCAATATTTTGGATCTTTTCTCGGCGAACAACACGTAATCGCATAAAATACTATACGGTTACACGGGACATTCATTCATTTGATTAACATGAACCCCCCCCCCCGAAAAAAAATATATATACTACACTGTTACGCATAACAACGATATATATTCCATTAGGTTTCTTACACATAATTTCCGTGTAGTTCAAAAACCCCTTTAGGCAACAAATGCATTTCTTTCGGAAGAAGGAGAAAGATTTAGATAGACTTCAGCATAGGCTGAGTTTCTGGGTTTACACAAAAAACAAAAACAAAATATAAAATATCCCCAGGAAAATACAACATAGGTTGTATGTAGCCCTATTCCCAGACCCACCCATTTCTTCTTTCGCTCTAAGCAAAAAAATAAAAAAAAAGAGAGAGAGAACGTCTCATAAATAGATACGGCAATAAGTAAGCTCATTCCCGTGGCAATAAACTTACATTCCTTGCCTTTCACCCCACTGAATGCATTTGTTCCCACGTTTTCCCGAAACACATTTTCGTGTGTACAAACACAACACACGAATCCATATACAAACACATAAAAGAATATCTTTCTCGTCGCGCCCAACCGAAGTGTGAGTTAATAGTACCTTAGTACTCACCAAGCCACCCGCTTCGAGCATCTTTACCACAATGTGCACAGCACATAACAGACTAATCCTTTTAATGAACGACCCCGTTTGATTTGCATAGCTTGGGAAATACTTTCACTCAGGGTTTCCCCCTCCTTCCTGATCTCTTACGGTCGTAGTCAGGAGCCTCCCAATGCAAGTGCATTCGCACGCATCAGTGAATCCTGCGCCAGTCAGGTGGCTATCCTGCCAAGAAGGAATTCCCACCGTGACCTTCACCAGGTCAACGAATTCTTCTGTACTAAAATTAACTGTGTTAGGACCCCCAACTGCCCCAACTCGTACAGCTAACTCTTGGGAAGTAAACTATTGCATGCCATAAGGCAAGACATTAAAAAAAAAAAAAAATAGAACTAGAATTTGCATTTCGTTTTAATAGTTCAATTGTAGACTACCTGTAAGACGAGTTCGTTTTCTCCCTTTCAGGTGGCTCGTCTCTGTTTTTGGCCTTATTGCAGTACATCCCGTGAGGGCCCAACCCCCCTTCGATATGGTAACTCTGGTTACAATTATCGGTGCCGTGGGTACTGTAGGATGTGTGATATCCATTATCTTTTGCCTCTGTTGGTGTCGATATGGCAGACCCAAACAACGTTCCAGATTCTATAACTCGAATATTACATCACAGTTCACGCATCCTCGCCTAAGTGCTTCTTCCACTCACAACAATGGGGAAGACCCCCTTCTGTTAACACGTTTGGAAGGACACCGTGCACCAACACCTTCGCCACACGATCTTGCACCTGATTCCTGTACCACTCCATCCAGACCTGCGTCTCCTTCTATGGATTCATTGCTTAGCCCGAGATATTTCTCACAAACACCATTGTAAATATTCCCTATTATTAGTTGGTGATGGTATTTTCTATTCGTCTTATCCTTCCAAAAAAAAAAAAAAAAAAAAAAAAAATAAATAAATAAAAACCGTATGCTATCTCCCTTTTCCTGATCACATTCTCTTATGCCTATTAACCTTTTGTTCCCCTTCCTTTAACCCTTTCTGCCTACATTAACGTTTACCTTCATGGCAGATTGCACTGAAAGGGAATTACAGGTGCATCTTGGATGCACATTATTTTCCAAAGGCTAAGGTTTGTGCATAACGGAAAAACCAGTGGAATATACAACATTCCCCTGATATTTATGTATCTATGTATTTACTTTATTTAGTTGATTTATTTATTTTGTTATATATATATATATATATATATATATATATATATATATATTGTGTTTATATTGTTCATATCTGTAACATGAATATAATGATTAACGGGAGTGATAATCCATTGCCTGCCATACGAGTCAGACAATCCTTTTTCTACAATGTTTAACGGTAAATTGATATGCAACTTTTAACGCTTTACTCCTCTGGATCCCATCGATACATTTAATTATAGGTTTTTCGTCCTTCTTGGACATACACTTTAGATGTATTAGTCACTGTACTAAAGGTGTTAACGCTGTATTTACACCGCTATTACAACCTTATGCCTCATTAGCCACCCTTGGTAGCGATCGCTAGTTAATGTTATTCTTCTTCCCTATGTCCCTGCACCAAGCATTCTAGGCATGAAACTGACGTTGCATCCAGTATATAGGAAGTGTGCTTCAAGAGTTTCACGACACATAGTGTTTTCCAGTGCCTTGCTGAACTCCTTATACGGGGTGACCATCGAACTTTGATCGAAATTCACAACTTTGGGCATCCATTACAGGATTGCTCAGTATTATTTTTTTTAAGTGGGGGAATATCACGAGAACATCGAGATTGATCGAAATTTTTATAATTTCGAAGATTATACATTTTATTATTAAATATAATGTCACCCGGAAAAATACCAAAGTGTGAAAAATAAGTTATTATTGGTTTGGTTAAAAACAGGAAGAAGGACACCAGGAAACTGAATAATACCCATACGACAAAACAATTTCTTCAGTGAAAGTGTAAAAGATGTGTTTTCTATGCATACGTCACAAAACTATTATTTCATAGTCTAGAATGTACTGGCCCGGAAGGACATGAGAGAGAAAAATAACAAATGAGGCAAATATAAAAACTCCTGGTTTCTAAACCAGGGTGTTCAGTTTTGGATGCAGCCTCGTTCAGTCACGTTCAGTCCTAGATCGAGTCTCGGTCGGTCTTGGCTCGCATCTGAAAACGCGGTTTAGTCTCGTCTCGAGTATACGTGAAAGTCTCGTATTAACGATTCTTGGTTAAGTCAACAGTATTGATGGACCAGAACATGTAAGTTGTGTATTTTATGGTTTTTCTTAATTTTACACATCAGTATGGTCAGGCAATGCAATTCTCACAGTCCTCGTAACCGTAGGTTATGATAAACCCGAGTAGTAGTATAATAACAGTAACAATCATAATAGTAATAGCGGTATTCTATTGTAATGCTATGCACTCTTGATTTGTTTGTCAATCCATGTATTGCTGATGGATAATCACGTCTGTTATTTAGAACATTGAGATAATGCTAATAATCTATTCACAAGTGGGTGACACACATATTAATCCGTCATCATTATCGGGTCTAGAATAGCCCTGTAAGAGTCACACCCACATCTTGCATAGATAAGCTCACATAATAAAATGAGATAGCAAAAGGTAGATTACTGAGTAGTCATTGTTTCTCATAAATAACTATAACCCCATTCTCCTACGTCAGGTTGAGTGAGTATTAGTATTCACATAGTAAGTAAATACTATATGACCGAGGTAAGCACGAGTAAGTGATAGATATGGATGAATAGGTACTGAATAACCTTAATCATCAAGATAATTACCAATATAAATCATCACAATATCAGTGATATAATTGCGATATTATCTGTGATATTACATAGATTATGAGAAATAGAAAAACAATAGTTGCCGCTTGTAGTACAGAAAAGCCTACGGGTTGCTTTTCTAAGCCTTGTTTGTGAAAAATTTTACCCTACTATAATAGTGTTACAGGCACAAACAACAGGAAATGAAATGAAATATTTGAGTATGTCCCACGGTTATGCCGGCTAGGCTAAATGAGACGGTGATAATGAGAAATGAATGAAATGGTGGAATGAAGAAAGTGGGAGGAAACGAGAGAACACTGAGGAAACCCACGCACTCCTCGGGGTCCGGGGGGTGCGGGGTCCACCACAAAGTTCACTTGACGGCAGCTGGGATCGAACCCGGGACCCCATGTACCAGAGGTGAACGCTCTACCACTGAGCCACCGCGGCCTCGCACAGTCAACGGAATTAGTGTTTTTACTTATACTTCAATAAGTATAATTAAAATGCGTGAATTTCAGAAATAGTTATTATTTGATCGTTTTTTTTTTAATTTCACTACTAATAATGTAGTTAGTCGAAGAAGAGTGTTACTACCGCATTAATTGGACCACCTTCAACATTCTTTAAAATTCAGAATTTGAGGTACTCTCTTTTTAATCATTATGTTCCTTTATATGAAATGAAAACGGAATGATAGTTGAAAAAGAAAGAAAAAGCACATATAGGTAAGTTAATGATTGAAATTCTGTATTTCACTAAACCTATAATATTACGTCCCACTTCCATATTTTACAGATTATGTTACCGACGTCTATGGAACTTGCTTACTAGTACTGAGTGTATTCTTAAATTCTTGATCGAGACAATAACTTTTTGCGGAAGCGTTCAGAGTTAGTTAATTTTAGGGTGAGTGCTTTTTAATGAACCTACCTCGTGTTTATAATAGGGTTTATTCTATCGTTACTCCTAATTACTTTACCCTAGCTTTATTCAACATACGTCCTTTGTTTAGCTTTCCAGAATACCACTATAAACAATCTATATGATTACGTGGTAGTACTGGTGTCACTTTATCTTACTCTTCTCACTTAGACCCTCTTTGAATACCGTAGCGTAATCTTCTTGTAGAACATTAAAAAATATTTTCTCCTACATGATAAAAAGAATGTAATGGTTAGGAGTTTCTTCTCTAGTTAACGATTTTCCTGTACGGAGTGTTGGAAGTTACAAACTTTCGCTAACACTTATATAGTGTATCTGAATTTTATCTTTTTTTTTCACTGATATTTCATTTCCTCTGTCTAAATAGAATGCTTGTGTTACTGTAGGGACTTACTGTTCTTTTAAGCAGCTACTTGTTATAATAGTGTGCAGGTTTGGAATGTCCTTCAATTAGCTCAGATATTGACTTATAATTTACTCAGAATTAAAAAAAAAAAAAAAAAAAAAAAAAGCCAACGAAAGGAATGTAAATGGAAATAACTGAACTTACACGCAACTTGTATTGTTGAAGGTTATGCTTCAATGCGTATGTAAGACTCAACAATTTCAAATGATAAAATAGCGATGCAGAAGGTAAAAGGATTTAACTTTTAGGATAAGATACGAGCACTTGCCTTAATTATCCTTTGTTCTCGATGATGCTGTCGTTGTTTCAATTAATGAAGAGACTCTCCGAAGTTGCTGCGTAACCCCCTGGCGAAGAAGCAATGGGACTAATGATGATGGATTTTATATTCCGTCAAATCTGCCAGGGACGGTGAATTGATTGTTGTATCTCAGCTCGATGATGAATATGGATGGTGGTCTGGACTTCCTTCATGGGCTGCTTCTGCGGGGATGAACTCTCAGATTCCAAGTTCCCAACGGCCTGAAGACGATCTTAGCCTCCAATAGTGGTTTCTTGTTCACTCTACTTCCAACAACACAATCCGTCAGGAGAAGTGTGCTCCAATAGTTTTGATTGGAGAGAACGATGACGTTTTATATCATTTAACCGGAAGACTCGTGCAATGCAAACGAATGTGGCGTGATGGTTGAAGAAATACTATCTATTGTTTATTGGCTTTCCTGACAAATAATGAAATGAACATAATGATTTTCAGATACGTGTTTGGCAATGTACAGTTGAGATAAAATGTTCTTTAAAGTTAAATTAATAAATTGAGTGATATTTAGAAAAGGCTTTTAAAATTTTTCGATTTTAACAGTTATTTCAGTAGTCCAATGAATATGTAGTGGTAATAACTTTACGTTAATTTCACAGTGTTACACAGTAGTGCACAATAGGATGCATATTTAGTGTTCATTAAAAAGTACTTATAGGTTGATGAAGGCAATAAATTTTTGCCAAAACGTTCATGATTAGATCCTTTTGTAACGAGATAATTCTATCCGTTACATTATGTTCGTTTTCTTCAGTTTTTCTTTTTTCCTATTCTTTTTTTTTAATTCCATTCCTTGTTGTATTACGCCTGTTCAAAATATTTAACTTAGAACAGTATTTTCCCAAGTAATTTTATCATTAGTTATTAAAACGTTGAGGGGGAATTTTTGGTGAATTTTATATTAGAGGGAGTTAGCAACATTGGCTAGAAGCAGAAACAAAGGCAGGAGGTGTGCGTACTGGGATGTCAAAATCCGCTGAGGTGCTTCGATTTAGATATTATTCTCTGCAGTTAATGAACGAAATACACAGTTATAACGTATGAAGAAAACAATAAAATCAGACTCCGAGAACCAGTAAGTTGTTGATTTTGTACTTAAAAAATAATTAAAAATAAAATAAAATAAAATAAAAAATTCTAAAACTAATAGAAAGAAAAAAAAGGACAAAGTTCGTTTTGTATGCATGTTTTGTAGGGCAGCCATATTTCTGTGTAACGTGTAACAATAGGAGATATAAGAGGCTACTTTTACTAACACTCCTTTAGGTTTCCAGTAAATACCAAGATGTGATTAAAATTTTGATTTAAGAGTCATTTGTTCTGTTATTTTTCTCCCTCATTATTTATTTCGTTATAATTCGTTGATATGTGAATTGAAAGTGGTGAAATTGATGATTACTTAAGTGTGCTGAGGCTTAGAGAATAAAAAGTTGTTTATATTCTGTAAATGGATTCTAGAATTGTTTTTGGTATAAAGGAGACGAAGATAAAGGAGAGTATACGGGTTGTTTACATTATTTCGTGATCTCGTTCTTAAAAGTTTCTGATTTTTGCTAGTAATAATAAACTTGGGAGGATTGTGAGAATGCAGTGAGACAGTTTGTTCAAGAACGCCTCGGAATTGAACTCTCGGAACACGATATTGAGCGAGCGCATAGACTAGGCAGAGGCAGGAACAGGCCCATTATTGTGAAATTTCTCTCATATAAACGGAAGTTAGAGATTTTAAGAAGTGCGTATAAGGCAAAAGGGACTTCCACTATAATATTTGAGGACTTTTCCGCGCGTGTTCGTGAAGTGAGAAAGAAACTGACGGTACACATGAAAAAAGCCAAAGAAGAAGGTAAACGCGCTTTCTTAAGATTTGATAAAGTGTACATTGATAATAAACCATTTGTGTTAGAAGAGCTGGAAAGTGTTAGTGATGTGTGTGATCAGAGTGAACTTTCTTCACAAGGTGGTTCAAGTGAGTTGGAAACAATGCAAATGGATCACTGTTCAAGGACAGGTGATGATGCGTCATTTCCTCAACTATGTAGGAGAAACACAAGATTGACAGCTACAAGAGGTCGAGGGGGGAAGGTGATGCCCTGACATAGAGAGGACTTGAGCAAAGGTAAGGAAGTGAAGCATGAAAAATCTGGTCATTTGCAAGAAGTGAAAGTTGAAAATACCAAGGGACAAAGAAAAGACACCAACACACTCCTAAATATCTTTTATCAAAATGCTAGGGGGGTGAGAACCAAAACGTACAATTTCTATTGTAATATTTTGTCATCAAACTATGATATAATTGGAATAAGTGAAACGTGGCTGAAAAGCGACAACTATGACACAGAACTCTTTGATGACAGATATTCAGTGTTTAGATGTGATAGAAATCTAAAAGAAACAAGGAAACAAAGGGGAGGGGGAGTGTTACTAGCTGTGCTGAAAAAACATAAAATATTTGCTATAGACTGCTCTGAAATAAGTACAGATTGTATATTAACAAAGATTACAACTGATAAAATGACCATATATGTTTGTATTGTATATTTTGTACCTAATTCAAATATAGAGCAGTATGAAGAGGTTTTTCAAGGTATAGAGTCAAAATGTCAGCCAGGTTGTACTATCCTCTTATTTGGTGATTTTAACTTACCAGAAATCACAGGCACAGATTTTAATTTTCTGAATACCTCAGCCAAATATCAATGCTTACATAATTTTATGTCGCTGTACAATATAGCATCTTTTAATAATATTAGGAATAATCTTGGAAAAACTTTAGATTTAGTACTTTCGAACTTAGACAGCGTAACAGTCACTAGGGACATATTTCCTTTAGTTAAGGAGGATGTGTACCACCCAGCATTATCCATAACAGTAAAATTAAGCAAATTATTAGGTATAAACAAAAAAAGTAATATCAGCACATATAATTTTAGAAAAGCTAATTTTAGGCAACTCTATTCTGAACTTCAAAATATTGACTGGACATTCCTTAGCTGTTATTCTGAGGTTGATGCGGCTACAGAATCATTTTATAATATAATATGTAATATTTTTGATAAGTGCATTCCTCTCAAAAAAGAGGTAAATAGAAAGTACCCCTTTTGGTTTACTAAGAATATAATTAGGAAAATAAAAACAAAAGCCCATCACCACAGGGCAATTAAGCACAATAGCAGAAATATAGCTTATCACTTACTAGAATTTAAGAAGTTACGAAATGAACTTAAAAAAGAAATTAGAACAGAATATAGTAACTTTGTTGCGAATACAGAAAACACGTTACAAACTGATCCTTCCCAGCTCTGGACTTTTGTTAAAACTAAGACCCAACACCTTAATTGTAACACGCTGACATACAATAGCCAAGAATTAGTTAGTAATGACGAGATTGCAAATTCATTTGCTACATATTTTCAGTCAGTCTATAATAACGAAGATATCATGGATAGCAGTAGTAATAGTAACAGCTCATATGAGACACTGGACAAATTAAGGATTCTAAAAATTGAGATGACTGAAATTAAAAAAGCAATAAGAAAACTGAAGGGGAAAGGAACGATAGGACCTGACGGTATTCCAGATTATATAGTAAAGGGATGTGAAGAACACTTTCTACTTCCACTCTATATTTTATTCAACCTAATTATTTCTACTTGTAAATTCCCCAGTAAATGGAAAATAACAAAAGTCTGTCCCATTCCTAAGTCTCATAATGGTAAAGATATTCAAAATTATAGGCCTGTATCAATATTGAGTACTTTTGCTAAAGTGTTTGAATCTATTCTTTATAAACGGATTGAAAATCATATAAAACTATCAATTTCAGAATACCAGCATGGCTTCGTCCAGGGTAGATCGACAGTCACAAATCTCAGTATTCTTAACAATTTTGTAGCAAGAACCCTAGATCAAGGTGGTCAAGTAGATATTATCTACACCGATTTTGCGAAAGCATTTGATAGAGTAAATCACAAGGCACTAATAGAGAAACTTCGTCAATTTAACTTCTCCGCAGAGTTAATTGGGCTGTTCGAGTCGTATTTGAGAGACCGAAGGCAGTTCGTTGTATATAAGGGATACAAGTCAACCAAATACTTGCAACTATCTGGTGTTCCACAAGGATCAAATTTGGGTCCACTACTATTTGTAATATTTATAAATGATCTTCCTAGATGTATAACGTATTCCCACAAACTGTTGTATGCCGATGATCTCAAACTTTTTAGATGTATAAATTCCATAAATGACTGTAATCAACTTCAACAAGACATAAATTCAGTGGTGCAATGGTGTCAAAGTAATTTATTGAATGTAAATATTAGTAAATGTAAAATCATGAGTATTACAAAACGTAAAAAACCAGTGCAATTTAAATATTCAATTAATGAGACTCAACTACCCGTTGTAAGTACTGTCAATGATTTAGGAGTAATGTATGATACGAAATTTACATTTGAACCACATATTGATAACATAATAAATGAAGCGAACAGAAATCTTGGGTTTATTCTAAGAATTAGTAGGGAGTTTCATAAACCTGCCACACTTCATAAATTATATCAAACTTACGTTCGATCCAAACTTGAATACGCGACGCTTGTATGGAACCCAGATACAAAAATTAACTCACTAAAAATAGAAAAAATCCAGTCCAAATTTCTTAGATATCTTGTATATAAGGAAACAAACATTTTCCCAAGAACTGAAAACACTAATTCATTGAATAGGAATTTTGAAACTCTAACCCTCAAACAAAGAAGAACGTTATCTGACATGATATTTTTGTACAATGTACTTAATAATAAGCTAGACTGCAACGAATTGCTTTCGAGCTTTCAAATAAACGTTCCAGGTAGAAAAACACGTCCAGAAAACTATAACTTATTTTATTGTGCAAAAGCAAGGACTAATATCCTAAATAAGTCGCCGACATGGAGGATTAGTGCAACCTACAACAGACTCTTAAAAATGACAAATAATATAGATATTTACGCTGATTGCCTCACAAGGTTTAAAAGGGAAATTGTAAATATATTATTTCATGAAAGATGAACACTGTAATTGGGTATAATGCCTGTTGTGTTCTGTTTCAATAAATAAATAAATAAATAAATACTCTTCGTGTCACAAAACATATTCTACGTTTTAATAATGGCAACAATTCGGTATGTTAATTGTAATATTAGATTTGTTGAACTAATGAGATGGCGCAATGGCATACATCGAAAATAGTTAATTGTGGTAGTGTAATTATTAAATTTTAAATATCAGGATAGGTAGTTACAAATGTAAAAGTAGGATTTTTTTTTCTTTTTAATTCGTGTTGTATCAAGTTTGTTACTGGCAGAAATATTGAAATTCTGATTAGTCATGGCATAGTATTATTATTTTGGTGCACGTAAAATATTGTCTGATTACATGTTTACTCCAGAATACGGAATAGGTCAAAAAGGGGGTAGTTTAAATTATGCGGTTTAATATATTCACTAATTATTTTGCGATACGTGGTTTTCTACAGTAATTATTAAAAACAAAATCTTGGGTTGTTTACATTTGAGGGTCTTACTACAACTTACTGCTCAAAATAGTTGATCACACATATGCATTTGTGATAAAAATTAAATTCTCTTCTTTTTTGCACCCAACAACCCTTGTCCATTTCTTCAGGCTTTTGTATATGTCCGTTAATGTGAAAGTTTTCTTTTTTCGTGTGTTAACTGCCAATTTTATCAGTGTATGTTCGGGAATCGATTGCCTGTTCTTAAGCATAGGGAACCCAATTTAATTAGACTTACTGTCTGATGCCAAAAGTATTTAAAGGAGGATAAATGTGTTGTCAGTTATGCTGTTCCATGTCATTTACTTTAATTTTGTTTTAGTTTTCGTAATTTCGAAGAAAAAAATATGTTTACGTTTATCTTGGAAGAGTGTATTACTGAATTGAATACGAGATGATTGATTACCTCTGATTCGACTTTGCGAATATAATATATGTGACAGAATTCATTCTCGGAGAGGAAATGTTACGAAACTTATCGATTTTTGGATAAGTTTTTGATTCTTCAACTTTATGTTTCTGAATTCTTTCCAAATTTTTACCCAACAACTATGTATTTACATTTAACTTTAGTTTGTCCTTAAGCTGTGTAACAGTTATTTCGGGTTGATCTGTGATGAGGAATATGCAAAATTTTGAAAATGAGGGAAAGCTGTTACCGCGTTTTCGGCTGTTTGAAGTGTATCCAACCTTTCGTTTATTTTTGTAATCCTTCATTAATGATACTGATTATTGCGTTTTCGGAGTAGTAGTTAGAAATTTTGAAACTCCGAACGACCGTAAATTTCTGAGATTAGTTTTTTTTTTTTCTCCGTTTTGTGATTGGCGTATAACCTTCCCTTTTGTAAGGCCTCTAGGGTTAAGTAAAAGTTTCGAGCTTGAATTGAGTTTTGGGAAGTATAAATAATGTAGAAAGACGATTCTTTTTTTTATCCGGGGATATAATTGTAATGAAATAATGTATCGTAGTTAAATGTATAATGGTTAGAAAATGTAGCTCCTTTCTTCGTTGATTGAATAAGTTATGTAGCGACGCGTCAATTGTAAAATATAGCCGATGAATGGCAAATATAAAAATATTATGATTAAACGAGTACTCGTAGTAAAAGTAACGGAGCTGAGAAAAAAAAAATCCTCGCGGCTGTCTCTATCGTCTTATTCATTGCATTCGGTTTTAAAGCATTAATTTTATGAATGCTCTAGAAGTGGAATTGTTACTGTAATCGTAACATTATTGAAGTCAATATGAATTCAGTACGTTAATAGGAATAAGAGGCCATTAAAACAAAATCACTATGATTTTTGGAACTGTATGTGATGCTCATGCGTGCGTGTTGATTAGACAACTATGTGGTTCTCAATCTGGTCCTGGAGTTCCTCTATCTGTCGTCTGAAATTTGAAAATAATAAAAAAAGAAGTTTCTTTTCCTCAATGTGTTTAGAAGTATTGGGCTTACCTGATAATTGGACATCGACATTTACCACATTGATTATTATTTCTCTTCTTTCTTTTGGAATCATCTATAATTCTGGAAAATTTTCACCAATTTAAATTCTGGAAAATTTTGAAAGTTTAACAGAAGCATTAACCTTTTCGTTACATTTGGTTGGATTATTGGATGAAGTGTTGGTGAGAGTTTATACAGCATATAGTCATGTTCAATTGGATTTTCGATCTTGGTACTGGAAATTGAGACTAAAAGTATTCTGCTTTCAGTTTCCTTTATTTTTGGACGATACATGGAATTTAGTTGCATTTTGGATATTTGATAAACTTTCGGCTTACAGTATTTAGAAATTAATATAGAATTATTTGGCTTCATTAATATAGAATTATTTGCTTCCTATGTATTTCTGTTGGACAAGTATCATTAAGTTTAGTTGGTGACTGAATTAATTTATCAAAGTTAACTGTGACTACTAAATTGGTGATCAAGAATAATTACTAAATTATATATTCTTTTCCTTTCAACGTTATAAACTTAAAGTTTTTTCTCTTCGGGTAAATGTTGAAATAACGATGGACGAGATCTTATGTCTTAACTGTCGACGAGAATACTAAATGTTTTGAACCTCGAAGACTGTTATTTGAAGTATAAAAAAGAAAGAAAAATCTATTGAACAATTTTGCAACAACGCAATGTAACTAGATTGTAAATTGAATCCTTTGTGCCAATCATTAGTTGTTTCTCACCGGTGAAGATAGATCATTATAGGGCCCAAAACTTTTTGTGTGTTTACTTATTAGAGAAAATCAAGATTATTTTATTTTCTTGTTATTATATTTTTCTTGTTTGTTGTTTTGTTATCCCCTTTTGGAAAATCTTTAAAAAAATCTCAGCGGTTTACATATTTATCAAATTTTCTGAACAGTCTCAGCACCTGATTTGCGGTAGGTTTATGGAAAATATTATATTTTATCTAAGATATTGTTAATGTGTGATTCTAAGCTAGATATATAAGTGATGTGGATTTTTTAAAATTAAATAATTATTTTATTCGAAAGGGGCTCGGGTCTACTTGGCAAATAGATTTGTACGGTCATGGTAATGAGAACCGGATTGGAAATTTAATTTTTTATACTCTTATTTTTCATATATTTTTTTTTTATTTATCAATATTTTATTAACTTCTGTTTATCTTTACTGAGTCATTCTGTCTTTTTTGGAATTAAGGTTCTCGCTAGTATGGCTGTACACCTCCAATGCCTAAATTCTAAAAATAAAAGAAATCAATTTTTTTCTTAAATTCAATTCTAGCTATTATTATTATTATTATTATTATTATTATTATTATTATTATTATTATTATTATTATTATTATTATTATTATTATAGACATTATTTATATTTTGGAGACGAGATAACTAATGCGTCTCACTTTTGATTGGTTTTGGGGGAAGAATATTTTAATGACTACTTTTATAAACTTCAAAAATGCTGTAGCCGAAAATGCGTACGGCGCTTCTCAGTACATATACGGTATCCATTTGTGTTCTTAGGGAGGAAAATATGATAATGATCCTCTTTTATATTTGTTTGTTTAGTTGATCCTCCATCATTATTTAACGTATAGGTATGTCATAAGATCTATATCTAATAGTGATTTTCCGGATATAAAACATTTTACCTTAAATTTCTCAAGTCTTGATAACCCTTTTAAGAAGCAGAAATGTTACATTTTTTTTATTATGGTAGAATAATAAAATGTTTTTAATATAAAATAATGTGAATAAAGTTACTTTACCTTATGTCTATTATTGTGTATTTTTATCGCAAGTTACTGAGCTTACAATCTTGATATCCTTTCTTCCATGACCCTTAATCTTAACTTCTGCTAGAGCATTAATTTTTCTTATTCTCGACCTATAACTAAAAATCACTATATGAAAAATTATAATATTTATTGAGTAAAAATTTAATAAAAAATCGCAGTATTATTCTTCAAACCAGTCTATTCCAGTGTTGCCAGTCCTTATATCTGCCTAGCTTCTGAGTAGTATGATAAATTGCTAGAAGTGTGCTTACCAATCCAAATTGATAATTAAATAATTAGTCTTTTCTATTCCTAATCATAATAGTATAATCCTAGTGTTTGTTAAGTGTCTTACTTTTCTGGTTTAATTTAGGCTCTTTAGTTCTTATGTAATATGGTTCGTAAATAGATCTTCCGATTACATGTGGTCTTATGAAGCATTTGTACCTTCATGGACCATTTTATGATGTGCTTTGGTGTGGAAAAGTATTTGCACAAATATGCAGTTGCGTTAAACGCTTGTTCAATAAGTGACTTTTCATATATAGTGATTTTTTTTAGTTCAAGAATGGAAATAAATATTAGCGCTCTAGCAGACGATTATAGTCATGGAAGAACCAACTGTCCAGAAAGTTCGGTGAATGTGTGTACATTTCGATTTGATTGTTGTTTTATCAGAAGAAGCAGTTATTGTCCTTCAAAATAATCCCCGTTGATGGTAATTCACTTCTGGGAACGGATGTCCAAGTCCTTGAAACTCCTGGTGTAATGGTCTTTAGGGATGGCCTTCAGCTGTGTCGTAACATTACGTTGGATGTCTGAAATGACCGAAAACCTCTGGCCATTCAGGGCTGATCTCAATTTGGGAAACAAGAAAAAGTCCGGGACAGACAGTCTGGGGAGTGAGTTGGGTGATTGCATGACACGACTCCCCTGTTGGCCAAGAACTGCTGGACCAGAAATTCTGTGTGTGGCCACACTCATCGTGAAGAAGTTTCCAGTCGCCCTGCTTGACGTACCCGCTTGATCGTTGCAGCAGACGTTTCAGTATTTCCACGTACGTAGCGGCATTTAACGTGGTGCTCAGGGAGGAATTCTTTATGGATGAGACCCTGAAAGTTGAAGAACACCATGATCATTGTCTTAGTGCGAAGTATCTCACTTCGCATCTTCTTGCTTTTCGGCAACCCTGGACCCCGTCATTCCATACTTTGACGCTTGGGTTTGGGGTCATACCTCATGCACCAGGTCTTGTCGCCCATATCGATGGTTTTCAAGAAATTTGGGTCTCATTCACCATGTCGATATGTCTCAACAGGCTTCAAATCAAAGTTGTATTTGTTCCGGCGTCAAGAGTGTAGGGCACGAGTCGGGAGCAAAGCTTGAGTTTATCCAAATATAGGTCATTGTGAGGTGGGCCGTCTCACGACCAATTCCCACTTCTTTCGCTGTCATTCTCTTCGTCACATGACTAACCTGGACCAAAAGTTTCTTCACTTTCTGTATATTGTCCGGGGTGCGTATAGTTGCATGCCGACCAATTCGGAGGGCCTCTTCCAAGGTGTCCCGTCTTTCTCGAAAACTTTTTAAATCACTCATAAACACACTTCAAAGTGACAGCTCGTTCTTCGTAAACTACTGTTAGCATTTCATGAGTCTCTTTCACTGATTTTCCAAGTTTGAAACAGAACAGCACATTCGTTCGTTGCTCCATTTGGGAATCCATTTTTGGTTTTGACCTTACACAGTACGCCTTCACTCAACAATGTGCTGTTTACACGGGATAATCACACTCGTCGCGCCGCCGCTCGGGAACTTCCTCAGATGTCTTGACCTGTCCGATGCGGGATGCGGCGGTGGTGCACTCTTACGACCGTGAGTAGTATGACAGGGTGTCTATCGGTCACAAAAGTCATGAAAAAGTGACGAAATCAGAAAACGGTCATGTAAGTCAAGAAATTTAGCTTTAGGGTTACGAGTTTCTTTTTTATCTGTACGAATATAAGTACAGACTGGAAAATTTTATTGTATAAAACGTCAAAATTCACCACCAAAAATGTCTATTGTCGGCTTTAGACGCTACCAAATCGCAAGCAAAGCACGCTTCTATCGCATGCTTGAAAATTCGACCTAATTCACATTCAAATTCGCTCTTTAGACTGTCCTTCAGCTGGCATCATTGAGCAGTGGCGATGCGAATTGCATCGCATTGCCGAAACCACCTACGCATCTAACCAGTTTATTCAGCTGTGAGAAGATACCAACCTTTTATCACTCCAAGAAACAGCCTTTGAAAGTAGAGATTAGATAAAGATAAGTGCTGAAGAATATAGGTACTGTTATTAGTTTTTGAATGTTACGAAATTTTATGGTTTGGTAAAGAAAAGGTCACGAAAAATTCACGAAATTTCATTTTGGAATTTTAGTAGAAAGTATGACATCATTCATCGAACTTTGTGGGCAGAGATTGTATTAAAAATGTAAACCCAATAACTTCGTTAAAACTTTTAGTTTGTTGTGTTCAGATGAAGACATCAGCATTTGAAGATATTATAGGCATAGAAATACAAAGTAATACTCATAAGGTAAAGTAACTTAATTTCGTTTTTTCTTTATATATATAAGTCCGCACAAACAGTTATGAAAATATTAACAGATTTTAAATAGTATTTTTCATAAAAGTTGTCCCGAAGATGAATCTTGTTGTGTGGGTAATGTTCTATTTTCGGTCTGGAACATTCTTCTTCACTTTTTTGTAACTAGAGTGCATTGGTAGGGCATTATTGTAGGTTAGCATATACATTTAAGAAGCAATATGTAGGTTAGCATATACATTTAAGAAGCAATATGTAGGTTAGCATATACATTTAAGAAGCAATATGTTAAGAAGCAAAAATCAACTTGAAACAAACAAATCAATATATACGAGTATTTCATTACAAGATGCACTATAATAGATTCCAGATGGAGTTAAACTGAGTACACGGGTGCGTCCATAAGAGCTCGCGTATTAGCATGGTGAATATTGTCGTAAACAGATGAGTGCGTTTAATTAGGATGTTTCTTTGTTTCTTTCTTACCATTTTGCTCTTTCGAACGCAGCATGTAGAAATGTATACTGCGCTCACCTTTGGAGTTAGAGGTTCGGTGCACAACTTCGTGTTTTGTTTCCCGTATTCTCATTCCATTTCACAATCATTTCCTTTTATTTATCATCTGTCTCCTTTACTTAAAGGGCATAACCATGGAACGTAAAACTTTCAAGATTTCTCTTCATTTCAAATGTACGCTAAGGTAAGTTAAGACAAGAATGAATTGAATTAAGGAGATAGCAGGACTTAAATGATATCGCGAAAATAAGATAGCACTTAGGTATCTCTCATATAAGAAGATAAAACTGTGAACGGATAAAGCAAACCCTTGATTAATACTAAAAGAAATGCCCTAGGAAGCATGATTATAGAAGAGATATGACGAAATCAGCAAGCTTTGTGCTGTAAGGTGGAAAAGAATTGTTCCTGATAAATTGCTGTGGAGGGGAATTGTAGTTCTTCTTTGCTTCTGAATTGTGTGTATATATTATGTCATTTTCAGTGTTTACATGTAATTAGTGATCTGTCTAGTAATAATAATAATAATTATAAAAAATCTGCTTTCTTTATGACATGTCATTTTTTCTTTTGTACTAATTTCAGGTTACGAATCCTGCGTTAATAGACTTGTTGAGAAGAAAAGTAAAATTGAATCATCCATATGCTGGCGTCTTCCTAAAAAAGAACGAAGAGTGAGTATTAATTTAGTATTTATTTAGTAAGGAAATACTAAATAAAGAATTATTAAAGACAAGAATGGATGTTATGTATCCATTTTTTTTATATCAAGTCATCAAGAATTTCAAGGAATTTATTATATTTTTTAAGGCAATATGGGTTATTATGACTTTTATAATTATTTTAATGTTTTAGCTATATTAGAGGACCGCAGTAGTGTACTTGGTAAGGAGTCTACCTGCTAACTGGGCGGTCTAACTTCAATCCTCAGTGGGGTCGGGATTTTTTTTTTTTTCTTGTTGCAATGTGAATCTAAAGTTCATCCAATCTCTTTAAAATGGACCAACTTGCGAAAGTAAAGGAGGCCAAAGTGTGATATCACCTTCATGGATACCAAAGTAAAAAAGTATGGAGCCTTTACTTCCTTACTCAACCCTTAGGTTTTCATGGAAAAGGGGCATGACTTTTACATTCGTTTTAACTATAGCCTTCATAAGAAGAAAATGCATGACCTTTTGAAAACTCTTGTCATTCACTCGGAAGTATATTATATATATATATATAGGATGTTTTAAAACAACATTTGGAGGTGATTCCTGACACCAAGATAAGACAAAAAGTATAGACCAACTGGGTTCATAATGCTTCCTTTCGGTGTTATAGACTGCCGAAAACATGACAAAATGAACTTTAAAGGTCCATAGCTCCAAAACTGGATCTACTATAGTCGGATCAAGACTTCACTTAGAAATTGATGCTCACTCAACAATTTTTATAGAGGTAGTCGGTGAGTACTTTAAATGATATGCCCGTAGCCAAACTCCCTCCAAAAAAATTGTTGTTTGAGTGCCTTTGGATTCTGGAACATGAATTTTTGGATAGGGCACATATTAATTCCTAAGTGAAGTCTTGACCCAACTACGGTAGGTCCCATAGTTTTGGAGCAATGGACCTTTAAAGTTCACTTTTTTTTTTCATGTTTTCGGCAGCCTGTAACTCTGAAAGGAAGCATTTTTGTGCACCCAAGTTGATCTATGCTTTTTTGTCTTATCTTAGTGTCAGGAATCATCTCTCAAACTTTGTCAATGTTGTTTTGAAATACCCTATGTATATCAATCAGAGCTTCCAGTGCGATTTTACTTCAGTTATGTGACATTACTTTTTATATGAAATGGAAAGAAGGCATCAAATTGGTAACTTACTTGAAACTTTGATTCTCGTAACGCAACAGTTTGATCCATTTGAGTCATCATTTTTGTGACTTCTCTTTACATATATAATGACTAGAGCAAGGAATCTCAGTGTTGGCATGTGAAAATCAAAATATGTTTATTTGATTTGTGTTTAACGTCCCTTTCAGCAGCAAAGCTACGTAAGACGTGGACTATATAATAATGTGAAATCTGAACCACGTGAGCTCCCGCCGGGAATCCAACCTGGGCCGCCTGCGCTAAAGGCGCGTATACTATGCACATAGCCACGAAAGAACTTTAAAAATGAAACTTACATGCAGGATTCCCACATTCCGGAAAATCAGGGGACGTCAAGAAAATGAAAACATGTTAGGGAAAGTCGTGGAAATTATACATTTTGCGTAAAATGTCATGAAAAGTCAGGGAACGTAAATGTACAAGACAATTCATGAAATGTAAATTACGTTTCTTCAAAGGTGCCACAGAGTGAGAACCATTTTAAAGGACATTCCAGAGTCTTGAGCCATTTGCTTGCTTCCTGTACTCAGAACTTCTATCTTTCTTAAGGAATCTAATGAGTTATTGTGTCAACAAAACATTATGAAACTTACTGATATTGCATTGAAGCTTCTTGCTTTGGATTTGACTGCAAATGAAAATTTACTAGAAATAAGAAAGGTGGGGTTTGGTTTTAAGACAGAAAAATCAGATAAATATAAACTAGCTTTTAGTCTTGACTGGGGGCCGCGGTGGCTCAGTGGTAGAGCGTTCACCTCTGGTGCTTGGGGTCCCGGGTTCGATCCCAGCCCCCGCCAAGTGAACTTTGTGGTGGACAAACACCGTGTGCGTGGGTTTTCTCGGGGTTCTCCCGTTTCCTCCCACTTTCTTCATTCCACCATTTCACTCATTTCTCATTATCACCGTCTCCTTTAGCCTAACCGGTTTAAGTTTAACCGGCATAACCGTGGGACGTTAAACTTAAAGATTTCATTTCATTTTTTAGTCTTGACTGTCGAAACGTTTTGCTGGGTACAATCAAGAAGATTGTGGAAAGGAGCCCTCTGAAGTACAAACTAGTATGTGCACTGTCTGCTTTGGACGCCAGGCTACAAAAGGACAATCCAGAACTTGCACAGACTAGGATGAAACGCATCCTACAAACTATGCATGAGCATAACAGCATATTTGATTCTGTAGCTGAGAAAGCAAAGTGTCAATTTATGTCTTTCTGTACTGAAATCAAGGAGTTTCTTGCAGTTGGTTTCAGAGAATACGAAGAGAAGATGGGCAACATCAGGTTAAATACTTCTTTGCAAAGCTAATGTCCAAGGAACAAGAATATTCTGATTTGTGGTATGTTGTGAAAATGTTTAATTTTATCCCACTGCACTGTCTCAGTGAAGGACGGTTGTCAGTCAATAAAACACTTATTGTAGAAACCCAAATCGAAGATTCTCTGGTAGCACAGAGGCGGGTGCATGATGCAGTTATGTATTATGGAGGTTAAATTTGTTCTTATTGATCGAAGAACGCTTCTCTCAGTTTGTTCAGCACGGAGACTCTATGATGAATACCTTAAACAGAAACGAATCCAAAGTGCAGAGGAAAGTAAAATCAAAGGTGAAAGAAGAAAACTAAGTGCTGAATATAAGAAATTGGAAGAAGAAACAAATAAAATTATGTTGCAAACAAGAACAAGACACTCTCGTAGAACAAATTCAAGAACTGAAAGCAAAACAAAATTTTGTTTAAAAATATAAAGGTGAGGATTAACATGTCTCAGAGTTGGTAATATTAGGACTGATAGTATTAGGCTTAGGGAGAGTTGGCAAAATATTCTTGATTGCTTTTTATTGTTTTTTCAAGTCAAAAGAATGTCTAATTTGCAATGTCAAGGTATGTGTTACTATATCATACATATATTTTTATATACGTACATGTTAAATTTTGTGTAAATAACTGAACATAACAGATATATAGATGGTAATTAAAAGTGTCTGTTGGACGGCTAAAGACTAAAGGATGATAGAACTTATTTTCATTTTTATTCAAGAATTTATGTCAGGGAAATCGATCTTCACTTTTTTGTGGTAACCTTGTACATGATCCTTTCAGTGACATGCAATCCACAAAGCAAACCAAACAGTGTCTTGGCCACGGTTGGCAAAAACCATGGTTTTTATTGAAAAAAAAAAAAAGTTTTCTGTTTTTGATTTAAATAATTTGCTCTATGTATTTATATCACATATGGACAGAGATAAGTTTGTTTCGCCTTGGTGTTATTATGCAACAACTGGGTTAGGTTGGAAGGGGTCACATAAGCTTAAAGCGGAATGGAAACCGTTTCGCGACTTACATCCGAAAGAAGTTGCCCTCCATTTGAACTCGAAACCATAAATGCGATATGTCTGCCGACTCACTCACGAAGAACTCCTGATAAAAATATGCTGTACTGATCTTTACATACTTGTTAATATAATTGTTATATAATTAATATAATTATCAAGAGTTATTTCAGAAAGACAAAAAGATAAACAGTTGCATAAGTGAAACCATTGTACAGAATTACATATGGACAATTTCAAAATACTGCAGAGTACAGGAGAACTAATTTAGTCCAAGTTAGTTCACTACTACTTTTATTAGTCCAAGTTAAAGAAATACAACGACTTAATTTGCATATGAGTAAGAAAAGTGAATAAAATACGAATTATTTGAGTCCACTTTGGCTCTGACCCATTTACATTCAAATAGATACCAAAGATACTTCTGATTTCCATAAATGCTTCTCGTCGGGTTTGTATGATTTCCCCCCCCCCCAAAAAAAAAGTACGGCATTTCAATGTATTCTATCAATAGTAAACATTATTAAAACGAAAGAATATTTAGAATTTTTCTTTGATTGCAGTTGCATAACAATAGTAACAGCAATATATATATAAAGTTGCTTTTGCAGTATAATCTCTTTGAGTAATGAATGGGGAGTTTAGGTCTAAATATAATACGAATAATATACGGGAGTAAAACATGAGAACCCACAAATGTGTGATCATCAAGATTTTACAAACATTTTTCGTTTTTTGGTTTAAACCATTTTTTTTTTTTTTAACAGCTGGTTTAAACCAGCCAACCCTGGTCTTGGCACTGCTTGATTAAAAGAAATTAAATAATATCGTCTTGAAAACATCATTTTTTATTTATATGCTTATAAAATTCACGGTTATAAATCCATATTTAAGCTTTTTGTTTAATTAATAATGACATTGTGAAGTATTTCTACAACTGCTTTGTACCTCATGATCGGCTCGAATCTTCCAGCGGTAACAAGCCGTACAAGCCACTGATACAAGCCATAGATTACTTATTCGGAGACCGATATACACATAAGCAACAAGCTAGGCTTCTCTCTACCAAGGCAGCATGCAGTGTTGACTAGTCGTTGCCATGACAATACATTTCAGCATAGCTTTTAACCAATGAGGGAAGCCTCGAGAGCGGAGCACGAACAAGCCTGCAGCATCCTTTCTCCATGGCAAATCTGTACCTAATCATCCTGTTGAAGATAGAGCTATCGCTTCATTGTAGTATGTTCTTTAGCCATACTGTTATTTTTTCCTCTCTCTTGTATTTTGTGTATATATGTGTGTGTGTTTCCAGTGTAGTGTAGTGTGTAAAAGACTTTGGACACAGTGATGGTTAAAAAGAAGCAAAGAATGAAGGAAAATATAAGAAAATATGAAAATCAATTGCCCAAAATTTGAAAAATATGAAATCATCCTACAATTAAGTAACATATTCATTATATATTTTTAAAATGTATCAGGCATAGATTAACACTACTATTTCAATAATAAAAGCTTACGATTAACAATTGTGGTTGCTAATATATACTGTATCTCAGGGGCACACGCACACCTGGAGTCTTATCAGTTTCAAATCTCTTTCCTTCATTAAAAAAAAAAAAAAAATCCTAACTCGACATACATTTGTACACTTTCTTAATAAAACTATTATTGTTTAGCAGAGAAATGATTGATGTAACATTAAAAAATTGATCTTACACTTCATAAGTATTTATATTTTTCTCTGAAACATAAGTATCAGCACTTAACATTATCGTTTTTTCAAGTGCAGAATGATACAAGTTCACTAGTGCCTAGACTTAGGGTCTTGTAGTATTAGGGCACTCCAAATTTGGAGCCCTCGCGAGAAAAATGTTTTGGGTGTGTGTGCCTGCTGTACTGTAAAGGATACAGTATCTTACAAGAGGACTCGGTAGATTAGTGGTGTCATTGTGATCGATCATTCTGAGTCAAGCACTATCCAAAAGTACTTCAACTATTCCTAGAGTGCTGTGTCATTTTTTGCTACTCTTAGTGGGTTTTCAGCATTTTTCTCCAAATCAGCAAAGCGCGCAAGATTTCTAGGTCGGTGATTACCACATATTTACCAAACAAGATGGAATTACTCGTCACGATTTGTCAATGCTGTTAATGAAAAGAAATAAGGTTCGCTTAATCTTTCTTACCATGTTGCAAGATCAATCAACAGTGGAACATGATACTTTTTCTGTTATGGGGACGTTAATAAAGTTTAGAAAACATTGAGTTTTCTTCTTCCTTCCTTCAACGTTTCACATTATATTTTCGCCAACTAATGTTTTGTTTAGTGTCCTACGAATTCTTAATTAGATATTACTTACTGCATAAGAAAAGTAACAGACACGCAAAATACTGAAATTTTTTGGAAACCATTTTCAAGAAGTAACTGTTTCCAATGTTAGACTCAGGGAAAACGTAACAGAAATGCATTAATATTTTGTTAAAGTATCTGTTCCGATGTATATTTTTATACATCCTTATTCCGATGTATAGTAATAGTCTGTTATAAGTAGCGTCATTTCAGATTTGCCTAGGGGGAACAATATGTCTATTGACGTAAGAGTTTCGCGGTTTTTATTAGTATATTAGTATTGAATTTATTAAAAAGTATGTGATTCTCAATCTCAGGGGGGGGGGGCTATTGCATCCCCGCCCTCCTTAAATGACTCTCCTGTATCAAATTAAAAGGGGAGAAAAAACTAGACAATCTTGTTGGTTAGGTAATTTGTTGGGTCACCGCACGTCCCTGAATCCCTTGGTACGAAAAAATGCTAAAGTCGATGGACTGTATAAAGAAGAGAAAAAGAGAAATAATTTAAGATACACATACAAAGGGATTTATCTTACACATAGCCTAGAGATAATTTGTGCAAAATTTCTAATAGTTTTGTCCTAGAATCAAAGTTTATATTTTGAAGTTTAAAGTCAGATGATCATAATTTTTCATGGTCATAGTTATAGAGTAGTTGGATTCGCAAATGGGAGGTTCTAAGCACAAAATCCATTTTGAATATTTATACATACTATAGTGGCTCCGCGTAGCGTAGTCACTAACGCTTTCGTCTTCGATGCGAGCGGCCCTGGTTTCAATTGGGAATACTTGGTCGAAAAAGTGTAAAAAAAATTTTCAGGCCGGCCATCCGGAGTAAGGTTTTCCTCATTCACACCAGGCAAATGCCTGGAGGTACCTCACATAATGGTCCCAGGGCGCTTCCTTTCTTCCTCCCCAATTCACCAAGGGAGGTCATCCCTTATACGTGGCAAGCTAACATGGCCATAGATGCCGAAAGCCCAGAAATCTCTAATTCCTACTCCTACACATACTAGGGGCCGCGATGGCTCAGTGGTAGAGCGTTCACCTCTGCTGCGTGGGATCCCTGGTTTGATTCCAGCCCGAGCCAAGTGGACTTTGTGGTAGACAAATACCGTATGCGTGAGTTTTTCGTGGTTCTTCGATTTCCTTTCACTTTATTCCACCATTCCATTCATTTCTCATCATCGTCATCTCCTTTAGCCTAGCCGGCGTAACCGTGGGCATAAAAACTGAAGGATTTCATTTCATTTCCTATACCTATTATACTGAGTTAAATTAAAAATATACCAAAACCAAAATGAAAAATATTTACTTTTAACGTAATGTTGTGTACTTAAGAAAAAATAAAATTATCCAAAAATAGGCTTAAGTCACTTTGTGGTCTGAACTTTCTAAATGTCTTGAAGTATATATATATATATATATATATATATATATGTGTGTGTGTGTGTGTGTGTGTGTATGCATTTATGTGTTATTATTATTTACGCTTCTTACATTATACTAATAGGTGATTATCCAACTCAGTAACATTTTTTTAACACATGCCAAGTTAAAGAAGCTTTTGTATTGGTTTTCAATTGGAGGACCATTTTGTGGTAGATATTAAAAATACGTCATAAACTCATAAACAAGAATGCTATTAAAGTAGTGGTATTTAGAAAGAACTCTTTTAAATTCTATGCGTGAGATTACGAAATGTTAAATCAAATTAGTTTATTTATTTGAGTCCTTGTAATATTACACAGGGTGTCTATCGGTCACGAAAGTCATGAAATCAGAAAACGGTCATGAAAGTCACGAAATTTAGCTTTTGGGTCACGATTTTTTTTTTAATCTGTGGAAATATAAGTGTAGATAGGAAAATTTTGTTCTATAAAATGTGTTCTATTCACCACCAAAAATATTTCTGGTCTGTTTTAGATACTACCAAATCGCAAACATTGGTACATCTATCGCATGCATGAAAATTCGGCCCAATTCGCACCCAAATTCGCTCTTGAGAATGTTACTAAATTTTATGGTTTGGGAAGGAAAAGGTCACGAAAAAGTCACGAAATTTCATTTTCGAATTTTAGTAGACATCCTCTTACAGTAAGTGAGGCTGGAGTGAAACTTGAAGATATGAGAAGAGTTTGACGTTTTAACAAACTGTTTAAAAATAATAATATTTTAAAAGGTTTCGAACTCACCATTTAAATATTTTGATTTTTCCTTACAACGTTTCGAATCACATCGGACTTCTTCTGGTGAAGGATTAAAAAGGAAGGTTAAAAGGATGAAGGAAAAAATTTCTAGGTCCGTTAAATTAAATTAGAAAGTAATGTATTTCTTAAGTAATAAGGTGCATCTAATTGTCACTATGTCCACTGTGCGTTTAAGTACTAAGCTGAACAGGGTTGCCATATCCTAGATGTTGCGTATGTGCACCCAATTTTCAGTACATACAAGTATGTGTTGTTTGAAAGAAAAATTATTATTGCTAAAACCAATTTTTAAAAATAATTTCTCTTTCATACAAGTATGTCTTATTTGTGTATCTGCCTTACTGCCAAATGCAGTTAGTTCACAAACCGAAGAAGAGATCAACACCACTGAGTCACGATATCCCACAGCACAACGTACCGCAGGATTTCTTTCTGACCAGAGTAGTCATATTATTGCCCTTCCGTTTCGAGATTCGAACTCGGTCTCCTTGAAAACGTTGTAGGAATAGCTATCCTTTTGGCCAACTCTTGCAGTGGAAGGAAAACTTCTATCCAACAATGCTGCTAAGGCATGTGTTGAGATGTTCACTTCTGAAATAGGACATTTGTGGATATGGCTTCATATCCCGACGGTGGAAAGACAGCTTGTTCAAATGTATGGAAGCAGTCAAAATCTTCAGGATTTACAACTCAATTTTCCCCGCAGGTTGCAACTTTACCTTTAATTTTCAAAATATTTCTAACTTGTCTAGTCAAAACCTGGGCTTTATTGGTACAGGCTACGAATTCCAAACTAGTCCTCGAATCTGCATAAAAGTAGTTAACTGATTTCTTTGGGCTTAACCTCGCACTTTTACATCTAACCAGTGCACTGGCACTCGAATTGTACCCAGAAGTACTGAACTTCAATGTTAAATTTCAGCTGAAGTAATCTTGAATAATTACCGTAAAAGATTACAAGATGAGTTACAGCCTAAGTTGACTTTGCTCCTATACATCTGACTGTGAATATGGCGCCGAAAATCTACGATGCTTATCTCCCCTGAATAAAATTTCAGAAATGCCGGAAATGTCAATCATTTAGTTGTATTATATAAACGTAGTACTCTTTAGATATATCAACATAAGCAGAGCTGTTTACTTATTTAAACTCAATAATATCCTGTAAAGCCTCGTTATTCATGGGGGCCTGGAGAACCCTGTCTACCGCGAACACAGGTTGAGCACCATACAGAAGTTTGAAACGGAGAGACAGCGACGGAAGTGAGGAGAGTCTTGTTCACGCTAGCGACAACAGTTTTAAGAAATGTTGGCCATTTCTTATGAACTTTTTTTTCGTTAGAAAACGGAGCACGTCTTGTGTGGTTTTCATGTGGCTTTCACAAAACCCTAATGTTTGATAGTTTGCCAGTAGAGTATAGCAAACTTGCACTCCTAAAGCATCTAAAAACTGCTTTGCTTTAGTTGATGTGTGACTTGATTGGCAGTCAGTTACTAAGACCTTGGAACAAGAATATGGAATGATAATGTCTTCCATAAGAAATGAAATGAATGCGTCTGAAGTGAGGGTAACGATCGGACGTACTACACAAAAGCTAGTGTTATGGTCCACAGCAACGTAATAATACTGATATCCTTCAGGTTCTGATAGAATCAATTTCCCACATAGGTCCACAGACCAGGATAGTGTACATTTTACAAAAACGTGGGTGTGTTGGAGAATGCACTGAATTTAATCAGAAACAGCATCTCGTAATTTTGCTGGAACGCATAGCAACAAGTGGTTATCGGGAATAGCTGTTACTTTTTTGTATAGTACTCCCTTAGATATTTCAAAGTTCGTGGTGTAGTTTTTGTATTGAGGGTGGGTCTTGTCATCTGTTGACAACACACGCCAAATAACTGAAGAATACGCGTTTTCTCGCTGTAGGGCAGCGATATCAACGTTTCTGTCTAGAGCTATCAACTGAAATTAATGGGGTTCTTCGTTCAGTTCTCGTTTCGTCTCTTCTGTCAGGGAGAGGGGGTTGCGTGATAACTGATGGTATTCAGAATTCCTTTGACATGCTGAACATCAAATTCAAAACTAAGAACGTACGCTCTCCAACGTTGTAGCTTGGGTGGAAGGTAATTGAAAGATTTTAATGCTGTCAAGGACCGTGGAATCGGTGAAAATTGTAAACTTAGAATTTTTTCAAGGTACAGTAGACGCCAAAATATTCCTGCTCGTACACCAGCGGTGGAATTTTCCACTGATCAGGTATGGTATTCAGAATTCCTTTGACATGCTGAACATCAAATTCAAAACTAAGAACGTACGCGTAGCGTAGCGTGGGTGGGAGGTAATTGAAAGATGTTAATGCTGTCAAGGCGTGGAATCAGTGAAAATTGTGAACTTTTTACCAACTAAATAACGGTAGAATTTTTTTTCAAAGCTAGTAGACGCCAAAATACTCCTGCTCGTACACCGGCGGTGGAGTTTTCTGCTCGTGGTGCCGACTGGATGCATATGTTGCAAGATGATATCCTTTCTCACCTATCGTCCTCTGTTCTCACCCGCGACATGCGCCCACCCCTAGCAGGCAACCATCAACCGCGATGGCATGCTCAGTATTTTCGACTCAATAAATCTGTAACAGAGGAGGAGAAGTAAGTTCTTTTTCACATCCAATTGCAGCTTTCCTCGCGGACCTCATTTCAAACCAATGACTTCGGTTTTCCACATAATACCTCATTTCGTAGCAGGGTGGATTGATTTAAATCAGTCTGATTTAAATCACGATTTAAATCAAGATTTAAATCACTTGATTTTTTAAATAAAAATCGTTGATTTAAATCAAATTCCGAAATAATTTAAAGTGAAAATAAGTCCCGTTTCTGTTCTCTTATTTCGATTATGGAAGATGATAATCATAATACAATGAGACTCAAATGTACAGTATGTACAGCCTAGTATGAAAACAAGTGTCATGCAGAGGATGATTAGGGAAAATCCCGTTTTGAACGGGTAACAGGGCAATCCTGTTTTGTTCTCTTCGTAACATAGGGTTTATATTGTAAATCGTTAACTATTCCAACGGGGAAATCACCATCGACATTTAAGACGAAGATTCTTTTGAGTGCACGTCTATATATTTGTTCCCAGATAATAGGGTGTATTAAGAAGTGTCCTATCCCCTCTCCATTTTTTTAAAAAGATTTTATAACTTTAGGCAAAATTTATTTGGTCTAGGAATTAATTCGTGCGGTTGGTACGCACATATTGAAGCTGTAGTACAAACACAAAATACATAAATACCTTAAGAAAAATATTGTCCATCGCTAGCCACCACTTTCGCCCATCTGTCAGGCAATGTACGGATTCCGTGGCGAAAGAAGTCCTCATCCTTGGAAGCGATCCAGTCAGAGACCCATGTTTCGATATCTTCTGAAGAAGTAAACCGCTGTCCAATCAAATCGTTGTTCATGCAATCGAACAAGTAGTAGTCCGAAGGAGCAACGTCTGGTGAATACGGCGGGTGGGGTAAAACTTCCCATCCGACATTTTCTAAATAGGTTTTGACCGGTTTTGCGACATGTGGGCGAGCGTTATCATGTTGAACAATAAGTTTATCATGTCTGTTCTCCCATTCTGGTCGTGTTCTGGCCAGAGCTTGCTTCAAACGCATTAATTGTCGTCGATAACGTTCTCCATTCATAGTTTCACCCAGTTGCAGCAGCTCATAGTACACCACATCTTTCATATCCCACCATATGCACAGCATAACCTTTGCACAGTGAATATCTCGTTTTGGTTGTGATGGACCTGGTTCACCTGGTTTCACCCAGGCCTTTTTTCGTTTAGGGTTCTCGTAATGGATCCACTTCTCATCACCCGTAATAATTCGATGCAGAAACCCCTTTCTGCTCTGTCGTTGAAGCAGCAATTCGCAAATGTTTTTTCGTCTTTCAACGTCTCTGTCTTTCAATTCATGTGGAACCCAATGTGACATCTTTTGAATCATTCCCATGGCTTTCAAGCGTTTGGAGACTGTTGTTTGATCAACGCCTAATGCTGCTGCAAGTTGTTCCTGCGTTTGACACGAATCCTGCTCGAGCAATGCTGTCAATTCTTCGTCTTGAAATTTTTTTGGCTGTCCAGCTCGCTCTTGGTCTGCCAAGCCGAAATCACCACTTCTAAACCGTGCAACACGTTCGCTCAGCTAGAGCATGGTCACCATACACTTCCACCAAAATACGATGACTTTCAGTCGCACTTTTCTGCATGTTAAAGTAATGCAGCAGGACACCCCGCAAAAACACTTTATCAGGCACAAATTGCGCCATGTTCACCCAACTACAAACTGGTGTTGTTGACGCTTTAATCCACTGCCCTATACTACGAACGATACGCGATGACAGGGGTTTGCAACACATGTGTGGATACACGGAACTGTGGGACGCTCCGTTCGTTGCGCCATCTCTTGTCCACCCGCACGAATTAATTCCTAGACCAAATATGTATTTCGTGCCGTAAGCTAGTTACAATTTTCTTAAAAATATGCCCTTCCAAATATCATTAACTTTTGTGGGAAAAAAGTGTCACTTTGATAAGCGTTGCTATACTTTTTCCTTAACGCTTAACTTTTTAAATTATATCACCTATTTTTAGGTGATAGGATAAAATCTTCATTATTCGATTAAAAAAGTACCAATAAAGCTTTTTACTTCGTTTTTTCAGGACTGAAGAAATTGTAGAACACTTTACATATGCTTTCACGCCTCTCTGCTTCGAGACATAGGATGTGATGACGTCATAAATTAAAAAAAAAAGATTTTTTGCTGTGCCTTTTTTTTTTTGGCGGGCCTACATTTTGCATTCAGAAGACTGAAATTCTGCACACTCGTTCAGTAAACCCTTAGTATTTTTCAGATGATTTCAGATCTCTGCGTGGAAACAGGGGGGTCCAGAGGGGCAAAAATGTTTAAAAAAAAATGGATATTTTTAACAAAAAATAGCTTTCTTTGCGATTTTCCCGCCTAAGATGGAGACATATGAATGGTACCGTCTGAAAGGCGGTTCTATTCTGAAGAGAATGATGTACGAACCATGATCTGGGGATATTATTTTTCGCGGGCTTACTTTTGCATCTAGAAGTTTGAAATTTTGGACCCTCATTCACTCCCCCCCTTAGTATTTTTCAGATCTGTTTAAGATCTTTGCCTTTAAACAGAGGCGGTACAAAGTAAAAAAGGGAGTATTTCTTAACAGAAAATCCCGTTTTTCGTGATTTTCCAGCCCCAGCTAGCCTACACGATGGAGACATTTGAATGGTACCGTTTTGAAACTCTTTTTATTCTGAAGCGAATAATGTACAAATCATGATTCTAGGATAAATAGGGATGTCTAGAAAATTTTTATATTACATGGTCATCTGGGGAATTGTGGGGATGTTCTTAGCTTATTGTTAAATATTTTCCCGCCCTTACTATTCAAGATAGTAGCTTGAAATTTTGTACACACATTTAGTACGTCTTTGTATTTCCCAGTTGATTTTGAGATCTGTGCGTTAACACAGGAGAGTCCAGAGGGGATCAAAATTTGAAAAAAAATCAGAAAAAATCCCGACTTCTCTCAAAATTTTCCGCTTCAGGAACATGATAGAGAAAATGTGAATGTTACTGTTTTAAAGACTGTTCTATTCTGAAGAGAATGAGGTATGAACCATGATCCTAGGATAAATGGGGATGATGCTTGACTGAAAGTCTATATATATATATATATATAAAAAAAAAAGCCATAATTTAAAATTGTTAAGAAACATTGTTTGGGATTGATATAGGTTAACGATTGGGGATTAATTCAAAATTCAACCCCAATACTTCCACTTAAATGGCATAATTGGCATTTAATACTAATTCGTAATGCTTTTTCTTCAGTTTGCGACTTGTATTATACGAGGAGAAAGATTTGATTTAAATCAAAAAAATCGATTTAAATCAAAAAAATCATCAAAAATGATTTTTTTTAAAAAAAATCATGATTTTTTTCCACCCTGTTTCGTAGCCATATCTCTGAAATGATTTCGAAAATAGTTGACAGAAGACAACCAACTACGTAAGGGTTTTACTGTCTGGTTTTGGAATTTTTAGGATTGCCTCTATCCTTTTCTTATCGGGGCGGATATGACCGTTCTTAATTTTGAAACGAAGGCACTTGATTTCTTGTGCACCAAAAACTGATTTGTACAGATTGAAAAAACCGAATACTGCTGCGCTGCCTATAGCACTTTTTCTAGATTCTGCAATAAATGCTCGAAATCTGATGAGCCCAGGTAAAGGTCATCAATGTAGGATGCTAAAGAATTAGGACAAACGTCCTCAAAGATTTGACGCAGCACACGTTGTAATTTAATGGCCAAATTTTTATGACCCATTGGTATTGTAGTCAGCTGATACTGTGAGTGGTCTAGATCTAAAGATGGCATTGAAAACGCAGTAAATTTGCATCTTTTTCATTTAATTTAAGCTGATAGAAGCTCTGGTGCAAATCTAAGCTTATGTACAGCGTAGCATCAGCTAGCTTCTCTATCGTGTCAGGAACTGATGAGATTGCATCAGATATTAAATCGCATTGCATGTTCAGACAGCGCAGATCGAGAACTAATCTCGTATCCTGAGAATTAGGCGTCGGGACTATCAAAACATTGTGGCGAACATCTGAGTTGTGGACTTCTCAATGACGCCCTGACTAGTGTTGTAAATAGAAAAAAAAAACCGTTCGTATTTTTTCAGAAATGTACGTTTTTTTAGAAAAAAACATTGCCTCTCGTTTTTTTCTAAATTTCGTTTTTTTTCAAATAGTCATTTGTAATGCATCTTACGTCTATTTAAGTATGAAATATTTTTATATAGGTGTAATCACCGTAAAATGCAACATAAATTAAACGCTATATACTGATACGCTACAAATATTTTACAATTTACATGAAAACCATACCTATTAACAATTCGGGTTTTAGCAGTTTTCATCAATATCAACTAAGAAATAAAAGTAGAAATGAAATTTTGTTTCTTCGTGAAAGCAGGCCTTTAATATGTACGAAAATAATGTCACGAACAGTATAAAATTCAAATAACTTGTTTAAAGGTAAAAACAAATACTAATTTGCCTAATAGTATTTCTCTAAATATCATATATAAATAATTTGTCGACTAGATATATATGATATGCAGAGCCGGCTCTACCATATTTGTAACATGTGCACTTGCATGAAGCGGCAAGTTTGGAGGGTCCGGCAAAATCTGTTATAAGTAGAAACCGGATGTTTAGGCGTTAAAAACTTGGAAAATAGGCACTTAAAATTTAAAAAATAAGCAGTAAAATAGGCACTAAAATGTAACTCGAAATAATGAAGATAAATACTCAATACAATTTAAAAAATAGATTCGTCATAAATAGTGTTCAAAGAATATAGCAACATACCTGTTTCTTAATGTCTTCTTTCATTCTATATGTAAAAAACGAAGCTTGATATGTATTTCTTATTATATATATATATATATATATATATATATATATATATATAGAGAGAGAGAGAGAGAGAGATTGTAATGTACCATGTGCTTGTGTTATTTATAGTATATAAATTACATATCTTTCCCAATTATATCTTATTTCAAGTAAAATGCATAGAATACGCAACATTAGGCACTAAAGCAATTATTTAGGCAGTGAGGAGGGAAATGGGAAAAAGAAAGTTGGCTTAAATCGAAACTATAATCCCCGATATAAACTTTAAAATGTTATTTTTGATCATATCTTTAGCATTAAAGAATAGGCATTTTGCCTAACATCCGGTCTCTAGTTATAAGTGTATTATTTAAATTAAATATTTCTTGTTGGAAACAAACTTCATGATGATGGTAGTTACATTTACTAAGCTGACCTATTTGAATACTAACTAACTAACTAACTAACTAACTAACTCTATGGCGTATGGAACCCGGAGGTTCAGTGCCGCGTTCACAAAAGCTCTCCACTGACTTCTATCCTTAGCTAATTGCATCCAGTTTCTACTTTGTATTCCTATTTGAATACTACATTCATAAATTATGTTTAGGTTGCATTAGATTAAGGTCACATGGACAATGCTAAAGCAAATGGCCGAATCAATCCGAGCACAAATTGCTTGATTGTCAAATGCAAGAATTCAATTCTCGAATAGTAGCGAATATCTGTTTCATTTAGTAAGTTACTACAGTTTTGATATGACAACTAGTCTTGTTTTTTTTGTCAGAAACAAGTTTCTTATCATTCAAAATAGAAACAAGTTTTTAAAGAAATGTTAACAGATGTAGAAGAAAAATCAAGAAATAAAGATAAAAGAGCTAGTTGCACTATAATTGCAAACTGATATATTCAGATTGAAGCTCGATATTGAATTCTATAAAAAGGATTACCATCTTTCCTCTCCAGGTGTGTTTGCTTTATCTTTCGCTAACATAATAGATCAACATTTAAAGAAAAAAACCAGACATAACGAGATTGTATTTTTAGTAAGTATTTAAGCGTTTCTGAGTGCAACTGCACTTACCCTCCCCTTCGTTGTTATGAAACACTTTAGTTATGAAACACATTATAAAATATGTAGGTAGGTAAACCTTTTGGATAAAAGGTTTTGCGCCCAAATGTCTTGCGCCCAAACGGCCGAGTCCAAATATCTGCGCCCAAACGGTCAGTGTGATTGACTGCGGTACTTATCTAGGTAGTTTTTCGAAATAAAGCCTTTTTAAAAGCCAAATTTTTAGTTGGTTATAATTTTGTTCCTATTTATTCAAAATACGTCATATCATGATCATAACATTTGACACCAGAGAACTTTGGATATTGCCTGTCCGTCTCACTTGCATTATTCCTGTTGTGCAAGCCTTTAAAATTTGGTTTTATTTCGATGTTTGTGACACTGAATAATAATTGTGCTATTGCAAGTTTTCGTTTAACGCGTTGACCGCCACTATATATTTTGACCTTTTTCATCGGTGCGCCACGGGCAACAATCCGCCACTAATACTTTGTTTTCGCCTTTGTTTTAACCCTATAAATGTATGATTTTCTTTCTGTATGGTTTTGCATACACGCGGCGTGGATATTAAATTTTGACTTCTACGCCATACATGTAATAGCATACACACCTATAAAGCGAACGTGAAAAAGTGCAACATATATTTGTGTGTATGGAAAACCATATACGAGGCGCTACATGAAGGAGCCGTGTGTATGGAAATCCATGCACATTGCTGCCAACCTGTTAACATTTAGATTTGAATATGTAATAACTTCACGTAATACCATTTGAAAAATTACAACTTTAAGTTGAGTTGGAAATATTGTTAATATGGCGGTACTGTAAAACATGTAAAGTAATATCCCCCTGTCGATGCTTATGTCGTATAAAATTTCAGAGATTTTTTTTTTTTAAATGTACTTGATGGTCCACTCTTTATATACATATTTGATTATATAGTTTATCAAACGAGATCTAAAGATGGGACAAAGATCGGTATAAAAGGATACTACAGTGTGTAAAAGATACTTCTTTGGAAACTCTTAGCCAGTTGTATTTTCTAGTACATGCGCAATTATCATTGGAGAAGTTTTTAAATCTGTTTAAGTACTAATTTATGAACTTCAATATGAAATTTGCTCCCTTGTCAAAGTGTTCGTTAGGTCGCTGTCTAAAAGTCACTGAATGTGGTTCAAAGTATGTTGAAGAACTTATTGAGAGGAAATTTCCAAGTTCACAACAAGAATTAATTAACACTGAAATAGAATCAAAAAAGGAAGCTCTAGAAAGAAATAGACTCTGTACGGAATAAGAAAGTTTTATCAGAAAGCTACAGCATATGCACAGTCAAAACTACCATTTCACACAGAACATACCCTTCTTACGAAAAACAGTCACTGTTCAAGTTATCATAATTTATGTGAAATATGGTCTTCTACAGCCATTACTTCATTTGTATTTTTTTTTTAATTTACCTTTGAATGAAGATTTGTTTTTGGTGAGGAAGATATTGCAAAGTGAGCAAATTAATCCTCGAATGAGACAAACATGAAGTTTCGTATGTACCTTCAGAAAAAAAAAAGTAACCAGAATTGATAAACTCTGTGCAAATATTTTGTGTTCGATCGGTATAAAAGGACACTACTATGTGGTATATTTCACTTTTCTTTCCTTCCTGTGTTCAAAAACATCTCTGTGAGAAGAAACATTTCCTCAGTTGAAGGCAACTCTTGTACTTCCTCATAAAAATTCTAACTGAAAGGGAGAAGAGGAGGTTTAGACAAGCAACTATTTCTAATATTCGCAGCATTAGTCACCAGTCATGAAACTACCTAAGATGAACTGAGGCCATACAAATATGTTGATTAAGTATCAAATACCAAATACGAGTATTTTATCCAAAGAGGTAATTCATATAGATCATATTTGAAATGAACACAAAAGGAAAGACTTGAAAGAAGGGAAAAGTAACAGGAAGAAAAATTGAAGCAAGAGCAAGAAAAAAGTAAAGGAAGATAAAGAGCATTCGAGGTCAAATCAGTTCAGATCAAGAAAACTGTTCGGCTTGAAAAATACTTGGCAAGAAATTAGGAATATGCTAATGAAGTTCTCCAGAGCTACAATGTTATGGTTCATAAAGCAAATGAGAGAATAAGGAAAGTGTTGAAGAGTAGTGATTTAAAGGGGAGCTATAATTATCTAAGTTATGCTAGAAGCTTTGTTGAAGCAAGATAGAAGAGAGGAAGTGATGCTTGGAAAGGCAAGAGACGAGCATAATAAAAGGTTTTAAACTGGATAACACTGTTTAATTACTTCTCTAAATCATCACAGAAGAACAAGTAGTTTAAACAACAATAATACAATGTGTATAGAATTAATATGGCCTGTGTCATGGAATTTAGTTTTTCAAATTTATCATAAGGTGTAATAAGATAGTAATTATTAAACATTATGAAAAGCATAACAATTAATAAAACGTTGTGCAAATTACGGAACAATCTCTCATTTATTACAAAAGTGGCCACGTTTGTAAGCATGCGTAGGAAGGATGAATACCAAAGATTCTGTTTACTCGTGCATTTTATCATTAAAAGTCACTTGTATCTCCGTAATAATATATATATGTTTTGTCAATAATTTAAACCTTCGTTTTGATCCTTGCACTTGTTAAAGCATCTCGTTGTGTTTCAAAGTGTTCATAGAAAAATTTGCATATTCAAATGCTGAGTTCGAAATATTCTATTTTTCATTATAAACAGTTACTCCTGCAGTCAATTTCTTTTCGTTAAATAGCAATATTTTTGAAGGTTAGCAAATGTATTTAGGATTAAATAAAGTACGAAAAAGAAATCGGAAACTATGATCTTCTAATTGAAGAGTACTAAGTGGTATTTAAACTAGAAAGTAAGCTGATGTGTGTTGAAATCATGAATAAGAGATAATTAGATAAACGAGTTTGTATGTTTATATACACCGATGAAAATAGGAAAATTAGTTTGTAATCGATATTTATTTTTCTTCATATACAGGGTAATTCCAAAAAACGGGAAATTTTGAAAATTAAATAATTTTATGAAAACAAATTTTTAAAAAAATATTTCTCTCATTTAATAGTAAAAATAATGCCATTTTAGAATACGTACAATTCAATTTATTTTTTAAAGATGACATCTTGCAGGTGCGCTCCTTCCCTATGCAAACATTCCTGCAGTCTCTTCGTTACATTGTTCGTGGTTTGACGTAACATCTCAACTGGAACTTGGACAGTTTCTTCTCGGATTTTGGCTTTCAATTCTTCCATTGTAGCAAGTCGACTAAGGAACGCTTTGCTTTTAAGATGACACCACAAAAATAAATCACAAACTGACAAATCAGGACATCTCGAACAGCTTGGATATCGTCTGGTGTACGAACCGTTCACACATGACCTGGAGGTTTCTTTTTCATTGCCGAATCAGTTTGCTCGAAATTACGTATCCATGTTTTAATTGCATGTGCTGATGAAACACGATCGTGGCGTCCTAAATTAAAATGACGGTGGAATTCTCTGCGTGCCCCCTGCACACTCATTGTTCTTGTAGACCGCTTTGATCGCAAAAGCACGTTGCGCACTACACCAAGCAATTATCATAACAGACAGGGTGTCGTTGACAGGCTGGCGTACGTTGTTTAATGTTACCGTACACCCACTGTTGCCAGTACAACTTTCAAAATTTCCCGTTTCTTTGAATCACCCTGTAGAAGAAATATATTAGTGCATATGCATATCTAGTCATGTAGAAGAGCAATAACTATAGAGTGTTATTATTATTATTATTATTATTATTATTATTGTTTCCTCATTAGCAATGAGAGTGAAGTTGTGAATAGTTTAGACGACATATATTCCGTGGGGACCTTTGTACAAATTCACGAAATGCAAGATTTGGGAGATAGACTTCGAATGGTTGTCATGGCTCATAGGCGGATACGCATTACAGGTCTTCTTATAGAAGATACAGAAGGATTCGAAGGTTAGTGGCTCTAACACTTTAAAAATTATATACCATTTCTAAAATTTTATGATTACTAATGTAATACGAGGGGTATTAAAAAGTTCGTAGGAATCACATAAAGAAAACAACTGTACATGTTTTTGAGATCATGATAGCATTAGTCTGCGTTGTCACCTTTTTTCATGAGACATTTTTTCCAGTGGTCCTTCGCCTTGCCTAAGCTGTTTTATGTAGGAGTCTGCATTTTCTGCGTGAAACACATTTCTACTTCAGAAATGATTCCATCTCTGGTGTCAAAATGTCTTTGAATGTATGTTTCATTTCTGTAAAATGATAGAAATTACTTGGTGCTAGGTCCGATGAATATGAAAGATTTAGCAAGATTTCATATCCTAACTGCATTGCTTTTCTTGTGATTGGACTTCCGGATCAATTTACATTAAAAATCGTCAAGATATGCATGCAACTATGCGCTAAAACTGCGAAAATATGCAGTAAGGAGGTAAATATGCACTAAAATATGCAGTACAGTGGAAAATATCTAATGGTCTAATGTGGCTTATTGAGAAAGTTTATTACATTTGCTAATGTTGGTTGATTTGGAATTCAGTGTTTCAGCAGCGAGGGTATATAAGATGCGAACCTACAGCTTAGCGTGAGATCCAAACCGCATGAGTTTCCACCGGAGATCAAGCCCAGGTCTCCCTCACCGAAGGCGCGAAGGCTAACCATATAGCTCTGCCTGCTAATATCAGTAAGTCTAAAGGATAGTGATTTTATTTATGTTAAAACAATGATTGGACTTTAAACTCACACGCATATTAACTGAATTTTTGAGTTGCAATAAACAACTACACATTTTTTTAATATTTTCTGGTAATTGTTCACTTCATTATGTAATACACTTTCATACGTAGAAAATGTTCCTTCTGTCTGACAAATTGTTATAGGACAATGCTTTAATGATGAAATGTCACTTGCTAAGAAATCGGGAAATTTGTGGTTCATTGTTCATTGTAGCTCCTGATTTATATCTGATGTACTTGGAGCTCTACAGGCAAACGCACTTCTCCCAAAATTTTAGAGGTAAAAATGGTCCTAAAAAGCACCATCCTTAAAAATCTTGTACGGATACTTTTGTCGATGGGTACATATCCCAAACTTTCGGCAATGACCTTCGACCTTCCAAAAATTTGGGCAAGCATATAAATGATGTACAAAACTTTGACTTTTGATCCCCAAAAATATTTGATTTTTGACTTCTGGGAGTTGTACAGTTACGAAAGAAAGTATTCTTCACTTGACAAAATTTCATTTCCTAATAACTCAACAAGAGTACCGACTTTGGCAAGTTGTCAAGTTATAACTATTCTAAGGATAAGAACAAAAAAATCCAAATTAATTCATTTGCTCCCGAGTTATTGGCAAAAGAAAATTTGTCAACTGTCAAATACTTTAGTTTCCGTGTGTACATAGTTATATCCTTAGGATATGTGCCGTACACCCTGAAAAAAAAAAAAAAAAGATATATGTCTTCGCCATGGTTATAGGTTTTAATCTGTACACAGTCTTTGCAGAATACATTTTTCCTGTCAATTAATATAGTTTCTTCGCTAACAACTAACAAAGAGAATAATTTGGAAGACTTTTCTTTTGGCATCATGATCTCAAATACGATGTACAAATAACAGAACAGTTTTGTCAATAGGTTTCATTCATTGAATGAAAATTGTTATTACAGTTAATATGAGTCATGCCTGTTGACAAACAGGTAACAAGTCTTGTTTGAACTCGACATATGATTAATATACTCTTTTCCTTCTTCATATAACCACGGAAATTTAAAGGAAATATTTGAATTAACTTAATAAAAACAACTAATTTAAACGTCTAATTCGGGTCATCCATTCACAACTGTGTACTGAAACCGAAGTGGTAGAAATCCATTCCAACTTCCGGTTTCTTCATAAGAGATCCAGTGAAATTAAAAGCTGCTTGATAATAGACAGCGAGAATCGGTTTTTGGGATCTATTTAGCATTCTAAAAATAGGCACTATCTTCTCTGTTAGCTTTATTCAAACTGAAAGCGGTAGAAATCATCTGCTTTCGATTTAAACGTTGACTGTCTTAGAAAAGCTGTAATAAATAGCGAGAAGCGATTTTGTGTAATCAATTATAGGTTTCAAGAATAAATTCTGTCTCTTCTCTAATCTCTCTACTAAAGGTGCAAGTGGTAAAAATCAACCACTTCCGGTTTTAGCGTTAATTGTTACAAAGTATAAACTGTGACAGATAACGGAAATGAGTTTTCTGCAGTCAATTAAGCGTCCCAAGAATATGATTCATGTCCTCTCTAATTTCTCAATTAAAACCAAAAATAGCAGAAAATCAACTACTTTCGGTTTAGTGCTTACGAAAGTCTACTGTTCTTTTTCTGAACTTGTTCCAACTTTTTAATGGCAACCTCACTTATTTGTAACCGTAAATGCAAAACAATTCTGTGTGCAAATACAGTAATAATCTTCTCTGACAGAACTAGTTGTTCGTCTTGGAAATTACACGTGATTCGTTTGGATCTAGAGAAAGTAAAAACTACTTGATCTTGTCAAAATTCTCATACAAGAAACAGGACACTTACGAGGGTCACTACGAAAGTTTTGAGATACGCATTGTTGTGGCCAGTATTTGAATTCCAATAGTTGCGTTCGGTAGTGGTATCCAGAGCGAAGAAGCGAAGCAAGTTTCAACTCGCCTCGCTTATCGGCGTGGCCGTATCGCCTTCACTTGTTTGTTGATGTGAGCAGTATTAGGCTGTCTAGAATGGAGCTCGAAAGGGAACATTTTTGGGCAATGATCCTTTACGATTTCAAGTGGTTTGAACGAGACACAAAGCGTTGACCGTTTGCAGGGAGCATTTAGGGATCTTGCTCCTTCCCGTGCTACAATTTTTCGGTGGTTTGGTGAATTCAGAAGAGGCCAGACATCGCTTAAATATGAAGAGAGAGCTGGATGTCCGGCAACAGCTGCGTCAGATGAAAACATTGCCGCTGTGGAACAAATGATTCGAGAAAATCCTCGAACAACTTTCAAGGACATCGAATCTACAGTGAACATTGGATCGCCAGCAGTAACAAAAATTCTTCATGATCATCTTCGACTCAGGAAGGTTTCATCTCGTTGGGTGCCTCACACTTTGACTGAACAGCAGAAGCGCATGTGTGTGGAATGGTGTGAAGAAATGCTTGCAAGATTTGATGAAGGCAATTCTCGACGCGTCTCTGACATTGATACTGGTGATGAGACTTGGATCTATGAATTTGACCCTGAAAATAAACGCCAGTCTACAGTTTGGATCTTTCCAGACAAAAAGCCACCCACCAAAGTGAAGCGACCGCGAAGTGTGGGGAAGAAGATGGTCGCAACTTTCTTCTCCAAATCTGGCCATGTTGCAACTGTTCCACTTGAAGAACGAAGGACTGCTCAGTGGTACACCACTGTTTGCCTAACAAAAGTGTTCCAGAAGCTTCGGGAACGGCGTCCAAGAACTGGATTGAGTGGGATCCTGCTTCATCATGACAACGCGTCCGCACACACGGCCAACATCACAAATCAGTTTTTAGAATCTATGGAGGTCAAACTTATGACTCGTCCGCCATATAGCCCTGACCTGGCCCCGTGTGATTTTTTTCTGTTCCCCAGGATCAAAGATCGCATGCGTGGGAAGAGATTTTGCAGCCCTGAAGAAGCTGTAGTTTCTTACGAGAATTAATTTTCGGTGGTTAAGAATTAATTTAACACTTGAAGGAAAAGCCTGGCAACACTGCTTCCAAACGTGGTTTTCGATGATGCAAAAGTGTGTATAGTGTAATGGTGAATACTTTGAGAAAATGTAAGTGTTAAATTGATTTTAAGTATGTAAGTTATTTCACATCTCAAAACTTTCGTAGTGGCCTTCGTAACTCACGATCATCAGAAAATTTGGAATAGCATTTTAGAAAGTATCAATAAGTGATGTGGAAAGGGGAGGAAAGGTGATTGAGGGCAGATTAAGGGAATAAGGTGATAAAAGTATCAAGAAAAGGGGGAGGGAAAATGTTCTCTGTTCTCAACTGGAAACAACATTTGACACACTGGATACTTACGGAGAGCTCGTTTTTACTTTAAAAAAAATAATAAAAAAAAACCACAAAATTGGTAACTCGATTAATGTCTTGATACAACAGTGTGATTATGACGTTCGGAAGTTACTATTGAAGATCAGAGCCACAAGTAAGGGCTACATCATGGTGGAAAGACTACAAGGTGGATGCAATGCAGTGCTACATTCTTGTCGCTCTGGCGCATGACGTCATCTTGGTCTCAGACGTGGCCAGCGAGAGTCAGATGAACTTTTAACAAGCGCTTGCTCGCTAGTAACTTACACGCAAACTTCTCTTCTATTTATAGTGATCTTCAACGAAGTAAAAATTTTAGTACAAACAATAATTATATAAACGTAATGTAATCAATGCTTAAGCTAAGTGAATTCAAAGAAGATATTTACAATAGCAAAAGAAACAGCAATATCAGTTCTTATTAAACAGCTTTGAAGCTTGAACAAACCAATATTACTCACTACATTTTCTGCTTTTACTTTCTTTTCTTTCTTTCTTTCTTTCTTTTTCTTTTTTTTTTTTTTTAACATCTGAAGTAATACACTCGAGTATGTATAGGCCTGAATAATCTATAACACAGTGTGTCGTTAATGCATTTCATTATTATATATTTATGTATGCTCAAGTATATTTTCATAACACATTGATTGGTTTTGATTTACTATTATTATTATTTTGCTTGAAAGAGAATTCTTTACTGATGACCCCATATACATTTTGAGAATATCCCAATGGAGAATTCATGGTTTTCGTAAACAGAAATGCACGTACGTATATTTTCGTTATGCTTGGACAGTTTTTTTAAGAGGTTGCTCCGATGTAAGTTTCGCCAGAATCTCAGGGGAGGTTAAAAACTTTATTGAGCAGGGACGCACGTATTTAATATTTTAAACATTGTTTTTATTTTTGATTTATAAAAAAATCATCTTATTTGAAATTGCTGATCGCTTATTTATAGAATTTGTATTTGAACAAAAGGTTTGGTGAAACTGACAGTTCTCTGAATATTAGTGTCAAAATTTACGCCATAACAAACTGTATTATTAAACATTTGTACGAAATAAAACGTTACATATACTATTGTGTTCTAAAAATATATAGAAATAAATATGTATATACAAAGCACCTCAAAGAAATTGCAACATGACTATTTCAAGCAAGAAACAAAATACTAGGCGTAGGTGAAGACGATGTAGGAGTGTTACAGCTAGACTAGAAAACATAAACCATAAAATTACATAATTTTCTTAATTTTTTGATAAGTTTTCTCTTTTCTGTCCCGTGGACTAAAGAAGACAAAAGATAAATGCAAGTGAATGATTATGTGGAATTTGGTGGAATGAGAATGCGGGAGTACCCGAGAAACTCACGGACACGATGTTGTCCACCAGAAATTCACTTGACCGAGAAGCGGGCCAGTACCCCTTGCACCAGAGGTGAGCCTTCTGCCACTCAGCCACCGTGCTTCCCTGATTGTTCGAGAATTTACCATATTTTAAAATTTACTTCATTCATTCTTAATTTTGTAATTCTGGTGGGGGCCCCTAAATATGTATATATAATTATCCAAAGTTATAATTAAAATAAACAAAAAGTTCAAATTCCGAGTGTAAAAATGTCCCAAAAATATCGCCATGACATGGTAGGCGGATACTTTATTCTCTTGATCTAATACATTGTTATATATCTGTAACCGTTAATCGTTATTACGAACCTCCCATTCGTTTGTTAATTTGAAGTGCAACGTCCCGTTTTAGCACCGAGGCTACAGGGAATGAAGACCTTCAGAACGAAATGGGACCTGAACTACTTTAACGCGTTCAATGCTCTCCATTAGCGTAACTTGAGGGAAGTAAGCCCCCTAGATCATCGTATCTCCCTTCTCAAGTTACATGCCTGCCTCTGTGGGGAAAACTTTGTCTCAATATCTTATGGAAATGATTATAGAAATGATCACCTCTGTCGGTTCCCTTCCCTCATGATTTCGAATCCGGGGCTTGCCTCAAAGTTCGTCTTTTTAAATCGTACTATTGGATTTTTGTATGCAGAATCAACACAAGTCTTATATACTACTATTACATATTATTAATACTAAAAAGAAACTACATAATGAAATAGCTTTTTTATGATTTCATTTAACATTGCATTTATTTATTACTTTTATGTAAAACTTACCATATTTTAGGTTTATTTTGTCCTGTCGCCTGCAAGCTAAAATCCATTTCTGGAGAAATTCCCCCTCTTTTTGAGGAAATCTAAAGTATTTTATATTAGTTCCCTTAGTTTTTCTATAATAATTACTACAACCGTACACTGCACAGTTAGGCATTCTCGATATCATTTAAAATAACAAAGTAACAAAGAATTTCCACTTGTCACTTAAAGCCGCGCCTTTTCCCGTTGTCTCTTGCAAACCAAATGACGTCACAGCCACGACAGCGCTCCAGGCGACATGCGCATGCAGCCACCTTGTAGTCTTTCCACCATGGGCTGCATATGTAAGGCCTTGAACTCCTAGCAGGTAAACATGATTCGAACCTGTAACTGATGTCAGTAACCTAATATTTCAAATCGATTAACCATGTCAATGGATTTCAGTGCTTCCCTGCATACTTGTATGATTCATACTTCTACAATTATGCAGAAAATCAGGAAGTTTCATTTACTTACTCTCTGATTATTATATAAAGTTCTACTATCATTGGAGTATTTTTATCTGTATCTGTACTTATTAACTATACTTAATAACACTGGAGTATACACATAGTCACTATACTTTTAATACACTCTGTTTCAAAAAGAATATACGTATTTCGAATGCATATATTTATTAAACTTTAAGACATACGAATATGAAATTTTACACACATATTTACGAACCTGTCATGTTCAAATTACAGTTCAAAGTTCAAATCACAGATGTTCAATATGTCCTCCATCAGCGACACGAACAATATCACATCGATACTCAAATTCCTCCCATATTCGGGCAAGCATGTCCTGCGTCACTGATGTTATGGCAGTACGGATCCGGTTCTTCAACTCTTCCAGGTTCTGTGGGAGTGGTGGTACACAAACGTTGTCTTTAACGAAACCCCACAGGAAGAAGTCACAGGGTGCCAAATCCGGTGACGGTGGAGGCCAGCTGAGACATGCTAAGTCGCCAGCTCCGTGACGACCAATCCAACGGTTCGGTAGAGTTTCATTAAGATATTCACGCACTTGGCGACTCCAGTGAGGGGGTGCCCCGTCCTGTTGAAAAATGAAGTTGTCTTCGTGCAACCTCTGAAACAACCAGTTTTGTAACATAGCGAGATACTGCTGACTGTTAACCGTGTTTCCATTAAAGAAAAATGGGCCGCAAACAGATAATCGGGATATCGCACAAAACATCTTGACTTTGGGCGAATCTCGTACATGTTCAATGACTGCATGTGGGTTCTGTAGGCCCCAAATTCGAACATTTTGTTCGTTTACCTGACCACTAACACGGAAAGTCGCTTCATCACTGAACACGATGCGTTGTACAAAAGTGTTATCATTGTCAATAGGATCCAGAATCTCGTTACAAAATGCCACACTTTTGCGTTTGTCATCAGGACGCAGAGCTTGTAACAGCTGTAACTTGTACGGCTTCATAACCAACCGACTTCTCAAAACACGCCAAATTGTTGTTGTCGGCACTTGTAACTCCTGACTGGCACGACGAGTTGATTTTGAAGGACTACGTTGGAAAGCAGTTTGAATTCTTGTAACTTTTTCTTCAGGAACACGAGGGCGGCCAGGACTCTTTTCTTTACATACACATCCTGTATCTACAAACTATCGATACCATCTGCGAATGTTCCACTCATTCGGAAGATCAATTTGGTACCTCAATCTGAAACGTCTTTGCACTGTAATCACGGAATTGCACTTCGCAAACTTGAGAACACAAAATGATTTCTGCTGCGGAGTAGCTATTTTAAACATATGACGGTTACCAAGCAAAACAAGACAACTGACATCTAGCGGCTATTAATATAAACTAGACTATGTATTCATTTCCGCAATAGTCGAGCCGAGGCGCAGCAATCGATAGTTTGGACATAATAATTCTTCGTAATACGTATTTTATTTTTGAAACAGGGTGTATGTATGTACAATAAAATGTACTGTAGTTCGTTTAACAGGTGTTGCACAAGTGTTTCAGTTTATATGTGTACTTAATACGAAGTTTTAATATGAAATACACGTTGAAATGATGAACGAAATCGTTGTATGGAAAAGTTCATATACAGTAGGCTCCTGTTTTGATTTGGAAGTGTATAATAAAGATATTTAATGTGAGGGTTGTTTATTTTATGGAACAGTAATTTTCAAGTGTTCGATATTCGCGGACCAGCAAAAGACTGAGACATGCTGGGTACCTCATAAAATAGAAAACACCACTCTCCTAGTGACCATAATCAAAACTAATGTCGCGAATCAATAATTGATAACCACTGTTATAGAATACGAAAGCAATTATTTTTAACTTAATTTATGATTAGTAGTTTCGTCTTAAATATTTTATTTGTGAATTAATTGAAATCTATATCTATCTTTCCACAGTTCAGCTCATTAGTTTATTTATTTATCATTTTTTTTTTTTTTTTAATTTGAGCAGACTCAAGTAATGATGTGTGTTTTTCAGATGCTTGTAATAAACGAATACCTAAAAATAACCTTACAGAAAGTTGAAATTCTACAGAACTATTAGTGTTTAACGGGAAAAAATAATGTCCAGAGCTTAGACATATATCAATCAATAGATCTTATTGAGGTAAACGAAACGATATGCATGAGCGTAAAAAAGCTGATGAGTAGTTCTTGAGAAAATGGAAGAAAACTAATTAATATAATAAAAATTGACGCTATACGAGAACCAGTCCACTTACTGAGGTAAAACTGATTCTGTCATCATCTAACAAGACGACAGCACACGGTTTGGTTAATGGAATAGAGCCCAAAACTACGATTAACTCTAAAAGTTTAATTTCTGTTTAACTGCAATGTTGTCCAAAGGTAACGTATATATCAATCGATAGGCCACGTTAAGCTGAACAATGACATACTTGAGAGTAATTTCTCGTAAGTAGTTTTCGAGAAAATCGAATAAAACTATGGCGCTAAGAATTATGTCGTTCCTTGTCTATAATTATTGAAACGTTTATTCTAATGAAACAAATTGTGTGTGTTGTTGTTTGTCTTCTTCTAACGGTGAAACATATATTCCTAATAATCACACAGATACTCCCAACAGTTAGACACGTACTACTTGTAAAATAGAAACATATAATTATGCCCTTTTGCCGTGTAGAAAAAGTCAAGTAAAAATGTTAAATAGAAGTAAATAGTGATAAAAATCGGTAGAAGGAAGGAAGTGGGAAAAACAGAATAACCTTTAGAAAACCCATGAATACGATGTTTTCTACACAAGCGTACATTATATGGGATCTCACAAAAACTCTTGAAACCACTAATGAAATCACTGTGTACCTCGAGCCCTTCGACTTCCTCAAAGAACCATGCGAGACTTGTTTTCTTAATTAATCATGATTTAGTCAACATAATTTCCATAGCACTGAATTTAACATCTTAATATATTTTTATTTTGAGTTTAAATAGGGGATTCACATTTTATTTTAAAGAATATTTTAAAACAAGTTAAAGAAAGTAAGTTAATCACAGATCTCTCGATGAAGATTTTCTTAGCTTGCCAGTTTCACGTTTTCAGTGGAAGTCTGGTGTATACAAGTTCTTAGGCAAATGTTCAACTCAAATGAGGTCGCACTTTACCTTATCATAATTCATTGTTGAGAATACTTTCCAAGAATCGTCAACAACATACAAACTGCTTTCTGCTAAATTAAAGGCACAAGGAATAATAATTGTTAATTAAATAGAAATGATATTTTTATGTCATAATAATAATAATAATAATAATAATAATAATAATAATAATAATAAAACATGCTTGAAACATGTTATGCATTCGTGCAGGAAACTAATTTGTTTAAAAGTAATGAGAATGAAGGACAGTTCACACCTTGAAAACTCTTAAAATTGTTTTATCTTTAAAATGACATCCAAAGACATAATATCATATGCTATTAGAGGTCAGTGTTACGTGAAATGGTGTAAGATGGAAGAAGAGTTTGTGGTATATCTAGTACTTACAAAACCATACAGAGCACACTTTTTTTCTGTAGTGATGAAACTCAGCTTTCCACTCTTTAACACAACTGTTCACACCCTTATAGAAGAGACAGAAGAGAGTAAGAGGAAGAAGCGTGGGAGAAAGAAAAAACACTTATCTTCAGGAGGCCAATCAGAGGCAGCTGCAGAAACGAAACCAATTGACTCGGAACAACAGCCTCCTCCTCCATCTCAGACCTCACCACCGGTAGAAGCATCCCCAGCGCCTGTTCCTGTTCTTATGGTGAAAGTAGAAAACGTGATGCATGATAAATTTAGACAAACAGCGGAAGTTAAGGTAAGCATACTTCCTGAAATTTTATTAATTATGGCGTACAATTAATAAATAATTTTTGTGTAGAATACATAAAAGTGTAGACTAATTATAATAAACAATCTCTTGAACACGATTTCCTTTATCATTGCTTTAAATATACAAAGAATCTTTTAAGCGTTATTTACTTTATCTTTATTCTAAACGCACGCATACACTGATGGAAACGCATTTAAAAACACTCTGTAGGAATTCACTGATCTGGCCCAAAGTTGGTACATAAGAAGAAGTGATGGTAGTTGGGTGTGGCGTATTTACGATTTTGTTTCCGGAGAGGGGGATTTACTAACTTTATTCCTGGAAATGTGAAAACTCTGCAAAATATTTCATTTACTTTAAAATAGTAAATAAAATTTCGGGGGTGGGGGCTTAGTACGGTCATTTTAAGACTTCAGGTGCTGGTTGGCAAAAGTTGTAATTATAGGCATCAGTGCAATATATCGTACAAAATCCGCTTCTTCTACCAAAGTTCGGATGTTTACATTGAGCACCGCAGCGGTATCATAACAATATCTGATAATTCCAAGTACAAGTGCATATTTGCATTTAGGATATTCACTGGTATATACCATTCTTACAGACTATTATATTGGTTAGATACTTACAGAGTGCTCTTAGTTACAAAAACAGTGGAATTATCGTAACAAAATGCAACTTACTTGCTTAACATGGCAGTGGACCACCTGTAGTTTCTAGTACCAGCTTGTGTTGACCGCGGAATTGAGGTATATAACTCGTTAATCGTGTCCAGAGCAGTGATGGACCATTGTCATTGTTGATAGATTAGGATAACTGTGCAAGACTACTTTCTCTGAAGCTCACCGTAGATATTTAATAATGTTGATGTCGATGGATCAAGGAGGCTACGGAATAAATTTCATATTGATGTTTCTCAAACTACTGTCTGTGTGTATTGAGATATTTTCATCTTGCAAGATTACTCATTTTTAGGAACACCATCTGTACCGTATGATACACCTGGATACTTAAAAAGTGAACATAATCATTGGTAATAATTTGTCGTTTAGAAGTAACAATAGGACTAACTGAATACTTTGAAACTGCAACATTCAACGGCACAGATTCGCGTTTATTGGTAGGTTGTAGACCGTTTGAAGTATGTACTTCTGTTTTTCTGTCCACTATACAGAAAACCCGACCTATTGTTGGAAATAAGAGGAAAGATGATTCATCTTACTGTATTACTCTGTTTCAGTCACTGGTAGTCCATGTTCTGTGTTCTTGTCTTATATATATATAACGCTACCGCATATCTCACAGTGTTCAAAGGTTTCGAAATTTCAATATGATTGTGGATGTTGAAATTATTCAGCTCCCACTAAACTTTGATTGTAAGAACAGTCATTCCAAATGTTCGATTGAGATCTGCAGTCAGCTATGCCATTTTAGCCTACGGTTCTTTGTTTCATTCATCTTCAATATTCGGTTATCTTTGTCACCTGGACGTTTTCTGAGTTCTGCATGTCATCACAACCTTGACATTGTTTCTTTTGATTCACATAATTAAGTTATAGATACACTTCAACTAACTGCACACCCACAACTTTCTCCCTTTCTATCTTAAGATTTTTTTCTTTTTTTCACTAACGCCTTTCCTATTGCACACAAGAATCCGTATTACACTGCCTCGCTTATTACTTACTGTCACCCAACACAGCAAATGTTCAGACTAACTCACAACGGCTACGTGTGAGTATTATGGGTGTTGTAGTATTATGGGTGTTCACATTAATTCAATAACTTTTGTATATAGTGTGGAAATACTTACGATGTAAATTTGAAAATAATGGTGATTATGCATTGTTAACACTTCTTATAAAGTTCAGTTCTTTAAACTAAATGTGACATAAATATAGTGGTATCTAAATATAAATTGAAGAAAATATGAAAATTTTGGCAAGTAGGACTGTCACTCACTCACTCACTCATTCTCTCTCTCTCTCTCGATCGATCGAATCTATCTATCTATATCTATATCTATATCTATATCTATATCTATACATATATATATATATAGATAGATAGGGGTTGAAAAATCCACTCGCCTGCTCGCCAGTGGCGAGTACTTTTTTACATTTGGCGAGTAAAGTCCGATGAGTCAAAAACGTGAATTCAAGAATAAACAGCAAATGTCGCCCTTTTTTAAAATTTATTTGTAAAAGACATGCCAATAAATAAAATAAAAAGTGTACTGTGTCGCAAAGTGATTTTTGTTTACTTGTATAAACACTGTGATTGCAAAATGATCCAGCTAGTAGGTTTTTGGCTGATGCGTACTTGCAAGCAAGATTTTTCAAGCCTTGTATTTATATATTAGCTGAAATATTCCTTGTACGGAATAGATATGTGGAAAATATTTCAATCCTCTTCACTGCACCTCTTTGGAATGCGCATTTCAGTGAAAGTGTAATGCTAAGAATCCATGTCATTCCTTCCCATTTTTGCCTCTCACCTCTTATCCCCATGACAATGAGGACTGAACTTGAACCTAAACGACATCGGAAGAGATCATCTATTCTAGGCCAGGGTCAACTTACGTACCAAATTCATCAAAATATGATTTAGCAGTATAGTAGGAGTTCGCGGATAAACATCGTTACACTAGATAGATATAGATAGAAAATTCTCTCTCCCCTTAATACGGAAATTTTCAAAAACGTTGCGAAATGTATTCTTTTATTGTTAATGAGGAGTCTATATATCCAATTTCATCTTCCTGACTTGAAGGGTCATTAAGTACGCAGTTTTTCGCATAAATTATGGATCTCCGCGTTCTTGCTTAGATATACATTTTTATCAAAGTAATATGATAAAATCCCAATTCGAGGTAGTTGATAACTACGAGCCGTATGTTTAAAATAAAAAAATAAAAAAAGGCGCTTTGACAACACTGACGAAGTTGAGCATACCCTAGTATTCTATATTTGCAATAGAGATAGAATCGTCTTTGTGGAGTTGTGTACGTGCGACTGGCAATAAGGGAAAATGTCTGCCACAATACAAAATCCCGCCAGTTGTAAAGTGAAATCTGTTTTGCAAGGAGTTTCGGGAAAGGCGTTCAAATGTTCATTATGACGAGTGTAGCGGAAGGCCTAGTGTTCAAATGAGCGTTGTAATGGAACACATTAACGAGAAAATACGATCAATCGCCGGTTTACAATAACTAAACTTGACAAAAGTTTCCAGAAATGTCTGCGAAAACAGTGCATCGAATTGTGACTGATCAGCTGGGTTATCACAAACTGTGTGCGAAATAGGTGCCAAAAAAGCTGACAGGCGCTCACGAAGAGCAAAGAATGACAGCTGCTTGTGACTTTTTTGTCCTGCTAAAATTAGGATGGGGATGACCTCATTTCTTACCTAATAATGGGGGATAAAATTTGAATATCATAGACCACTCAGAGTCGAAGCAGCAGTCAATGCAATGGCGGTACTCTGGTTCTTCTAAGACGAAGAAATTCAAACCAACACAATCAGTTCACAAAATCTTGGCAGGCGTGTTTTAAGTCCAAAAGGATGTGATTCTTTTTGAATTCTTGGAACCAGGACGAGCAATTACAATCGAGGTGTATTACTGAATAATCTGCAACGTGCCATCCAAAATCGACAATGAGGAATGTTACGCTGTGGAATTCTTCTGATCCATGACAACATCCGCCCTACGTAGCTGCTCATACTGTTGAGTCAATTCAAAGATTTCGATAGGAAATATTCAGTCATTCCTTTACAGCCGCGACTTGCTCCTAACAATTTCTTTATTTTTCTTCACCTGAAAAAGTGGCTTGCATCGAAGCGTTTCAAGGATAGTAAAGTGCTGAAGATATCAGTTCTGGACTGGCTTTACTCTCAGGCGGCAGATTTTTACACACACAGGGTTTACAGATACCGAAGCTTGTTTCACGCTATCAGAAATGTCTGGAGATTCATGATGACTACGTTGAAAAATAGCTAATGTATGTACTATAGTTATAAATTTCTTCTTATCATTTTCTCATTTAAAAAAAAATACCCGCCTTTTTTTTATTGACATGTACTTCTATATACAGGGTGTTTCAAAACAACACCGACAACGTGTAGGAGGTGTTTCCTGACACCAAGATTAGACAAAAAGTATAGACCAACCTGGGTGCACAAATGCTTTCTTTCGGAGTTACAGACTGCCGAAAACATGAAAAAATGAATTTTAAAGGTCCATAGCTACAAAAATATGGGATCTACCGCGGTCGGATCAAGACTTCACTTAAGAACTATTTGGTCTAGGAATTAATTCGTGCGGTTGGTACGCACACATTGAAGCTGTAGTACAAACACAAAATACATAAATACCTTAAGAAAAATATTGTCCATCGCTAGCCACCACTTTCGCCCATCTGTCAGGCAATGTACGGATTCCGTGGCGAAAGAAGTCCTCATCCTTGGAAGCGATCCAGTCAGAGACCCATGTTTCGATATCTTCTGAAGAAGTAAACCGCTGTCCAATCAAATCGTTGTTCATGCAATCGAACAAGTAGTAGTCCGAAGGAGCAACGTCTGGTGAATACGGCGGGTGGGGTAAAACTTCCCATCCGACATTTTCTAAATAGGTTTTGACCGGTTTTGCGACATGTGGGCGAGCGTTATCATGTTGAACAATAAGTTTATCATGTCTGTTCTCCCATTCTGGTCGTGTTCTGGCCAGAGTTTGCTTCAAACGCATTAATTGTCGTCGATAACGTTCTCCATTCATAGTTTCACCCGGTTGCAGCAGCTCATAGTACACCACATCTTTCATATCCCACCATATGCACAGCATAACCTTTGCACAGTGAATATCTCGTTTTGGTTGTGATGGACCTGGTTCACCTGGTTTCACCCAGGCCTTTTTTCGTTTAGGGTTCTCGTAATGGATCCACTTCTCATCACCCGTAATAATTCGATGCAGAAACCCCTTTCTGCTCTGTCGTTGAAGCAGCAATTCGCAAATGGTTTTTCGTCTTTCAACGTCTCTGTCTTTCAATTCATGTGGAACCCAATGTGACATCTTTTGAATCATTCCCATGGCTTTCAAGCGTTTGGAGACTGTTGTTTGATCAACGAGTAATGCTGCTGCAAGTAGTTCCTGCGTTTGACACGAATCCTGCTCGAGCAATGCTGTCAATTCTTCGTCTTGAAATTTTTTTGGCTGTCCAGCTCGCTCTTGGTCTGCCAAGCCGAAATCACCACTTCTAAACCGTGCAAACCACTTCTGACACGTTCGCTCAGCTAGAGCATGGTCACCATACACTTCCACCAAAATACGATGACTTTCAGTCGCACTTTTCTGCATGTTAAAGTAATGCAGCAGGACACCCCGCAAAAACACTTTATCAGGCACAAATTGCGCCATGTTCACTTAACTACAAACTGGTGTTGTTGACGCTTTAATCCACTGCCCTATACTACGAACGATACGCGATGACAGGGGTTTGCAACACATGTGTGGATACACGGAACTGTGGGACGCTCCGTTCGTTGCGTCATCTCTTGTCCACCCGCACGAATTAATTCCTAGACCAAATAGTATGTGTCCTATTCAAAAATCCATGTTTCAGAATCCTACAGTACTTCCGCAACATTTTTTATAGATGTAGTTGGTGAGTACTTTAACTTATATGCCCGTAGCCAAACTGCCTCTATAAAAATTATTGCGTGAGTACCTTAAAATGGGTTCTAAAACATGGATTTTGAATACGGCACATATTAGTTCCTAAGTGAAGTCTTGACGCGACTACAGTAGGTCCCATAGTTTTGAAGACATGGACCGTTAAAGCTAATTTGTCGTGTTTTCGGCAGCTTATAACTCCGAAAAGAAGCATTTGTCCACCCAGGTTGGTCTATACTTTTTGTCTTATCTTCGTATCAGGAATCACCTCCCAAATGTTGTCGGTGTTGTTTTAAAACATACTGTATATATATATATATATATATATATATATATATATATATATATAAGTCCTGACTGACTAACTGACTGATTGATGTACGCCTAGATCAAAGCCCTTAAGCTACAAACTGAAATTTGGACAGAGCATAGGATTTGTTAAGTAAGATCCCATTATTGAACAACTTTTGAAAATAGAGGAAGGGTGAAGAGGGGTAGCAGTTATTATGTTAAAAAGTCCATATCTCGGAATCTTGTAAGGCTAGAGACATGAAATTCGATATTTGGACTTCCCATTTAAAATAATTGAACTTGCGTTTAACCATTATTTTTAAAAATATTTGTTCTACAAGGAAGAAATAAAGAGGGAAGAAAAAGGATGGGAGTTGCAGTTGTTAAAATAAAATGGCCATATCTCGAAATCCGTTGATGTGAGAGTCATGAAATTTAGTATTTAGACTTTTCATTTAAAATAATTAAATGCGTGTTTCAGCGGCGTTTTAAAAATATTCCTGTACAAGAAAGAAAGAAAGAAAGAAAGAAAAAAGCCGGGGCTGCAATTGTTAAAATAAGATGGCCTTTTCTTGAAATCCCTTAAGGCAGGGGCATGAAAATTGATGTTTAGACTTTTAATTTAAAATAATTAAAGACGTGTTTCAGTGTTTTTTGATGGTTTCCTTAGAAGGGAAGAAGAAAGGATGGAGGTTGCAATTGTTAAAATAACATGGCCAAATTTGAAAATCCGTTAAGAGTATACATATGTTAATTAAAGACAGGTTTCAGCGTTTTTTTTTCCCCTTAGAAGGGAAGAATAATAGGTGGGGGTTGTAGCTGTTATAATAAGAAGGCCGTGTCTCGAAATTCCTTAAGCACGTGCAGCTGGCAAAGGATCATGGGAGTGAGACTTTATGGGTAAACGTTGCAAGTTGCTATACAAGGTTGCCACATAGTTTCTGTTTAGAACTTCCATACTGACTTGAGGACATTCAATTAGTGAATAGAATATTCTGCGGAGATACTGGGAATATTTACGGAATATTGAACAATATGAATATTGTAATGCAAAGAGGTGTGCTGTAGGTTTTGCTTATATAGACAGTGGATTGTTGTGGAATATCCAGTAGATACCTAATAATACACCTACTTACGGACAGGAAGGAGTAATAAATAAAATAAAATAAGAGAAATAGTCAACAATAGAAATTTTGAATTCCGATTAAATTGCTTGTTTGTGTAATGTATGTCCAATGGTTTTATTTTGATATAGTGGTATGCAAATGGTTATTTGTTAACTGGTTTGATTGTTTATTGTTTTAATTTTAGTTTTCTGTTATTAGTTTGGTGTATATACTGGAATAGTGGGTTATTATGAAGTGTAAGGAATATTGGTATATTATTATTTCTATGATTATGATGGCTAGTAGTAGTAATAATGATACAATGGCAAAGTCGCAAAAAGATAAAATGTTGATTGCCTTTCCTGTTGATATTTTTGAATGTGAGCTACATCCCAGAGCAGTTTTTCATGAAAAAAAGAATTTCTATAAACATTTAGAAGAAAGGCATATTAATGAATTCGCGCTACAATGTAAATCATGTAAAGCTATATTCTATAAGACACACTCAGCAGATTGTCATCAACCGAAATGTACAGGTCCTAAACCTATAGGAGATCATGCATGCCCATGATGTGAGCAAACATTCGACAAGTTAGGTGGCCTTGCAACGCACAAGGTCAAGAAACACCCAAATAAGTGGCAAAAAGAAAAGATTGAGAAAGAAAGGTTAAAAAGGCTTAATTCAAAACGACGAAACTGGAGTGTCACTGAGATTGATCAATTTGTGAAAATTGCTTGAGAAAATATAGGGAAACAAAATATCAATGAAATAATTCATACTTATTTTCCATCGAGAACCTTAGAGGATATTAGAAACAAAAAGTATAGATTAGTAATGCAAGGAAAACTGCCGAGGGAAGTTATTTCACAGGATAAAACTTATTCAGAATTGGGTTCCGAAACATATGACGAAATAGAATTTACTGTTTCTCAAAATGATAATGTTTTTATAGAAAATTATGATGTAGATGCAGTCAGTTTGAGTAGGAAAGAAACATGCGAGACTGGTGTTAACACGGATAGGTGGTTTAATCATGACTATGCTTTAACTAAGACAAAATTAATTAAAGAACTTGAAAGTTTGAAGTGTAGTCCTATTGCAGATGATAACATTTCTTTACATAGTCTCCTGGTTAGCTTATTACAGCAGATTATGATTAATACTGAAAATGTATTGAGGGAGAAAACTGTAAACGATGCTAATAAACAACTAAGTGATCTTGAAAATGAGAAAGAGAATAAAATAGAAATATTAGAAAGTCAAATTGAATTGTTACAAATTGAGGTAGAAAATATGCAAAGGGAAATTATTAACTAGGATATGATGATTGACAAAGAGAAAGCATGGGTTAATGAAATGTGTGCGGTAAATGAGTCTGCTCAAAAGGAGATAGAAAATAAAGATAAAGAAATTTCCATAATTAAAATTAGCAACCAAAAACTTAAAAGCAGGATTATTGGGCTTGAACAAGAAAGGGTTGGTATTGACAATAACTATCAGAAAAGAATTACAGAGATAGTTAAAGAGAAAGGAAATGAAATAGAAAAGTGTACTAAATCGTTATTAGAATTGAAAGATCAAATCATATTTTACGAAAAAAGGGTTAAAGAATTAGAAAATGAAATTAACGATCAAAAAATAGTTGCGGGTAAAGATTACAATAGAGTTGCAACACTGACAGAAGTAACTTTATCTTTAGATAAAGAAATTGTAGGAAATGATAATGTGAAGGTGTTTGTAATGATAGCCTAATTTTAACACAACTAGAACAGATTGTGAATAAAGTGTTATGTGCAGATGATAAGCAAAGACAAGTTGCTGTTATTAATGAGGTTGTAAGATTGGATGACAAAGATTTACTGAGTATTAGAGGGTATTGTGACTCATTGTATATTAATGCCTGTAATAAGGAAATTCAGGAGATAGATAGAATTATTGCTAGTATTTGGGATAAGACAGGGATTGATTTTGTGGAGTAAATCGAAGAGGTTTTTGAAACGGTTAAATGCATATAGGGAAAGGCAATGGTGAAAAATAAGGAAAATAAAAAGGAAAAAAGAAATACAGGTAAAACATATATGTATAATGCTCAGCATAACTATGCCAATTTACAGAACATGTACAGTAAAGATCCCTGTAAATTGGCTAAATTTGTGTTTGACGATAGAGATATATTTGAACAGGAAAATGTTACTTTAGAGTCAGAGGAAGTTCGTAAACTATATCATGATTTATGGGGCAAATCAGGTAGGAGCAGGTTAACAATGGTTGAACAAGAGTTACCCGACGAGGAAAAGGACAAACTAAAACAACCTATTACTTTCCAAGAAGTTAAGAAACGAATTAAAAGTGTTCCATCTGGATCATCACCTGGATTAGATAAAATTAGTAAAAAGGATATCGATAAAGAGGAGGTTATGTATGTGCTGGTAAAATTGTATAATTTAATTTTAACCTCAGGATATGTTCCAATGAGTTGGAAGCAGAACAAAACTGTACTCATTCCTAAAACTGATAAAGACTTAACTAAGGTAACTAACTGGCGTCCGTTGACAATTTCTTCAGTGTTATGTAGAATTCTAACTGGAATTATTGATACCAGGTTAAGATCGGTTATCCATATACATAATGCTCAAAAAGGATTTATACCAGGTAATTCAACTCTTGTTAACTGCTTCATGTAGGATACTATGTTGAAGCTGGGAAAAACTGTTAAACTTGTTTGTGGTTGTTTATTAGATATTTCCAAGGCTTTTGATACAATTCCACACCCAGCAATAATAGATGCCTTGAGAAATAGAGCTATACCAGCAAATTATGTAAACACTGTTGCTAATTTATATAAAAATAATCAAACTGAATTTAGTAATTTGAATGTTAATATTCAGATTAAGCGCGGTGTTCGTCAGGGGGATCCACTTAGTCCATTGTTATTCAATTTGGTAGTAGACAGTGTTATAAGGCAATAGGATATAAAGCAGATGGGGTTTAGTTTTCAAAATGTCCGTATTCCTCTACTCGCATATGCCGATGACGCATTGCTAGTTGCTAATTCGCAGAATGAACTTGCAGAGATGTTATAACTCGTGTGTGAGTTTTTAGACAAACTTGATATGAAAATTGCTGTGGGTAAATGTTTGTCATTTGGTATTAAGCCACATAGAAAATCGTGGATTATTGATGGTTGTAACCTTAAGTTGGGCAATAGTTATATAAGGGATGTAGAAGTAGACGAAGCTTTCGAGTATCTTGGCTGCAAATACACTTTATGTAATGGTATACAGAACAAATATCATTTAAACGAATTAAGTAGAATACTGAGTGTGGTAGATAAACTTTCTTTAAAGACACGCCAGAAAATTTATTTGATTCAAACATATTTGCTCCCAAAGTTTTTGTACGTCTGGATTGCGAGTTTTAGCGAGCCTTCATTTTTGAACTCTGTTGATGACTTAATTAGAAAATTTTTAAAAAATGGTTGCATTTGGTAAACTCAACTGTAGACAGTGTATTTTATTCAAAGAAAAGAGACGGTGGACTAGGGTTCCCCAATATTCACAATATTATATTGCTCGCCCAGGTCAAGTTTATTTATACATTAAGATCCCTGGAAAATGATAACTTTTTGACTGAGATGGTAAAGGTATCGAATTTAAATAAAATTGAAGATAAGATTATAAAGAAACTAGATATCGAAAGACCCTATAACTTAGGAGTGTTAAATCAAATGAAGTCAAAGTTAAAAGATAAATGTTTTGAAATATGGAAGGGGAAGCAAAGTCAAGGGAAGGGTATTCAGTATTTTCATAATGACCCTATCTCTAATTGTTTCCTTTTTGACAATGAGGTTCTTCCGGATAACCGGTTTATAGACGCACTGAAGATGTGCACAAACACTTATGGCGTTAGGGTAGCTCTGGCTAGAGCTCAGCCAAATTTAAATGTTGAATGTAGAATTTGCAAGGAACCGATTGAGTCTATGGGCCATGTTTTGGGAAAATGTATTCAACATACTAATCGCCGTATATTTAGACACAATCAAGTGGTTAATATCCTGGAGAAGCATTGTCAGATTAAGGGGTTTAGAACTGGCAAAGAGTTAGAATTCGATACCAGTAAGGGTAAGCTGAAACCGGATCTCGTAGTTGAAAATCTCACCCATAGATATATCCTTGATGTTACTATTCGATTTGAAGAAGGTAATTTGGAAGAGACAGCTTTATTAGAGAAAATTACTAAATATGAAGTTTTAAAGGAAAAATTTAATGATAAGAAATTCAAGGTAATACCGGTGATTATTGGTTCCAGGGGAGCAATTAGTAAAAGTGCTAAAAAAATTTTGAAAGAATTTAATGTGCCTAATTTTATTGTCAAGCGTATTGCTGTACTAGCTCCGAAATCAAGTATTGAAATTCTTAATGCGCATTTAGATTATACCAACTAGTTTTATTAGTTTACAAACAAGGATGATTTAGAAATTTTTAATGTAGTGTTGAGACGATTGTTTATATATAACAGAATCAAAGGCTTTTAATGAGTTTAGGTATTTTAATAATTGGTTTCTTGTTCATTATATTTATTTATTGTCTTTTTATACTGGAAATGTTGATTGGATAATGTTATTATGTTACTTGTTGTTATAATGGTGTTGTTGCTGTATATAAATATTTGGAAAAAATTATTACAATTTTAGATAGTTCTTTTTTTTATTGTTATTATTTATGCTTTATCTTTCATAACTTGGTCTGTGGTGTACTTGATAATATTTTTAGCTTTTGACTTGTCTGTTTGGGTATTATTGGATTATTAAAACTTTGTATTTTATTGAGGGTTACACAACTATGAGTATTAAAAGGTTGTATGATATGTGTTATAATAGAAGTAACAGTCAGAACGAAGGTAGTAAGAGAGAGAAGGGGAACTGAATAGAGTTATACATACACCTATTACTATACATTTATTTATGAAGTACCATTGCATTTTACTATTGTTTTTGTATATATAATGTGTGTTAGTTTAAATGAATGTATTGGTTTTTAAAACTGAATAAAGATTAGAGGGGGTCAAAGTGATTCCTAAGATGCTTAAATTTTAACCAGCTCTGGGAATACCCCTTTGGGTCTTTATGTTAGAGATATGTTAGGGATATTAGAAGTGCGAGAATATAGGGCGAACAAAGGCGGGGGCTAGGGGTGAAGTCCCAAGTTAGCCAAAGGCTAGGTTGTCTAAATAGTGTTGAGTCTTTTGAGGTCAAAATTAAGAATATATTACATTAAGCAACTACATATGCACCAATTTGTTCGATGACCTTCTGCCGTTTTTTCGGCAACCCCATAATCCCGTTCGTATAGAGCATCTATGGTTCCTGGTCAAAACATTATGATACGTGGTTCTCACAGGTCTCTTTCTAAACTAACTTGACACAATTCAGTGAGTTCTGTAGAGAGAGACTGAAACAAATGACTGGCGGTGTGAAGTCCGTGCTATACGATGGATATATTAAAGCCTCCCAGCCAATTTGTCTCGATTTCTTATAGATTGTTAAAGATATGTGCGGTCTGGCGTTGGTAGCATGTCATAAACTCATTTATTCATTATTTTGGCTGTATGCAGTTCAAGCAGTTTAACTCTCTTTTTAATTTAAAAGGACTAGCATATACTAGCAGACGACGTTTCCATATGTGTGAGTGTGTTTATGTTCTCACTCATCGGACGCATGTGGGCGGAGTGACCTTGATCAACACTTCTTCAGCCAATCACAGCTCTGTCCTCTCTTACGTCATTTAACGCGTGAAACCCACGCGTACAGCGAGAGACGAAGAGATTTAGCGGGAGGCAAATTACTCGGCGCCGGAAGACAAGATCGTACAACAGCTTCTACTACCCTGCTGCAACAAGACACTGCGTAATTATGTTCGACACTTAACAGAATCGAATTATTTCTCTCAACAAAGGACACATCCAGTATTATTATTATCTTAATCGGTATTTCCTTGTTTGAAGCAATGTAAGTATCAATATAATTAAAATTTTCAAATCGATTGACGAGTATTTTCTGCGATTGTGCATGTTATCTCCCACGCCTCGTGGTTGTCTATTGAGTACATGGTGCAAAATTTTCTTTTAATTTATTTGTGTAATTTGTTAATTTTCGAAATTAGGATGCTGAATCTTTTGTGTCTATAAAAGTTGTACGTAGAATTTTTGCTTATGTGTGGCTGGCGTTGAAAGGAGCTTTCTTCGGATAACTTGTTTCATCGTCAACGCTCGAGCAAACGTCCTATTTACGACTATCAAATATAATGCTTGCTCTATCTGGATCGCCATCCTATGAAGTAAACATTATAAAATGGTGCCGGGATATATGTGTCGAAGCAGAAACCTTTCTTTTTGTATAAATGCCCAGTTTTTGTGTTTACGAACATAGGCCTAGGTATTTTGGATGTTCAAAACTTGCTGCGTAATTTTGCCGCCATCTCAGGGGGTTCCAAAGTACATGAAATTTGTGTCGTTGTATCCTTATCCAATGCATTCATCTTTGCATACCGAAACCTAAATCCTGTCTAAAATTAGAGAATTTTTTTTTTAATTATTTGCAATCTTAGATTTTGGGAGAAATTAGTCGATTATTTGTGTTAGTGAACTTGCGTTATTTGTGTCATCATGGCTGAAGGAGATCTTAAGACGGTAATTCTCGCCATGCAACGGGAATTAACCGCATCTATAAATGAGGTTAAAGAAAATCAGAATAAATTGAACGAAAGTAATGAAAAATTGAAAAGTGATATCAAAAGTGATCTGCAGGAATTACGTAGCGAGTGCCGTGAAAACATATCCCAGTGTAAGGATGATTTGTCAGGTGAAATTAACAATGTGAATGCGTGTATTAGTGCAGTGCGGCAAGAATTGATAGAACGAATTGAAGCAGTGGAATTAAAGTGTTTTAATACGAGTGAAGACATACGTAGAAGTGTACGTGAATTAACAGATGCAGTGCACGATGTACGGGGCACAGTTGAAGAAAATACGCGCCAAGTAAACGACCAACAACGTCAGTTAAATGAATGTCACAATAGAGTGGATGATTATGAAAAAAGGTTGCGTTTGGTCGAAAGTCTCGACAAGTACCGTGAAAGCAGAATTCAGAAGTGCGAGACTAAACAAAGTGAATACGTCATAGCAGTGCAAGAGTGTATTCAAGTGTGCCACGAGCAGGGTAAATTTAACCAGCAGTGTTTTGAAACGTGTCTCCGCGCCAGCGAATTAAGTGAACAAACTAAGCAAGATGTGGAACGACTATCAGAGCGTGTGCAACGTATAGAATTAGCAAATGAGCGCCATGATACTGGAAGTAATATATCACAAAGAAACACAGGTTCCGTGCACAGTGTGAAACGCGAGAGAAAATCGAGCAGTGAGTCTCAAACGGTGTCTGATACAGAGGAGGAAAGTGATGTAATAAGGAGAACCGTGCCGAGAATCAAAACCGAAAGAGAAAGTCCGCGTATTAAGCGTGCAAGAAATAGTGAAGTGAAAGCAAGGCGTTGTTCGTTGCGATTAGCAGACATTAAGCAACTCTCTACATTTTCAGGTGATATGATGAAGGAAAGTGCAAGTGCATTTTTAGAAAATTTTGGTAGAGAAATGTCGTTCGCCGGAGTGCCTCAAAGTGAATATTTAACGATCATGCCGTTGATTCTTAAAGACAGTGCACTTAAGTGGTACGATTTACACGGTAAGAAGTGTCAAACTTTTCAAGAATTTGTGATAGAGTTTCAGAATGCATTTGAAAGTCCTTTAGTGAAAGCTACACGTCTGCGTAACTTGCGATCTATTCCGTTTGACCCAAAACGTTATAGTAGTGTTGTTGATTTTGTAACAGAGCGTTTTAGTCAAATTCAGGCTCTGGAAGAGTACGAAAATCCAACCATTACGTTGTCACACATCATCACTCTCCTGCCCAAGCGGTACCAATTAGCTATGATGGGTTCTATGCCTGATGACATAAATCAGTTCCTTGCGAGTGTGCAGTCCATTGAAGGGTTGTCAGGAATTACTAATATGTACGACAATCAGCGTAATAAGCAGAAACAGCAAGGTGGTGCCGGTGTTAGCGTGAATAATGTAAAAGTAGAACACGGTAGTGAAGTGAGCAGTGATAATAGTGCGCGTCCGAATTTCAAACAGGGATGGAAAAAGAAATTTCATAGACGTGGACGGCGAGGTAATTTTAACAGAAATAATAATAACTCGAACGGTGGTATTCAGTCGCAAGGTAATGGCCGACAAAACACAAGTGCAAATGAAAATTGGAACGAAACGCAAGGTGCAAGGGCAAACGAAAATCAAAGTAGTGCGTCAACTTCGCAAGGTAGTCCGAATCAAAATAATAATTGGTTTCCAACGTTTAATAGAGGTTCTAATGTGAACAGTGGGAACAATCAGCAACGTCAATTTCCATACCAACAAAGTGGTTTTTATCCGCAGAGTTCTGTGCCTTTAAACTAGTAGCGCCCTCCCACTTGGTAGCTGCAAAGGGGAGGGATTTCAGTAGTGTAAACCGGATTACTTTTCCACGTATGTGCAACGAGGAAGATTTACAAGCAGAAGATGATATAAGCAATGATAATGAAGAAGAAGTGATCAAATGTGAATTAGGTCATAATACAATGAGAGTAAAAATTTTGTTAAACGATTAACCCAAAATCTGTCTGTTAGATAGTGGATCAGAACTATGCCTATTACGGTACAATATTTTTCGAGAAGTAACAAAGTGTGTAGCAAACGTGCATTTGCAAAAAGGAGAGCATATCGTTTTGTGCGATTTTCTAGGAAGAAAGAAAAAGAACGTAAAAGGAAGGGTTATCTTACCGGTACGAATTGAAAATGTGGAAGTGCCAGTTGAGTTTCTTATGTTACCAGAACTGCACGAAGACGTAATACTTGGTGCAAACTTTCTCGAGAAATTAAACAGTGTCATCGATTTTAAGCGAAGTAACTTGCGTGTTGAATTTCAAGGAATTAGTGGTGAAGTGCCTTTAATACAGAGAAATAGTGAAAATGTCATTGTAGCTAATGTAAGTGAAATTAAGTGCAAGGTAGCCCCTATTGTTGTGTTGTCCGAGATAAGGGACCTTAATGATTTTTATGCGAGAACGATGAATGTGTTCCGCAGTGGGTGCGCCGAGCCTTTAGAGAAAAATGAAGCTAGTGACTTAGTGGAGGACTTCCCACCGGATCTATATTTCACAGTAGATGAAATAAGGGATGCAGTTACACGCGCTACGCTGTTTACTGAAAACGAGAAAGAAGAATTATTTCAGTTGTTAATGAAACATAGGAAAGTGTTCGCCCGTTTTCCTGGCCTGTGTAACAAATTTCAGTACCGATTAGAAGTGGATACAAATGAACCCATTGTTGCTCGTCCTTATGATATTCCGCACAAATATAAGGAAGGAGTGCGTGAAGAGATCCGAAAATTGCTAAAGTGGGGTGTCATCAGACCTAGTTCATCATGTCATTTATTACCGTTGCACGTAGTATTGAAAAAGAGTGGAGCGTTGAGAATAGTAACAGATTGTAGAGCATTAAATGTGCACATTAAGAATCCAGCTCTGCGTGTAGAAAAGTTGTCCGACCTCTTTGCTAAATTTAGTGGAAAACGTGTGCTAGGTACTCTTGATTTTACTAGTTCGTATCAACAATGTGGAATTACAGAAGATTCTATGCCATACTTAGCCTTTTTGTTCGAAGGAACGTTATATGAGTACACACGCATGGTGTTCGGTGTGAAAAATGGCTCGTCTGTACTGCAATTGTGCTTGAATAAAGTGTTCCCTTTACCGCTACAAGAGAAATTAATCAGGTATATGGACGATGTAGCTCTTGGTTGTACAAGCGTACCGGAATTCTTACAGCAGTTAGATGAAGTACTTAGTTTGTTAAGTGATGCGAACATGACACTAAATTTATCGAAGTGCATTTTTGGTGTAAGTGAAATTAACTATTTAGGCTATTACGTATCTTCAGAAGGCATACGAAAGGATCCAAAATCAGCTGAAGCAATCGAGAAGTTACCAGTGCCCAAAAATTTAAAATTGTTACGCTCATTCCTTGGTGCTGTGCAGTGGCATTCGCGGACAATCCAAGGTCATGCTGTTATCGCTAAACCCCTTTATGAACTTTTAGGAAAGAAAAAGAAATGGAAGTGGGAAGAAGAACACCAAAAGGCATTTGATTCATTAAAGGCTGAATTAGTAAAAGATGTGAAATTACACCATCCACAGTTCGATAAGCCGTTTTATCTCGAAAGTGATGCAAGCAAACTCGGGTTGGCTTGTGTGTGTTATCAAATTATTGACGGTGAGAAGTGTGTATTAGAATATGCAAGCCGTACTCTTAATAAACATGAACAGAACTATGCCATAATTGAGCTTGAGTGTCTTGCATTTGTGTGGTGTATTCGTAAGTGGCATGTTTGGCTCAAAGGAGCGAAAGTATACATACGAACAGATCATAAAAGCTTAGTGCAGTTAAAACGTATGCGTAATTGGAATGCAAGACTGATGAGGTGGTCTCTTGAACTTCAATCGTACGATTATGAAATAGAATTCATCAAAGGCAAGACTAACACACTAAGTGATTGTTTATCTCGTATGTTACCAACACAGGAAGATCTAATGGTGAATGTGAATCCTATACAGGCTGTTCAATCAGAAGTGTTCGATTTAGATCCGTCTACAATTGCGAAATTACAATGGGAATGTGACGAGTACCGTCCTATTATTAGTTACTTACAAGGTAATATAAGTGAAAGTGAAAGCAGTGCAAATAAGAATTCTTTTCGTAGTAGTGCTCGAAATTGGAAACAAAATTACACTTTGGAAAATGGTATTTTGATGGTGAAAGATTTTCACTTCCCAGACAGATTAAAATTGTGTGTACCTCCATGTTTAGTGAAAAATATTTTAATTGGCTACCATGATCATTACGGTCACTTTGGATTCATGAAAGTGTTTAATATCATTTCCCGTATGTTTTATTGGAAAACCATGCGTAGTGACATTAAATCGTACATTCTTGATTGTGAAGTCTGCATGAGGACGAAGGTAGACCATCACCCAGTGAAATGTTTAATGCAATCAGTGCCAGCGAAAAACATACGTTATTTGGTCTCAGCAGATTTAGTTGGTCCTCTACCTCGAGGTAAACATGGCGAAACTTACTGTTAACAGTGTGTGATGTATACTCACGTTATTTAGTAGCATATCCACTTCGACGTGCTACAAGTGCAAGTGTCGCAAAATGTCTTACTGAGTCATACATGCTTCATCTTGGTATTTTTATGAACATCTTAGTAGATAATGGACCACAGTTTATTGGCAAGGAATTCGTACAAGCTATGGAAGCATATAACATCAAAATTCATTATACTACGCCTTATCACGCACAAGGAAATGTCATCGAAAGATTCCATGCTGATTTAGAGAGAATTTTGCGTGTGTTGTGCCGCGATTCTCATTCTTCATGGCCAGAATATATTGTGCAAGCTTGTTTATTGTTGAACTATACTATTAGTGCCAGTTTGGGAATAGCGCCCGCAGAGTTGCATCTTAACATCAAGCCCGAAGAATTTACATTGTCACATTTTGGAATTGTGAAAAACAACGAAACAGTCGATGAGCAAGAAGGTATAGATTGGAATGGAAAATTAATAATGGCTGACTTACGGCGAAAGAAAATCATTCAGCAACGTAACGAAAAGTTGAACGTTCATCAGAGAGCTCGAAGAACTTTGTGTGAAGGTGACTTAGTTTTCTTACGTCAGTATAATATTAGTAGCTTGGTAGACAAACGTATAGCCAAACTGTGTGAAGTGTACCGTGGACCTTACTTACTGTGGAAACAAGTTGGTGAAAATGTGTTTGAAGTATTGGATCCGCAAAGTGGTAAATATATCGGATTTCAGAATGTTTCTAGAATGAAGCTGTGGAGACCAACACCAGCTACTAGGAAAAAGTGGCTAGAAATTCTGAAGAAGCATGTGGATGAAGAACAGTTCAGTGATATTTTAGAGAGAGCCGAAAAAGAAGCCAACGGAGATTACATGAACGAAGAAGAGGAAAGTAAAGAAGATCAATTGTGTAGTATCAATAATGAAGATCGAGAAGTGAGAGTACATTCTAGTTTCGTCGACGAAAATGTCTTGTGGTATATACGTCATGGTTATTTAGATGAGCGAAAGTTGTTGAGTTTATTAGAGAAATATTACCATTAGTACTTCGAAGAAGTCAGTTTGAATTTAGAGATATGTTAGGAGATATTAGAGTAATATACACGTTTATTACAGTATTCCTTTTGTTGTTATTGGAACAACATTGAAGTTTTACCTTAAGACCTACGACCACATTTCGCCATGAATTTCATGTGCATCGTTTTCTTTTTGTCTTCTATAAAACTCTATGGGGTTTCCTTAGTATAACTTATTTTTGTAACCACATCTCTGTGTGTCTTCGTGGTCGTATTTATAGTGGGTAGGTTTATATGGTTTTTGTGGGTTGGCTCTTCTTCATTTAGTCGTCAGACCATCCCTAAGATGGATACAGGTTGGCATCTGTAGACATCTGACATTGCCTCAATATAATTCTCCATCATTCGAGCTTATATTGGTTTATTTCACTCTTCATTATAGTATTCATGTAACAGTCATCATTAAGGTTATATCTATAGGCTTATTACATTATAGTATCTATATATTTTATTCAGCATCATGTCCTATATAAGTATATTTCAGTATTAATTTATCATGTACCATGTACTTATTTGATGAAGTTGCACGAAGGCGTTGAGGAGTGAGGCGTGCTTGTCGTAGTTTGTACTCGTGAAGTGATTTGAAAAAAAAAAAAAAAAAATGAATGAAAGAAGAAATACTTACATTTCTTTTGTTAACCCATCCCAAGTCAACTTCCTTTTAACCATAATTATGTTATTTTAACCTTATTATAGTAATTACATGTAACACGTAAAAACATACACTTGATATCCATACACGAAGAATACAACACAAGGAAGAACACATGTAGGTCCAAACAATAAGAAGAACACACATTCTATTCACTTCCACTTAATACGAATGCAGCAGTAGCAAATGCAGCACATTTTAAGTTAAAAAAAAAAAAAAAAAAAAAAGAGGAAGAAAGGAAGATGCAAATTATACGTTAATAAGTTTATACGCAATAAGTTACAATATTCCATGCATCTTCACATTGGCGCCGAATTTTGGTAAATAGTCCTGTATAAATAAATAAATAAATAAAAGGGACTATAGCCTGCAGAGACCGTCTAGAACTTCCACCGATGGACCTAGCCCTATCCAATGGGAAGAGGATAGGAGCAGAAGATTTAATCGCCGAGTGTTCATTCAGCTGGAAGAGAATGAACGAAGAGGATGGCCTATGGACTGGACATTGTTCTGGAACATGGTGTAGATTGTGAATAGTGGACAATTTGGACAGTGTAACGTATGCAGATAGTAAAAGTATAAACAGTGTGTTATAAATGAACAGTGAAGTGTTGTTATTCGAACTGGAAAATATATCTATATTTATTTTAATATTCATTTTTCTTTTTATGTTCAATTAATTGCAAGGTGAAAGTGTTTTAAAGGTTGAAATTAATTCATTGCTTGAAGTGTTTTCTCATTTTATTCACATTATTTGCAATATTTTAGTGTATGTGTTAAATATTCAATTTCTTTAAGTGTTGAGTGAATTTACATTTGGACTAATAGGTTACAATGAATACATATTCATACATTTATTCATATTTGTGGACTGAATAAACATTTTATTTTAATGAGTGCAGTGTTAACCAAACATTAATGTGAACTATAACCAAGTGAAGAGTGCTTCAAAAACTTTATACAGTGTGTCCTCGTCATACGCAGACACAAACTATAAGTGTTGCCAGGGTTCTTAGGATAAACGTATCTCATCAGAACTTTACCTATCAGCTGTTCGGGTGCCATTTGTCATAAACTCATTTATTCATTATTTTGGCTGTATGCAGTTCAAGCAGTTTAACTCTCTTTTTAATTTAAAAGGACTAGCATATACTAGCAGACGACGTTTCCATATGTGTGAGTGTGTTTATGTTCTCACTCATCGGACGCATGTGGGCGGAGTGACCTTGATCAACACTTCTTCAGCCAATCACAGCTCTGTCCTCTCTTACGTCATTTAACGCGTGAAACCCACGCGTACAGCGAGAGACGAAGAGATTTAGCGGGAGGCAAATTACTCGGCGCCGGAAGACAAGATCGTACAACAGCTTCTACTACCCTGCTGCAACAAGACACTGCGTAATTATGTTCGACACTTAACAGAATCGAATTATTTCTCTCAACAAAGGACACATCCAGTATTATTATTATCTTAATCGGTATTTCCTTGTTTGAAGCAATGTAAGTATCAATATAATTAAAATTTTCAAATCGATTGACGAGTATTTTCTGCGATTGTGCATGTTATCTCCCACGCCTCGTGGTTGTCTATTGAGTACATGGTGCAAATTTTCTTTTAATTTATTTGTGTAATTTGTTAATTTTCGAAATTAGGATGCTGAATCTTTTGTGTCTATAAAAGTTGTACGTAGAATTTTTGCTTATGTGTGGCTGGCGTTGAAAGGAGCTTTCTTCGGATAACTTGTTTCATCGTCAACGCTCGAGCAAACGTCCTATTTACGACTATCAAATATAATGCTTGCTCTATCTGGATCGCCATCCTATGGAGTAAACATTATAAGCATAGTATACAACGTTCTTTCTGCTGTCCAGTTCCGGCTATTTTTGGATTGCTAGGTGCCCCAGCGATAACTGTCGACAATATAAATCCGAGTGTATCGTTCTGCCCGGCGGCAGTAGCTCGTGATACACGATGCTCTTCCAATCTGATCAAACGCACACCATTATTTTCCTAGGCATCAGTGTAGGCTTTTCCACAGACTTTGGAGCTTCTCGCATTGAGTATGATCTTTTTTCGCATATTGTTGTCATCGGTCATCCGATTCCCATCACTTGTGATCAAGCGCTTCAGGTATGGATCGAGTTAGTTGCATTTCAGTACATATTTGCAGGTGGAATTTCGATCGAGTAAATGTTTTTAAGCCAGATTATGTGGCGTCATTACGTCGAACTTGTTCTGTAGCCAGCTTTCTTAAGATGGTTTAACACTGTTTGGTGATGAATGTTTAGGAAAATGACGATGTCATGAAACTTACATGCCGATCTTGCTCTAGTTGTGCCACTTTTACTGTGCTTGGTCACCCATTGTGAGATGCATCTTGCACATAGAAATTTCCAGAACTTAAACGACTGAAATATCATTTGGCTGTTGCTTTTGATAACGTATCTCGCTTATAAACAGCACAGATTTCTTTATTGTTGTACGTAAAGTGTAGCGCAGTTGGGAAAAGTTCACTCATCTTCGCGGCGCAATACCTTACGTCTGATTATAAGAATCCCACACTTTTTGCTCATCAAGTAGCTTTGATTGTCAGGTGTCAAATTACAAGGTTGAGTCACATGTCGTACAATATTTCCACAACTCAAACAAGGAGCGAGTTTGTACGCCATGATCGATAAGTACAAGGTCAGATTGACCAAAAGGTAGTGTGTCAAAGTGAATTCAGAACTTTATAAAGGTCTTAGAAAAGACTTAATTATTTATGTTGAATGTTATTGTATACTTTAACGTGAAAGCATCTAATTCTCCCAAGGAAAGTCCAAAATCTGGTAAAAAATTACTTTCAATGTGATAACCTTAGTTGTACTTATAATATACTAACAAAAAGCACAAAAACTCAGGTCTGTTTTTTCAGGTGGGTCCAACCTGAAATCACCCAACGGGTTTCTTGGGCTGGGCCCACTTGGGCAAACCCTGATGGCAAGGAGACTATTTAACACGGAGGCCGCCACTCCGACAGTATATTCAGTTGCTTAGTAGCAATGACGATGAGTGCTCCACAATGCCTAATACGCAAACTGTTACTCTATGGTTTCGAAGTCGGGAATAACGCTGCGGCAGCAACCCAAAACCTTTGTCATGCAAAGGGGAAGGTGCAGTAAACCACAGCAGCTCTTTGATTCCAGAAATTTTGTGAAGGTTGTAAAAATATCGAAAATCAGCCAAGATCTGGGCGCCCCAGGGCACAGTGGGACGAAATGTCGAAAACGTGGACAAAAGTCCAAAAATTAAAGGTTCGATTTAGCGATTTTTATCTTTTGGGTTGGCTAGAGTATTGTTGGCACTACTGAAATCCGGCAGCGGGATCGGTCAGCTGTTGTTTGTTGAAGGGACGCAGCAGGTCAAATGTAGAGTTCGTTTATTAGTGTCGCGTTAGGATATATCCACGAACAATAAAGTGCATGTTCAAACGTGGATACAAGTTTGCAGTCAACACTGATTCCAAATATTGAAAATGGAGGGTGTTGAGCAAGGTATGTACTGAATTATAAATGCATAGTCACTTGTTATATGATGTATAAACCATTGTTCTTTGAATTAAGAATTATATTGAAAAATAATTTTAAAAAATCATATAATTTAGTTGAAAGCAAGAGATAAGTTAAAAGTTCCACGGAGTTCCACTCAGTTACCCTTTTTTTTCTAAGCTAGGCTATATTAACTTCAAGATAAAACGACAAACTCCTTCTACTAGCTTCTATTCCGTCAATGAACAACAGATGGAGACACGGCTGCAATATTTTATTTTTTCATATCTATATTTAAAAGTGCAGGAAAATTCTTAATAGTGTTCAATTTGGACGAAACTTGGTTTTGTACAGTAATTGACCTTGCAGATTACGAATATGATGTCAAAATTTGAAAATTCTAAATGTTGAGCCCAATATGAAGTAAATTGCAAAATTGATATACAGAAGTAGAAATTTTTGGTGAATAATTTCGCGATATTTTATTCCGTTTTCTAATGCTATTGATTGTATGTTATGATATGATGTTGAAAGCTTCATTTTCTTTTCAATTTCTGCTACTGACACTAATACCATGCAGTATTCCAGAAAAGAAATCTTTTTGGAAATAAAGCAGCATTTAAAGTGCGACATCATCGTCATAGTTGAGAATCTGGAAAAGTCTCTAAGTGAAAAGAGTGGGTATCCTGTTAAAATACCGGAAACCATGAAGTCGACTATTAAAGTGTTATGTACCAAACTAAAGACTAAATTTTGTGCGGCGAAGGGCCGGGAAGATTATTTCTTAACGAAAAACGAATCATGGCTGGATGCTAAGTTAGACTTCTCTGTGACCAAGACGACTGAAAAGCGTAAAGCAACTGGACGACCACCAGCAGTATTTGATAAGATTTCAGATAAATCTAAACGCAGAAGGACGGAAGATATTCGTGCAAATTATTAGATATATAACTCATTTTCTAATTTTTGTCGTATTGTATCAACTATTTATCCTTTTGAATTTTGAACATTCCCTGTACGATTCATCATCACCTACTTATCAACATATAAACACAAGTTTCGGACTTGATTATTAATTCTTTTTTTAAAATTTTGACCGCCATATTGCATCCACCGTTTTGAATTCCCCAATTGTACAATAAAATTCATAATCTGCAAGCTCAAAAGCATGTAAATACAAATTTCGGACTTATTGATTTGACTTTTTTGAATGTTTCCCACCATATCAAATCCGCCATCTCGAATTTTGAAATTTGAACACCAAATTCGAAATCAGCATGCTTGGAAACATATATTTACACGTATTGGACTTATTTACACGATTTTTTCAAAAATGATGTCCGCCATATTGGCTCCGCCATTTTGAATTTCGCAATTTTGACATCATATTCGTAATCAGCACGGCCAGTTACTATAAAAAGCCCAGTTTCGTCCAATTTGCACAATAATTGGACTTTTGTCCACGTTTTCGACATTTCGTCCCACTGTGCAGGGTAACAAACTCTGAGGTCATACGAGTCACTGTGGAAAATCCATTCACCAGACACGATGGTTTTCAAACCAACTTGGCATGTCCCAGTTCACTGTAGTGCGTCATCTTCACGAACTCGGGGCAAGTACCACGGAGCTACCGCATTACGATAAAGTTGACCACATTTCAGGTCCAGAGGAGAGTGGATGCGTGCCGACAACTGCTGCAAGATCCACGTGATGGTTTCCTGAAACAGATTGTCACACACGACGACGCGTGAGTGTTTTTCCGAAACCGGAATGTGCAAAAACAGTGTTCGATCAAGATCGTCCAACTTCCAGAACAAGTCGTCGAACAGGGCCGTTTCGAGCATCATATGTGGTGGAACTGCGAGATGGTAATTCACTTCGAATTCGTTCCTAACGATCGTACCATCAGTGCCACTCTGTAATTTCTCTTCTGTCAACATCCTATAAAATCCTCTCAAACATTCTATTAACAAGATTGACCCCATAAAAAGATGAAATTAGTGGAGATTGTTAGTGCGAATTTAGGCGAAATTGATCAACTATCGAGTAGATATTTACCATTCGACAAATACTCGAAAAGAAATGGGAATACAGTACCCTGGTACATCAATTATTTATTGATATTAAAAAGGCCTACGTCTCGGTTAAGAGGGAAACGTTGTACAACATTCTTTCAGAATTTGGAATACTGAAAAATTAGTTAGATTAATTAAGATGTCTTTAAGTAAATCCCAAAGAAAGTCCGAGTAGGAAAATTCTTGTCCACAAGCTTTCACTTTGAGAATGGCCTGAAACAAGGAGATGTATTATTCAACTTTGTTCTGGAATATACTATAGGGAAAAGGAAAGACAGCAACCAGGGCTTAGAGCTGAATGGTATTCACCAAGCTGATAATATAAATTTAATAGGAGATGATAGGAGGGCAATAGAAAGAAATGCAGAGGTCTTATTAAAGGTTTACTGGGATATGAGTTTGGAAGTAAATGCAGAGAAAACTAAATACATGGAAGTTCGCCGGGATCGTAATACTGAAAATTATAGATGAGTCAAAATATCATATAATACTTTCGACAAAGTAGATATTTTCAAATATCTAGGATCTGTGTAAACAGACCAAAACCATATCCATGAAGAAATTAAATGTCGACTAAAAGTAGGAAATTCGTATTATTATTCAGTTCAAAACCTTTTATCGTCGCGAGTTCTGTCGAGGAATTTGAAGCTTAAAATAAATAAAACGATAATCATGTCTATTGTGCCGTATGGTTGCGAAACATGGTCGCTTACTGTGTGGGGAGAACGCAGAATAAAAGTATTTGAAAATAAAATGCTGAGACGAATATTTGGACCCAAGAGGAACGAGAATGGGGAATGGCGGAAACTTCATAACAAATAACTGCATAATTTATACGTTTATCCAATATTTCTATGACTACCAAGTCTAGGAGGCCCAGGTGAGTATATCATTTAGCCAGAATGGAGAAAGTGAGAACACTTTCAAGGTTTTAACTGGAAATCCAATCGAAAAATGACAATTAGGAAGACCTAGGCGCGAGTGAGAGGACAAACTTAGGGCGGATCTTGCAGAAATGGGAGTACAAAGTAGAAACTGGATCCAAATGGCTAAGGACAGAAGTCAGTGGAGAGGTTTTGTGAACACAATATTAAACATCCGGGTTCCATAGGCCGTAGAGTTAGATAGTTTTTTAATTGTATACCTCTTTTTTGTGTTTCGTTGAATTTTTTATTCGTTATTTAATTTTTTTCCTTTCATTTAAAATCTGCCATAGCCAACTTACTTCGCTAGATACTTCGTTCGTTATCTTTATACTCACCGTCCGGTGTTATGTCAAGATACTTCAGTTTTATATTTAAATACGAACTGCCTGGACTAACACCTAAGTTGCTAGAAAATGATAATTTAATAAGATTGCAATCTGAGAAATTAATTTTTCCCCATTAAGTATGATCATTGCACAATAATTTGATATCTATTAGCTTCTCTCGTCCGCTTGTGGAATGGAATAAATTATACAGCACTATATTCTTAACGTAAGGTGTTCTGAATTCTGCTGAATAATAAGCAAAAATTGTCCACTATACACTGCCATCTTTGTGTATCAAAATAACAATGTTTCCATATTGATTGACATTAAAGTAGATAGAGGTTGTGAGGCTTTCAAGAATTTGACTGCTATTTTGGTGAAATATTGTAATTATAGATGCAATAAAATATTGATTTTCTTCTTTATTGTAATTGATGGTGTAATCCCATCGCTTGTGAGCAGACAGGCTTACAAAGCTATTAATTTTAAGTGATGAAGATTTTTTTTCTGGACACGAAAGAAAAAAAAAAAAAACAATAAGTAACCGTTCAAGAAATAATCCCGGAGTAATAACATGCTTGTCTAAGTTGACAGGAATACAATCAACGGAATATCGCAGCTTTTTCAAACGTCACGACGTACCACTCACGTAAACAAACTTACTTATAATAGAAAATAAATCATTCAAATGAATGCGGAGCATTTTGAAATTGCAGTCTGTATCAGTTGGTAAGTTTAATTTCAAACATACAAGAAAATAAATGTTATTTTGTTCTTCAGAATTAATTAATTATTTCTTTTCTTTTCTTTCTTTCTTTCTTTTTTCCTTTCGTGTCGTGGATGTCGTGAACTAAAAATTAAATATTTTTGTTTTCATTAATTGTATTATTTTGAGAGGAGATTCCAATGGTTCTTTGGAGGTTTGGATTACGATTTTATTGTGTGGTTACATTATTATCTGAAAGTTATTATTTTTTTTCTTTCTTTTTAGGCTTTAACTCAAGAAGTAATCAAAACTATTCGTGACATAATTAGTCTGAATCCATTGTATAGGGAGTCCTTACAACAAATGCTTCATCAAGGACAACGAGTTGTAGATAATCCAGTATACTTGTCTGATTTGGGTGCAGCGTTGACTGGAGCGGAACCCGCAGAATTACAAGCTGTTCTTGAAGAGCTAGATGTAAGTGTAGATATAGAATAAGTAAGTAAGTAAGTAAGTAAGTAAAAAAAATCTAAAGATTAAAGAAAACAAGGAAGTACAAAAAACTTTTTTGTTATGTTTCTTTGAATGTCACCTATTACAGAACTGACGTCTTAACTGAAGGGTGTTAGAGAGCTTATACCGGAAGGACATCAATTGACGTACACAAATGAATATCTGGGTAATGTAGCCATAATACTTAGTTCTTCGTACCTCTAATTCTATTTTCCAATTTATCACTACACTCCTTCTCCCTAACTCCCAGTTGTTTCATATACTCTTAAAATAACTGATCATTTTGCCTTCACTGTACTGATCTCCGTTGTTTCAGCGTTAATGAAAACATTTCTATGTACTGAAGTGGCTAAGCATATAGGAATGTTCCGAAATTCCGGAATACTTCAGAATGAAAATATTTATTCCGGAATCGGAATTAAAAATTTACTCATTCCGAAATTCCGAGATTTGGAAATTTTCGTATCTCGAAATTAAGAAATTTTGGCAGTACGGAATCTTATGGAATTCGGGAATCCCAAAACTTATCCCGGCATTTCGGAATCTCTCAATTTAGGTAGGTCGGAATTTCAGAATCTGGGAACTTCAGCATAAAATTTCGGAATTTCGAAAACTAGAAATTTCAAGATCTCGGAATTGCAGTTGGAAATTCCGGAACTCCAAAATATGGAAATTTCAGTCCGACATTTCCGAATCTTGGAATTTCGAGCTGCCCAATGACGGTACGTTGGTAAGGCATATCGGAATCTCGAAAGTTGATATTTCTGAATTTTGCCATCGAAATAGTGGAACTAACGAATTTTGAAATTCGGAATTTAGAATTCTAAAATTTCTTCTCATAATCACGCAATTTCAGAATCTTTGATCGTCAAATAACATACATACGAGATCGAAATCAGTAATTAGACGAATCTCCCTGTTATGATGAAATTAAATATCTTTTGTCCATTGTTAGTGGTGACAATACATCTTTCGTTTACACTCGTGCAAAATCAAAAGGGCAGGAACCAGTGATGGTTTCAGAGTGTAACCCAGTGGAAAATTTCCCCCGGGACATGTCTCCGATCGTGCTCAGTGTGCAGAACTAGTATATTTGTATTATTACTTTTACTCGTTGTGTTCGACAATTCCCACCTGAGGAAATCTGAAATCATGCTTCATATTTAGGTGGGTCATTAGTGCAATACGGAAGACGTATGATGATCAGTTTCTTCTCCGTTCAAAATGATGTTTGGAAAACGGAAAATTGAGAAATAGGGTGAAATCTTATTTTAAAATTTAAAATAAGGAATGTCTTAATATACAATAATTGAGCAAGTATGGCTTCGTTGTCCAAATATTCCCGTGCACACTTTAACTGATATTTCTTTGATAGAACTTGCCCCATATCTTCCCATTTATATTCAAGAATTTATATCAGGGAAACCAATAATTTGTGTCAGAGAAATTGATCGTCCTTTTTTTTTTTTATGGGAATCCTGATATAACCTAAATGCTGAAGGGATGCTAAATCCTATTGTAATTAATTGCTTTTTTTGTATGTAAATGTATTGAAATACATATTGAGGAAGGTTAAATAAGAACTAAATTTCAGGAAACTTCTCTCCTATAGATAGTGATGTTTAAAAAATGAAAATAAACCGTGCCATTGATCAGTCTCTAAGAAGCAGTAAAGCTTCTTATTTATGAAAAATCTATGGTGTTTTGACAAGAACTAAAATTTCGGATTGCAGAAAAGAAGAATACTTATAGAACGTTTATCCTATTTGTTACTTTTTGTTTTCAGATTCCGAAGCGATTAATGTTAGCATTGTCTCTGTTGAAGAAAGAATATGAACTAAGTAAGCTACAACAGAAAATAGGACGTGAAGTAGAAGAGAAAGTGAAGCAGCAGCATAGGAGGTATATTCTTCAAGAACAGCTTAAAGTTATTAAAAAAGAACTTGGACTGGAGAAAGAAGATAAGGATGCGATAGAGGAAAAACTTCGGCAGAGGTTAAAGGTAAATGGACACTTTTTCTTTCTTTTTTAAGTAATGAACATTTTCACTGACTTTTTTTATTGCACTATAAAATACTTTAGATTTAGGTGATTACGGAAAATACTTCCGTTTGCTCATATATTGAATCTAACTCGTCGAAATTTGTGATTGAATTTCAGTTTGTTGTTCGTGCGCGTAAAATAACGACCGTCATGTTTGTACGTCATATGTCAGTTCATGGGAAACTGTCTACGCTGCTCACTAGGAAAACAACAGAGGTTTTTACGATGCACGTTTTTCAAGTTTCTACGACGTTGCTATCAAAACGAAGAATACAAAAAGTTAAAAAAAAACTTGAAGTTTCTTTGAAAAGTAAACTATTTGTCTACTTGTTTATAGTCAGTTATTTGAATATACTTGAATATGTGAGGACGAAGTCACAAAACTCTAAATAAACAAGTCACTTGTAGCACTCAGTGATGAGTGGTACCACCTGGCACAAGAAATCATCGATATATTGGATACCATACCAGTAGCGATGTGAAGTGAAAAATTTTCCATTTCGAGAAATTTCCCGCTATGTTTTTGCGGAAAATTTTCCGTTCTAAAAAAAATCATAAAATTGATTGAATTCATGTATAGAAATGTTAAAAAGTGAAAGATCGTTTAAAGAATCTGAAAATTTTCATGGCTCAGACAATTTTCAGTACTATGTAGGAACAAGCCAAACAATTTTACATGAATCGAAATATTTTCTGTCATGGAAAAATTGAAGAACTATTTATGAGTCTGAAAATTTTCATCATTTTGAAGCACAAAGTAAAATAACATTTGTGAATCGGAAAGTTTTATTGCTGTGTAGAAACAAGTGAAAGGAATATTCATAGATCGGAAAATTTTCATTACGATGTAGAAACAATTGGAAAAATCTTCATAAGCTGGACAGTTTTGCATATTATGTATAGTGATGTTAGATGGAAAATTTTCCACTATATTTAACCACATTGAGGTACAAAATTGAATTTCTGTAGAGGAAAGTTAGTCAGCAACCAATTATAATTTTCCAATTAGCTTTCGGAAACCGGAAAATTTTCTATTTCAAGTTGGGAAGTAAAAATTTACATAGTTTCTCACACACACCCCCTGTCCCCCACCTCTGCGAGCTCCTTTGTTGCTAAGCGGAGCATATGCGCCTTTGGCATGGGAGACCTGCTTCAATTTCCGGCGGGAGCTCATGTGGTTCGGATTCCACGTTAATCAGTTGGTCCCGTCTCATAGAGCCTCGCTGCTGAAAGGAACCTTAAACTCAAAATCAACTCCATTCAACTCTCTGTGTATATATATATATATATATTAGGGTTGTCCAAAAAACTCATTTTTGTGCTACAATCTGGGGCACCCCCTAAGTTTTTTAATTCATACATAGTAACTTTAGGGTAAAATTTTGGATTTCTAAATCAAAGGGAAGATGGTGCTCAACGACCCCATAAAAGATTACATTTTCCCCATTATTTTGTTTTGTTATATATAGCATTTTTTAAGCATATCATAAACGTGAGACATTCCTTATTTATTCTATTACAAGGTATACACATACAATTAGTGAGACATGCCTAAGGTTACTGTTTTTTACTCAAGTGTTCAAGTATAGGCTTTATTATTAGTAATTATTAAATGAGTTATAGTAAGTTAAACTGAGTTCGGGACAAAACTGTAAATTACGATTCAGCCTAGGTTTCGAAGTGATTTTAATGGTGTTTCGTTCTAAACTTGTCACAAAGTGGCATCAATTCGCTCGAGTAACGAAGTTTTCCTGTTTGGTGTCCGTGACTTACTGCCGCTATTAAGGTTGAAACAGCTCCCAACTACGAAGCATTTATTACCACGGTTTCATTATCACCTAAAGGTATCACACAACAATTCGGTGCGAAATGCGAGCCAGGTGACAACCGAGGAATTGATGATGATGTGGTTTAAGGCTGCAATTCCTACAACTCTGAGGAAACCTATAGGTAAAGTAGAAAAAATCCATTGCAATTGGTTGATGATGAAAAAACAAGGGGCGCACTTCTGAAGCCCAGCTCAGTTGGGAGTTGGATTTGTAAAGTTATTGGAACCGCCCACGCTGGCTTGATATCGCCCACGCTGATGCCTTGACGGTTATGAAAATAAAGTAAGCTTGCGATTTTCTCCTAGATCAAAGGGGGAATCGTAAGACGTTTCTGGCTGCAGTAGACAAGGCACTTGTACAAAAGCAGTAGAGACCTCTTCAGCGACGAAACAAAGAAGAAGAACGCAGACAAAGAGCAATTGCTTTAACATCAGCAGCAACAGCAGCTTCTAATGTTTACTTTACAGATGAAGAAGAAAACTCCGAAAATTCTTCCAGTTCGGATGAGGAAATTGAACCAGCTGGATGTCTAAAGCGGGAAACGACAGAAACGGGCGGAAAAGGTCACAACACCTTGATTGAAACAAGACATCTGATCGCCAAGCAGTCCGGTTCATGGTCCCGATAGCAACATCTCTCGGTTGCGACAATAGATCCCTTCCACTTTCACGAAGCACAGGGAGCGAGAGAAATTCAGAGAAAAGAGAGCGGATTCCCTGAAGAGAGAATTTTCTCTGGAATATCCTCTCGGGCTCCATTGGTATGGGAAAATTCTACCTGAAATTTTCGGTGGAAGAAAAGTTGAGCGTCTGACAATACTTGTTTCTGGCGATGGTCACGAGAAGCTTCTTGGTGTGCCAAAATTGTATTCAGAGACAGGGCAGAATCAAGACAAGATCGTTCATGACCTTATCACACATTGGAACTTAATCGACAGAAGTGCAGGCCATGAGTTTCGACACCATCCCTGTGAACACAGGTCATATCAATGGGGTGTGCGTTCTTCTTGAAACCAGGATTGGCCGAGAGTTTCTGTGTTAGCTTGTCGTCACCAGGTGAAGGAATTGATTTTGGAAAAAGTCTTCACCCTATGCTATGGTTGCTTGAGTTCATCTGATATTCCTATCTTCAAGAGATTGAAGGCGGTTTGGGACCGGGTTCAGAGAGACAATTTTCGGAATTGGAAATCAAGAAGGAAAGTGAAATTTGCATGGTTTCAACTGCAGACTTCCTGAAGAAAACTATCGAAAGGGAATTTGCAACCCAGAAACGATTATCAAGAACTCATCGAGCTGACGATGCTTGTTCTAGGATCTTCCTCTAACAAGATTCATTGAAGAGCTCCAGGACCAGTTCACCACGCTCGGTGGATGGAGAAGTTAATCTACGTAATGAAAATCTTCCTTTTTCAAGATCAGCGTGATGTGTTCAAGCTGCCGAAGGAGGAGGAAACCCAGTTTGTGCGTTTCGTGCTGTTCGGAGCCCTTCTCTACACCAAGGTATGGATACAAGCTCCACTAGCAGCTGAAGCTCTTGGTGGAGATACGAACTTCTAGATCCAGTTGCAGAAATAGCAGGATATCAATTATGAGATCAGCATCGCCACAAGAAAAGTCCTCGAACGTCATGTATGGTACCTTTCCGATGAATTGGTAGGTCTTACCTTGTTCTCAGATAAAGTTACGGCAGAAGAGAAAAACAAAATTGTCCAAGGAATAACACCTAAGTCCAGAGAGAGGAACGTGAGAGATGATGCAGCCTTACTTAAAGAAGGAGTAACTCTCGGAGATTTTGCAACCAGTCAAACGGCAAAGCTTCTCTCCAGTTCACAGATTGGAGATGAATTTCTTAACCTTCCACCGGGTGAATGGAAGAAGAACCATGAATATCTTGAAGGCAGAGAGCGAGTAAAACAACTTCGAGTTGTGAATGACACCGCAAAAAGAGGGATCAAGCTTTTCGTGGAGTTTAATAATCTCTTAACAAACGACGAAGAAGATAAATAATTTCTCTTGCAAGTTGTTGAGGTAAATCGGAAAGCAGTTTAGACACAGACAACTAAAAAGTCCGCCATAGATGCCTTGCAATTGTGAATTGGACACTGTGGAACTGTTAAGCATTCACTGTTTTATCAGGATAAGATAGAGATAAAATATTTGTTTCAATTTTCTTTGTCGTTTATTACTTTGCGCATTTATTTTTATTTTGCACTTTTGAGTTCATTCTATCGACCTTGTCTTTCTGTACCGTATCCACCATGGAGGACGTCTTTTGTGTTTGCTATACTTTCCATGTGTGTATACACCGGTATAAATGTATCTAAATATAGTATGTAAATTGTACAAATGTAATTCTGTGTACAATGTACATGCTTCTCTAATTTATGTCGTTTCTAAATAAAAAAATACAGCGTGTAAAAAGTTAACTTTTTTACAATTAAAATTTCTATATACCTATAAAAATACAGTAGGACCTTTCCTTAGAAATACAGTAAGACCTCGATTATTCGACAGTTTCCAGGCTATTTCTCAGCTTCTATTCAACCGATATGTTTTACATTTTAAGGAACAAACCTAGATAGCAATAGAAGCTTGTCCTCCAAATTTGGTGCAAATCGGTTGAGTAGGCGCTTAGAAATAGCCCGAAAACTATCAGATAGTCGAGGTCCTACTGTATTTCTAAGGAAAAGGGTGTTGAGCACCATCTTCCAGTGGGACTAGGAAGCTGAAGTTCTACCAAAATAATACTAACATTGGAAGTAAAAAAAATGAGGGGGTGCCGCGGTATCCTGCACAAATTTCGTTTTTGGCCATATGTTTCTGGACATATATATATATATAAAGTGCCGAGAACATACATCGAGTTCGTAAAGTACAAATATCCCATTCTATTATTTAAAATTTAAATTTATTAAAAGTGATGAATATTTCCCGATTCATAAAAACATACTTCACTTATTCGTACATCGTTGGTTAGCCGTACGATTCTTCATTTCTTCAAAAATGTTTCAAAAACTTCAATGCGTTCTTCCCTCAGAATCCACCTTTGATCTCACAAAATTATATTTCGTCACTTTAATACGCGTAAGACGAAGTTTTCACGTAGATCTACTACTTTTCTAAGAGATCCCGCGTTCGATTCCCGGTGGGGTCACTCGGTCGAAAATGTGTAACACGCTTTTTCAGGCCAGCCACCCTGAATGAGGTTTTCCTGTGTTTTCCTGATTCACACCAGGCAAATGCTGGGGTGGTACCTAACTTATAGGTTCCAGGCCGCTTCCTTCCTTCCCTTTCCCCGGATTGTGTGCTCGCCGAGGGACGTCATCCCTCAACTCGTGACGGGCTAAATGGCCTTAGATGACGAAAGCCCAGAAATCTAAATCCTTACTACTTTTCTAGATTTACATACTGCAACATTTATAAATAAGTAGAGATAATATAAAGTGCCTACTGTAAATTTTTTACTATCCAAAATTCGAGTTTAAGTAACTTATGGAAACAAATACTGACCATTTTCCGGAAATAAACATTTATTTATTCATATATTCATTCAGAAGAGAAAGTGAAATATAACTAATAAGGAAGCTGGTTTGTGTAGTTGTTCTTCCAATAAAATAATAAAAGAAACGGAGAAAGCTGCACTATTAGCGCTGCGTTCTAAAAGCAACAATTTCATTTTAATAATAATAAAAAAAACATATTTCTTTTTATATATGTATGTACTGGTTCTATCGAATCGTCATTATTTCCAATACATTTTTATACATAATGATGGTAGTTTTACAATACGAATATCTGCTCTAAGATGTTGATTATACAAAATTCCAATATTGAAATTATGATTTACGAGTGTTAAACCCAATAAAATCAAAGCATTTCTTCTTATTTTCTGTTACAAAAATAATCTTCATAAGGAACTTTTATGTAGTTATTTCATTACTAGGCAGGCCTATATGTGAAGAAATAGTGCAGTTTTCTGTTTTTCAAATAATTGATAAATTCACAAAGGTTTGTTTTCGATTTCTTGTTAAATTTTAAATATTGGAATGGGATATTTATTCTCTACGAATTCGATGTATGTTCCCTGCACTTCACACACACACACACACACACAGAGAGAGAGAGAGAGAGAGAGAAAAGAGGGAGAGAGAGAGAGGGAAACACTGTCTAAATTTTTACATCCCAACCTGAAATATTAGAAAATTTTCTGGTTCCCGAAAGTTAATTGGAAAATTATAATTTGTTGCTGTCTAATTTTCCTCTACAGGAATTGAATTTTATATCTCAATGTGTAGTTAAATATAGTGGAAAATTTTCCACCTAACATCACTCTACATAATATGCAAAACTGTCCGGCTTAAATTCACAAAGGTTTGTTTTCGATTTCTTGTTAAATTTTAAATATTGGAATGGGATATTTATTCTCTACGAATTCGATGTATGTTCCCTGCACTTCACACACACACACACACACAGAGGGAGAGAGAGGGGAGAGAGAGAAACACTGTCTAAATTTTTACTTCCCAACCTGAAATATTAGAAAATTTTCTGGTTCCCGAAAGTTAATTGGAAAATGTAAATTTATTTTATTTGATTGAATTAATTTAATTGTTAAATGCACACTGTATTAGTCTACGTCTCCAACAATGATCAGTACTACATAGAATCCACTACTCTACATAAATCTACAGGCTTACATTATTATAATTAAATACAACCATAAGTAATTACATAAGAATTGTAAAATAACAATGATTATTAAAAAAAACTGTCATAATGAAAATTTCAAATGAAACAGTAAATATCTATTCTTCGGTACTTTGTTCCCATGACGTTCGGCCGGTAATACTAAATCTTCTGCTTTCAAAGGGTCCAACCTGTCATGTTATGTCACTGTCTTGACGTACGTATAGCATTCATGCCGGAATTAGAAAATTATAATTTGTTGCTGTCTAATTTTCCTCTACAGGAATTGAATTTTATATCTCAATGTGTAGTTAAATATAGTGGAAAATTTTCCACCTAACATCACTCTACATAATATCTAAAACTGTCCGGCTTTTGAAAGTTTTTCCACTTATCGCAATGAAAATTTTCCGATCTATGAAACTTCCTTTCATTTGTTTCTACAGAGCAATAAAACTTTCCGATTCACAAAAAGTTGTTTCACTGTTTGCTTCAAAATGAAAGTTTTTCGACTCATAAAAAGTTTTTCAGTTTCTCCATAGAAGACAGAAAATATTTCGATTCATGAATTTTTTTTTACCTTATTCCTACATAGTACTGAAAATTGTCTGAGCCATGAAAATTTTCAGATTCTTTAAACGATCTTTCACTTTTTAACATTTTGTTTAGAACGGAAAATTTTCCGGAAAAATATAGAAGAAAATTTTCCACCTCACATCACGGCTAAACAACGATGTAGGAATAAGTGGAGTATGTTTTTATGAACCGGAAAATTTTCATCACTGCATACCAGTTAGGTTTAAAGCTTTACGTACCGCCAAGTACTAACTCCAGCATTGTGAATGGTTCATTTTATGCACTGGTGCATAGGGACTGACTCATTTGTAACGTGTCTGCTTATGTCGATAGCCCAACTGTCGAGTTTTTGTATTTTTTGCATTGCCGTTAATTACTGTGACTTCTTTTCTGAAGGTAGCTTTGATTCACAGTAATAAATAAATAATAATAATAATAGTAATAATAACGAAAATTAAAACAATTTATTTGAGGTAGTCATGGGGCCAACTCTGAAAAGAAAGAGACCCATCTCAGTTGCAGATATTTATATTCCGAAAGTTATTTTAGTAAATAACAGGGGCAGTAGCAACTGCCGTAAGACACTAAATAAATTGCAAAGGTTGAGGAGAGTGGAAGGTAAAAAAAATATGCGTTAAAGAGAAAAACAAGTAGTTGTTCCGATTTCGCTTTGTGCAGTGTCCTCTCTGATGTATCTGTCTTAGAAAGGGACATTAAACTTTAATTAATTAATCAAATGAAGGTTTCATTGAATTTCATTTTGTAATTTGAACTTGTACTAAAACGTAATAATTGCATTCTTTTCGTTTGGTTTATTACACTTGAACAAACATAAATCTCATAGAGAAACGAAACTCTTAACATTTTTTTTTAATTTTCTCATTAATTCGACGGTATAAGTAGAGTAGAACGGAAGTAAAGTGTTCTAAAATGAGACAGTTATACCAGTAGATACATGTTATTGAATGAACAAAATGATAATAGTAAGTGGAAATCCGCATTGAGTTTCTTGTTGAGTGTAAATCCTTATTCGTTATCTCGTTTTCAAGAAAAGAATTGTTCTCTAAACCTAGTAATTGATTTTATACTGTGATTATGGCAGCTATAAAGATGACACTGATGCTTTATCCCCTAATAGACATTTTCGTTGTGATATCAGTAATCCGAGAGTACACAGATTAATGAGATGTAGCCTAAAATTATGATTAACTTACAACAGATTGAATTGCGGAGAAATTATCCTTTTGCATATCTCAAGTCTATGTTTCGGTTGAACATTTATTCGAAAGATGAGATTGGGTCATCTTTGTATTTAATATCGGAGGTTCTCGGATCGATCCTTAGAATACGTCACTGAGTAATGCAAGATCACGTAACTAGAAAACAAACAATCGACTACGAAGTATGTGAGCGAGCGCCGAAGTTGAAATATGTAGGGTGAAGACTACACATACATGACCTCTTTAAACACATGTACGTCTTATATTTTCAACCATACAGGTGAGTAAATAATCTTGGTACTAAAATATCATGAAGACATGGCGTGTCACTACAGGTATTTTCATCTACAACTCTACATCAATGAAAAGCGATCTTTACTACAAGTAAACACACATATTTTATTATGGATTATTTATTAGTATTCAAACTCGTGTGTTGATTGCTGTATTGCTTTATTTTGTACTTATACCAAATCAAACGACATTGGCTGATTACGTTACAGATCTCATACTCTGTTGATCTTTATGGGAATTTTCACTTTTTATATTGCTTCAACTGCCACTAATTATATTTTTCTTTTTATACCTTTGTCACTATACACACTTCTCTATAGCACTTCAAGAATGTAGGAGGAAAATAGAGCTAAATCCAATGGACTGGTAATCGTTCTGTTGTGTATTGTAATGTTACCTTTGGTTGTGGTTACAACTTACGTAAAATCCTGTACATACTTCATGTAGCACAAAATATAACTGTTTTAAGCCACGTTATAAACTTCTACGGTCACTCAATAAGATAATATTATGAATTCTGCGATGAAGCAAAAAATGTCAGGTACAACTCTTTACTGAACTAAAGTTATTACATACAAACATAATCTTGTGAATTGACTTACTCGAGGTTAGCTCCTTGATGATGATGACTCACCGAAAAGCAAACTTAGGAGCATTGTGCGTCGTTCGTTTTCCCCAAGAAAAATTGGATTGCCCTTTGGCTGAGTAAGTATTAACACTAAGAGTAGCTGACATCTGCTTTGCATTATATGCAAATTTCGCAGTGGAATATCAGAATATAGTCGGAGCTACTGTATCATAGATAATGCGTCGCGAACGCGTCTAGATGGCGTCAGTGTCGCTGTTAAACAACTGCATGACTGAATAAAGAAAAATAGAGCATTGCTTTTAATCCTGAGGTTTTGAAATGAAATGAAATATTTCAGTTTAATGTCCTAGGATTATGCCCTAAGATTTCAATATTGATTTGTCAGAGCAAAGAAAAAAGTATGATAAAAATGATTTTACAAAGTATTAAAAATATTACTTTCTATCCTTCAACCATAAGTAATTGAAAGTAAAGAAATGCGTGAAATATATAACAACTAGCAATACTTTCGACTGGACCGCTATCAATTCTCGGTCCAGCTGCCATGCCTGTTTTGCGAACGTGAAAGATAAGATTAGTGTGGAAAATCTGAAAGGTATGCAACCAGGACCTCAGGAAAGATAATTGCATTGCCTACCTCACTGACACTATAGTTTCACGGTATAATTTTTGCATAAATTTTTGACCTCCAACCCCTCTTTAATCGAAAATTTTAGAAAATAGCTCCATACACAATTAGATACGGTAAAAATCCATTTGTGTACAAAATTTAATGGCTCGTTTCATTGAGAAAATGTGATCACATACACACGTTATTTTTTAACATTAGTATAGAACATGGATCGGTAGATCTCGTTTTCTGAGTTCGTGCACCCGGTTTTTGTCCAGTGCACATCCAAGCTAATGACATAGCTACACCCTCTAACTTGTTTTTTCATTTTCAATTCTGCGTTGCCAATCCTAGTATGATAGTACTATTTTCAACTGTTGTAGCAGTGAGTAGTTAAGGTTATTGACGAAACCATCATATTTTTATTTGCTGAATATAGAAAAGCGTTATCACTTACGAACATTCTTTAATGGTGAGAGCAAGAGTTAGAATTGTTTTTAAATTAATAGCCACGAGAAGATGTGAAGTAGGTAGGCGATAGCGTTTAATATGTAAGAACATTACTGTATAAAGAGTCAGAAAGAATGTCCATACAGTAAATTATTCACAAAACCATAGTGTTTTACATTATCATATTTTATGTGATTGTTACAGGGATGTTTACTCGAGAAATTATATTTCGTTTTTTCCTTTTTACCCTCTGTTCCCTCCAGTTATCATCAACGTATTTATATCTCTAGGTATGTGATGTGTTATGATTATAATGTTGTAATCTTAATAGTGGACGTGCAGGTGCACTTGAAAAAAAAAAGAAAAAGAAAAGAAAAGAAAAAAGATGATGATAATCGCGACTGTTTCTAACATCGTTGTTTTTGTTTTCTTTGAGGATAAGAGACGAATGAATGGAATTGTACAAAATAATAATAATAATAATAAAAATAATAAAATAAAAATATCCAAGAATAACTACCCCTTGGGGACTATTTCATTAGAAACTACTTATTCCTTGTTATAGTATTATTAATGAAATATTTATTTATAAAATGTGAACAAAGTCATCTGAGTCCTTTTTGATAAATTGTCCAAACAACAATTCACACCCTTCCTAAACTACTCCTTGCGTATTTATTCAGAACAAATTATTTACGCCGTATTCTCAGACTGTTAACAAAACATTTATGTATAAAGTATGAACAAAATCTAATGACTTGTGTTTGAGAAAATCGTCCAAAAAGAATTCACCCCTTAAAAATCACTTCTGTATTCTACCAAGAGAAATTACTTATACCTTAGTAGAGGATTATCAATGGAATATTGATGTATAAAATATCGTTAGAGCCATTTTTAACAAAACCCAATTTATTATTTTCACTGTTGAGTAAACTGCCCTTATTTTTGAAGATAAGAAGAAAATTAGAAAATAACCCATGCGGAATTTTATGAAAACCTTATGTGATTTTGGCTCCGGGTATATAATTTGAAATATTCAGCGACTACCTCTATAAAAATTGTTGCGGAAGTACGGCAGGATTCTGAAACATGGATATTTGAATAGGGTACATACTAGTTCCTAAGTGAAGTCTTAACCCTACTATAGTAGGTTTCATAGTATTGGAGTTATGGACCTTTAAAGTTTATTTTTTCACGTTTTCGGCAGCGTATAACTCCGAAAGGAAGCATTTGGTCCCAGGTTGGTCTATACTTTTCGTCTTATCTTAATGTCAGGAATCACCTCCCAAACGTTGTCGTTGTTGTTTTGAAACACCCTGTATATATGCGTGACAAACAATGTGTACATTTTTAATTACAGTAAAAAATAAAGTAAGATTAAAATTGTAAAAAATCTTCTTGTACTTTATTAGGATAAAACAGTTCCCAAAGGCGTAATGGAAGTAATTGATGAGGAACTGAACAAACTAGGCTTTTTGGAAAGTCATTCTTCTGAATTCAAGTAAGTATCTTTTGTTGCATGACCAAACAATAATAACTAACATTTATTTTATGGAACTAACAGCAATGACCTGAATACTTAATACTAAGTAATTTCAAAACGGACATGAACATAAACTTGTAACCAACAGCTATTTTAAGAAATACATATTGCATAATCGAGCTTCTATGGAATATTTCGAGGTAGAATCGTACCCCTCGGTGAAATTGATTGCTTTATTTATATACTACTGTTTTTCTTACATTGTAGATCTCTAAAATTTCCGAACAACGATAGTCGGAGCAAGCTATTGATTTCCTGAATAGTGTGCTTGGAATTGTATGTTGTTTACTTAGAATTCTAAAATGGGCTTTTTTGAATAATAATAATAATAATAATAATAATAATAATAATAATAATAATAATAATAATAATAATAATAATAATAATAATTATAATTATTATAATTATTATTATTATTATTATTATTATTATTATTATTATTATTATTATTATTATTATTTAAATTTTGAAGGTCGAAACATGCAATTGTTTGTCAAATGTAAGAAACCGGAACTAAACACAGGAGGGAAACTCAGATAAGAGGATTCTATATTAACGCATTAATAAAAATGTACTCACATTAGTAAAAATGTAAACATTTTGTACTAAATGAAATAACGAGAAATCAAAACTACTGAGGTTAGTAAGTATTCGTTTAAAACAGTTTAGGTAGAAATCACAATGGCGTTTATTCATTTTTACACTTTAAATCATTTTCTTTTAACTCGGATTACTTAATTACATTAACAATATTTCTTTTTTATTAACTGATAATAGTGGTTTTTGTGCACAAATATAAAAATGTAAGGCATACCGATTAATATAAATTTTGACTTATAAGATAATTGAGGCTGTTATTGATTTTGTAAATATTCCACTGTCTGTCGTACGTATTAATTGTATATTTTCATGTTCGCTTTTTTTTTTTTTTTTTTTTTTCACAAGTTTACATGAAGTTAAAAGTTTTAGGGATCTATATTTAAGAAAAAGAAGTATGTAAATTAAGCAACCAATTTCGATTTCGACTGCAGTTTTACCTCGAAATATCACAGAAGAAAGTTCACAAAGTATATAAATAAAAGATAAACTTTACATTTTGTAAGTAATAGTTTCTTGATTTTGCTTATTTTTGCTATGTACTGTACAGTATACAATATTTAATGCTTGTAATGTTTTGTTTGAAAGGTTATATAAATACATTCTTAAGAACAAAAGGGAATGAAGGTTGAGTAAAATAGATAGCAGTACTTATGCTTAGATTTGACGTTTAATAAAGGTTAATGAATCATCATAGGATGTAGCTTCATTTGAAATGTCAGTAGCATCAATTGAAAGAACATAAGTTGTTACTGTCGACTAAAAGATAACCTGAAGGACGCGGCGCCTTAGTTGTTGAGCACTTACCTCTGGTGTGGGGTTCAATGATTCGACCCCAACTCCGGGTTTTCTTGTAGTTCCTCTTTTCACCCTATTTCCTTCATTCCAGTATTATCATCGACCTTGTTATCATCGTATCTCCTAGCCTTGGTGCATAATCGTGTGATGCTAACTCAAAATAATAATAATAATAATAATAATAATAATAATAATAATAATAATAATAATAATAATAATAATAATCTACTAGTAGAGCGGCTATATCTAAGTGCTTTACTTCCTGATGGATAGGGCATGGATGACCAGTTCTTGGCCTCCACGCTTACCAAATCTAAATCCTCTGAATTACTACCTGTGGGAGCATTTAAAGTCTTTGGTGTACGAGTCTGTTATAGATACTGTGGAAACGCTCCGTGTTCGTATCGACACATTTTGCCAGAGAATAAGGAACATTCCTGGAAATTGGGAGCGGTTCGTGCCTCCATGCGGCGACGCATTGAAGCTTGCATGCGGGCAGAAGGTGGACATTTTCCACATCTACTCTAAGTCATTACGTCTGCGTTTAATTCTATGAAATTTTGCAGATAAACATGTGCATCGATTTCTTGGCTCTAATTATGCAGAACATTTTGTGTTCGTGGTTGTGGCTCTCGCATGATGCGTTGCTCTTCCGATTTTTGCTTCTGACAAGCAAGAGTGGTTGTGCTTTTGTCACTTTTCGATTTGCATTATTGCTGCACTTTAACATTCAGGAAATTAACCTTTAAACGCGCGCCAGGGATTTGAACGAAATTGTAGACTTTCACGTTAGGAGCCCTGGTGACCCCTCTAATTATCACAGAGTCATGATTGATACATCGTTGGAAAGCTCATGAAACACAAATCCCAACAAGGTAGCATGTGTGCAATTGCCGTCATATTCGTAGAAGAAGTCTTAACGTGGAGCCGCCCTGAAAATAAATTTAATTTGCGTCAAAAACTGAGACAAAAAATTGGCCAACTTTGCCCTCTCCCTTCTCCCCCATATAAGCAACAAGTACACATACAGGGTATTACCATATAGTGGACTTCTTCGTTGCTTCACATACCAATTTTTATGAATGTACCCCCAAGGGAAAAGGAATATCATCCCCAAAATCGTGGTAAAAAAAAAAGAACGGTTATCCCGTCCCCGTCATCCGTAGTATCCCTCATCCGCCATGAAATACATATTGGTGAAAAGCTTCATCCTTCAGGAACACACAAATATCAAAATTATCTTCCTAGCTTAATTATTGGCGTAGTTATTGAGGTTTAAATTGAGTCACATTAAGGGGCGACCAGAATGTGACTATTTTACATTATCAAGCAGCTCAATGCCGGTAACTCTGTAACGATGCATTTCCCGACAATATGGTCATATGAACTATTTTTGCTTGTCTACCCATAAGGAATCCACTCCTGAAATTTTGCCGTACCTTTTTGTTACACTCTGTATATGTATGAGTGTGTAAGAGAGAGAAAGAGTTCAATGCATAAAAATACACAAACAAAAAAAATACACCACGGAATGAGCCGCTCTTTGTCAATAATAATAATAATAAAAAAGCAATAATTTACTTCGTTGTTATAACTTCTGTTGCAATACTAAATGTAATATTTTAGTTCAAAAAATTGAAAAAAAAAAAAATCGAAACTTAATATTGGAATAATAATGAATCAAGATGACTCTTTCCGTTCTTATAGCAATAACTTAAGAACTAATTATTCAAATATTTCCAAACACCCATGCAATATACTGAGAAGTTATATGACAAAGTCACAACTAGTCGAAGGAATCCATAATCGTGAGACGTTAAACTAAATTAAAAAGATAAAAAATAACAAACTATATTATTTGCAAAGTACATGTTAATTGAAAAACATGTTTTGTAACTTTTCAGTGTATCAGCTATCAGTTTTTTTTATTTTCTGTCTTTAGTTCCTGGAATAGATTAAAAATTTCTTTCACGGTTTTGAAATTGCTTCAAAAAGTTTGATCACGTTGTGATATTTACTCCATAGGATGGTGATCCAAGTAGACCAAACATTACAGTAGATAGTCATTAATCGAATTTTTCACCTGAGCGTTAACGACGAAACAAGTTATTACAAAAGAATAGCTTCTTTCACCGCTAACTACACATAAGCGAAAATTCAAATAACAACCTTAAACATACGAATAAGACAAAATTTCATCATCATTTAATCTGAAAAACAACTTACAACGATAACTTGCTAGAATTGATATACGTATATTCCGTACCATGCACAACAAAGCGAACGAACACGAGGCAGCAATGCTTGGGTCAGAATAATGCTAATGATACGCACAAATTAGATTATATTTAATAATAACACTATACTTACATGTCTTTACAAGTAAAAGGTAAGATTATAACAACAAAAGATATTGATGTTTTTAAATTATGCAAATACAAACGGATGTGCTCAATATTATATTTTACGTGAGTTGTTTCAACAGCGATGAGAAGGTGAGTCTCGTCCTATTAACTTCCTTGGCGCCGAATGATGGCTACCTCTCGCGTTTTCTCCTTGTTCTCGCTGCTCACGTGAGTCCAACCTACCATAGTGACGTAAGCATAAGTACGACTGTGATTGGCTGAAGTTGATTGCCAAGGTCACTGGCTGCTTCGTCAGCTCGTTGCTGATGTACATCCGTTGCAAGAACGTACAACGATTATTTACACTATTTGTTTAAAGGTAACCGACTTTAAAAATAAAAAGGATTAAATTGTCTGAGCCGGGTACACCAAAAATAATGCACAAATAAGTTTATGACAACGTTTCTAGAAAAAGGAATGTTTCTTGTAAGATCTGACTGCATCGTAGATAATTTTTTCTTTCTTTTTTAATTCGTCCTCTGCAGTGTTACCAGAAATTATTTGGATTGGTTAACGTCTCTTCCTTGGGGAGTTACGAGCCCGGAAAATCTAAGTCTCGACCGAGCAGCGGAAATTCTCAATGAAGATCACTATGGAATGGAAGATGTGAAAAAGCGAATACTCGGTGAGTTGACTAGCCAGATAGTATATCTTCATACTACTTCGTACTTTACAATTGTAAATTGTTAGAAGTAAGATTTCATATCTTGACTGATTTTTAAAGCCTTCAGAGCATTCAGAGTGGCTTAGTAAAGTTAATATTTTTTATTTAATTAAACATTAGTTGAAATGATGCCCTCTCTTTGCATGGAAATAATAGGTTTGCGGAAAGTATTTGAAATGTACATTTGAAACCTCTTTCCCTTTAGGGTGCATATTTAAACCAAAAGAAATTATAAAATACGTAGCTCGACGCAGGCGCTAATTAAGTTTAAAAGTTCATTATCAAATACTGCAACTGCTGTTCTTTGTGAAAACTTTACACCCTCTTCCTCCCTTATTAAACGCATTTAAATCAAAGTATACTGACAACCCAGGTCGACCCACAAAGTGTAATGATAAAAATTCAGGGCGGCCGTGTGTAATGTTCAAAAATATATTTTAAACTGTTCAACCATTTTCTTATTTTGGTCTTACTTTTGGAAAATTAAAATATCATGCAAATTATAACGCCACAGTTCAATTGAACTACATATATAATTAGCTCCTGTTAATTATTAAACTTACTGAGGGATCACACACCAGTTAAATTACGTAAAACATACTATATTTTGTAATGATAATCAATTAATTTTACAACGAAGTATACATCTGTATTGCACGATGTCTTGGCTCATTATATTATTATAATCACTAAAAACATGTACATGGTAACCAGAACTGTTACCTTAGTAATAAGGTCAATTGCTATAACAACCGATAAACAAACTAGTTTACATAACAACATCCAAACAATCAGTACAGATCAACATTTTTATAACATTTTATATTACAGTTTTTTTCTTCTAATGCGTGGCTAGTGCATACAGGGTGTCTACTGGTCATGAAAGTCATGAAAGTCATGAAAAAGTCATATATTTTGCTTAGTGGTCATGAAAGCCATGAAAAAGTCCTTTATTTACCCAACTGGTCATGAAAATCTGAAATCTCAGAGTATATTTGTGATGGCAGAAATGACAAGTCCTCCAAAGTTAATGAAACTAGACATCTCCAAAGAAAGTAATTTGAAGTTGGCCCGTGATATTGATATTGGATTTGGAGCAAAAAATGCATGCAAGAATTTGAAAGAAGCTGATGTATACTACAGTTCAGGAATGACTGCAGAACGTTTTTAGTTACTATATTTACAAAGTTGAGTATTAAATGCCCCCTCAAGATAAAGCTTGTTAGAGGCGCAACTTCCTTGGATCCTGAAGTGATGTTGAATGAGGACCTCCGTTCTTCACGTGTGAATTCAACCCTGGAAGAATTTGTGGATTAGAAGTACATGGCTCCTGAAGTTGCTGATCTGGCAAAAAAAAAAAAAAAAAAAAAAAAAAAAAAAAAAAAAAAAAAAAAAAAAAAAAAACTACGTTTGCTTCTGTAAAAAAAGCAAGGTGAAAGAAGCTTTAAAAGCTTTCTCCAGGAAAGATTATAAACTTGACCAGTACTTAATGAAGCTGATCACCGAAACCAGCCTTGTTGAACCAGCTACACTGAAATTCTTCAAGCAACTTCTGATCTTATTTCATGGTAGTGCTACAGTAGAAAGGTGCTTCTCTGTCAACAAGGAATGCCTTGTAGAGAATCTGGCAGAAGACTCTCTCATTGCTCAGTGGAATCCAAGCAGCAGGTGGTGTGAAGGCCGTTGCAGTCACAAAGCCTTTGACACTATCTGTGCGAAATGCATCGTCACGAAGGCGAGAAGTCCTCAAAAGGCAAAAAGACACTTACGAAGAACAAGAGAAAGCAAAACGCACCATGTTGAAAGACTTAAAATGTTTGGAACTGAAACGTAAAGCTCTCAGTGACTCAGTAACTTCAGAACTTGATGGAATTGGTGTTCAAATTAACTCATTGAAAAAGAAGTTGAACTTGTGATATTCAATCAAGATGTCAATTTTTGTCTTCACTTTTTTTTTTTTTTTAAGTTTTGATGTGATACTAGTATGCAGACTGTGAGAAAAAAATATTTGTAAAAGTACCCTTGAAAAAAGAGAGGAAAGAAGGCATCAGACCCCATCCAGGATGAAGGTTCCATTATGAACAAATTCAGTAAGTCTTATCAGTATGTTTATGTACGCTAATTTCAAATATGACACGATGGAAAAGAATTGTATATTTACGTAACCAGTCTTTTCTTGTAAACGAAAATTATAAATTTAGAATTCAGAGTACGTAAAATGCAGATAAAAAACCTAGCTGAATGTAACGGGACTGTTCACAAGATTTTTTTTAAATCTATAGAACCTGGTAAGCCTTAAACCCATACTTGAACTGCAATTAAAAATTTGTTTACTGCCTTTTAAATTGCTCTTGCATTTTAAAATTAGTTGTCAGCTAATCGACATTATGTACATTAGACAAATAAGAACATAATGTGATCTTCATCTTAACCGATGCACCACTAATGGTAGGGGTTTATTATTACTAATGGTAAATTTTTATCGCCATGGTCATGAAACTTTGAACAAAAAGGTCATGAAAAGTCATGAAAAAGTCATGAATTTACTTTCTGGTATTCCAGTAGACACCCTGGCATATGTGAATAGCAATTTTACTCTGAATAAATAATTAATAAAAACGATGAAGAAACATGTTATCGTTGTTAAATCACCCCTTCCTCCTCATCTCCACTCTTTTAGAATTGGAATTTTTTAAAGTGTTTTCACACTATCTACTTAGGTTTATTAACGAATATATATGAGGATATACTGAGAAGTAATGCCCCCAGTTTTTTTTTTTAATGTGAAAACTGTTGAAGTTACCGGTTTAAGACAGATACATGACATTACCAGAATTTTAATCTACAAAACACAATAATTATTTTTTCAGATAATAGCCCTGTCACTTCTGTCAACGTGTGACCAGTTTCGCTGTTGTAAAATTATTCATCTTGGTTACGGAACCACAGCCTCACTTTGTTCTTAACTACATTGTCAGAATCAAAGTGAAATCTTGTTAGGTATTCTTTAAACAAATTTCGAAAAAGATGAAAATCTCATGGAGCCAGATCTGGATTGTGTGCAGGGTGAGGTAGAAACCAAGGAGCGTAATCTTCTCAGTTGTATTAGTGTAAAGACGAGCAGTGTCATACTGAATTAAAGTCTCCATTATTTTGGACGTACTTGTCGAATCAGTGTTTTCAATTTTGTGAAGAGTGTTTCAGAACTAATCAGAATTGATAGAGTAGAGCACTTGGGCAGGAATTCCATATATTCACATGCCATCTTAGCCCACTCGGAGCTATACGCCTTGGGCGCGGGGGATTGGGGTTCAATTCTTGGTTGAAGCCTACGTGGTTCTGATTCCATGTTAAGCTGTAGGTCCACGTCTCCTATAGTTTCAGTGCTAAAAGGGATGCAAATTTCTAAAGCAATCAACCATCTGTATTTTAAAGTAAATTTGAAATATAAATTACACGAAAAATGTCCCTCAGAGTTTTGATAAATTATTTTGAAGCTCTAAAATCTTAAGAAATATTACAAATTTTCCATTTCAGAATTCATCGCTATTAGCCAGCTTAAAGGGACCACTCAGGGAAAAATACTTTGTTTCTACGGTCCTCCTGGAGTTGGAAAAACTAGTATAGCAAGGTCAATAGCGAGGGCGTTGAACAGAGAAGTAAGTATTTTTGTAGAGTTGTGGAAGTACTCCTTGAGATACTTTTTGTTGCAGGTAGACAGGGTATAATAATAATAATAATAATAATAATAATAATAATAATAATAATAATAATAATAATAATAATCTATAATTATTAAATTTCTACCCTTTCTTTTTTATATCTTCCTAATGTTGGTATATTAATTAGGCAAAATATTATTTATAAATATATTCTGTTGTTGTACAAAGTGAATGAGAGGCAGAATCTTTACTTGCAAATTCATATTCGTGTTACTCTGGACAGTATTTTGCTTCTCTGTCTTTTTGCCTTTTTCCTATGCATTTCTCATATTGACGTTTTGTCAGGCCAGAACGCTCTATTTCGTGCTTTTGTGTCTTAAGATTTAAAACAAAACTTGTTTTCTTTGAGTAAAAGAAAATATGGAACTTCAGCAAATGCTAAAATACACATTTCTTTTTTTTTTCAATTAACAGTTTGTCATGTCTCCAGCTTTAACAACTTCAGTTTGGTGGCTAAGCGGTTAGCGTACGTGCCTTTGGCGTGGGAGACCCGGGTTCGATCCCGGCTGGTGCTAATGTGGTTCGGATTCCACGTTAATCAGTAGGTCTACGTCTCATATAGCCTCCCTGCTGAAAGGGACGCTAAACTAAAATCACCTCAACTCTTTTTACCGCATCTTTTGAGAAATAAATCCATTCCCTTACCCCCTTCCTCTTTAAAGTTCAAAGAAGCCTTTTTTTATTGTTTGTGAAAAGTTTTTACGTTAACTTTTGTCTCCAGCACCAGCGACTCGTAAAATTTGGTATTCTTTTGAAAATAATTTTAAAAAAATCTTGAGCTACGTGGAAGTCCGCTTTCCAAATATATATATTTTTTATTATTATTATTTGAGTTTAAAGTCCCGGTCAGCCTACGTTATAAAAGGGTTATAATGTTCAGATTTGAAGTTTTAGAAAGATTTTCAGCTCATGAACCAGTGTTTCCATAGCATTATATCCACAACCAATCACCTAAGACAACTCCTTTATGGTAATACTACAGTTCTCTCTAATCAATTACCTTCTTTCATATGCCGCTTGCAGGCTTCTATTCATTTCCGGAGCTTAACAACCATCTGTTTGCAAGAATTGATCACAGATCGTCGTTTGCTCTTCTATTTGTGTTATTTATTTAGTTGTCTAAAAAGAATAAAATAACGTATCATATACGTGAAGTTTGATTGTAATTAAAAAAAAATGTTATTACGATAAAGGCATTAATTTCGGGACGGCTTTTGCAATTAAGCTTTCTAGATATTATAAGAAGTAAAATTACATCATGTACAATAGCAACAAAATGTAATGTTTTCCTCGCATACTTACGAGATGGTGTACTAAAAGTTTGCAAATTTTGTTGACTATCGACGAAGAAGCGAAAGTAAATTATACACAGCATATCATCAGTACTAAACAGTCTCTAAAGAAATACAGGAAATTTCAGACCAACGGATAGAGAAATACATTTCTTACCGGTTACTTGTTTGAAAATCCTGGCACCTACCACATCACATGTTAATCTAAAAATTTCGACTCAAGGCTTTTGGTGTAAAAGAAATTAATGAAATGAAATCTTTCAGTTTAACGTCTCATGGTCACGCCTGTTTAGCTAAGGAAGACGGATCATTTAGGCAAGTGAATCATGATGGAAGAATTGATGGAATGAGGTACCTCGAAAAAATTCACGGACACGGTATTGTCCACCATAAACTTAATTGACCGGGGATCAAACCAGAGATCTTATGTATTAGAGGTAAGCACTCTACCACTGAGCCACCGTGCCCCCCAGTGTAATGAGTTCCAGCTCTTGAACTGACCTTCAAGGTTCTTGTGTAGCTGTTGTATTCTTTTACGAGTTTTGTTTCACTATTTGAAAAGTGAGCCTGCGCTCTTCTGAAGCAAACCAGGAAGGCTTAACAAAATGGACACCCTCGCCTTCATTCGTGTTTTCCAGTTATTTTATCTCACCATGAGAGTCGAAAATTTTAAGTTACTGTTTGAATTAATAATAAAACAAGGAATGTGCAGATTAAAACAAAACAGAAACTATAAAAATGTAAGAAGGTAAACCTGGCCTAAGGGTCATGCTTTGCCACTGAATATTTGATGTAACTTTTAAAGTTGAGTGTCGCTATAAAAGAAGGAAAATTGAATACTTCGTTAATAAATTGTAATACTCCGTCTTGTAAACACATCATACTGCTATTAATTCAAAATATTAAAAGAGTGTGCCGAGGCACCATTGAGGCAAGAAAATATTATGCTTCCTATTAGGCTTCATAAAGTGATATAAAAGAAAAGTAAAAATGTTCTTATGGGGAAAGCACTATTTCAGGAAGCTTAAAAGCTGAGAAGCACTACTATTCTGAGTACTCTTAGCCGACAATATTGATAATGCCACACCCTTAACAGTGCTTTACACCTACTTTAGCAGTCAGTTATATTATTTGGTCATTATTGATAATTAAAATCCGAAACTAATGGCAAGATTCCATATATATTAATTTTCATTATATGTTCAGGAAGAGTGGAATTTCACAATTTAGAAGCAATTTGTTGCTGCCATTTTCCGTTTTCTCTTCCACTGCTCTTTATCACGCATGAATGACACTATATCAAAGATGTGGCACACACTTATCAGGTGAAGCGATCACAGTGTCTGGTGATAACGGCAGTGTATTGTCATTGGAATGTGGCAAGTGGAAGGAGAATGCTATAACATCCTCAGTTCGTGGAATTTCGAATGGCAAACAGATGCTTATTTTAAGGAAATAGCCAAGTACGCGCAGTTATTGTGAATCACTGGCGTGCGTGACGCATAGTTGCTCTTGGTGTGCATTTCAGTGTTTCAAGATGCTGAAAGTAGGCCTTTCTAGGAAGGAGAAGATGATAAAATTTGTGAGTGAGTTTGAGTGTAGTGTGTTTTCAACAGATGGTTCTGAACTATTTTGCGCATTATATATGTGAAACTGGTTTCCACTGAGAAGCGTTATTTTGTCGTATACGATATAAGCACCGCAAAACACAAATCTACAAAGACATGCAAATCAGCTGTTGAAGAAGTATAGAATCTTCTTGTAATATTCACGAATCCCGCTTCACATACTTATAGTTTTGCAAGTGATCTGTGTGAAACTCTAATTAAGGTAGGCATTCCTTTATGGAAGTTAGAAAACGTTTACTTTAGAAATTGTCTCGAGAAATACACAAAACAAAGTTCTAGGTGAACCGTCTTTCTCAGAGGACTTGATGCACGTGCAATAGAACTATTGACGATATCCGTGAAGGTGTGGTAACAAAAACATACAGATTTCATTTGATAAAACATGCGATATTTTAGGCCGATTGCTAATGTTGTAATTGGAACTTTGGAAGGGGAGAAGGCACACAAACGTATTTGATTGCATCAAAAGTTCTAGAAAACGTAAATGGTGCGGTAATTGCATAGCTTTTCAGAAAATCACTGACTATTGTGTAGCCAGAATGCGTAAAACACGGTAGTGGTCGTCTTTTTATCACAAGACGGAGTTGCATACGTCAAAAGTTCAGTAAAAGCCATTAAGATTCTATTCCAAGTATGCTGCATGTCACGTGTCTGGCATACTCATTATATAGAGTTGCAGAGGAAGTACGTTCTCATTTTTCCGATGCTGATCATCTTGTGCCAAATGTAAAAAAGGTATTTCTGAAAGCTCCCTCGCGAACCAGTGAATTTCATGAATTAGTCCCTGAACTTCCGCTTCCACCACAGTCCTTCTCAACATGAGAAGAGAACATGGATTACAATTGTTCTCTACTATGCTAAGAACTTCGATTGTATCAAAAGAATCAGTGATAGTTTTGATGAAGAGGATGCATCTTCAATTAAGATTGCTCGAAGTTCACTTAAGAAGAATTTCCTGAAAATGGACCTAGCTTTCATTGCAATACATCTTGAAAATTTTTAATGATTTTAATGATCTGAGTGTTGTGCCTGGTAACGAGGGCGCGCAGGTGCGATTGTGTTGTAATTGCTAATCAAGATTTCAAAAAAATGAAGGAGGTTGCTATTAGGGAAGGTGATGCTGATGTAACAGTTAACAGTGAACAGTTAACAGTCCTTCCCAAGTTGCTTGTTTTCAGTATGCTACAGTGACATCTGTAGACCTGGAAGGACCATTTTCACATCTAAAATGAATTCTTTCTGAGAGGAGACAAAGCCTTTCGTTTAAAAATCTTAAGAAGTTATTGATAATTTCAGAGAACAAAAGTTAGAATGATCTTTCTTAAGTGAAAATAAACTGCTAGTGTAGTGTAGAACAACTTCATTTTAGTATTTTTTGTGGTTTGAATGTTTTCTAAACTGCGTTTCTTGTGCTGCTGGAGCTGCGTGTGAATAACGTGTGATAGTGTTTTTGCGTTTATCATTTTGTTTGATTATTACTACTAAAGAATGATTAATGAATCGTTAGATGCCGTCCCTTGCGGGTTGCGCAATTTGCCTGTTTTCAGAAATTTTAAATTATAAGTACTCACTGCAGAGTAAAATATTTTATTTATTAGGATTCATATTTTTTATTCGATTAGTAAATCAATTATAGAATATGATAGTTTTTAAATTTTTTAGTGCTTAATTTTTTCAAAAGAAAATTGTACTAACCTTTTTGTTCATTTTCAGGGACCTCAGACATTCAAATTTCATATAGCTGATCTTCTGTTCAGCCATTGATTATATTGGCTAATAGAGTGTATGGAATATAGTTTACAATTAAAAATTGTACTTATCATCTTGTATTCGTCGCTAAAGTATCTGAAATTTAGGAAATTATTTCAGTGTACTAGAAATACTAAGAGGTTGGTATAATTTTATCTTGTAAAATGTATTCGATACGTTCTATTGTCAGCATGGTCATTGGCTGAATGTAAAATCGGCTGTACGAAAATCTGAACGTCTGTATAGTCCTTAAAAAGGAATACTCGCTTAAGTATCCGAAATATCGGAAATTATTTCAGTCTACTAGGAATAAAAATATTAGTACAATTTTTATCGCTCACTGATAAGTTTAGTTTGTCTTCAGTCTTAGGTATTGACTTACTTTTTTCTTTCTAATCTCTGTTTGTTGCAGTATTTCCGGTTCAGTGTAGGTGGAATGAGTGACGTAGCTGAAATCAAGGGTCATAGAAGAACATACGTAGGAGCTATGCCCGGAAAAGTAATTCAGTGTTTGAAGAAAACGAAAACAGAGAACCCTCTAATTCTTATAGATGAAGTTGACAAAATTGGGAAGTAAGTAAAAAAAAATACAAGAATAATTTCTGTTCTTATGATTTTTTTAGGGGGGGGGGAGAGGATAAGTTTGTCACTTTAGTAGCGTGACATAGATATTAAAAAGAATCAGTTCTACCATCATTTGGTTATTATTGTGATACATAGTGTTTGTGATGTTTTAAACCACAACACACTAGGTTCCGTCTTATATAACCTTGATGCTGAAAGGAGAGTTACATTCTATGGAAAATATTTAAATAGTACTTTATAAGCTCTCGCTGAAACGCATTAGATGGGGTGAAAAAGTAATATGAAATTAAGAAAAGAAGAAATAAAGAGCAAAAGGTTTGAAGCGTCCAGGTGGATGCCATGTTGGAATGCCAGGTCATGTGGTCACTGAAAAATGTAAATAAAATGTAATAGGGGAAGAGGAAGCTAACTATACGGGTAAAGTCTATAGGAGTGCAGGAGAGATAAAGAAGAGTAAATTAGCAACAATAAATATAATATTAGTAATTAAATGATAAAAGCAACAATTCAAATATATATCTATTAAAATGCTACAATAGCAATTAAAAACGCCTCAGCTCCAACCTATAACTTTGGCTATCAAATCTTTCATTTACGGTTATATGTGATTTCACTTTTAGCAGAGACAAACATTTTAAATATGTGTATTTTAAATAAATTATTTAAATACAGTACATCTTTTTCATAAAGTTGAGTTGAATTGAGTTGATTTTAACGTCCCGTTCAGCAGCGAGGCTATATAAGACGTGGACCTACTGATTAACGTGGAATCCGAACCACATGAGCTCCCGCCCGGAATCGAACCCTGTCTCCCACGCCAGAGGCGCGTATGCTAACAGCTTAGCCACGGAGGAGCTCTATCTTTTTCATAAAGTTTATGTTTTAAAATTATTGTTCAAAGCCTTTGTATTTTAATAAGACTTCTCCAAAATCAATGCAAATGAACTGTGCTGCCATCTTTGGAGTTCTTTTAGACTATATGTTTGTGGCCAATCCTTTCGACAGTGAGATCTCGGAAACTACAGTCTGTAGAAAGATGACGTTTTCACTGATCGATTGCAAATTTTGCGTAGATTGTCCAGTTCTAATTCAATATTTAAAAAACATGGCCATTATTTCATTATTACATTTTTACGGGTACCGTCATATGGGGAGAAATCGGACGCTGGGATGAAATCAGACGATTACAACTTAGTTGTTTTTGTAGTTTAAACAGCTATTGTTAAAGCTAGAAAGTAGTGTTTTCGGTTGGTGGTCAATAGATGACGCCACGTGCATTAGCCATAAATATCGGAGCAATAATGTAGTTTACCACCCCTATACACATGGGTTGAAATGCCATTGTGGTGAAGATAGAAAAAATATATCCTGAGAAACAATGTTAATGGAGACCAAACTATTAAACGGTATGGGATCTTTTGGCAAAAGTAACCATACTCAATTACTTGCGAAAAGTATACGTTGATAATACAAACCGTAATCTCTCATTTTGCAACGTAGTGCCAGTTTTGAAGTGGAGTGGAGTGACCTGGGGTGACTTCGGACGATGCTTCGGTATTATAAGAAGCAGCTCGGTGTTCAGCCGAAACGAAATTATGACACTGTGCGACTTAAAAGTGCTATTCGTGCAGTGAAGGTAGGAAGAATGTCTTATCGTAAAGCAGCCGAAGCTTATCAGGTGCCGCGCTCGACAATAGAAAACGAAGTGAATAAAAAACACACGAGAACTATGGGTGGCCAAACTGTTCTAACTCCAGAAGGGGAAAACGTGTTAGTGAATGGCGTTCTTAGAGCTGCAAAGTGGGGTTTCCCTTTTACATTTGAAGACATCAGGTTTCTTGAAAAGGGCGAAGAGAAAGAAGATTTACCAATAATTTACCTGGCGTAGATTGGGCACGGTCATTTTTCAAGAGACATTCCAACATACTTGCCGTCAGACTGAGTGAAAATATCAAACGTTCTAGAGCTGCAGTGAGCCACGAAACTGTGAAGATGTATTTTGATAATATACACCCACTTTTGGAGACAACCCCAGTGAATAACATCATCAACTACGATGAGACTAACCTAAGTGACGATCCAGGGAGAGCAAAGGTGATTGTCAAGAGAGGTACAAAACACGCAGAAAGAATAATCGACTCGTCAAAAACCAGTGTTTCAATAATGATGGCAGCAGCCGGCGATGGTACTTTACTCCCACCATATGTTTTATATAAAGCGGAACGAGTGTTTGATACATGGCAGGAAGGTGGATCTGAAGGGACTCGGTACAATCGTAATCGTAGTGGATGGTTTGATCTTGCAGTATTTGAAGATTGGTTTACCTCAGTTGCCTTGTTCTACCTCAGAACTAAAGAAGGACCCAATATCATGCTTGGCGATAATCTTTCGAGTCATCTGTCCGTAGAAGTTATTCAGCAATGTGAACGTCACACCATCTCTTTTGTGCTGCTACCACCTAATAGCACTCATGTATTGCAACCTCTTGATGTTTGCTTCTTTCGACCTCTGAAAATTGCATGGAAAAACGTGTTATGTGATTGGAGGAAGTACACACGTGGCACTCTCCCCAAAGACGTGTTTCCATCGCTTCTCAAGCAAACTATGAACAAAATTGCCGCACATCAAAGTGATAATATCGTGAAGGCATTTGAAGCGACTGGGTTAATTCCTTTCAACCCAGATCGTGTTTTGGATAAACTGCCAAGTCAAGCTGAAAATGGCAGCGTAAGTTATGGTTCCTGGTCAGCAAGTTTTGAAGATATGCTGCGACACGCACGGCACTCGACGCAGCGACGTAACTGGGCTGATTGTCGGGCGGGGTAAGACCTCGCCTTAGTTCCCTTCCCCCTTTCCTGACCAACCAAACCAAAACGATCCCCGACTACACCTGATATTGGCATCACACAGTAATTCTATTCCATTTTTTCTTCAAATGGTAAACCTTGATTTCAAAATTGCAGTACATAATTTAATTTTTAGTACAAGATAAAACACCAAACTAATTAGTATTTGATTACCAAACAATCTGAGAGTAGCATGCTTGACATGACAAAGAATCAAGATGTTGTCTCGAGTATTATACTCGGACATTTTGGAAATTTCTTAGACCTAAATCAATGTAAGTTAAATGAAAACACAAAACGCTGGAACTAAAATTTAAGCTTGTAGGCTCTCTTAGCTGCATAGGTTTTTACAATGTCCCCAAAAGATAGGTTTGAAGCTAACTTATGCTCTGTGGATATGATACTAAGATTGGTGAGTCGCTGTTGTGTTTCTGAGGTAGTTTTTTTAAATGATCTTTAGTTTGCTAAAACTCCTTTCCTTGCCTTATAATAAATATTTGCCCAGTTTTGCGCCCCACAATCTGACGCCCGGGGCACAAGTCCCGTTTGCCCCACTTTAGATACGTCACTGTTTTTAAGGGTAGGGTACACTGGAAGTGTCGAAATTTAAAAAAAAGTCTATAGACCATTATATCCTATGCATTATACATTCCAACCCAGCATTGCTGTATGTAGGGGTTGTATATCTCTGGCGTTTTGTTTCATGGCCAAATGATAATGAAAAACGAAGGATAACCATTTCTCAGGCTAAGATAAATTTTTATTGTTTGGAGTGTTTTGCCCACTAAACACCATATATCACTAACATTATAATTAATTGTGTATGTAATGTAATGTAATGTATTTGCTTATTACATATTGCGTGCAAGAGGAAAGAAAACACTGATTATACATGAATTAGAAACTCCAACCGAAAGTACGCTCAATCTTGCAAACGGTGCGAGATATTGAAAAAATAATCAAAAAATATCCCCTTTATTGCACCCCTTGCCGATTTTTATCAAGACGTCTTTCACTTGTATCTATAAAGGGACATGTACAGATGATGTGAGGAATGACAAGGAGATTCATGCTCATAAGTGAATAATGTGCTGTGTAGAGAGCGCAGGTTCAGCTAGTAATAAATAAAAATGAAAGATAAGGCAGAATGAAAATTAATATAATTGAAAGCAGAAAGGTGCAGTGAGGCAGGATATTGCAGACAGTTAATACCAGGGATGGTTTGTGGACAGGATGGTGTGTAATTGGCCTCCCATTTCTTTCTTTCTTTCTCTCTCTCTCTCTCTCTCTCTCTCTCTCTCTCTCTCTCTCTTTTTGTGTGTTTTGTTTTGTTTTGTTTCTTTCCGAAAGACATGAAAGAATTTGGGGGAAGGATTTTGAGAACGCTTAAGCAGAAGGTGTAGTCAAGTGTACTATTGTGATGGTTTTGTATTCCGAGAGGTAAATAGAAATTTGACCGCTTTGCTGCAGAAGAGTTAGGAGTTCCGTTAGTGCAGAAGGCTGGGCAGTGGCTGGATTTCAGGATGTCAGTTAGAGTTGGTAGAATAAGAGACTAGCGAAATAATAGAAAATTAATATTATCTTTGTGATAGAAGGTCAATCTAATATCGAACACCGGACAGGATTTACTTCTGAACTTCTGGAATTTTCTTTTTTTAAGAGGTGGAATCTTTCAGGGCACAAGCTCTCTTGATAAGGCTGTGGAAGTTCAGGACCCTTCGGTAGACAATTTTGTCGTGTCGGAAAAGTCTTTTTGGTTTCAGCTGAAGGTGTGAATATGGGATAAACAAGATCTATTACTTCCTGTAGAAAATGGAAGCTAGGATCGCTATTGGGTAAGGAAATTGAGGTAGAGGATTTTTTACAGTGGCGATTGAGGTAGGAGATTTAGTTACGTACGCGTTGAATAGTCAAAGAATAGAGTAGGGAACGTTTGGTGTTCTGAGGGTGAGAGACATTTCATACTGTTGGTGATCACTGATAGATTTGATGTGTACGTCGGTCTCGACGGTACAACATCCATTTTTAAATCGAATATCCACATCCAGGATGATCACTGTATAGTTGTTGGAGAAGGTATTGTTCCAGTGCTGGTTTGCCTTGAGTCTATATTAGGGAAATGTCTTCTATGGATTGGAGGCAGAGGAAAGCTTTAAGAAGTGGTGAACGGTGTATAGTTGTAGTTTCAGGCGTCCCGTGAATAGTTTGAAGTATAAGGGGGATATGCAGGTGTTCTTGCTTTGAAGATAAGTTATATAATAAAATTGTTCATGGTTAGGACGAACAGGATAAGTTGGATTAGAATTTTGTTGGATTTTTAAGGTTCGGACCTCTTACCTGTGTAGTGAAACCGAACCTCATAAATGTATCACTTTTAGTTAGAATATTAGACCCCTATAATTTGATGTGTACCGTACTTTCACAATGTGAACCATACAATTAGGAAAAAAACATAAGTTTGTTAGAATAGGTTACATTGAAGCCAACGGCAGCAGCAAATACATTCACGAAGCGTCGGAACATCGCTTTGTAGCTAAAACGTAGAAAGATTTCGTTTGAATATATTCATACCTTGACAGAAGTAAATAGACACCCTCCTACAACAGTTGGATTTCATGAAAACAACGGACTAATGCGAATGGTCGATGAGTAGGGCTAGAGTTACAAAATATTGATGAGTGAAAAGCAGGACAAATGGATTCGAGAAACAAGACAGATTTAGAAACCATGAAAACCAGGTTCATCCAGCGGAATTGGTAAAATGGTATTACTAATATGAAACCATTAACATACATATGTATGTAAAAAATTAGATTCTGTAATCTTACTCAGAGTACTTATTTGTACTTTTCTGATGAGCCAGTCTTTCTAAGCAAGTCCTTCTCCAAACAGTAATCATAAACTGAATATATTTGAAATCTTTGAAGTTGGACTTCACAAAAACCATCCATTTAACACTGTAAACATCCAGCCTATTTCGCTCCTTAATCCACTGTACACCAACTAAAGGGGAAAAATATTCTTTCTGTGTTTGCATTATTGGCAGGAATTAAAAAGAAAAATTCAAAATTTTAATAGTTGGGAAAAACACTCGCTATTAGAGGTATTGAAATAATTTGTCCAGTTTTGTGCATTAGAGTATCAGTGAGTGTTTTGTCTTGTTTCTGTGTTACTAGTAGTTTTCAAATTTACAAACTGATCAAACAGTTGATCATAATCAATGTTTACCCCCTGCGTATTTACATAACTCACTGTCTTGAACTTCTGACCAGTTTAGTTCAGAATCCAGAGTCATCTATTTAAAACATGCAAATTCTTTGGTTTCACTTGTTTGTGAAGTACAGGAAGCATAATACATTCCACAAATTTCTTCAGAAAATTTATCACATTCATTCTGCAGTTTGTTTTCCTTTAACTCATTTAGAACGGTCTTCACTTTGAGAGGTAGAAACTTGTGCTCTAGTCTTTTTTGTAACGTGTTAATTATATCCTCAAAATGTAACTTAAATAATCAAGCTGGCTTCTCTTTCGGCTTTTGTATTTCCTTTTGTAACACAGACATCGGTGACTGACAAAATATCAAATAAGCTGCACTTAAATCATTGCTGAACTAATTCTTTAAGATCACAGGAAAATTGTTCATAGAAAAGTATGCTGGGACAATTTCAAGCACTTGTTCAGTGGCAGAAAAGAAGCTCAACTCCTTGTCTTGGAGTGACTCAATAATGTCTTGTAATTTATATTTTCGAACTTAGGTAACTTTATTGTTTCATTTTGAACTGTGTAAACAGAAAAATAGCTGAAATGCCTTAGGATAATGTTTTCAATGTCAATTGATAATAAATTGATACTATGTTTGATTGCTGTTCTGTAAAAGGCAAGTTGGACAATATCCATGAAATTTTCATGGAGCTGTGACTTTAATTTGTGAAAAACATTCATCAAAATTTGTATTGCAGTCATCCTCCCAAATGCAACATACTTTCAATCCTCTTCTGAGGTAGCACTTAATTAATATGAAAATTGTTTCGGCTTTTTCGTTTCTTACACTTCTAACATCAGTGAGATTGTGTTTCCAACCCATCTTGTTTGAATTAAAATAATGAATAACTACAAGAAGCACTTTTGTTCCCCTGATTACTTCCGTCTGTTTTGAAGCCAATGCAAGACATATTCTCTGTTTATTTTACGCAATTCTACACCGAATTAGAATCACACACGATAATCATCGTTCCCTCACACGATAATCTTCGTTTCAATTTTTCACTATTTGAGAATCTGGAAATGTCTTTGATGATAATTTCGAAAGCTAGCCCATTATCTTGTAACCGTTGTGATGTATAACAGTGGTAGGCTAACATTTCTTCTGCGGCACCTTATTTTGTTAGTCAGTGAGGAATATATTTTAGAGAATTGTTTACTTATTTTCGACGCTGATGATACACTCTGTATGCTGCATTTATGCTTCATTGAGTTTGTTGAAATGTGAGTTCCTAAATCCAGAGCACCCCAGTTAGCATCAGATACGTACACCCCGACCTTACGTTCTGCTCCACTGCCTTGGAAAAAAAGCTTCCACGATTCTTCTTTACGACGCAATCTGACGTTCTGATTAAAATGTTTTGTTTTCAAACTTCTATCTGCTGACTGCAAATCCGATGCGTATAAGAGTTGCCCTAAGGTGTGCAGTAGTATGTTAAAATTACAATTATAAAATAAACAGAACAAGTCTGTAAAGTCAAGTTGTCCAAATTTTATATACATCGCCTGGAAGAAAAATGTTCGAACAGACATATTCAGAAGTAACATCAAGATAACACCAAGCATGTAATAGGCTGGAATTGGACAGTTGGACATAGACACGCAAGATAATCGAAACCACACTGAAAATCTTTATCAAAAAAGTTACAATTTATCATTGACAGCACTGGTCCTGCTAAGCCTCATAAATTGACTTTTAGAACGACCCACATGTTGCTAGAGGCACGAGTTTTTCGAAATGCGCGATAAAACGAAATGCGTCAGAATTAAGTAATTTTCAGTTTCTTGACATTTTATGATTTTCTATGTGTATTTTCATTGGTTTCCGATGCGCGATAAAACGCGAAATTGGCAGTTTTGCACGAAATTTCTAACAATACGCGATATAACGCGAAATTTTAAAAATACGTTTTCATTATTTTAAAAACGCAAGTTTTCCACTGACGGAACGGTAGAACGTGGCATGAACTGTGCATTTTGGGAGATTAGGACTCGGTTATAGGGAACATGTTGCCAATTAGCTATCACCATCGCAGCTGGATGGGGAGTTTCGAAGTGATGATTTTTTGAAGTTTGTTGTCAATGCACTTACATATGCGTGGCTTCCAACAAGAATACCAATTGTGAGATATTTTTTTTCTTCAAGTATGCACTGATGATACGTGACAAACGTACAACAATGAAGGAGGAAAATGTGGAAACATGTAACATGCTTATGTTTAATGCTTAAGTGTAAGTTGTGCGTATGTGTTTTCAGAAGACAGAAAAACTTTCCTACTCATAGTAAGTTTAGTTACTGATTTTCCTCAGTTTGATTTGAAAAAATATAATTTTCTTCATATGAAATTGACATTGTCAGGTAAAATATTTAATGTATTTTGTTTTTAGGTAATTAATAGTTTATTTTTATAGTAATCTATGAATAAAAGGAACAATTGTAAAAATGTCAGGAGATTCTTTTCCACAAGGGCTACAAAATGTGAAACTTTATTTGGAGAGTGCGACAAAACGCGAAATTTTCAAATTCTTCGTGCGAAAAACTCGTGCCCCTACATGTTGCTAATGCATCTGCATAAACGTTATGTAACATTATTTATTGACTAATTATCTTATTAATACATTATAAATATATTTATAATACACATAGCATACTCTCATTACGATTCTTAGAATTTGTTTAATAATAGACTATTTATATCATTTAACATCGGTTCAATTATTAAACAGGTGCACCACTAAGCAACGGGGTAACATAGTAACAGATGTGTATTGGGCGCGAGCAAAACCAATATTGATAAGTTGTGCCATAAGATCAGGTCAAGATCACTTATGTTATGTGGGTTAAACGATTCCGTGTCTTACGTAACTTTCAGTGCCATTATGCAAATCTTGGGCTTTACTACCTCCATTTACATCTAATAGATAGTTCGGTCACTTACTTTAATTTGGATGAGCGAATATCAGTAAACTTAATAATACTTAGGGAAGGGCAGTTTACGAATTAGTTACACATTTTGCAGGTTTCCATAATGCACATCTTTATATCAGAATGCACGATATAAATTCTTGAAGAAAATAGTGATTAATTTGTGCAAATCTATATTTCTAGAACTATATAACATAACACATTTAACAGATAAACTTCATTTCAGACAGGTGGTAACTAAAAGGAACTACTTGTGACAGTCAATGTTGGTTTGTTACGCTTGCACTTAAACATTCCGCTTCTTCATCTGTGCGTACTTTCTTGAAGCAGTTCGAGTTCAGAAAACACAACTGGGAACAAATAAAAATATCCAGATACGATGTTGAAGTATAAGAAGTATAAGATTATATAAATATCATTTGTAGAGTTTAAAAAAAAAAATAAATAAAAAAAATAAAAAAGACATTTTACAACTTTTTAAAAATATGTGTGGGCGTCAGAACAGAACAAGCCTTATAAATACGAACTTGATCAGCTAAATGTAGATGTTTGTTAACCTTAAGTATGACTTAGGTGTAGTGTGAGCATGCAGCACAGCAAGTGGTATAGTCTGCAGCAAAAACCTGGAACATGAGCGTATAAGTTTATTGTGAAACTACGCCTAACAGCGCAGAGAATCAACATAACGTCTAAGTGGCACGAATCACGCCAGGAGTAACCTCGGCGTCCTCCCCTGCACACTTATTTTGGAGCAAAAGACTTCGTCGTTTCACAATAAACTTACGTGCTCATGTTGCAGGTTTTTTGCTGCGGACTGTACCATCGCACACGGACATGACTGTGAGAACCTGATGGACTTTACCCGAAATCACACAATTAGGCATTTGGACTGTAGTAGAAGTCAGCACACCTTCAATACTGTATTACATATACCATTAAGAGGATTATAGTTCAGTTCAAACTGGATGAAAGAATACGCGTAGACCCAAGATCGACTCGTTTAGGACCAATGTCACGCCTGAAACGTATGATCTACTAGAGTGTAAGGACCCAGCGATCGAAATCTTCCAGTGACATCGCAGCCGAGGTTGACAGTTCAGCACGAACGCCCATTAATATTTTCATAATGTGAGAATATACCGACGCGTCCCCAAAAAGAAGCTTCTGCTTACAAAACCATAAATGATAAGTAGAAACAATTGGGTCACGACCATGTAAACAAGCCATAACACTTTAGGAAGGAATTAAAGGAATTTGTAGTTGGAAGTGTGCAAAAAGTTATTATAACATATATAATGAATTTCTTAAGATAATATGTATTTTTGATGAATCTTAGTTTTTAATAAGCTTAGATGTTGTTGTATATTTCAGAGGATATCAAGGTGATCCGTCCTCGGCCTTATTAGAATTGTTAGATCCAGAACAAAATGCTTACTTCTTGGATCATTATCTGGATGTTCCAGTGGATCTTTCAAAGGTAGGTTTGTAGTTAATTTTCTGGTAATCGTTTCTTTCACTTTGCTTAAACGTATTGCTTTTATAATTAACTAAGATTCTTAATAACATACATATTTTATGAACAGTTTTTCAATTTTAAATAGATTAATATAATACTTAAAAAATCTTAATTAAGTGAAATCTTAGTTTTCCACGGTTGTGTTTAGCCTAAAGAAAGCATATCAATGATTATGAAACAATTGTTAGAATAAGTGTGTGGGAGGAAATGGGACCTCGAGAATAACCACAAGCACGAAGTTCTCCACCACCAATTTACATGGTCTAGAATCGAATGACGGACACTTCGCACTAAAGATGAATGATCTACCACTAAGCCATCGTGTCTCCACTATTTCCTAAAGTAATTAACAAGAGAATGCATAAGCCACTAGAACTGGATTTTTGTAAAATTCGGTTTAAAGGTTAAGTGTTGAGACACTGATTGGTGTTGCGGTTGTCACAGGTAGTGTATGCGCCATTGTTAGGATTATGTTTATCACTAAGATATGTGTGTGTGTGTCACTGTTACGAGAAAACAGGTAACAATAGATACAAAGTGTTATTTATCAATGGACTTTTCTTTTTTCGTACATAAAATAAATGAACAATCTGTTCTAACAGAACAAAAGATATCAATTATTGTTGCCAACGATCAGGATACTTTATAGTGCCATAGAAACTAGTTTTTCTTGGTTTTCTCGGAAGCTGCGCAAGAGAGATTACCCTCAAATATGTCATTTTGTTCATTTTGGTGTGATCTGTGGATTGATGTGTGTCTCATCTTTAGATAGTATTGTAGTTGAACAAAGTTCAAGAGCTGATAATAATTTTCATTAATATCTGATTAACCATATAGTGTCCATAGTGTTTCAAAATGTCATGATGAAAGGGTTGATGAGATTATACTTCCGTATCAGTTTCATCTTAATAGAGAGCGTGCTTATTGCACAGCATAATTTTTTACGTTTACAAAAAAAAAAAAAACCTCCGCGAGATAACTTTTGGAATATTTTCCCCATTAAAAGTTAATAATGTTGTAGAATTTTGGAACTGCCTTGTCTAGCCACTGCACTTCCATAAAGATTTTGGTTATACGTTCCTGGGTGCATGTGCTGTCTGCCAGAGCGGTAAGAACTCTCTACTGGAGTATGTGCACAAATTTGTGAGCACAAAATTTCTTACAACTAACAAATTAATTTAATAGAGGTTTATTCACCTTAGAGGAGACGTAATTATCTGTACATTACTGTAAACGTACCTGAAATCCGTGTATTCATTTTTGAAGTTGCTGGAAAACGAGACTTAACTGGTGTTGTAGACATAAATGAATGAAAACAGACATCCCACATTAGGCTGTAGATCCACAGCTCGTTTAACCATAGTGTTTAAAAGGGACGTTAAACTTCAAATCAACCAAGTAGACAAGTGGTGCACAATTTCATAAATTTGTTAGTTTGGAACTCATCATCATAGTTATTCTGCCATTATTGGCAGGTCACGTGCTGCAACTGAGAAGCTTCCATACTGCCAAGGTCTTCCACATGGAACTAGTAATCCTATAAATGTGACCAGCGTTATGCACATGGCAGTGGCCGAGAAATATACTGACTTATATGTGAGAACGGAAAAGAAGGCAAATTGTTCGCGACTATATTGGTTGTAATCACAGGAAACTATAATATTCTGTAACAGTTAGTAATGAGATGGATTACTGAAGTGACCAGAAAGTCCCCTTCCACCAGCGCATAACATTTCTCCAATAAGGGTAAACGAAAAGTCGTAACAGAACATACAGAAAAGGAAGCTCATTCATATATGGAAAGCAATAGATAAGTGCAAAAGCTGTGTTTGCAATCGCTTTTTGTGAATGAAACTAATGTCATATAACAGCCAGTCGAACAATTCCGACTGCTTCTTTAACACTAGCCCGTCTCGGTTTGAACATGAATTAACATAAAGGAGAACTCTTTCAGAACAAGATGAAAAGCACACTTCAGCAGTAACTCAGTCTATGGTATCAGTCATTCACTGACAAACCAACAAATTTTATAAAACTTTTTTTCTGATGAACTAGAATATATGTTTCAAATAGTTTTCAATAAAACAGCAGGTGGCTTGTCGTTTTTCTACCTTTTTTTCTTTTTTTCCTGAACGCTACATGCAGATTGTACAAATATGTGAACCACTGGCTGAAAGGAGTGTTGATTCCTGACGTAAATGATATTTTACTTCTTATGCTTGATTCCCATATTTGGTAATCGGTGAATCATGGTAAAGATATTAGTAATGCTACTACACATGAATACCTAGTCACTGCAGTGCGTATCTTTTGTGTCTTCGTAGCACTGAAATTCGTGCATTGTAATTGTCTTACAGTGCCCAAGATAATATTTTTGTGTTTTCTGAAGCTATATTGTAATTGCATTCGTCACGATATAATCGTTAATGTTTGTTCTTTTGTACTTTTTTTAAACATTTTTCCAGACAAACTGATCTTATGATTTTGGGTGTTCTTTAGCTCTTTCTTGTCCCCCTTTGATATTACTAGACTTGCTTCTTTCTATGTTGCTAAAACTTTTAGTTATGCATAGATTATAGAATTTACTTAATGTGGTACCTATATGCCTTTATTATTTTTAAATATGTCTCCTTTTATGGGATCTGGCCCTGGTGCTTTTCGAATTTTAATTTGTTTATGGGATCTGTTCTTATCTCATTATTAGTAACCAGTTCTTACTCGAATATGAATTCATTGTTTCTGTATTGTGCTATTTTAAGTCTAGTCCTTTTATTTACTTTTATATTGGAGTCAATATTGTCATCCAATAATAATTTGTCTGTTATGTACTCTGCTATTTCTTCACAGTTAGTAGTATAATTTTCATCTCCCTTTCTTAATGTTGCTAAGGTCGTCGACGCGCTTAGTGTTGTTTATCAGCTCATACAGTTCTTCTCAGTGATCTAATGCCAATTTCCCTTCCACGAAAATCATCCATGCTTTCTCGTTACTATTCTACACGAGGGCGGCTGGAAAAGTTCCTGCAATCAATATGAAAAGAAGGCATGTGAAAGTCTGGAAACGGCTTTAATGTTTTGCAAAATATTCATTCTTAATATTGATATACAGGGTGGTCCATAAGTCTTAGTACAGTGGATTATTTTAGAAACAAACATTATTAAAGCAAATCTGACTAGTGGAGGGCGGACTTGGATAAAGGAGCTACCGATTAATGCATGCGTGGTGAATGGCGGCCATCTTGGATCAAGTTTTTTTTTTTTTTTTTTTTTAATAGGAAGGTTGGCATGTGACACATCAATTAACACATGCGGTCCCGCAAGCAGAAATGCGTTATCATGTCCCGTTTCAAAGTTATGACGCCCCAAAATTAACGGTTTTCTGTTTCCTTGCAGGGAAAGCGACATGGCACTAACGCTGCAAGAAAGACGTAACGCCCCAAATTTGACAGATTTTCTTTTCGTTGCAGGTAGAGCGAGACGGCACTGACGAAGCAGGAAAAAATTGAGGTCATCCTTATGTCTGGGGAAAAAAGCAGTCGTGTGATTGCCCAGGACTTCAGTGCACGCCACCCCGAAAGACCTGCAATAAGCCACAACACCGTTAGCTACCTCAGAAAATTTAGTGTAACTGGTAATGTTGCCGACAGATCACGGTCAGATACCCCAGGAACCGCGACAGATGAGGAGACATCCACAATTGTGCTTGCTGCGAGTGTGAAAAGTCCGCAGCACAAGACAACTATCAGCGATACAGACGTACCAGTGCTTCCGTGATGAGGATTCTCCATACGAACAAGTGGCATCCCTTCAAGCTGCAGCTTGTCCACAACCTTTCAGAGGATAAACCAGACCGGCGCATGGAATTCGCCAATTGGGCTTTGTCACAATATGACCGAGATCCGCATTTCCCAGCCAGCGTTCTCTTCACAGACGAGGCAAACTTTTATTTGGATGGGGAAGTGAATCGCCAGGACATGCGATATTGGTGGGATGCAAACCCACATGCGATCAATCCCTGCAAGAGAGTTACCCCTGCTCATATCATGGTGTGGTGTGGCATATGGAACACGTCGATCATAGGAACCTTATTCATTCCTGGTACCCTAAATGGTGTCCGATATCTGGGCATGTTACAGGAGTTGGTGTTTCCATTGCTTCGCCCTGATGCCACTTTGCCGCGATATTTTCAGCAAGATGGTGCCCCACCGCACTACGTGCTGCCTGTGCGGGAATGCTTGGATCAGCATTTTCCTGGACGTTGGATCGGTCGCCGAGGCCCTGTGAAGTGGCCAGCCCGGTCGCCGGACCTCACTCCCTTGGATTTTTTTTATGGGGACAGTTAAAACACCTGGTGTATCAGAAGAAGATTCGGGATGTTGCACACCTACAGGGACGTAATCAGGACGCCTGTGATAGCATCACCCCCGCTGTGTTGTTACGTGTTCAAGAGGACTGGATTAAGAGACTCCGGTTGTATGTTGCAATGGACGGGCAACATGTGGTGTACATCCTGTAGATCGGACTTTGGGGCGTCATAACTTTAGAACGGGACTTGATAACGCATTTCTGCTTGCAGGATTGCATTCTCCTGCAAAAACAGTGTTAATTGATGTTTCACATACCTACCTTCCTATTTGAAAAAAATAACCTAGATCAAAGATGGTTGCCATTCATCACGCATGCATCAATCGGTAGTTCCTTTACCCAAGTCCGCCTTCCGCTAGTCAGATTTGCTTTAATCATGTTTGTTTCCAAAATAATCCACTGTACTAAGACTTATGGACCACCCTGTATTTTTGCATATACTGAAACCAATTTTGGGAGCTCATATGGTTCGGATTCCACGTTAATCAGTAGGTCCACGTCTCATATAGTCTCATATAGTCTGCTGAACGGGACGTTAAACTCAAAATCAACTCAACTCAACTCAAACCAATTTTGAAAGTATGTGTTTCCACTCTGAGTGTGCTGCTTCAGATACGGCTGTTTGCAGCGCGTTAATAGCTGCTTCAGATGCAACAAATCGCTCACCACACATCTTATTTTTCATGTGTGAGAACTAAAAGAAGTCATTAGGTGATAAATCGGGTGAATATGATCAATGAGTCATTAATTCAACATTTTTGCTGTACAAAAATTTAACAGTTTGATGCGTTGAGTGGAAACTGACGTTTTCGTAGTGATGGATCAGACGACGATTTGGGTTTGTTTTACACAATTGGTTGGTGACTTCTGGGAAAGAAAATATTGTATACCACGCAGCATTTACAGTCCGTCAATTTTCTAAAGCTGTGGCTGTTACATGTCTGCTATAACCGAGAAAATTGAGATCTATAGATATCTTTTTAGCCTATCAGTTGGTCTTCACTTTTGTGATTGTATATACCACAATCCGTGCGTCCGTGCAACCTAGCAAAATGCTTACATAAAGGGTTTAGATCAAGACCTAATCTCTATTGTCGTATGTAATGTTTACTAGTTGAAGTAATTCCATGGAGTCGTTGAGGAAGTTGTAAGTACCCAATTCCATTATATTGTTGTATTCGGACTGAGGAGAACTATTTCTCCTCCAATTTCTGTTTTTATTATTATTATTATTATTATTATTATTATTATTATTATTATTATTATTATTATTATTATTATTATTGTTATTATTATTATTATTATTATCATTATTATCCTCTTCCTGAGAATATTTATCATTTTGTGTTATCGTTCAAATTCTCTCTTCTCTTTACTGCATGCGTTTTGAAATGTATAGTTCGTTCTTGATTGCTGATCTAATTTGTAAGTATCAATGATGTAAGCATGAACAGCTGTAGAGTTTCTTCTATCATTGTTAGTCTTTGATCTTCGTTTCCAATTCGTAAAATGGTTTTTAAGTCAGTCCTTTTTATTTGATGTGGTTTTCAATGTATTTTGATTGGAAATATTTCCCAAGTCATTTTCCTCTTATTCCACATGTACTTTTTCATTTTGTTTGCTATCTATCTGTTCTCCCCAAGTTCGATGTTCTTCTCCTTTCCATGTCTTACTTCTCCTCCCTCAATCATTTTCTCTTTGTATTTAGTTTTCTTGCTTTTATTACAACAACCGTCCTCTATTGTACAGTTTCCACTATTTTGTTTATCTAATCCTTCAAATAATTCTCCAATCTTTTCCATATTTATATTAATTATTATTATGTTGTCTTGGGATCTTTTCAGTTAGTTCTTTTTCTAAGGTCGCATTAATATTGTTGGCATTCTGTTTTGGTCGCTTTAGCGAGAAATACGTTTTTACGTAGTATTGATGTGTCTTATTTTCATCTTAAATTTGTAAACTATGTTATCAATTTGATATTCTTTGAAGACTTTATAATACAGGGTGACCCAATGTAACTTTCCACACTTTAAAGGCTAATAAAACAAGAAGTATTACAGGTAGAAATGTGGTTATTCAAAAATATAAAAGGATATTGAAAAGAGTTTGTAATCGCTTTGTTCTGATTTGAAGTGAAACAATTGACAATACAATTTGAAGACGATTTCTGAAGACTACAGTTTGTAATTGCTCAATATTCTCAGACATAGAGCACTTTTAGAGCGGCTAGATTACTTTTTTTCAACACTGAACCCGTTTTTCGGAAATTCTCTACCCACTGCAGATTAGTCTTAAGTGGAACAATAAACTTTAAGCGAGAAGCTTTTTGCACAATAATCACAGAACTGTTGCTTTTGAAAAACATTGCAACTGCATACGCGCGATAAGTTTCAGACCAAACTATAATGATGACTGAAAATGGCAGGGTAGTGAGCGGAAGGGATGATTATTCCTCTCGCCCTTCGAATGACAGCGCTACAGCAGATAAAACAGTAGAGTTTTATAGGGTATTATTGACAATTACTGTATTGTTAATTGATATATCATTGCATAAGGGAACAGAGTAATTCAAATCACAACTATGTAATTACAAACTGTTATCAATATCATTTTATATTTCGAATAAACAAGTTCCTATCAGCAATACTTTTTCTTTTTGTTGTATTAGCCTTCAAAATGTGGGAAGTTTTATTAGGTCAGCCTGTGTTTTCTGGATTTTTTTCTGGGAGTAGGTTAATCGTAAACTATTATGTATGTAATTTCAACAAATGAATAGAAGCTTTTGAGTCTATAGAAATATATATATATCGTACTTGTTCAGTTTTTTCACACGATATATATTCTTTCTCTGCTGGACAACCTGTTCGACCGCAGGAGGGAAGATACGCTTTCATATATTCGTCACTACCATATTTACGCGCAATTCATAGAAATTCTTATCAGGGCGTAACTATTAAACAACAGCTGCAAAATGAGTGAGCACTTCCATACAAATTTCATGTTAAACTTAGCTTCAGAACCTATTTGTACAAGAATTAAACTTAGTTATTGAAAAATACTTATGATCGATAGTTCCTAAAGACACTAGACAAAAAATTCGTCACGGCTCGTAGAGCTTAACTAATACTGAGTAACACTGCTTCTGGCTTGGATTCTGCTTAGAAGTGACTCCAGAGTTATTGAAGGTTTGCTACATCAGTGTGATCCCTTTTCTCATCAGTAGATCCCGCAGTTTAGCGAGGGATGGTTATGTCTAGTTTTGCATTTTGCTCGTTATTTCTAATAGTCCTACAGATTTTCTAGTAGATTTGAATTTTAAGACTTAAGTCAAACTAGATGTGCATTAGGATGCCTGAATTCCTGAAATCTCATACCAACGATTTGAGCTCTGTGGACGCGGTAGTTGTCTTCTTGAAAAATGGGAGAGTCTGCTTCATATTTATCATGATGTTGGAGAAATGACACACCTGGCTACGAAGATAATCCAATTAAATATACTGGTTCTTCTTTACATTCGCCTGTATTAGTGGGCCCAAGTCCCGTAGGAAAAAAACTCCCAAACCAATACAAAATCTTTTCCGGTTGGAACCCTCATTACGAGTGAAATGCTTCATTGAGCATCAGATGCATTTGGGGCCTTGCGTTACTGGAATACAGACAACACGATTTTTCGGGTTACTCTACATTTCCAGTCCGGTATAGTCAAAATATCTTTGCAGTTTTTTTTGAAATTTTTGGGATAAACCAGTATTTACGGACTGCAGCAATTCCTATTAGGTTTGAAAAAAAGAAAAAAACATCCTTGACCAGACCCGTTGGCAGCTCGTCTGGATTTAGAATACTTTTGCGTCCATAGCTCTGACCCCGTTTTCACACACATTAGAAAATTCTTTGTTGACACGTTGGACAGTCCGCTTTGATAAAGCCATTTTAATCGAAAAACTGTAACCACTGGTACTCGTGGTCATGCCCAAATGCAGTAGTCCTTCTTTATTTCATGTACTTGACCCCATCTTGACGAGGTTTTTCCATACAACCTACTGGCACACACTCCAGTTAATTGCAATGGCCATGTATCAGCGCTGATGGTTATGTAGTCACAACGATAGAAACAGGCCACTATTCATAATGCAGTGTAGCACACAGGGTGGAGGGCATACCCATATTTCAATTACAGTGCATAAACTGTACTCTTTCATCCAGTTTCTGAATAATTTCGATAGAAGTTCCGTCGAGATCTGTCAACATTTTCTAATTAGTGAATCTTCGTATTTGTAGTTTTTACGTCTATTCTCTGCATCTTCGTCTCACTTAGCCTAAAGGACATAATCGTGGAACGTTAAACTGAAATATTTCATTTTCATTTTTCTTCTTCATCTTGACTCGCTCCTTCTCATTGTAAACGTGGATTCCTATTCTATTTGAAAATTTACTGTTTACTAGCATAAATTACCCGCTTCGCTGGGTTAATTTAAGAAAAAATAGTAGCATGTTCCGTTAGTCAGTCACTTTTTACTATTACTAAAACACTCTCTGCTATCGGTCATTTTCGATGATTTTTATATATCATCCTTCCCTCTCCATGTTGTGGGGCACGGCATCGAAAGTGTCACTGTTCATCTCAGCGACCCCGAAAACTGAATTTGACACTTGATATTGATCAATTTGATTATATATGTAATCAAAATATATGGTGCCTTCCATTTCAATTCAGGCAGAGCATGTACCATCACCATTTCATATATTGTTGAAACTAAGTAGACATGTTTGTTGTTTATACAGGGTGTCTACTGGTCATGAAAGTCATGAAAGTCATGAAAAAGTCATATATTTTGCTTAGTGGTCATGAAAGTCATGAAAAAGTCCTTTATTTACCCAAGTGGTCATGAAAATCTGAAATCTCAGAGTATATTTTTATACTTCATACTTTTATACCTCATACTGCATGTACTGAAACAGTTGTATCAGGTCAGTAATTGTGAAAATTTCCCCCACCAGTTAGTGCTGGCTAACTGGTACTTTACTGTCTTCCTAGCTGCTCCCCATTTCATCTTCTAGTCTCTGTAATATAGTAACAACTTTTTACTGTCCAACTTTGTGATCTGCTATTTCTTTACTTCTAAGAAATGTAAATTGTGTATTTTTGGGCCTTTAGACTTATGCAAATAATATTATTCGTTTGAGTTTGCAGATTTTAAATTTGATGATCTATTTTTTTAAAACGAATTTCTTTTATAATTTGTTTTGTCTTTGGGCAGTTCTCTGAGTGCTTAATTTTAGACAAATTTCTGCTAGATGGATAATTATACTTCGAATTAAAACTTCAAATACAGTATAGAGTGATTAAGTGGTAAGAGCAGGCCCGTATTTAGGTAAGTGCTATTCTGTGCTCGAGCACAAGGCGGCAGAATTTTAGATTCTTTCTTTAAGATTCACAATAAGTGATATTTAAGACTAGCAACCCGCATAGTTCCGATGCACCACTGATGGTAGGGGTTTATTATTACTAATGGTAAATTTTTATCGCCATGGTCATGAAAATTTGAACAAAAAGGTCATGAAAAGTCATGAAAAAGTCATGAATTTACTTTCTGGTATTCCAGTAGACACCCTGTTATAGTAACTAGACATGTTTTTAAGAGACCTTTATTTTTTGTTTTGTCGAAAAAAAAATTCCGCCAAGTAATGGGCCATCAAAGACGGGGTATACAATTTGTGAATTGTAGAAGACATGGAAAATGGTCAACTTTGAAGCCCCACCATTCAGCTATGGAGACAGGTAGAGTTATAATTCTTGTTGTGGTATGTACATAGGGATATAAATAAACTATATTTTATTATAGTTTGGTTTGTGCATACGTATCTTTTTGTACATAACGTAACAAATGAACGTCAGTTTATCTGAAAAGTCAAAGTTTGCGAACTTTTTTCGAGCACTTCCGGTTCGAATTTTAAAATTCGGTTTTCACGGTTGGTAAGACCTAGTTACCCGCTTTCAGGAAAAAAAAATGTATCTCTTCTGTGTGCAACCGTTTCGTCGCAAAAAAAAAAAAAAAAAAAAAAAAAAAAATCGAGAAATTGTAAAATTTTCAAAAATCGCTATTTTCTCGAAAACATCATATTTTAAAATTCTGAAATTTTGCCAGATGGTTCAACTTTACATGAATAACAAACATACCAAATATCATTTTCGACCAATGCTTCATGAATTAAGTTAGCGAAGTACCGTTAACTGTGATGTGACAGTTGGCAACACTGGAAACAATAGAAGTGCAACGATTTGATGATGTTTGTGGTTCACATTCATTAAATGAAGGATAAAGGGTTTTTCTGACTGCTTTTTTATTGTTTTGATCAAAAAGGCTCTCTGAAATAGTAAAATGATCCTCCCCCTACTCCTCCGTTTTCTTCAACCGAAGTAATCTGAGATGAAAATTACGATTACGAAACGCACAAATTTTAAGTTTACTTGAAACGGCCATCCAACAAATTCTGATGATCTATAAAAAGCCTGAACTATTACCTCAGTGATTATTTGGAATGCTCCAGACAAAGTCTCAATTAAGTGAGATGTCATTACAGTGATCGAAAATGGACAAAAAGTTAAAAAATCGAAACGTTTTCTTACACGTTCCTTCAAAGAAATTTACAGACTTTTTAAACAGAACAATCCGAGCATAAGAAAGGGTCCCTCGAAATTTTATAGTATTCTACCAAAGTGGGTCAGTCTGCAACCTGCGAGGGAAATGTGTGTGTGTATTTTGCAAATTTGAAGTTAGCTGCTACTGCGTTGCAACGAATCAAAGGTGTAGCCTGTATTGAAGCTGTCATGAGTGACCTGTTTTCTTTAGTAGTATGATCCGTAGAAAATGACAGCTGTCTTCTTCAAGAATATGGTAAATGTCCTGGAGTGGAAGGAATAAGTGTGAAGTCTTTAGTTATTGATCATGATGAAAATAGTGTTACGTATGCCATATGGTAAAACAATGATCTCGTTAAAAAAAAAAAAAAAAAAATTGGGCCACATTCTGTTTTCGTATCGTACGTTGCTGGTTTAACTGTAAGAATTGTAATTCATGAGTACATCAAGCAAATCCAAAGAGAATTAATTGCTACCGAAAAGCATCGTATAAAATTTCACGATACAAATTCTATTTTACTTCATGTGGACTTCATTGAAAACTGGACTGTTATTCTGCAAAGTGAAATTCAGAGTTATCACCGGAAAAACGAGCAAATTTATGGCAGTTATTATTATGAAACAACTGACAGTTTTGTTGTAATAAGCGACGACGAACACGATTCAGCTCATGTACTCGTAGCCATAGACAAAGTTCTAAAAATATTCGAAAAAAAGCGAAAATATATGTTATAGAAAAAGGTTCGGATAAGTTAAAATAAGTGTCTACAATTTCCCAAACCCTGTTAGTGATTTCTGATGGTGCTGCATCCCACTTTAAAAATCGCTTTCAGATGATCGAGATGCAGACAGGTCCGATAAAACAGTGGTTTTTCAGTGATACCGGCCATGCAAGAGTCTCTGCGACGGTATTGTGTGTGTGTGGGGGGGGGGGGGGAAGAATGTGGCAACGCAGCATAACCTGAGACAAAAACAGATACACATTATTAAAACTGCAGAAGAATTCGTGAGTATAGTGCAAGTACAAAGTCCGGGTATTACTATCGTTTTGTTGCCTGGAACTGAATTCGATAATTTCCGGAAATAAATAAATAAATAAAAAAGAAAGAAAGAAAGAATGGGAAAGTGTGCGACCGGTAACTGGTATTCAACGAAGTCACCTTTGGCTTTCGGAAAATGGCGAAGTTTTTATCAATAACGAGTCACCATGAACTAACCTCATGCTTCCTCCAAAATCGAGCTTCTGCAATTCCAAGTGTAGATTTAAGAAGCTGCAAAAAGGAACTTTTGTTATATACATATATGATAACCAGTGGTGGGTAGCAGAAATAATATGAATTACGTGAAGTTGAAATGCTGTTTATGCTTCCACATGGACCTTCAACAGGGTACGGGCTTCCAAAAGAGCATAAGGGAAGTGAAAATAATTGTCTTGTGACTCGACAATGTGCTACGAGTTGTGAGTGCACGAACAGCTATTGGAGCATCTGCACGATCACATGCTCTTAGCGAAGAAGACACCAAGTAAGCAAATGATTAGTTCATGTGGAAGAAAAAAATCAGTGAAATTTTGTTTCCGAAGACCATTTTCAGTAAGTGAACTTAAAATTTGTGTGTTTCGTAAACGTAATTTCCATCTCGGATTACTTTGATTTAAGAAAACAGAGGAGTAGGGGGAGGGATGCTCATTTTACTATTTCAGAAAGCGTTTTCGATCAAAATGATAAAAAAATAAGTCAGGAAAAAACCTTTGTTCGTTTTTAATGAATGTGAACCACAAACATCATCAAATTGTTGCACTGCTATTGTTTGCAGTGTTGCCAACTGTGACATCAAAGTTAACGGAACTTTGCTAACTTCAAAAGGCTGTAGTTAAGTCATGAAGCATTGATCGAGAATGGTATTTGGTATGTTTATTATTCATGTAAAGTTGAACCATCTGGCAAAATTTCAGGATTTTAAAATAAGGTGTTTTCGAGAAAATGGCGCCGAAAAATTGCAATTTTTGAAAATTTTACAATTTCTTGATTTTTTTGCGACGAAACAGTTATGCACAGAAGCGATACAAAAAAATTTTCTAAAAGCGGGTAAGTAGGTCTTACCACCGTGACAACAGGATTTTAAAATTCGAACCGATAGTGCTCGAAAAAATTCGCAAACTTCGACTTTTCAAATAAACTGACGCTCATTTGTTATGTACAAAAAGATACGCATGTGCAAACCAAACTATAATAAAATATAGTTTATTTATATCCCTATGTACAGTCCACAGCAAAAAACGTGCAACATGAGCACGTAAGTTTATTGTAAAACGACAAAGTCTTTTGCTCCAAAATAAGTGTACAGGGGAGGACGTTGAGGTTTCTCCTGGCGTGATTCGTGCCACTTTGAGGTTATGTTGAGTCCCTGGACTGTTAGGCGTAGTTTCACAATAAACTTACATGCTGATGTTGCAGGTTTTTTGCTGCGGACTGTACATACCTGTATTCATAGCTGAATGGTGGGGCTCCGAAGTTGACCATTTTCCATGTCTTCTACAATTCATAAATTGTACTTCCCGTCTTTGATGGCCCATTACTTGACGGGATTTTTTTTTTCGACAAAACAAAAAATAAAGGTCTCTTAAAAACATGTCTAATTGCTATAAAAAAGTTTCAACAATATCTGAGATGGTGATGGTACAATTTGCTTCTTTTTTTTTTTTTTTTTTTTTTTGCCTTAGTTGAAATGGAAGGCACCATATATATATATATCCCTTCCCACAATTTTTACGGGGCTGAATTTGGATTTAAATGGCATCAGAAGTGTCACTGTTCATCCCAGCGACCTTAAAAACTATAGATTCGACACTAATATCGGTCATTTTCGATCATTTGTAAATGTCTTTCCCTTCCTTTAAGTTACATCGTCAAAGTGATATGACAAAACTCATCTCGGGTTTAAACTTCATCTAGGTTGAAAATTTGATCGAGATCGGTCTGGTGATTCAAGAGTGAAGTCACATAGACAGTTACTTTCATTTTTATTTATTTATTTATTTATTTATTTATTTATTTATTTATTATTTTTTTTTTTTTACATATATCTCCCCTACGTTGCTTCGTCAAAGTTAAATGATAAAAAATATCCCAAGCCCGAGCGTCATCTATGTTAAAACTGATCGAGATCGGTTGGGTGGTTCAAGAGTTCTTAAATTTTATTTATTTTTATATATCTGTCCCCTCCCGTCCCTCCCCCGCCCCTAAGTTCTACCGTCACAGTGATATGATAAAAACCACCCTAGACCCGAACTTCATCCATACTGAAAATCTGATTAAGATCCATCCTGTGGTTAAAGCGTAATGAAGTCACAAAGACAGTCACTTTTATTTTTATTCTTTTTACATATATATCTCCCCCTCTCCCTCCCCTAGGTTGCACTGGAAAAGTGAAATGACGAAAACATCCCAGGCCCGAACCTTATTTATGTTGAAAGTTTGATCAAGATCAGTCGGGTGGTTCAAGAGTTATTAAGTTTCATTTATTTTTATAGATTTCTCCCCCTCCCCTCCTTTAAGTTCGATCGTTAAAGTGATATGATAAAAAACACCTCAGGTCTAAACCTCATCTATGTTGATTTTTTAAAGATCGTGCGGGTGGTTTAAGCATGATGAAGTCACAAAAACAGTCACTTCTTTTTTTACTTTCTTTACATATACCTCCCCCCTCCCCTTCGTTGCACTGTAAAAGTGAAATGAAGAAAACATCCCAGGCCCGAACCTTATCCATGTTCAAAGTTTGATCGAGATCGGTCGGGTGGTTCAAGAGTTATTTTAAGTTTTATTTATTTTTATAGATTTCTCCCCTCCCCCTTCCCTAAGTTTTACAGTTAAAGCGATATGATAAAAAACACCTCAAGTCTGAACCTTATCTATGTTGAAAATTAGGTAAGGATCGGTCGGATGGTCTAAACGCGATGAAGTCACAAAGACAGCCACTTTTATTTTTACTTTTTTTTGACATATCTCCCCCTTTGTTGCACTGTAAAAGTGAAGTGAAGAAATCATCTCAGGATCGAACCTTATCTATGTTGAAAGTTTAATCGAGATCGGTCGGGTGGTTCAAAAGTTATTTTTATTCATTTTCATATAATTCCCCTCCCCCTCTCCTAAGATCTACTGCCAAAATGAACTCTCAGGTTTGAACTTCATATATGTTGAAAATTTGATTGAAATCGATCGGGTGGTTCAAAAGTTATTAATTCACCAACATAGTCACTTTTATTTTTGAGTTGAGTTGATTTTAGTTTAGCGTCCTGTTCAGCAGCGAGGCTATATGAGACGTGGACCTACTGATTAACGTGGAATCCGAACCACATGAGCTCCCGCCGGGATCGAACCCAGGTCTCCCACGCCATAGGCGCGTACGCTAACCGCTTAGCCACGAGGAAACTCCACTTTTATTTTTATATTTATTGAATTTTGTATATCTTCCTCCCACCCCCTCCCCTACATCAAAGTGAAATGATAAAAATCATGCCAGTCTCAAACCTCATCTACATTGTAAATTTGATCAAGATCGGTCGGATGGTTCAAGAGTTATTAAGTTTTATTTATTTTTTCTATGTCCCCCTCCTCCCCTAAGTTCTACCTTCAAAGTAAATAGCTAAAAACACTCCCAGGCCAGAACCGCGTTTACCTTAAAAATTTTAACGAGATCGGTCGGGAGGTTCAAGAGATGATGAATCACAACATAGTCACTTTCAATTTTATAATATAGATTGCGTACTGTTATCACTATAAACACTGTATATTTCAAACTAGATTAAAATTAAAAAAAATATATGCAAGTTACTATATACAGATCACAGTATTGTAAATTACTGATAACTTCCCTGAATTATAAAATTACCCGATTTCATTATATTTGATTTGGTTTCTTTCACGCTTCCCAATAGTGGCTGTTGCTGCAAAATTAACTTAAATTATTCACAGAAATAACGAGCGTAATGATGATACAGGACGAAGTTATCAAAACCAGAAGTGCAGGAGAGTAGTAAATGCACGAATGATTCAAGAACAATAGAATATGTAAGAGGTGAATATCCAGATGCAAATATAAGTTACTTAACAAGGTATAATCATGTAGCGAAGATAGTACAATTTGAAATGAATCTTGATCGTAAGAACACACATTTCTTGTCACAAATATTACAAGTGAAAGATGTAATGAAAAGTGAATCTTCTAAACTGTATTAAGATAGAGAAGTTCTTACAGGTACCACAATGAAAACTTATTTAGTTCGTTCAATAATGATTGGCACTCCCCCCCTATAACTGGTGCCAAGTAGCAGTTTGAAGTGTTTGTTGATATATACATTAAGATAGACTATAGTATTATCAAACCCCACTAAATGGTTTTGTTTCTTTCCGTAGGTAGCACATTGTAACAGCAGTTGTTCCAACTTTCCAGGACGCTGGTGGATAGCGAAAAGATAGCATGAAAGCAAACACACATGGGCAACGGTGGACAGTGTGGTTTCTTTAGAGGGAAGGAGTGAATACTTTAGACATTCACAACAGATTATTAGCCGTATGTCGGGACACAGCACCAAGTCGCAGATCCGTGTTTCGTTGGGTATCCGAATTCAAAGAAGGCAAAGACAATGCTGCAAAAAACAAAAGCACTGGGCGTTCTGCAACTGCACAGACCAAGCAATGCCGCGCGAGTGAATGATTTGATAATGGAGCACAGGAGAATCACGTTTGATGAACTAGAGAAAGAAACAGGTCTATCACGGGGTTCCCTTTACACTATCATTCGTGAGGATTTGAAGCTGCACAAGGTGTGTACAATAGGTGCCTCATGACCTCACCGTTGCACAGAAATAAGAGCGGGTGGAGATTTGCCAGCAGTTGATGCAACAGTACAGTGAAAATCCGACCGAGTTCTTTGAGCGTCTGGTTACCGACGAAACTTGGTTCCTCTACGAGACTCCAGAAAAGAAACGCCAGTCCATGGAATAGAGGCATACTGGAAGCCCTCGTCCCGAGAAGGCACGGATGGGACTATTCGTGCGGAAACAAATGGCGACCGTTTTCTGGGATCATGAAGGGATACTGCTGTTCCCAATACGTCCATCGATAGTGAGAGCTACTGCAGTTCACTGCATAGACTCAGCCGACACATCCAACAACGCCAACAAGGAAAATGGGGCCTGGCGTTGTTCTCCAACACGACAATGCACGGCCACATGTCAGTCGCCAGACACTTGCCACAGTACATGAACTAGGGTTTAGTGTACTGTCGCATCCTCCATATTCACCGGATCTGGCTCCTAGCGACTATGCTTTATTCGACACAATGAAAGAGGGCATGAGAGGTAAAAAGTTCAACACAAATGAACTCCACGCATTTGTCCGCCAGTGGCAGAGAGATACCCCCAAAGAATGGTTTGCTACACAAATAAGGAAGCTTCCAGAACGGTGGCAAAGGTGCATAGACATTGCCGGGAAATACCTCTAAAATAAACTGTAATCGTTTGTTCAATAAATGATTCCTGTGAAAACAAATTAATTGTAGTGCCAATCATTTCTGAACGCCCCAAGTAGAAAATAAAAAATGTACTGTGTCAAAATGAATAGTGTGTATCATAGTATTTCACTAAGAAACTAGAAACATGGGGTAACCTGTACCAGCAGATTACTGATCACACTTCCCACAGAAATTATTCTAAATAAATAATACAACAGTTGTAGAATCGTGAATTCTAGAACTACAGATACCATTATTTTTGGCTGTCTGTTTAATAATAAGATTTTTTTTTTTTTTTTTTTTTTTTTTTGTGTGTGTGTGTGTGTGTAGCAGACAGTTTAATCTTAGGTGTGATAGTCACGAGAGCTAAACAAGAATATCCACCCTCAACTGGAGGGGAAAAAACATATAATGGTTTCCTAAAAAAAACGGAATTGGCTACCGTTTGTTCTAGTGGAAACCATATTGCGTAATTCTGTGTTAAAAGTAAAATTGCTTGGTCTAATCTCTATTTTTATTTGCTTGTTTCGTGAATAATAGATTCATGATTTTCTGTTAGTAGTCTTCTGCCTATTAATTACTGTTATTTTCACAGGTTCTTTTTATCTGCACTGCTAACGTTCTGGACACAATTCCGGAACCCTTGAGAGATAGAATGGAAATGATTGATGTGTCAGGTTATGTAGCACATGAAAAATTACAAATTGCTAAACAATATCTTATTCCACAAGCAATGACTGAATCTGGTCTAAATGGAAATCAGGTAAATAGTTGATGCTTATAATACTTGAGAAACCTAGGAATAATAATCTTAAAGTCGGTGCAATTATTCAATGTTAATCTCCGTTAAAACTTAGTAAAATATATACCTATAGTTGATATTTGTTTTAATATACGTACATTGTTATACGAAGGATGCTGTACTCGTTTTTTTTTTTTTTTTTTTTTTTTTTTTTTTTTTTTTTTCAATTTTATTTATTTTAATAGCCATGATACGTATAGTAATTGCCTGAAATATAGCATAGAAATATATTAAAATTTCGTATTGTACTTAAGAATTGGAATCATTTTATAAATAACTTTCCTTTTCTATATTCGATTCATTTGTAAGTCATAAAAGGATATAAATGTACAGAAAATCGAAAATCGAAAATGTGCATTTAAATACAAAACATTATTTTTTTAGAAGCTTCGTGAAAAAAAAAAAAAAAAAAAAAAGCTTTGTGCTTTTCACTCTTGAGTTTGGGTGAATGTAGGACTTTCAAGTTAACATTTAATTTGTCGGGTAATATTGGGACCGAAAACAGCAAGTACAAGTAAAAATATAATCATTAGGATCCCACCAGTAAGCGCTGATTAAAATCAAGCAGGTAGCTCTTCAGGGACCGCGTTAAATGAATTTGGGTTATCGCCGTATTGTCATAATGTTGAGAATTAAGAGTTGATGTGTGAGAACGTGTGCAACACGGTTTCTGCATTTCGGAAAAAAAAGTCGTAATTCAGTTTTTATCTAATTGCTCTTTAATAAATCGAAACAGTGTTCTTAGTTTTATAAAAATATCCTCCTTTCCGTATTATGATTACAATTACATTTAGTTTCATTATCATAATAAGAATGTGCTAATTTAAATGTTGTGATAATCCTTACGTTGGCTGTTCATCGTTTTGTTTTCTAACATTTTGAGATATGCAAATTTCTTCACATGAATAGAAGCTTTGCTGCACCCCACTATTTTGTAAATTATCTGTGAAATAGTTTTTGTATTCTATTTGTCTGCATTCTTTTCCGGTTTGATTGTTGCATTTAAGCCAAATGTTTTGATGCCCTCTTAAAGTATGTACTGGTTGGGAATACTATATTTACACTACTATACACTACTATATTTAGACATAATAACAATATAATTTATTATCATATATTTTTAAATTTGTCATTTTATTCTTTCTGGCCTATCCTTCCGTGCAGATAATGCTAATTAAGTGGGTATTAAATTGTGTTTATCAACCGTGTCTTTTAATGCTGTTTTTAGATTGTTTGCATTTACCAATTAACCAATTTGTGTTTTAATTTCATGAGATTCGTTACCATAAATTTGAGTTTAGATGTGTGGGCCGAGATTTGTGTTATCAACCATTTTGTTAATCCGTATACCAGGTAATTATTAGCTGATATATTTGGGCTTAACAATAATTTGACGGAACTATCATTTCGAACTGGAGACGAAGCCGAGTTGTGAATATATTGAGGAGCAGGTATAAACCAAAAATGTATGCAGTCTTCTTTTGAAATTGCTCCTGATGAATGGTAAGGTTATCGTGATATGTAAAAGTAAGTAAAAAATACGTTTTTCTCAGACGAATTAAATTCGCGTGAAACATAAACTACAAGATAATTAACTAATATAAATAATAGTTAATTAACCAGTATAAATAATAGTTAATTAACTAATATAAACTTCTTAGTTTTATCTCAGCGTTTTCAACAATTCTTCATGAATAGAAAGAGTGTTTTCTATATCCGCTGATAGTGAAGTCTTACACCATCAACTAGCGCTCCCCCTTCAAGCCAGCGGGTGGATGTGGAGATGGGAGAGCGACTTCATTTATCATCCATTAATCACTATTTCGTCTATGTTCTGTGCCTGTCCTCTCAGTCATGAATACCGCTACCAGACTTTAGGGTGGTTGGTGAGAGTCTGAGGGGTAGGCGTAAAATATGAAGTAGAAATTATTTTTTTGGAAGTCTGGAGATTGGATGATCAGTGGGCGTAAAATATGAAATACCCAAATAAAAATATAAAAGAATAAAATATATAAATATATAATAATAAAAGAAAAGAAACACTAGGTATTTATTTCCAAAGGTTTTGTTTGTTTTGGATTGGTGAGAACTGGGGTTATTAATTCTGTTTCTATTTCATTTGTCGCCTATGTTTTCTAGGAACTTGTGTTTTTGTTAATAAGAATGATGTGTTTTCTTGCACTTCCTATTCCGCCTAACCATGGTGGTCCCTTGCTGATCTTAAGAGTGAGAGCATGCCAAAGGAGTAGTGTTAGTTCTTTCAGTGAACGCACCGGTGCAATATTGCGACGACCGCAGATATCCATGCTCACCCTCTCATAAAATGCCCAAATTTGCCGTGAGTAAAACGGAAGATCATGCTGCTGTAGGGAACAGGGAAAAGACAATATCGTGATTCCTGAAGTCCAGTATCTTCTATTCAAGTTAAAGAACATTGACTCACTTTGTGTTTCAATATAACTTTCCTCCTCTTGACTGCTACTCACAGAGCAATTTCATTTTTATATCTCCTGAACACAACAGACGAGGAAATTAAATCGGAGTGAGCGGACCAACATCTTGGTGAAGTAGCGCAAGTCAGAAGTAAGAAATCAGTGATTTTTTCCGATAAAGTCATTGATTATTACTGTCATTAATAAATATTAATAAATTGCAAAACAATAACGATTTGAAGAATTCATTTTGTTCGTAATCAGGCCTCAAGTGTAATCTATTCAGAGTTATTGAAAAAAGTAAATAAATAAAATAATAATTATAATAATAAAACACTGCTGTATGTCACACATTGACTTGGACTAGTTTTAATACTGGTGGTGTATTTCATAAACTAGATTCGGATAAGTATCAGTAACGCTACTCCGAGAATCAAACAAAAATTTACTACCTTTTATCATTATCTTTTTGTGTTTCTTTAAATTTCTAAAGTTTAATGTCACTTTTTAGCTAGTATGAAAATACGAGTATTAGACCATCTGTGTTGTATATACAAGTGATTATCAAAATAATGGAAACACCTGCATTTTGTACCAGCAGGATGTTGTAAAACTGAGGATACATGTTCAGCGACTGGGCATTGTGATACGTACTACATCAGGCGGGATAGAACGGAGGCTTACGTTGAAGCGGGCAGATGGTGGTGATGCAAAATGGGGGATCTGTCTGAGGTTCAGTGAGGCCAAATTGTGGAAGTTAGTTTGCGTAAGTAAAGTGACCAGTCCGTTAAGCTTGTCGCGAGGAACAGTATTTAAAGTGACGACGGTCTACAGAACTCATAGCGAAACAACATAAGTGGAGCGTAATAGTGGATGAAAGGAAAGCCTAAGTGACAGGGATCATCGAGCATTGAAGAGGGTTGCCACCAAGTACCTTAGAGCGAATTCGGCAAAAGACTGCGGAACTAACTCAACACTTGGAACCTTCTATTAAGGTAACCACAGTCCAATGTGAGTAGCAGAACCTGAGTATCCGCGGTCGAATGCAATTTCCAAACCTGGCAACAACGCTTTGCCAGAATGAAAATAGTGCCGTGACCATGCAAAGTGGACCACCGATGATTGAAAACTCATAATATGGTTGGATGAGACCTTTTTCACCTTATTTGCAACAATAGGCCGAGTTTGTGTCTTGTGAATGTCCTCAAAAGCAAATTCTCCGAATTGTCTTCCTGTCATGAAACATGACTATAGCTCTGTGATGCTATGTGCCATGATTTCCTGGTATTTTGTGGGTCCTGAGTTTACATTTTAGGTATCTTCGTGCATATTATATTCCAGATGTTTTGTTAGTGATGCAGTTTCCCAGGATTCCAATGCGTCGATTCAGATAGATGGAGTTATTGAGACTTGGTTTCACGAACATCAGGATGAACTACATGCAACACCTACCCTTGCCCACTCAATGTTCAGAGGTTAATATTGTTGAACCTGTACTCAGTTTTGGAGCTGATATCATAGTCTTTCATTGGTGGAAGTGAATGCTGTACTGCATGAGGAAAGATACAGTATTCTTGCGAAAACCATTCTTGACTGATATACCTCTGTTCCACGGTGAACCAGAACTTTTCTGGAGGCTAACGTTGATTCTGCGCCGTATTTTAAGAATTATTAGTATAGGTATCGAAATCTTTTATTTGCCTAGTAGAGTTTTTTTTTTTTACATTTCCAAGTAGGCCAGTTGAGTTTTTGATTATTTTCTATATAAGCGAGTATTCAAGTTTTCGAATAGGCTTTGTTGTGTTTTGTGTAGTGGTAAGGTTCATTTTGATCCTTGGTGTGATCTATTTTTAAATTGCCTCTTCTGTTTTTCTTTTCAGCTGTTAATTAATGATGATGCTTTGAACTTCCTTATAAAATCATATTGCCGTGAAAGTGGTGTGAGAAACTTACAGAAGCATATAGAAAAGGTAATTATTTTGAAACGAAAGATTTTAAAGGGTTTACTTTCACGGTTCTTCTAAAGCATTTCCTCTTCTTCCTCCTCTTCTCCTAATTATATAATAATAATAATAAACTGCAAATCCTATTTATATCAGAATCAACAATCGAAAACAACAATAACAGAGAGGAAAACAGCCAGGGCCTATATTTGAAGATACCATCTTTATATCCATCTAGTGGAACTAAGCAGAAATATTAGTCAGAATGGCTGGCCCTGGGTTTGAAGACGGGGCCTCCAAATCTGAGGCAAGAGCACTAAAGCACTAGGCTACTGGAGCTACTTTGTTTTCCTTTTCATTATGTTTATGCTAATATCCGTATTGTAAAATACTTGCGTTACATTAATTTTAGGTAGTGATCTTATTGTATTTTAGACTCAACTGTGAACAGTAGAAATGATTAAAAAAACTGAAACGTAAATAATTATCTATATGACTTAACATTTTAAAGTGACAATGAAAGAGAGAAAAATTTTAAGACTGTCGAAAGAATCAGACGGTATTACTACACTCTTATATATTGCCAACGATCTCCCTTATTTTGATATCAATAATCCTTGTAATTTTAATGCTTTCGGTTCTGCTTTAGAGTTGTGTTCACGGCTAATTGAGATAATAGGAGTAATAGAAATAAAAACGTTAAGGAATGAAAACAAATGGACTTACCGGGAGAGACAAGTACTTCAGTTTAATGTTACATGACATTGTAAAAATGAAATCTTTAAGTTTTACGTCCCACGGTTATGCCGGTGAGGCTAAAGGAGGCGGTGATAATGAGAGATGAATGAAAATGGTGGAATGAAGAAAGTGGGAGGAAACGGGAGAACCCCGAGAAAACCCACGAGCACGGTGTTTGTCCACCACAAAGTTCACTTGGCGGGGGCTGGGATCGAACCCGGGACCCCAAGCACCAGAGGTGAACGCTCTACCACTGAGCCACCGCGCCCCCCCACATGACATTGTAGTGCATTGTGAAATAATAATGTCATGTTCTGTGCTCCTTTGTTTGATAAGTGAACGTTACCAACTTACGTTGCTGATTTTATTGTGTCAGTAATCCATGTTATTTTTTAACCAACTGTTATGCATGTTATCTTGAAAATAATGAACTAAAGCGAATTTTTGAATTCTGTTTTTTGCAATAGACAGTTTCGGAGCGATTATTTCGGCTGGATTCGTTAATGGAGTCAGTCCATTAACATCTTAATGGGCAGCGGTGATTTTAACTCGTCCTTTACTCCACACGATAACTATTGAACGAAAGCAATTTTTTATTTTTAAATATTATTATTTATTTATTTATTTCCAATAGATAGCTAGAGTAATTATCTCGGTCAAGTTTCGTTAATGGAGTCAGTCCGTTAACATCTTTACGGAAAACAGTGACTGTAACGGTAGCTGTCCATATCCTATTTTCTACTATTGAAACAAAGGTAGTAGAAGTTACCCATCGCGCCATTAGATGGCAGCAAACATCCTCCAGCATTTGTCATCTAACGGATGAAATTGAAACTTCAAGTATGTAATACAGGGTTTTTACTGATCAGAGAAAACTCATGGAAAATGGTGCAGGCCAGGAAAAAAGACTGGGAATCAGCAAAAGTCAGGGAAATTTTATAAAATATATGTTTTGTAACATTAATTGTATACCAATTTCAGCTTAGCCAGCCATTATAATGGACATTTTTATGGACATTTTTCAGATTTTTATGGAAGGTAAGTGGAATGTATGTACGAGCAATTGATTACTATTTGTCTCTACAGAATAAGTGTTGTCATATATAAATATTCACCGTTATTTATTCCTTATTTATATATCTACGTCGTCCGACACCTGTCATAAGAGTCAGGGAATTTCCTGCCAAAGGTCAGGGAGAAGCCAGGGAAATAGATTTCTCCAGATCAGTAGAAACCCTGTAATCTATTTTAATGTCTACCAGAGTGTTGTTGTTGTTGTTGTTATTATTATTATTATTATTATTATTATTATTATTATTATGCTTATACCCCTCTCTCTCCTTTGGAATATGTATTTCACGAAGTTCTTTGTTATCTCTCATTTCGATGACGAAACAAGTACTTCATTCAAATTTCAAGTTCCTAGCTGTAATAGTTTGTCCTAGGTGTTGATGATTAGGTTGATGAAGGTATAGTATATGTATATGTTTCCTAGACTTATTTAATATTAGTATTTAACACGAAGTGATCTGTTCTTTGCATTATTTTAGAAATATCAGAGGACATTTTAACTCCTTTTATTTGTTCCTTCCTCGTATAGGTGACAAGGAAAGCTGCGTTTAAAATGGTGAGAAAGGAGTCAAGTTATATTGAAGTAACACCAGACAATCTTAAAGATTTTGTTGGTAAACCAGTTTTCACTCATGACAGAATGTATGATGTAACTCCACCTGGCGTTGTTATGGGTTTAGCATGGACTGCAATGGGTATGAATCATTATTATTATATATATAAACCATAATAGGTGTAGTAAACCTTTTTTCCTAGGTTATTGAGGATGTTTTCTTTTCTCTGTATTTTCTTATGTATTATATTTCATCAGTCATACCTACAGAGCCAAGTCATAAGACATTTGAAATGTAACTATTGTCATGGTTATAGAGAGTAGCTATCATCGAAAGAAGAAAAAGAAGTAGTAGTAGTAGTAGTAATTATTATTATTATTATTATTATTATTATTATTATTATTATTATTATTACTACTACTACTACTACTACTACAGTACGTAACAAAATATGAAAATACTGAAAATAGGTTTTACCATATTAGTTTTGTACCTTGTAACGATTGAGGTACAGAGTTGTTCCTGATTTAAAATCTGAAGTCAAAGGCTTTCGAATCGATACCAAAATACTGTTTCCACTGGAGACCTAACTGGGAAAAGGTGCATCTTCTTAATTATTTGATTTCCTTTCCGAATGTTACACATGGAAGGCATTTTATAGCTTCAGTTGGTTGTACTAATAAGCACGGAATAAGTAGGACAGTTTGATACAGCCCGAAATTTATTTTTCTTTCCTGTAAGTCATTTTAACTCTGACACTAAAAAGGTGGTAACAACTGCATCGTGAAACTGATACTGCATGCCTAGAGACGAAACTATTTCGCAACAATTTTGATATTTTGTAACATTAATTATCACAATTTTTGCTTTTATGTCTCATTTATTTTTTAAAATGTAGCACAACGTTTTTTTAAAATTAGAAACTTGTAAACAGTATATTTTTGGCAGTAAGATGTATATCTAATACAAAAAATGAGGATATACATTGATTAGGCGCACATGTATTCTAATACAAAAATGAAAATATACATTGATTAGGCGCACATGTATTCTAATTAATGTATTCACTGAAATATATACACTGAAACATAGAAATTAATGCAAAAATTTAAACACTTTCTCTAACGTCATACTTAGTTAAAGGATAACATGCAACAAGACACTAATAATAATTCTTTTAAGTTTGTTCTCCTGTCAGTAACAATCATATTATACGTGGAAAAGAATCTCTCGGCATCAACACTCGAAACTGGCAACCATATTGAACGTAACGAGCTGACAACAAAAGAGTTGTGGTTAACTTTTAAACTGTTTAACGATGATACAATGCCAACTTTGTTATCCTCACTGATGAGAACTTCAGTAACCTTACTTTTAAATTCACGGTAAGCAACCAACAATTATGAACATTTTCACCACAAAACAGTCAAGGATTTAAACAACAGTTCAGTTTTGTTGACTACATCTTTATGAAGTGAAACAGTTTCTGGATCAAATAACTCCCAGAGTTTTTTCGTAAATGCAACGTGTTTTAAGTTAAATAATATTGGAAAATGCGCTTTTTAGTTATTATTAGCAATAATAAAGTGGAAATAAATAATTCCACTTTTTCGTTTTCATTCACATTTTATCACAAATAATGCCGAATTTCGCAAAAAATCGCGATAATATGAACGTGATTTCTGGCTCTGAAACTAAAAGTTCGAGGTTTCTTGAAACATATACGCATTTTTTAACGTTTCGCACATATCGCATTAACGGAAAATTTTCGTCTCTATGAATGCCTAATAATTTGAATAAAGTTACAAATTGAGAACAAGTTAAGTGTTTTCATATATTATAACTATTAAGAAGTAAATAGGTAACATGTCTGTTATATTATTCTTTACACTCAGTGAGCAAGTATTTAAGGATCTCAAAAGAAACAGAGAGAGACAGAGTTTGGTAGTAAACAGCAAGTTTGTTTTTAACTACTGAAGTTTTCTTCAGTTCCATGAAACAAATATCACGGAAAATTTATAATTAAGGCCAAGGAACCTTTCTTCCCAGATGTAAGGTTCCCTAAATAAGGTTACAAATAATGTTTCCTTAGCGATTGCTCCTGTAATGATTAATTACACTTAACCCTTCCGTGTATTTGGGCTTCGTAATATACCCTAAACTTGTTTTGTGACTTTTATTTGTCTTACCACATGGCACTTATTGAGATATTTATTTCGTTCGAATAAGTTCTTTGAAAATAGGCTAAGTCTCAGGTGTTAGTACTGTTTAAAAGAGAGTAAGAAGCAACAAAAGTACTGTATTTCCTCTCATATACTGGAACGTAAATGTATTTATTTCCAGAGTACCATGGTATTAATGTCACTTCTATGTGACAACGTCAGAGGGTGTGAGCTGGGGAAATTGTCATTTTCGTCAACGCTCTGTTAGACATAGAATTTGGTTTATTGATTCCAGTAAAATGGTGATATTTTTTTTTTTTTTTTTATGCTCCTTATACTGTATTGATATTTGCTAAATATGAGTATTCAAAGCGTTTTTATTATTATTATTATTATTATTAATGGAGTAGCATAGTTGTTTTTGTCTCCAGTGTTTGTCTATATATACAAAACCTATAAATCGCAGGTTTAAGCCCAGATTAGAATATACTATAGTATGTCTTTATTATTTGATAGATAGGACATTCTAGAGTATATCTTTATTTGAATTCCAATCGATGTTTGGATGTGTGTTCAAATCTTCGCCCCAACTGTTACTTTAAAAATTTCAGTTTGCGTGTCCCTTCTTCATATGCAGATATTAAACCTCTAAGTGAAACTCAGTCTTAAAGTAAAAAATTAAGTTCAAAACGTATGAAATCTCGATAGTTTACCACATAATAACGTAACAAAGTGGGGAGGCGTTAACAAGCTGGATTCATTACAAGTACTTTCTAGCAAAAGGCCATCACCAGTTTGTCAATTTCACCAGTTGGCAATGCACGTATAAGACAATGAAACGAATTTAGAACTTATGTGTAGTCAGCAAAATAAAAGCTGCAAGAGATTAACCTCTTTGGTTGAAGATTTGTCAACATCTAGCGGTCACCGTTCTTGACTTCTCTTAGACAGTGATGTAAGGCAAGAATTTTATACTTTGAAAAGATCAGTAATTATAATTATACAGCACTGATTTTTATCCCTTAACAGTTTATCATTCTTGTGTTAAACGGTTCAAGATCTGTAAACCTAAACTAACTTGCGCTATGGTTAGCTCATGTTGGTAAAACATTAATTTACCGTAATGGAACGTGGAATTCCAGTTAAAGATATGTTAAATTCAGTGATTGTAGATTTATTTTTTATATAATTTATTTATTTATTTCAAGAAAGTTTGGTTACATACCAGTTTCTTTACTGGATTTTGAGTAAGCTTCTTCCTCTTACAAAGTGAGTTTCTAAAATAACCGTTTCAGATTTCAAACTATCAACGTTGGAAAGTCCGTTCGTCATAATAATAACTTTGCTCACTGAAAAAATCTACGAGCAGTGAAATGTAATAATAATAATATAATTTAATATTTTCTTTTACAGCTTCTGCTAAAGTGTGTTTTCATGGGTTTGAAATTAATTATTAATCAAATATATTGGAAATTTGATACGTGTATCATTGAATCCGCATCTCTAGAGAAATCGGTGCAATGTAAAATCGATCTTTCCTCGATTTATCATATAGTGTACATTTGTTGTATTCAGTACGTAAAAGGTAGTGCCTTTTTCTTCCGTATCTTTCGTTTAAGGCGTATTGGGCATGTTCTTGTTTTAATACCTGATGTCTATTGACGATTAAAGGACGTGACTTCTTGGACTTGTAAGTTGATCAAACACAGATCCAAAGGAGCACTGTTAATATTAACGCTATTTGCAGAATAACTCAAAAGTTTTGGAACTAATATTCTTAGTTTTTCTCCAGAAGCTTTTGTTGATATCATGACTATATAACTATTGTTAGATTAGTTAAGGTAATAATACGCACTTACATTTATGCAGGTGGCTCTACATTATTTATTGAAACAACGCTTCGGAGACCTTCAGAAGACAAAGGCGAGGGAACATTGGAATTAACTGGTCATTTAGGAGACGTAATGAAAGAGTCAGCCAGGATTGCCATGACTGTTGCACGTAATTTTCTGAAGGAAGAAGATCCATCAAATAATTTCCTTCTTTCCAATCACTTGCACGTACATGTGCCAGAGGTATAGTATATCTGCAATTTGTCAACATCTTCATCAGCTTTTAGTATTCTAGGTAGTATGATTTAACTAATACAATTTGCTGAGATTTTTATTTGATATTTGTTTCACTCAAACAGTAGCACGGACAGGATCTTCTATTAAAGTGGCATCCGAAATACTATTCGGATTGATAATGGGCGTTGTACTCATAACAGGATTTGAATTCTCGGCCGTACTGTGCTCCGCAAAAAGTTCGCATATACTGTAACTTGCACATTTTCATTATTAACTCAGTTTTCTTAATGTATCTTCTTTGTGCTTTCCTTAACAAAACAGTATAGTAATGAATAATTATAATTTTGGAGAAAAAAATGAAGCAAAATAAGAAAATTATAAGCAAAAAAGCCTTTATTCTTATGAAACCTTAGTCTGTCAAATAATTACGCGAAGAATGTCCTGGGGGAAATTACAGGGGAAATCACTCGACACAGTGCACAGGTATTAGGAACACTCACTAATATGTCAAGTTATTGAACAGAAACATAAACTGAACTACGTATTTCTGCGTTGAATTCTGCAATTTACACTTCATGCATAGTTCCAATATGCAGAATCAATCAATATCTTCAGTTGAAATTACTGAAATAGGGTGAAAACGACTATTTAAAACTTTAAGTGTGAACCTGCGCTTGGAGCTATATATTAGCAATATTACAACGTATTCTTTCATAAGTTGTCTCGGTGGTCAAGCGTGTTTAGTAGTGCTCTTGAAATTCTAGCATCGAAGGGCGGCAGTTGGAATCTACTTCCAGGATTTTTATCTTCTTCTTCTCAATATATGGAAACATTTCTTTAAATATAAAGTTCTGTTTTGAAGTACTTGAAAAAACAAAATCAGATGAACTGTCTCACGTTTCAAGACCCAGTCACATTTATTCACCCTTTCATCATTTATATACGAAGACGCTAAAATGAGGAACGTTAAGATTGTTATAATGGGAACAGATTTCTGATTTCAATACCAACCTTAAACCACAAGTCAAAACTGAAAATTATTCATGTTCCTGATACTTATTGCAATATACAGGTGTATATGTAGAGAAAGAGAGAGAGAGTATGTGAGAGAGATAAAAAAAATATATGCTTATATTTTTAATTAGAAAGTAAAAAGTTGTTGTAATTCATAATCTGGATTGTTATAAAGCGATATGAACGCCTGAAACTACTTAATGTTCATACAGCTTCTTTTTCGTGAAGCTTTTGTAATTAATGTCGCAAATAGTCCGATGCTTTGTAATATGTGCCAGAAATAAATACATGTTTTTAGCAGGATAGTATCGTCTACCTCTTGCTCCTATTGATGGTATAAGAATAACGTTGAGTTGATTTTGAGTTTAACGTTCCTTTCGACAGTGAGGCTATATGAGACGTTTACCTACTGATTAGCATGGAATCCGAATGACACGAGCTCACATTGGGAATCGAACCGGGTCTCTTACGTCAAAGGTGCGGACGCTAACAGCTTAGCCACAAAGGAACTCGGTATGAAAATAGAATACCACACATTATCCCATATTACTTCACCGACAGATTTCTGTTTTATGATCAGTTAAAGTTAAAATAGTATTTCTGGACACTGTAGCGAAAAATGTAATTGCTATTTCATGCACTATGAGAAAAATACAAAGAATAAATACAATAAAACGAAACAAGGAAAAGTATTCAATGTAAAGTGCTTTGCCTCGAATAAATCACTCAATATATTAAAAGTGCATATCTCGAGCATTTCTAGTAAAACTATTAAAACGAGCTGCCCCTGGTTATAGCATACATCCAGCATAAGGGGATTTCCCCTTATCCCCCTTGTAATTCGCACACTGTCTACAGATATAGAGACGAAGCGCCAAGAACAGTTTTACTTAAGGACTGTGGTAACCATAATATATCTAGTGATATCAACATACAGTGGTGTATTTAGGATTTTGTTTCGGGGAGGGGCTATGCACAACACGTGAATAAGCACTTACATAAGGAGGGGAATCAAAACGTTATGAAAATGTGGGTTAGCAGGCTCGTGCTGTGTGGTTATACGGTTTGCGTATTAGCCTGCGAAATTTCAATTCTCGCACAAAGTAACAATTTTATGTGTACTTTTTTCTACTCAATAAGTTCATACATTTTAACTTCGATAAAAACAATGTATTTATCCGTAATTTATTAATTTGCAAGAAAAAACAAATTGCAACAAAAATGGTTTGTTTTTGTTGTAAATAACCCTATGACCACTAATCATAATAACCCTATTACTAAGTACCACTTCATAAAGCTAGTTTCCAAAAAACTTATCGAAATTTGTATTGTGTGTAACTTGAATAAAGTACTAATTGAAGCTAAAATGTATAAAATTATTATTTGGGAAAACAAATAAAGAGGTTGCTTTGCGCGGAAATCGAACTCAAGACCTCTGAGGCTGGACTCCAGTACGCTTATCATCTGACCACAGACTACGGGACTGATAACCGCTGTTTTCATAATGTTTTCTTGCTCCCTTTTTTGTGTGTCGATTCAAGCGCCATCCGTGAAGGGCCTGTCTTCAATTCTGGGTTAAATCATTGATCATTTTTCTTTCTGGAGAATTCAAATGTGCAATAAGAAATGTCGGTTCACATTTAAAATTTTAAGTTATCCCCCGTACTCCCGAAGGAGGTAGGGATAGGGGTTGCCTTTGGTATGATTGGATACCCTTTTCAAAACTATTTAACACGTGTTGTTTTTGTTTTCCTGATCTGTATATTTCGCGAGGTATTTAATCGTTCCGGAACAATGAAGACACACACGGGTCCGTGCCCAACCCAACCGTTTTTTCCAGGAAAATGCGAAGCATGTGTTCCCTGATTTTACGTCTACAATATCTGTGCACAATTTCATTCACTTCCGTGCACTTCTTGCCTTTCGGACGTCAACTTTCAAAATTTTTGTGTGGTGGCTTTTGCCCCCTAAAACGGTTTTTCCGCAGAAAATAAAAAACACGTATTCGTTTATGTGTAGTATCTACCTGCTAAATTTTATCAAAATCGGAGTGTTACACTTGGGAAGTATTACATGTTAGACTTGTAGGGCCTTATGCACAGTCGTTCTGATGCGTGATTAGTGCTATATTATAGAGTTCGACTAAAATGTTTTCGGCAGTAGTCTGGACTTTAGAATGACGCTAATCATACGTGAAAACGACTCTGCATAAAATGGGTAAATTTTAAACCGGGCCGCAGTGGCTCAGTGGTAGAGCGTTCACCTCTGATGCATTCGATCTCAGCTCGCACCAAGTGAAATTTGTGATTGACAAACACTGTGTGCGTGGGTTTTCTCGGGGTTCTCCCAGTTTCTTCATTCCACCCTTTCATTCATTTCTCATCATCACCGTCTCGTTTAGCCTAGCCGACATAACTGTGGGACGTAAAACTTAAAGATTTCATTTCATTGTAGAGTTTAACGTCCCTTCAGCAGCGAGGCTATATGAGACGGAAGCTACTGATTAACATGGAATCTAAACCACATGACCTCCCGCCGGGAATGGAAGACCAACTGAGTACGTAACACGTAGTGATTATTTTCATGAATACATGAATCATATAAAAATCTCTTCAAGTCTGATACTGAATAATAATAATAATAATAATAATAATAATAATAATAATAATAATAATAATAATAATAATAATAATAATAATATTAGTTACATATTACTTGAGATGTAAACTATAGTTGGAGTATTGTAGAAGGAATATTGCCTAACTGAGGTTTCGAAAGCAGTAATTACGTAAATTTCTCTTCCACTCAACAAATAAAGCATTGTTTAGCACATATAGCACTGGAAAAGGATTAAATTTTAAACAGGAAAGTAAAGCTTCACATATTATTTGTTGTTTTTTTTTCTGTGAAACAGATGATTGTTTACCCTTACTGGAAAATGTTATTTTTATCAAGAACATTGAACATTGAAAAAAACAGTAATGGAACGAATTAATTTTTTTATACGGGCCAAAACAAAAAGTTATCATTTCTAAAGAGAGCAGAAACATAGGAAGTAAACATAAATCGAAACCTCTGCTGAGCTAGTACTCACAGAACGGTTCGTTATGTTAAAAACATCTCTTTTAACATTTTGATTTTGTCTTATACCTAGAGGTACTTTCAGGGGCACTACAATATTCTGTTAACGTGTAAAAATTGCCTGAAGGAAAGTGGTACTACATTACGTCGCATGAGAACCAGAGGAACGTAACTCCATTTTCGTAGGTTTACAGGCGAGAGGACAAAAATATTATTTTCTTAGAAAAATATCTTTTTAATAAGATGGTAATTGAGCTACATTACAACAGATGAACAACAAGGACAACAAATGGCTTTACGTTCCATTTATACCAAGTGGGGCTTTCAAAATTATGTCCAAACATGAAGAAAACAAAATCCGCATTTTTGGAGTTACGTTCTGGTTCTCATGCGACGATTAGATCTTATTACTTACTAAACAGTTGTGCAGTGCTCACTTTAAGTCAAACATATATCGAAATAAGGAGTGGATCCTGGCTGTTAGCAAATAAAAAGTACTACTTTATGAGCTGTTGGTGCAACCAACTGCACATACTGAAAGAAATAGAAGAGATTCAAATGCTTCAGCAAAAGTGAAAATATGCTTCGTAGCAATTGAATCCCGATTGTCAAAAATTATAATAAATGACCGCAGCGAGATTCGTACACGGACTCCTACGTTAGTAGTCCATGAATTTACCGTCTGAGCAGCGACTATTTGCATGCTTTCATCTGGTATATCAATGCATTTCGGGCACCACTTTGGAACATGAACATGAACATGGAAGCGAAATAATTAGAATGATGGGGTTGACAGTTTGAACTTCTACTATTGCAAGGCTAGTGGAGCAATACAACATTACGCATACTCTATTTTATATACAACCATTATTATACATTTTATTTTCGTAAACTTGCTCTTATGATGATAATATCGATTTCCTAATTAAATTCAATCTATAGATAATTGTTGAGTTGAGTTGATTTTGAGTTTAGCGCCCTTTTCAGCAGCGAGGTTATATAAGACGGGACATACTGATTAACATGGAATCCGAACCACATGAACTCCGCCGGGAATCGAACCAGGGTCTTCCATGCCAAAGGTATAGATAATTGTGTCTTATATAGTGGCTAATATTCTTGGTATAAAGTATAAAATAACTAAACATTTGATGTAAATAAATGAGAAACCTAAGATATTGCAGATTACTGAAATTGCTATTTAATTCAATTTTAAGCATTATACATCTATATGATTGTTCAAGTTGCCTTATAAAGATGCAGAATATGAATTGTACTAATTTTTTCAATGAAATGAAATTAAATCTTTAAGTTGGACGTCCCATGCTTATGTCGGCGAGGTAAAGGAAACGATGATGATGATGAGAAATGAATGAAAATTGTGGCACGAAGAAAGTGGGAGGAAACAGGAGAACCCTGAGAAAATCCACGCACACGGTGATTCTCCACCACAAATCTCACTTTGTGCAAGCTGGGATCGAACCAAGGACCCCATGCACCAGAGGTGAACGTTCTACCACTAAGCCACCGCGGCCCTATGAAAAATACAAAAAAATACAACCATATTTATTCTCTCTCTCTCTATCTATCTATATATCTATCTATCTATTTATATATCTATATCTATATATATATATAGAAATAGGTATCAGGAGCATGAATAATTTTCATTTTGAACGTATGGTTGGTATATAACTCAGAACTGTTCTTAATGAGTTGAGTTGATTTGGAGTTTAACGTCCCTTTCAACAGCAAGACTATATGAGACGTGGATGTGTGTTGATTAACGTAAATCCGAACCACGTGAACTCCCGCCGGGTGGTGGTGATTTTGAGTTTAACGTCCCGGTTAGCAGCGAGGCTATATGAGGCGTGGACCTACTGATTAACATGGAATCCAAACCACATGAGCTCCTACCGGGAATCGAACCCGGGTCTTCCACGCCAAAGGCGCGTACTCTTAACTCCCGCCGGGAATTGAAATATGTTGTTATTGTAAAAATGTTAATGTTATTTATGTTACCTTCTTCGTATAATTTGATGAACATGGCAAGTAAATACGACAGTTTTGAAACCTGACAGTTCATCTGATTTTGTTTTTTCAAGCACTTCAAAATAGAATATATTTTTTAAATAGCTATCACTATATTGAAAAAAGACATTTACTGCACTCAGGCTCGAACCGCCGCCCTCCATTTCTAGAACTTCAACAGCATTATTTAATATGCTTGACCACAGAGGCAACTCACGAAAATGCGTTGTAATACAGCTAATAGAATCGCTCCAAGTGCAGGTTTACACTTGGAGTTTTAAATAGCCATTTTCTGTTTTTTTTTTTTTTTTTTTTTTTTTTTTTTTTTTTTTTTTTTTTTTTTTTTTCAGTAATTTCAACTGAAGATATTGAGTGATTTCCCATATTGAAAGCTTGCGTGAAATGTGAATTGTATGTTCATCTCAAAAATACATTATTTTCTGTTCTTTCAATTTTACGTATTTGTGAGTGTTCCTAATACCTGTGCATTATGTGGAGTCATTTCCCCTAGAATTTCCCTTGGAATATTCTTCGCGTAATTATCTGACAGACTAAAGTTTTATAACAATCAGTTGTTTGCTTTTAGTTTTCTTATTTTGCTTTTTTTTCTCAAAAATCATAAATAATTATTCATTACTACACTACTTTGTTAAGGAAAGCACAAAGAAGCGATAATATATTAAGAAAATTGAGTTATTAATGAAAATGTGAAAGTTACAGTATATGCGAACTTTTTATTGCGGAGGGGGCGCGATGGCTCAGTGGTAGAGCGTTCACCTCCGGTGCTTGGGGTCCCTGGTTCGATCCCAGCTCGCGCCGTGTGGACTTTGTGGTTGTCAAACACCGTGCTCGTGGATTTTCTCGGGGTTCTCCCGTTTCCTACCACTTTCTTCACTCCACCATTTCATTCATTTCTCATCATCACCGTCTCTTTAGCCTAACCAGCACAACGTGGGACGTAAAACTTTTTAAAGATTTTATTTCATTTTTTTTATTGCGGATGATACATATTGAAAGAGAGACTTCCAACTATAGGAAACTTCCAACTATCATAAACATTAAGTAATCGAATTCTATAGTAAAAATTGTAATAGGAAAAATCGGTTATATCTCTCAGATATGCAGTTCCTATTCCTAGTAATTTGTGTTCAGAAGAATGCCTTAAATCGATTACAAAACCCTTAGTTTTTTTTTTCTTTTTTTTTTTCTGAAATCTTACATGTAATCCTCGTCCTTTACATTTTGTGTATTCCCTTATCTGTTTCGCGTGCTCATTAAATTGTGTTCATAAAGCACCTCTGAACATAAGGTAGATTATTTCTTTCTCTAACCCTTTATTTCTCAAAAACATTCGTATAAGAGCTAACGATTGTAAGCTAGTTTGTTATTTGAAGGTCAAATGTATTAGAAAAAAATTCCTGTCGTTCAATTGGCAGATAATTGAAGCCAAGCCTCTTGTTTGACGACAGTTGCTTTATAGCTAGGTTCATTGCGATTTTTTTAAAAAAAAAATCTGTAGCATATTTTTACAAGGACATGAAATCAACGAAAATTTAAATTATTATTTGACACATGACTATCCGCAGATACAAAACAATGACAGAATAAAAAACATTTATACATGTTAGAATGAAAAGGAAATTTGATCTATCATTATCCTAGGAACTAGCTTTTCTTATTCTATATTCAAATCTTCGAAGATAATTAGTTGAAAATGTCTACAAAATAGTCTATTGACTTTGTAAAACATAATTATCAGAATACATGTGATTATATGAGGTTTAGTTGAGAAATCCCTTGTTCACTAGCCAAAGACTGATGCATAAAAGGCAGGAATTCGATTCATCCCCATTCCAGCTATTAGATACTCTTGCGTTTTACAACAGTGTTCCATGTGCACTACTACATGAAAACAAGATAACTTAGTATACAAGTAGTTGTTGATATGATCTTAATCTGATTAAATAAAATAAAGGGAATTGTCATATAAAATGTCCAGTTGATTTCATTTAATGAGATAAAGTTGAAATTTATTGATTCGAACCATATTTGGAAGCTAGTATGTCACCAGAACTGACTTTTCCAGATAGTCTTTTTTTCTCGCTTCCTTTCTTTGTTTATATATATACAGGGTGGCCCATTTTAATCTTTCTGCGGAAATATCTCAGAAACGCTTAAACATAAATGAACCAATCAAAAACTCAAATAAGAAAGGCCATGGGGCACATCGAATGGTTATAGTGCCCCCCCCCCCTCCCCCTCCTCCCCAGGGCCGTCTTTCATGGAGGACCAGAACCCAACATTAAAATTTTAAATGAAAACATGGGTCGAGTGATACCTCGTTCAATAGGTCTTCAAACACTAAACAGCGTTGTGGTAAAATATTAATAACTATTCAAGTTCCTTTACCATATTTCCATAATTATCCAGTAATCCTTTATCTCTAGTTCCTTCTTCCTCTCTCGTTTTCCTCTTCCTCTTTTCCTCCATTCTCCTACCTTCTCTTCTTTCTCACTTTCTTTTCCTCTTTCTAATAAAACTGAAGAGGGGTCGTGACTGGGAGTTGTCGCTATAGATACGGTCATTAAATTGCTTTGATGTTCCTCTTCGGAAGTCCGATATGAATTAGTTAATCCTAAAACATACATATGAAGCAAGAATTACAAAATTCATTTATTCTTTTTTCATATTTGGCTAAATTATCATAATTACAAGATTGCAGTTTCAAAATATAGCGACCCACTCACGATCCTATCTAATTTTTTCTCTTCATCTGTATATAATACTTAAGATCTTGCTGCTTTTCTCTTGCCTCTGTCTAATGGGAGTCCAAACTTATTTGTATTAAGAAATGCTTTCCATACCCGTTTCGGATTCCTGTGTTCTAAATATGAATACCTATATGATATCTAGCATGTCCACCTTTGGCCCGCAAGCCAGCAGCAGTTCGGTTTGGCATGGAAGCAATGAGACCTCGGTAGGTGGCTAGACGCATGGTGCACTACATCTGCACACACAGGTCACTTAATCCCTGTAAGTTCCGCGGAGGTAGTCGATGAACTCGGATCTGATATTCAGTAGGGTTAAGATTAAGTAAATGGGAGTAATTGCTGTCATCACATCTTCTCGAACCACTACACCACAACGTTGGCCTTGTGACAGGTAGCGTTGCCTGCTGAAAGATGCCATTTCCAGCTGGAAATATGGCCGACGTGAATGAGTTTACATGATCAGCAATGGCATGTCGATAGCTAGGAGGCAAACTACTAGTACCATGACCATGTGAAGGTTCCCCAAATCATAATGGAGCCACCACCGACTTGTCATTCTACTGTGCACATCACGAGCAGCTGTTTTCCTGGAAGACGATGGATTCAGACCATGTAATGTTGTGCCATTGCTTTGTAGTCCAGTGACGATGGGCACGTGCCTATTCCAGTCATTATTGATGATAATGTGCAGTTAACACTGGTACATATGTGGAGCGTTGGCTGCGGCGTTACACTAACGATCGAATGAGATCCCTGTCACCGTCTGGCGAGCGGTTCTGCTTGCCCCGTGCCTCTTATGTCAGCCCAACATTTCCTTCAGAAAGTCGTGGGTAATTATGTTTTGGCTGGTCAGTGTATATAGACTACTAATAATATTAGCTCCTAGTAATATTTTATAGTAGAGCTTAGCTTTGCTCTGTCCTAAATACATCCACTTGCTGCGCTCTCCTGCTTTTGTTTTTTTGTTAGGTCGATTCCCCATTAGCAACCCTCACTCCTGCTCCCATTGATTTTCTGAGAAATAGTAGTACTGGACTATTTGAAAAAGAAAAAAAAGTTTTTATGCTCATACTCAGTGTTTAAGTAAGATTATAGAAGGTATAATATCTGTACACATCACACAATATTCATATATCATTTTAGTTAGTCAAGATGTAGAAGTGGATTTAACATTTAGAACATATGAATAAAGTTAGGATGTATTACAAAGTTAGAATATAAAGACTGCCAGCTTACAGAGTAATAAGTAATATATATCTTACTGGAAATGGACGTGTTTCGTAAAAATGGAGTCAGAGTAAAAAGGTGGTCAGTAACTTGATTTACTCTGTATGAATTTTAAAATGTGTGACTCTTAATAACGCTGTTTTATATATATCTATATGTAGGGTGCAACTCCAAAAGATGGACCGAGCGCAGGTTGCACAATAGTCACAGCCCTGATCTCCCTTGCCAAGGGTTTACCTGTGAGGCAGAATTTAGCAATGACTGGCGAGGTATCGCTTACTGGTAAAATTCTTCCTGTCGGAGGTATCAAGGAAAAGACTATTGCCGTAAGTAATGATAAATATTTGTTAAAACAATTAGAACAATTTAACAATAATTAGAAGTATACTCCGTTGCAGCAACTGGACATCAATCTCGAATTTGAAAAACCTGTTTATCAATTTTATTCATGACTGAAATCATGAGGTTGTTACATCAACAATTTTCAGTGAGAGATTAGCTTATCTCCAGGGAATATTAGAACTTGGATACGGTAAGATACCATATGCTATTATGCATTATATTTCCTTAAAAATTTCATGTTACATTAGAAATGTTATTTTTTAGCATTTAATAGAGACAGACCTTTGAGATTTACCCGGACCTGTTTTTTCTTTCTTTTTAATATGAAGTCCATGGAAGAGAAGCAAAAGAATTTAACTCTCAGGATAGTAATGCGTCGTAGTTTTAATGGACAAACGTAGTTGTGTAATGGCAAATATAAAGTGCAGACGCGTTGTGAAGTTTGTTATCCTTTTAACTGATTCCCGAAAATTGCTTCAGAGCTTTTGGAAATATGAAGTACAGAAACAGTTTAAAGGAGCTACCAGACTTATAGAAAGATCCTGTAAATGTGAAGCAAGAATACGTTATTCAAATGAACGGACTCTACAAATTGTTTCAAAACATTCGGATACTCGTGCTTTCTTTGCGCTTTATTTCGGCTCCGATCCTCGGTGGGCATGTTTGTCTTAAATGAAAGCCCGAGTAGTGTTTAGTATATCCATTTTAAAGAGTAGGTCCATCTCATTTACACTCGATGCAGAGAAGGGTCATTAAACTTCAATCAGATAAAAATCAATACATTCAGAATTGTGAAGTAAACAAGTTTAATCTGGAAGTTGTCTTTACTGGTTTACGAAATTCGAACAATACAGCGTGTTATCTGCCTTTCAGCACACTATTAAATTTTGTTAAATATGACTGAATTTACACTGTTATCTAACTTTACCCTCATTTTGAATCTTCGAGCTCGCTCTAATCGTTGATCGTAGCCTAACCAAACGTCATGAATATTTTGGCCTAATAGTGTTTTAGAGTCACGGTAGCGTAATCTGTAATATGTCTATCCACTAAAAGGATGGTCTAGGTTCCATCCTGTGAGATGCAGGATTTATTTCTTGCTCCTCTTCGTGCATCTAAAGGTTCATCCAGTCTCTGTAGACAGAGTGGTAACAAATCTGCAAACCTGAAAAGAGTCAAGGAATTTGAGAAGACCGGGGAAGGTTAGAAAATTCTGTTTAAGAGTCAGGAAATTTCGAAGAACGAGGATTTATAAACATTTAAAGTGAAAATTCTAAAATGGTTGTATTTTCGACTAATGATGTGCAACAAACTGACGTTCTGTAATCGTGTGCATTATCTTTTGCTTTCGTTTGCGCAGTGGAATATCACACATGATTGTTCAAAAAGAATGGGTAGATTTAAAATATGTATTTCGAATGAACGACAATATATAGAGACATACGATTCATCACTGAATAGGATTTTTTTATTATTATTATTATTATTTTTTAAGCATTCAACATGAGCACCATTTGTTATGCAGCAAACGTCAAATTGGTAGACCATTTCTTGCCACACATGAATTCACTGGTCAGATACATATGTATTTGGTGCTAATATGAAAATAAAATATTTAATTTAACGTCGCACGATTATGTCCTTTAGAATAACAGAGAAAGGCGATAGAATAACAAGAGTAAGAACACGATTACGAAAGATTTAGTAGAATGAGAATGGAAGGGAATAACTCGGAGAAAATCAACGGACACAATGTTGCTTACCACAAGATCACATGGCCTGTGATCGAACTAAAACGCCTCCCACCATAAGCAAACCTCTACCGCTGAGTCATTGTGTCCCTTGTTATAGGTAACAGATACCATAACTATTATTGTTTATTCATAAAAGTTATATTACTAGGTAGGTTTTCAAAGGCAAAGTGTAAACGACGTAGCTAATATATATATACAGTGCGTTCCACGAATAACACTAAGGTCCACCTCCTGAAGAAACGAAGGCAGATAGAAACATGAAACCTTTTGGAACCTTCAAGGAACTTAAAAGGCAACATTATGCTGAGAAGGAGAATCCCCCACAAGGGGGGCTAAAGGGGGTTACTGGGGGTAACTCAAAAATTTTAAATAGCAACCCCCATCGTGTGGTACCCTGTTTGAAAGGTAATCACGAGTAAAGACCACTTGTAAAAATTGTAAGTCGCTAGCATGTCCGTAGCCAACATGGCGGCCATCCGTAAAGGACGGTCGAAGTGCGTTCAACGAATAACACTAAAGCTCGTCTCCAGAAGAAACGAAGGCAGATAGAAACATGAAACCTTTTGGAACCTTCAAGGAACTTAAAAGGCAACATTATGCTGAGAAGGAGAATCCCCCACAAGGGGGGCTAAAGGGGGTTACTGGGGGTAACTCAAAAATTTTGAATAGCAGCCCCCATCGTGTGGTACCTCGCTGGAAATGTAATCGCGTATAGAGACCAGACCGTGTCCACAACAAACTCTAAGGTCTAACGTAGGTCTAGTTCGGAACGAATGCACAATACACATATCACACAACTAACACTATAACAGTATTGCAAATACAAAACATGCAAATTGAACTGAAACCGATAGAAAAGAGAGTACCATACTATTATTGAAAAATCTGAACCCTCCGAGGCTCGAACCCCGGACCACACGTGTACTGAACCAACACTTTACCATTGCGCTACTGCCGAACTGCTACTCTTACGGACGAGGATATGTAGTTCATGACGACGAGTTGCCTGTGGTGGCGCTTTGGTGTTGGACACACGTACTTTAGCAAAGCTACTCTGTTTACTCGTGCACCACTATCAGATGTGCTTTTCCGACCAACAGTGCGCTACATTACAACCCGGAACAGTAGGTCTGAAGGACGTAGACGTGTGTTTGTGGTGGTGCGTTTGACCATCCTACATTGCATACATAATGTGGTCTCTTGAACAGAGAATTGAAATTGTGTTACTCTTTGGTGCTTCGAATCGTTCGTACAGTGCAACAGCACGGTTGTTCAATGAACAAAATGTGCGCCACCCAATTAGTGTTTCTTCTGTACGCCATTTATTAATCAAATTCTTTACGACAGGCAGTGTGACCAATGCCCCAAAGCCTCGAAACCCTAGTGTTGCTACGGAAGAAACACAGATACAAGTGTTGGCGGAGCTGAATGTGCATCCTCAACAGTCCATAACAACTGTGACTCAAACGTGTGGTGTGTCACGCACAACGACATACAGAATCTTTAAAAAAATATACCTTCCATCCATACAAACTACATATGGTCCAGGAGTTAAGTGAACATGATCCCGATATGCGTATCGAGTTTTGTGAGCAGATGTGTGAGGCATTAGCACGTGGGACCATTGTGCTGACAAACGTGTGTTTCAGCGATGAGAGTACGTTCTACTTGAATGGCAAGGTCAACAGGCATAACTGCCGATATTGGTGTGACACAAACCCTCATGTATTTCGTGAAGGCAACACTCAACACCCAGAGTCGCTGAATGTCTGGGCGGGTATCTTAGGTAATCACATAATCGGGCCCCCTCTTCATCGATGGAATATTAACGGGTGAGAAGTACCTGGCGCTGCTGCAAGACTTTATTGCACCGTTGATTGTCGAGGCAATGGAAGAGAATCCGCAAGAATTTGGAGAGATTCCGCCCGTTTTTCAGCATGACGGCTGTCCTGCCCATTTTCACCGCCTTGTACGTGACTATTTATATAGTGAGTTTCCGCGACGATGGATTGGTCGTCGCGGCACCATTAAATGGCCAGCCCGTTCGCCAGACCTTGCTCCACCCGACTTTTTTCTCTGGGGCTATTTGAAGACTGTGTTCCGCACGCAGCCGAACAGCATTGCGGAGTTGCGCCAACGCATAGTTGATGCCTGTCATTCTATACCGGTAATAACTTTTACCCGTGTTCGAAAGGAGTTCGTCCAACGTTTACATTACTGCCAGGAATTGGGCGGTGCACACTTCGAGCATCTCCTGCATTAATGAGGTATGTTCCAAATCATACTATGTTACTCTCTGCTTACAGGTTTGCAATGTTTTTTCGATCATAGTTTACGGATGGCAGCCATGTTGGCTACGGACATGCAATCAACATGCACTTTCCAGAACAGGTCAATACACATGATACCTTTCAAACGAGGTACCACACTATGGGGGTTGCTATTTAAAATTTTTGAGTTACCCCCAGTAACCCCCTTTAGCCCCCCTTGTGGGGGATTCTCCTTCTCAGCATAATGTTGCCTTTTAAGTTCCTTGAAGGTTCCAAAAGGTTTCATGTTTCTATCTGCCTTCGTTTCTTCAGGAGGTGGACCTTAGTGTTATTCGTGGAACGCACTGTATATATATATATATATATATATATATATATATAGATATAGATATAGATATAGATATAGATATAGATATAGATATAGATATAGATATATATTGTTAGTAAGATTGACGCTATAGACAAATGAAATTATTGGAAATTATCCGGTCTGATTTAGACAAAATCGATCAACTATCGACCAAATATTTACCATTCGACAAATCTCGGAAAGAAATGGGAATACAATATCCCGGTTCATCAGTTATTTATTGATTTTAGAAAGGCCTACAACTCTGTTAGGAAGGAAGCATTGTACAACATCCTTACAGAATACCGAGAAAGCGAATTAGATTAATTAAGATGTGTTTAAATAGGTCCCAAAGTGAAGTCCGAGTAGCAGAATACTTGTCCATGAGCTTTCACGTCGAGAATGAATAATGGCGATAACGCATCACCTTATTTTAATAAGGTGATGCGTTATCGCCATTATTCAACTTCGTTCTGGAGTACGTTATAAGGAATATCAACGACAGCAACCAGGGCCTAGAGCTGAATGGTAATCACCAGGTTATGGCGTATGCTGATGATGTAAATATAATAGGGGGTGGTAGGAGAACAGTAGAAAGAAATCAGAGGTTTTGTTAAACGTTTGCGGGGACATAAGTTTGGAAGTAAATGCAGAGGAAACTAAATACATGGAATTTCACTGGGATCGCAACACTGCAAATTATGAATGCGTCAAGTTTCAAATAGTACTTTCGACAAAGTACGTCGCTTCCAGTTCACGAGTTTCCCGCTAGGATGTGTTGCGGTAGTATCTTTTGAGCCAGCGTGCCGAGTAGCGTGGTTTGAGGTGGAAGCGTTTGAATGTTGCACGTGTTTTCATGTGTGTGTTACATTAGCCGTGTGCGATTTCTTATCTCGGCGGTATGGTGGAAGTTGAACAAAGGTTGTGCATCAAATTCTGTGTGGCATTGGGTAAAACGGGAAGTGAAACTTATGAAATGTTGAAACACGCTTTTGGTGATTTGTGCATGAGCCGTAGCCGAACATTGAGTGGTTTTTTTGACGTTTCAAGAAAGGCAGAACATCGACTGCTCATGATGATCGATCGTGTAGACCGTACACGGCAACAACCTCCTCAAAAGTGGAAGAAGTGAGGGCCGCTGTGAACAAGGATCGTCAACGTACCATACACGGTATTTGTGCAGAGGTTGGAATTCGGTATGGAACTTGTCAGCGAATTCTCACTGAACAGTTGAACATGCATCGCATTGCAGCGAAGTTCGTACCGAAAGTGTTGACCCAGGATCAAAAAGACTTCGCGTACAGATCTGTGAGGAACTGAAGGAAGCTGTGAAAAACGATCCCACACTCCCTGTCAAAGTCATTATAGGCCATGAGAGCATTGTTTATGCTTACGATCCAGAAACTAAACCGCAGTCTTCTCAATGGAAAAATCCTGGGTCTCCAAGACCCCAAAAAGCACGCATGGAGAGAGGCAAATTGAAGACGATGCTCATTTGTTGCTTTGGCCAAGAGGGGATCGTACACCGGGAATTTGTCCCACATGGAAGCACGGTCAATGCAGACTTCTATTGTCATATCCTAAGAAGGTTGCGTGAAAATGTGCGTCGCAAAAGGCGACAGAAATGGCATAACGGTAACCTCATTCTTCACCACGACAGTGCACCTGCACACCGGTTCTTTAAAATGGCACACTTTTGGCTAAGAACAACATGACAGTGGTTCCCCATCCCCCATACTGACCTGACCTTGCCCCCTGTGACTTCTTTTCCCTAAGCTGAAGCGTCGGATGAAGGGGCGAAGATTCGACACCTTTCCAAAAAATCAATAAGAATCGCAGCGGGTACTTGACACTATTCCAAAAAAGGACTTCCAGAAATGCTTCCACGCATAAAAGAAACGCTGGGAGCGCTGTATTAATTCAAAAGGGGAGTACTTTGAGGGTGATGGGGGAATTTAACTTCAAAGGTAGGAAACTTTCATTTTACAGATTCAGTCCTGGAACTTTTGGATACACCCTTGTAGATACTTTGACATATCTAGGATCATTGTTAACAGAGGAAAACCATATCAGGAAATTAGTATCATTATTCAGTTCAAAATTGTTTGTCGTTGCGAATTCAGTCGAGGAATTTGAAACTTAAAATATGTAAAAATATAATCATACCTTTTGTGATGTATGGTTGGGAAAGATGGTCGCTTACTCTGAGGGGAGAACGCAGACTGAAAGTATTTAAGAGTAAAATCTTGAGACGAATATTCGAACCCACGAGGAATGGGAATGAGGAATAGCTGCAAACATTGTTAAGGTCATCGAGTTTAGGAGGCTCAAGTGGGCAGATCATGTAGCCAGAATGGAAGAAATTAGGAACGGTTTGAAAGTTTTAACTGGAAATCCAATCGGAAAACGGCCATTAGGAAAACCTAAGGGCAGATGGGAGGATATTATTAAGATGGATCCCGCAGAAATAGGAATACAAGATAGAAACTGAATCCAGCTGACTAAGGACAGAAGTCAATGGAGAACTTTTGTGAATGGGCGGCATTGAACCTCCGGGTGCCATAAGCCATAAAGTTTATATATATATACGGTGGTCCCAAAGTAGGTATACACCTCTTTAAAAAAAAAAAAAAAAATACAAATGATTACCCAGACAGAAAATGCAGGTGGTTTACAGGCGCCTCTGAAACATGCATAAACAGGCATATTTTTACATACGCCTGAAAATGGAACACTTTTAAACGCAGGAGACAGGTATCGATTTTTTTCACGCTCATTGCATGTTCATTTCGTGTAAACAGGTAGTTTTCATGTTCATAGAGTTGCACCTTGCAACGTGAAAAATGCGTGTAAACAACATGTAGAAATTGGAAAGACATGTACGTAACCAGCATATTCCATGTAGTTGACAAATACGTTACCTCATAAGGATCTGACGACAGCTGCTTTTCATTTGATAAAATTGTAATTGACATGTTAAATACATGTGAAATACAGGTGTTAGCGGAATATACATGTAAAGTACATCGTATTAAGTACTATACATATGTCATATGTCAAGTACTATATATATGTGCATGACGAACTGGAGACTTCGTGCCTGAATATTACATGTTTTCTACACCTGTAACATTAATGGTTCACTCCAGTCAGCCTTGTTCATTGCATGCACCTATTTAACCCATTTATTGGCAATCATGATCATTGCATTTCCCGTTTACCTACACATTGCCTGTACATTGCATATAGGTGGATTCACGCTTTGCATGTATACGGAGATAATACAGGCAATGTATTCAGTTGTAAACCCATGTATTATACATGTGTCAGGACCTTGCATAGCGAATACCGAAATGGAGATTTGTGCATGAATATTGCATGTCTCTTATGTCTATAACGTGAATGTTTAGCTCCAATCCACCTTGTTCACCGCACGTATCTGTTTAATCCATTTATTGGCAATCATGATCATTGCATGTTCCCGTTCACCTGTACATTGCACGTAGGGGAGTTACACACTTCGCAAGTACACGAAAATGATAAATGTAAAATAACATATTCTACATCATGCGTTTTCCGTGCTATACTCTAATACATGGTATTTACATGTAATGCAAATGTCACATATGTATATTATATGTTGATAAACAGGCACCTTCCTTGTACTTTTCATTCTTACTGTATTGCGAATGTTATCAACAATCCATTCAGGGTACACTCATGTCCAAAATGATCGTCGCATATCTATAACTGTCTTCTTGTAAGAATATAATTTGATAATGATTTTGCAGGGTGCTTTTAATACAAATACTATGTGTATAATCGGGAAATGTATATTTGTGGTAAAATTTCATAGGAAAAGAATTGTAAATACAAAAATTAGTGTGACTAAAACAAAATGTTGCTAAATGGACAACAAAATTTTCTTTTCGTTTTATTGTTCTTATTTACTGCTCTTTTGACATTAAATTTGCCACATATATCTCTTTGCCGATTATACACATACCAACATTGTAAGAAATACCGGGCGAATTCGTTATCAAATTATATTTCTACAACAACATATTTATAGACATGCGACTATAATTTTGGACATGGGTGTACTTTACATGCACGTATTCCCTCCATTTACTTGCATGTGAGTGACTACGTGTATATTGCATGTTCTCATTTTAATGTACAGGCTCTGTACATTGCGTGTTTCCGTGCAAAATTCTCAGCAGAAGTTTAATACTTTTTCGACATGCATATCACCTGCAGACAATGTGCCTGTAATATTTTCTTTCCATGTGTTTTCGCCGAAACAGGCGCCTGTATAATGCATGTCAAAATCTGACAGGCTTTTACAGGCAGTTCTTTGTACAAAACATTGCATCTTTCCTAAAACTTTTCATAATAGTATATATTCAAAGTAATCATGTTTACGATTCAAAAAAGTACTCCAATTCTTGTCTAAAGGCAAGGAATTTTACTTTCTTTTATTATACTTTTTGTAACTAAAACCAGTATCCACCCTTCGATATTCCTCCGTTGAAGATAATAACTAATATACCGAAAATGGTAAACAGAATTGTAAATACAGGAGAACTTTTTAAGCATTTCATAGCCTAAGTTTCGTTGTTTACAATTAAGCAATAGAAGTAAATCTTAAGTAGTAAAATTACTTGTTAGAAAATTATAGGAGTACATACATTTATTTTTTTAGAAATATGTTAATATAAAGGCAAAAGAGTTTCTTGACCCAGATGTTTAAACGTACTTTTTTTTTATTATTTTTTTTTTATTACTGTGACTTTAGAATAGATGTCCATTCTCTTCGGCAATTAACAGTTTCGGAGTTGACTGCTTTGCGGTATGAATTTATAAAAACTGTTCGGAACTTGTGAAAGTTGGTGCAAAATATAATCCATACTACTGCCTTGCGTTGGATATAATGTTTTAAAGTAAAGTAAAACTTTATTCGCTATCTTTTATTTATGTGTGTCGTATTGTAATACAATATATGTATTTATTAATGAAATAAAATGTTTTACAATTGTGTTCTTTCCTTGTAGGCAAAACGAGCTGATGTGAATTGCATAATTTTACCTGATGAAAATAAAAAGGATTTTGATGATTTACCGCCCTATATTACGGAAGGTTTAGAAGTTCATTTTGTGAATGATTACAGAGATGTTTATAAAATCGCATTTCAACAGAGATAGCAAAGGAATATAAATTAAGGAATATGCACATGAAATTCAGTAATATAAAATATTGATCGTTGTTTAATATAATAGAAAATAAATAATATTGTAGAAAATGTTGTTTTTGCTATTAATTTGTATGTATAAATAAATAATTTGATATTATTCCAGTTTGTAAATTTGTGTTCATTTTTTATTGTTCATTTTGAACTGACACAGGTGTGGGAGACTCGTCAGGAAATGGTAGAGTACACTAGAATTAATGAAAGTAATATTACATATAAACTAAGCACTTCATTACTTTTCCTATACATTAACAGTGCACCATTCAGATAAGCTTTAAGAAGTAAGTAAATTCTTACAAAGAGCTTGGGAAGATGCAGCTTAATCTTATTTGTGATTTAAATCAGGGATCGACGACAAGAGTACAAATCATTCGAAAGGCCAAGGTCTGTATTTAAAGGTACTATTTCAACATTCATCCTGTTGATCTGAGAAATGGTAAACCTCAGTTATACTGGCTTTTTAGAGGTTTCTAACCCGGGACGGAGTGAGTCAAAAGCAAGAACAGTGTTCTTTATTCATATTCAGTAGTAACTCAACTATTTGATCAAATACATAGCATTGTCACGTGTACATCACGTAAAGAAGTTTTGTTTTTATTGAAATTGAAACTGGAAGTTGTATACTAGTGACTGATTGAATTCTTCGATGTATCAATTCCACAAGTGGGAGCCGGTATAATGATCCAGCCAGTTATGACAGCTTGTCAGACGTACAGTCACCTGGCTTCGAAAACAAGAATCTTTTTACCTCAATCCAAAGGTGTTAGATCGAATTGAGGTTCGAGTATTATGAAGGCTACTCTAGTAAATGAAATCTTGGATCTGGAATCCTTGGTGACAGCAATAATGTGTTTTGAATCATTATCTCGCTGGAAGATAATATTTAGCATTTTTAGATGCCATTGCTCGAGACTGCTGAAAAGTTCCTTTTCCAGAATGTCGAGGTATTGTTGGGCATATATCCGCCAATAATTCGATCCACCGACGCATTATGCGCCCCCACAACACAGAAGTACCTCTACCAGACCAACTGTATGATTGGTATTAAAACGAGCAAGAATGCATTTACAGTTCCAATTTTTCACATCCTGCAACGTTAGACAGATAACAATGCAGTTACGTTTGGTTGGTTGAGAACTAAGTGAGAGTGCTCTGAATTGTTTGAAAGATGTCAGTGTAGCAAACGGCAAAAAATAGGTAAATTTCATGCCTCTGTAACGAATAATAAATCGAGTAGAAGACACCGTTTAGTATCTACAGAGCGATTGATATCATGAGAACGTCACAAAGAGATCTTATTTAACCTTAGACATACGAAGGAAAAATCAATGTTGATCAAAGATTAATTTTAGTTCATAGGTTACATTATTTTAAATTATTTGTTTCAACATTTCCTTCACTTTTGTTAGTTTTCAGTTCTAATATATCTATTGAATCTTTATAAAAAATATCATGTCGTGCGAGGTGATTTGACTCTCATTTTTGTTTTGCAATAATTTATTTTATCCACAAAGCCATCATAGTTTTCATTTTTTTAAAAAATAGAAATACAAATTGCTGAGCAAAGTGACGTTTATTTAAAAATAATAAATGTGTTACAGTTTCGCCAATTAATTGAACATATTGGCTTTATCAGACATTTACACATTATGTGACATTATAGTAGTATTATGAGACATTTGCACATTAAAGCTAACAAGAATATTTTCCGGTGTTATTGATTTCCAGTGTGTTTGGGAAATGCAATAAAAAAAAGATGATGATGTGCAGTGTTTTTTTGTGAGCACTATTGCATCAATAGAAAACATGTCATATGTTTCAAATATGACAAATAGCAAAAATATATACCTTTGACATCCCTTGCTAGACTCTAATTAATTGGGAACTGTAATTTCGTAAAGAAGAATAAACAAAAATGAACTAAAACATAAACAAATATGAATATGAATGAATGTTAATAATAATATTTCAATAAGATGTATTTCCATTCTCTCTTTCTCTCGGTTAATATGTGCATGATTCTTGCATCTCATCTCTAGATGAACTTTAAGCAAAGAAGATTTATCATGCACCTTCTAAGAACAAATTAAATTTAGAAGTATTATTTTGAAGTAAAGTGGATCTGAACTGAAGACAGTAAGATTACTAGACCAGCGCCAATTACACCTCGACTATTCATCCACTACTGGCGAAGTCTCCTGATTTGATAGTTGTCTTCATGAAATGAAGGCCGGAGAGAAAACGAAAAAAAAAGTTTGAATAAAAAAAAAAAATAAAAAAAAATAAACAGAAACTTTCGACTTGCGGGTAGAAAGCTAAAGTAGCCAAATCTCAATTAGGAAGGTACTAGTAACTAAGAGTAGTTAGTTAAATCATATTTCGCTCTTTCAACCTATTTTTGGGATACTAGTTACCGAGAAAATTGGCAAAAATGTTTTCACTAACTTACTTGGTTACTTTAGTCAAGAAAAATGAGACGTTAAAACATGTTTTTTAAATGCTCGGTTAAAAGGTATTTGTCATCACACAGTGAAATTAGAAAAGTAATCTTGCCACGTAGTGTTCGGTTGCTAGTAATAGGGAGTTTGGCAAGGTGTAATTTAACCTAGCAAGTCAGTTACTTGCAACCAAGTATTTTAAGCATATGATAGAAATCCGTTAGTGGATCTCTGATTAAGGGGGTATCATATACTCGACTGTAAAATACCAGTCTTAGATTCGAATCTTCCTCCTACCTATGTATATTTATAATTTTTGTCAGGAAAAAGAACGATTAATGAAAATAAACATTTCAATCATTGACATTTGAAACTGATCACGTAATTTTTCTGATTCAGTTCTACGATAAGTGTTTTCATAATGGCCAAATCGTTCGTTTGTCAAAGGGAAAAGAGAAAAGGTACTAGAGATGGGCAAAAAATTCCGGAATTCGGAAAAATTCCGGAATTTTTGTGATTTTACTTTCCGGATTCCAGAACTGGCCATCCCTAAAAGATACAGTATGCCAGTTTTGTATGTATGTGGTTTGGATACCAGTGTTTGCACGAGATAGTCCTGATTATTTCGTACGAGTGAAGAGTTCTATTTCTTCAAACAAAACAAAAAGTACTTTAATAAAATCATCAATATTTTCATTTGTATAGTATATTATATTTAGGAAATAGTCTGAATTAAACCACAAGTATCACTTGGTCAGCTGCAAATGATTAAAGTTTGATTTTTATTTATGGTTCTGTTTTGACAAGAATATATATATATATATAATAGATATAGATAGATTGATAGATGAAATGCTGACCCGCGAAAAAGCTACACTCGTTTCACAGACATAACACCGCATAGCGTATACTTGGTACCATGACTAAGAGAAGGAATATTGTTCTAGCTACACGAGCAGCAAGGATAATAGACCTGAAAAAACGATAAAACTATATCCGAAATATCTAGGGAGATGGGTGTCTCAAGACACACCAAGTATATGGATACGACGTTTTCAAGAGGGAACACATGGAAATTTAGGAACAACAAGATGATCTGGGCAACCAAGGTGTACACTTCTGCTCAGAAAATGCTCGAAACTCTTTCAGAGACAAATTAAAAAAAGTGACCTTACATCCAAAATTCTCACAGATCTGTACAGAGAGAATTGCATTGTACCTCCGTTCTTTGTATAGGCACTAGCTGTAAGAGGTAGTTATGTCGACGGTAGCCGAGAGTGGTTGGGTTCCAAATTCTCCTTTAAAAAAAAAACTTGTTAAAGGCCTAGGGTTCGAAACTCTTTGATGTTTTTTTATTTATTTTGTTTAAACATTAAGATATAAAATATTTGTTACATATGTAAATATTAACGGTTTAAAATCTCGGAGAATAATCAATGACACTTGGATGGATGTGAAATTAGACTGAAATGAAGTCAAATAAGCATGCAATTAGAAATTTGTACGCCAAACTAATGTTATATCTGATGAATTACATTTCTACAGCAAACAGAGTTGTAACCAATTAATCATACAATACTGACAAATTAAAAAAAAAAGGGGGCGCGGTGGCTCAGTGGTAGAGCGTTCACCTCTGGTGCTTGGGGTCCCGGGTTCAAACCCTGCTCCCGCCAAGTGAACTTTGTGGTGGACAAACACCGTGCTCGTGGGTTTTCTCGGGGTTCTCCCGTTTCCTCCCACTTTCTTCATTCCACCATTTCACTCATCTCTCATCATCACCGTTTCCTTTAGCCTAACCGGCATAACCGTGGGACGTAAAACTTAAAGATTTCATTTCATTTTTCAAATTAAAAAAATATATATATATTTTAGATAAAGTTCACTCACTACAATGAAGATAATTTTGTTTTCTTTATCATCACGAATATAGATATACACTTACTCAGAAACGAAGAGTTGCGCTCCGCGCATTATGAAGGATTTTCATATCTTTTCCGATTTTAGTAAATAATCGTCCAATATGAATTTTTAAAATAGTTGGTAATTTGCTAATGGAAAGAGGTACGAAATTTCCACAACTAAGAAACAATAGATCTCTCCAGTGGACTGTCGTGTAACAATGGCTTTTGGCGCCCCTAGGCACAATCCCTAGTGACGCCCCCTCGCCCATCGAATAGGCCCCATGCATGACCGTTTATATTTATGCGTACGCGCAAAAACGGCCATAAACGGAAAATTGTCAGTGAGTGGGTATTGACCGTTTTTCTATTTATATCGTTGTGGTTTGGACAGAGTGCCTTGTTCATTAAAAATATACTCATGTAAAATTAGGACTTTTTGCAGTGATAGTGTAAATAAACAGTAATGTATCAACCAGTATTACCAAAAAGATTTCAAGTGAATATATATAGTATGTTACGATTTTACATAATTATAAAATAAATAAACCTTTTGAAACTGCTTATAAGCAATTTTTTCTATTTTCAGTTCTTTTCTTAAAATCGTCAAATTATATGCAAAATCAGAAGTGTTTCGTTCTTACTTCTGCAAATTATTTTATCAGATCAGAGATGTTCAATTCATTCAATTCATGAGCTCTTTTTCACTCAATACTCAGCATGGCCACACCCCAAAGGCGTTCTTGGGTCATACTGCTGAGGCCAGATTTGGCAATAGTATGAAGAATCTCTTCGTGGGTTGGAAGATTTTAAAGTTGTCTTGAAAACTGACTCTGAAAGTCAACACTTCTCGTGGAAAGTCATTGGATAAATCGTTTGCATACAGAAGCGCAAAAGTCATAAGACTGCTTGGTGACCTCTTCTTCAGGAGTGGTTTGTAACATTGACAGGCATAAGAACGAAAATCTTTCACAAAGTTCCCTCCTTCCTTCGAAGCATACCTTTATGTTTACTAGAACAGAGTCGAGGATAGGCAGTAGCGCTTTGATCTCGAAGTCTCTGACAGGGTCAGTAAATCGCATATCTTGTGCCAATTCATCAAAGAATACTTTCGGCACCGGCTTCCTTCTTTCTTCTAACTTACCTGAAACACCAAATTTGGCTTCCCCGAATACTTGAGACACATTCTTTCTAAGATCTTGCACCACTGTACAGCATTTTTTCGTTCTCGTTGACACTGACATGCACATACAAGGGCTCTGCAGCTTTTTTAACAACATTAATGCTTCTTAGAACTTTTTCCTACAACATAAGCATTACCACGAAATCGAACGTTTCCATTTTTCTTTTATAACGAGCTGCTTTTGTTCGTTCTTTTTCTGTTCCAGTAAGGCATATGGCATTAAGACATTTCATAACATCCGCATATCTCTTTCTTAGTGCGAACACGACATTATGACTTGAATCCCAGCGTGTCTGAGAGAGTTTCTTCAGTGTCGTGCCATTTTCAGAAGATTAATCTTTGGAAATACAATCTTGTAAAGCCTTCCAGCGTTTCCCGCTGCTAGCAAGGAAGTATATATATATATATATATATATATATATATATATATATATATATATATATATATATATATATATATATATATATATATATATATATATATATATATATATATATATATATATCGTATAGAGTGGCAAAGAAATTAATAGCTTCTATGTTAACTTTTGCAGCATCCGATAACACGAGGGTTCAGATTATGTGCTGCGCAGTGAACATGTATTGCATTTTTGGCATATTTTTGAATCCTCACTTGCAAGCCAGAAATACGACTACTCATTACTGCTGCTCTTTATGATAGCCTAGCACTCTGCACTTTTTAATGTGAATTTCATTTTCTAATAAGACTTTTAGTATTAAATCTTAATAATATTCTGCACAGGTTTCATCTATATCATAAACAGGAGCCTCTTGAATCTCATTGCAGATGTCTTTTTTAATTTTATTTGCAGTGAGATCGATTATTTCATTCTGAATTTGTGGGCTTAGATATTTGATCATCTTCCTGTCGTCTTCTAAAAGGCTCTTCAAAACATCATCAAATTCTGCCATAAGATTGATAGTTCGAAGGCAATTACCTGAGCTGTAGCATTCTTTCACAGATTCTCGATGTCTACGAAGTGCCACATTACCAGAACATAGAGAAATGATAACACGAAACACTCGCTTTAATACTTCCTGCTAATAATTAATGTTTGCTTATGTTTCCAAATCGAGTTTGCTTACCATTGTTTGCTTTTCGACTCATGGAGATTCCTCCATTACTGACTGAATATGGTTTGCTGAGCTTTCATGCCGTGCTATTTTACCTGACAAGTTCTTCCATGTATTTATGTCATTAATTCATTCTTGGGAATTTAGTCTCCGCCTATCTGCAAACACCTAGCAAGGCTCACAGTAGACCACATCCAACTTGGGAGAATGTCAAGAGAAAAGTCACCACGTTTACAAAAGTACTGTAAGTAATATTGCAATCGGTATTTAAAAAGATCAGCTAATTATTACTCTCCAATAACGTTGAGATTAGAGCTAAAATACGTCAGTATCCTCATCCATTTAACATTACATCATCGTAGACAGTATCAGGAACGGACGAAGGCAAAATTTTCATCCGGCCAAAGTGTCCTTTTGGCACTCCCACGTAGTCCTAGCCAATATTTCACATTTTATTATAGTGATGTTAGAAAATACGTTCGAAAATTTAATTTGGTTTGCTCGTTTGAGCTGCCCCTGATGTTGGAACCCGGGCAGTTGCCCGGTTTGCCAGACCCTTGGTACTTGTGCTTTGTTCTGTGTAGCCGCGGTACGTGACAATTGTGCTTTGCCTCATAATCATGGCAACATTTTTTTAACTTGTTTTAATCCAGATTTTAGGTAATAGAATTTGTCATTATTATTGAAAGCTTGTTGCGGAGGAGAATTTTATTTAAAGTTAGTAAGCTCAGTACATGTAATGTAGGACTGATATCGTATTAATTTCTTAACCATACAGTGCTATAACCTCGACGACTTTACAGTAATGCCAATAGTTTCATACGCAAATGTGATAAACTGCGAGCGAAGTGAGCAGGAATTTTTGGTCTCGCCATGTTCGGAAATGAAGATTGCGAAAACTTGGGGCTCCATTTATATAATTTGCTTCTTCTTTTATTGAAAACCTGAGGCGCCCCCTAATATACCGAAATGCTCTGCGCCCGTAGGCAATGCCTACCCTATTGCTACGCCACTGTCTGTGGAGTAACGTGTGAATGAAAAGTTTGAAACAGCCGTTAAGAATATAAACTGGTCATCCGACATTCATTCAGTAAATATCATCTGCTGGCTTTTCAAAAAGAATGGCTGCCAGGAAAAGGAATCCCAGGTCTTCCACGTTGAAATTCTCAACTTTCACTCACGCTGCCTTAAAGAGAGGTAACGGAAATTGAAGAACTCTAGAAAATTAAGTAGCTCATACATATTATTAGACCATTGTAATAAGCTATCTTATAGTTTCGGAATCTTGTCTTGGGATGGTTATGTGTTAACAAACGGAGCAATGAAATTCACTTTTCGTAAGTTGTAAATGTTATATGGTATACGAGCCAGGTAGTCTCGTTTCGAAATAGCTTGTTTCGGGGCAGTATGAGAACTAATTGGGGAAAGAAGCCACACACCAAACCTACTCATTAGCAGATAAGCTATTGTAAATGCAATTACCATCATTAATGAAATAAAAGGTAAATATTCACTCAAACAGTTATCATGACATATTTATTAAATGCATTCTGGAAAATGTGGCTATGAGAACCGGCTCTGAGTCTTCCATCCAGTATTATAATGTAGAGTTGGACAGTCATACTTACATTCACACATGTTTTACTATAATTATAATTATATCCATTATAATAAGGTTCGAGATGTAGATATGGAGAAGAATGGAAAAATCAGGTAGAAAGAGAAAATAAGTTCTGAGAAGAGTGAATGAAGAAAGAAGGGTACTGACGTTGATAGCAAAAAGGAAAAGAAATTGGTTTGTCTAAGGATGAATTGTCTTAGAACAGATACTTTCGAAAGATTAGTTTCTGAAAGGAGAAAGAGAGGAAAGAGGAAGGTGTCAGCTCCTGGACGACATGAAGATCGAAAATTCTGATTCCTTAACAAAAACCAAGGCTGAGAATAGAAAGAAAGATTGGTTTGCTGTAAGGACCTATCAATGTGGCGAAACACGGATGGTGATAGTAGGGTTATAATCATACTCAAAAAATACTAGGATTTGTTTTCTTCACGATACATAGTAACGCCCTTTATTTGGGTAAAAGAATTAGGAATATTTGTGCATTATATTGATCTTTTAACAATATATATATACATAGATGAATATAGTAAACAGTTATTCCTATTTAAAAATTTTGGTTGAAGCGGATATATGAAACGTATTGGAAATAAACGAAAATATTACTATTTCTAGCGATAGTAGTAGAAGAAGTAAAAGTTAGGAACAATTCCATAATTGCTAGGTAACAATAACGTTTGTTCTTGATCAGTCACATTTTTTACCCATACTAAGGTTGTGATTTATGTATTCATCAATTGTTTGCTAAACACGTTACGTTCCCAGACAGTACGAATCAATGTTGATACGGCTTACGTCATTTGTAGACATGTTTTTATTTATCCTGTGAAGAAAGTTGTTTCAACTCTGGCCTTAGATGCTGAAAGCCCAGAAATCTAAATCCTAAATCCTAATCCAAGAACGAGAGAAATTGAGTATTTTTCATATAATTATACATCAGAACTTTCAATTTGCAAATGAGAAGTATTTCTTTAATTACCTCAGTGGGAATCGAACCCAGGACCTCAAAGTTGTGAAACCGACGCTTAACCTACAAATCCCCAGTGTATCACAGGTGTCACATTAATTTCTGTTGACCTTATAAAGTTAGTTTCAAACGTTTTACACAAATACCCATTGTACTTTATAAGTCACACATAAACCTTTCTAACAAGCTTTGTTTCGTTCCTTATCTTCAGATTTTAGCAATTTTATTCAACTTTTCTTGTCAGTAGCTGCATGTAGCTCATGAACTTCTCAAGCACCTTTAAGCTTCCGGATATATTTTATTTATTCCTATGATAAGTAAGTATTTAAATCCCTAACAATTTATTTTTCCTGTATCTAAAAGTGTCAATAATTACTCTGGTAAAATAGTAATTGTTCATGTACTAAGTTAAAGTTGTAAACTACATCTGTTTCTCGCTGAGTCACAGGTGTCATATTGGGTTTCCAATTCATTCAAAAACATTTTTTGGACATTTCTGTTATCTGAGGCCCTCATTTAGTGAACCATAAAAGTTTTGTTCAAAAATTCTTACTTGAACAATGTTTGGGTTTTTGTGGGTTAATGTGGATTACTACCCGGAAGTCAGTATAAGCATTAGTTCATTGTCTTAACTAAATCGTAAAGACATGGCACATATTATAAGTATTGCGCTATAAAATAGAGTTATGCGTCAGCTACAACATGAGATACTATTTTCTGTGCGTATGTATTCTGTTAGCTAAAAATGTAACACATAAGAGGAAAACTTAATCAGTTTTAAGATGAGTACGCAAGATGGCGCTTGCTGTTAGATTTTGCTACTCCTGTGCACAGTTTTATTAAATTTTTACTTACAAGCACAAATTATTTTACAAATAGTTGTCTCATTACTGAATATGAATATTATATTACCGTTTTTCTGTGCGTATGTATTCTGTTAGCTAAAAATGTAACACACAAGAGGAAAACTTAATCAGTTTTAAGATGAGTACGCAAGATGGCGCTTGCTGTTAGATTTTGCTACTCCTGTGCACAGTTTTATTAAATTTTTACTTACAAGCACAAATTATTTTACAAATAGTTGTCTCATTACGGAATATGAATATTATATTACCGTTTTTCGCGTTATGTTTTACATTTTATCCAAATATTATTGTATGTTTACGGAAATAGTTTTAGCGGCTGAATCTCACGCTTGCGCAGGACGCCATAATGCTTCGTTGCCAAACTTGCATGTGTAGTGTTGCAGTCACAGTAATAGGGCAATTCCTTGTTAGCGTTTGAAGTCCAGAGGCGAAACCTATGAATTGTGACAAAACTATTATGGTTAATAAAAGTGGAAAATGGGGAAACTGAAGGAATCATACAAAAAGAGAAGAATCCAACTCAAAGTAAAAGCTCGAAGATCCAAAGGAAGCAAAGAGAATGGGAGAGCAATTTGAAGAAACAGCTAAGCGCTTTTCAATTTTTAACTTTGTTTCCACGTAAATATTATACACATGTGAAATACAAAGATAGTTTATTTTGACGATCATTTTAAACGTTAAATATGTAGCCTAATATATGTTCTTTCTTTTTTCTTCTTTTCTTTCCTTTTGGCTGGACCCGTTAGTGGAAAATACTAATTTATTCCACTCGTCGTGGGGTGTTACTCTGACTTCATATTGATACTATGCTCAGTCGACTCCTTTTCACATATGAAACAATTAGGCAACCGGAGAAATCCTCGATCGCAAGCTTGTTCGAATTATGAGCGTTAAAAGTTCAAAATTGAACAAATTTTGAAAAAAGTTTGAAGAAACCATTTTTTGAGATACACGCTTCATTTTTAGTACTGGGGTGTTTTCTTGGGTGCTCGACAGAATGATAAGGTCAAAACCAGGGGCGGATCCAGGGGGCGATCGGGGCAGCGCCCCCCCAGAAGAGGAAACTTTCTTATTTTATATATATAAATAAAACCCATTACAAACTTTGGAGCCTTTAAAATTAGCAGTATGAGAACCCACCGTCCCCCCAGAAGTCGGTCCTGGATCCGCCCCTGGTCAAAACGTACGTATTTTGAAAGATAAGGAAATTTATTGGGGAAGGGTTGAAGAGTAATGGCGTCTTACAACTTGCAAATTGCATCCTATTTGGCACACCGGGTCAATAGGCTAATACAATTGAAACCAACTGTATTGTCATTCAAGTGTCACTTTCCCGTGTGACCACCTAAACATTAAACAAAGACATTTGTCTCCGAAACGCTTAGCTGCGGAACTAACTTCAACGGGACTCCCAACCAAGTCGGCCTCTGTGCATTGTAGGAAAAATGAAATACTTCAGTTTAACATCCGATGATTATACCCTTTAGGCTAGGAAGACGATGATTAAGGCAAGTGAATGGTGATGGAAGAATTGATGGAATGAGAAGAAGGGAGGAAACTGGAGTACCCCGAGTAAACCTATGGACATGATTGTATCCATTGTGAAAGATGGTATTTCAATATCTCATCCATAGCCATTTTTTTAAAATTTTCAACAGATTTTAATGGCGATTGTTTGAAAATAGTGGCCAAACTTCAGACAATATTTTACGGTATTTCGCGAGAAACGTGACTAAAAACAAACAATGGGCTAGCGATGACGTATGCAAACAGCGGTTTTCTCGAGAATAAAAGTCACCTGCTTCACAACTTTGAACTTACATTCCCGCTAACCATTTTTCTCTTCTTTAAATTTTTCGGTCTATTTTCTCGTTGAATATCTTAAAAGATATTCCCTGCAGTTTGACTGAGGATACTGGCCTCGGAAGAACACAACAATATAGATCATCACAAGTTTAATTATGAATATCACGATGTTCTTCATTGAATTTTGCACGCCTGCCAAAGCGTTTCCAAGACAAATGTTATTGTTCAATTTGAAGGTAGCCACACAGGAAAATGATATTTGAATAACAATATGTATATTCGAATAGGAGTATAAATACATTTTATTAGCCTATTAGCCCCAGGGGTAAAAGTGAGGGAGAATGCGGTGGGACGCCGTACCCCGCCTCGAAAAAGTATGCAAGGCGTCCCCCCAGTTCCGAAAAAAAATTAATGGGCAAAGATAGCCAGGGGAAACGGCGTGGCGTCATACCGCTACCTACCGTCCCCCCACCTTTTGAGTACCACTTTTATCCCTGATTGGCCCAGTATGTCAAATGGGAGGCAATTTGCAAGGTGTAAGACGCCATTACCCTTCACACCCTTCCAAATAATTGCCTTTTTTGCTAAATGCGTACGTTTTAATCTTACTACTATGTTGGGTATCCAGGAGAACTCCCTAATATCAAAACTCAAGCGTCTGTTTTAAGAAATGGTACTTCAAACTTTCTGCAAAATCTGTTCAATTTTGAACTTTTAACGCTCATAATTCGAACACGCTTGCGCTCGAGAATTTCTCCGGTTACCTAATTGTTTCATATGTAAAAAGGCGTAGACTGAGCATAATATTGATACGAAGTCAGAATGATATCCCGCGACCTTCCCTAGTTAGTATTAAAAAAAAATCATAAACCGTAAAGCTTGAATTATTGTTTTTTTTATATAATGAAAAGAAAATATGTATAGCTTCTGTTGAGAAACACAGCCACTCATGTAGAAATGCAAATCCTTTTTCTACTCCGGAGTTGCAGTGACTCCGTGGTAGAGCATTGACATCTTGTATGCGGGGTCACTGGTTCGATCCCAGCTTTGCCAGGTGAGCTTTTTGATGGATAAACACCATGTGTGTGTGGATTTTCTCAGGGTTTCTCCGTGTGATCCTACTTTTCTCATTCTACCATTTAATTCATTCTTATCATCCCCATCTCCTTGAGCTTACATGAGAGACCTGAACGTTTAGCCTAACCGAGAGACATGAATGTTTTTTTTTTTTTCTTTTTTCTGGAACGTCCTATCATTGTACTTCGAAGGAAAGATAGAAGGTGATGATGACAACGAATGAAATCGTTGAATGAAAGCTAGGGAGGACCCGGAGGAAACTCCACATGGTTTATCCATGACAAAGCCCACTTGGTACGAGCTGAGGTCCAGACAAAAACCTGACCCACCAGAAGTGAGTGATCTATGTCTAGCTCTTATTGATCCAATAGTCTGACCGTAAGTGATACGTTTACCATTTGCGGTTTCAACAGAAGAATAAGGAGCGGAGATGGAACCCATGCTTGGGACGCTGAATCTATACCGATAAATAATTTCTTGTTATCGCTTACCGTCTTTGCTGTATGTAAATTGGAAGTGTGATAAGGGGCAATACAGAGTGACTGGATGAAGTAGCTACAATCATTGGCATAAGTCACCGTTCAATTTGTAACATTATCCACCCTATGCTCAGATTTCGGAATGTGTGCGCCAGGTGATAGACAAACTAAAGCAGCGATGTGTTGATGTATGACGAGATTTTGCCACGCCGTAAACGAGAAGGTAGTGACTTTCAGAAGAGACCCGTTACTGGGTATGAAAAATAGGTGCACTATTACATTCCGGAAGTAAGAAAGCAAGCATGCAATGGAAGTATCCATTATCGGACACAGCCATCTACAGGGAAGTTAGTACTTTCTTCTGGGACCAAAAGGGTGTCATTTTGGAGCATTAGAGCGTAGGGAACGCATAGTCAATAATATCTTGTGTTCCGATCTCCAAAAAGGTCCTAAACCTACTATACGAAGTACCACTGACTTCTGAAAAGAAATTTCTTCTACAATATAACAATACCCTCATACTACTCGGCCTCATACTACTGCCTGTGCAATAACTGCAATAATTGAAAATCTTCATTTCATCCTCCTTGCGTACCGTATCTCGCCTCAGTGGTTTTCTCATATTTGTATTACTTAAAATCACTAAAGAGAAAAAAGTTGCCATCTGATGAAGAGGTCCAACTTTATATGTGTGGTGTATGACTGGTTGCGTAGCCAATCCAAAAAAAAAAAAAAAAGAAAAGAAAAGAAAAAAGAAAGAAAGAAAGAAAGAAAAAAGTTCTTCAGAGGCATTGGGACACTCTGCAAGTGATGGGAAACATATTGAGCGTAGAGTGGATTGTGTAGAGAAATGAAATTCATGTGTTCCATACTCACTCATTTTTTTTTTAAAGTTTTTAAAGGTTTTTTGACACCTCGAAACATTAGAAAATTGTTGTTTTCGTAACTACCGGATATGGAAGGGCGATACAATTTTAACAACCGGTTCCAAGAACCTGAGAAATTTTAATAACCGGTTCGGGCGAACTGGGTGAATGACACTATCGAACAAAGCAATATGCTCTGTCAACGATAAGGCCATGAGCATCCGCAGCGAAGGCAAGGGGACAATCGCATTGCTAAACGTTTACCCTACATTTTCGAAAGGTGTTTGGTTGTTTCAAAACGCTTTTATCCGGAAGCACACGTGAAGGCACATTATATTTGGTTACACCTACTAGAATATTTAATATAGACCTATTTAATGTAGTCCACAAAGTTATGCAATATGCCTCAATAAGAATTGTTTTGCATTAAGCGTAATGCGCATCAATGTATGTCGGGAATTTGTCCCTTTCCCGTCCTTGGAAAAATCCTGTGGGTGTTTCTGGATAAAAGTATTCTTATTCGGAACTGTTATTATCTTCAGGTGTGCATAGTATCAACTATGAACCAGTATTGAAAGAGCGTGAAATTGTTTTGAATATATGCCACTATAAACAAGAATTAGAGAATTCATACTTGAGCTTGTTATTGTTGAAGATCATGTGGTATATGAAGTACACTAATCATGGTGCAAAAGCAAGTACTTGCAAAACACTTGGAGAAATGAAGTAGGTTAAATATACTTGCAGATTTTGATAAAATTAGCTGTAAATAGCTCAGTAGATAGATCACCTCTGGCGCACAAGATCGCTGGTTCGATCCCACTTTTCGCCAGGAAGATTTTATGTATGGCACATAGTGTGCGTGGATTTTCTCGGTGTTTTCCCACTTCCTTCAGTCCACCATTTCGATAATCATCATCACTGCTCCTTTTAGATTCGGACTATAACCGTGGAATATTAAACTAGAGAAATTCAAATTGCGCCTTCGGCACCCTAACACCCATACTAAACGCGTAATTTTACTCGCTCTGGGAACTTATGCAGAGTCATTCTGACGCGTGATTACTAAAGAGTTCGACTAACACATGTTTCCTGCAGTAGTCAGGCCTTTAGTATGACGCTAATCATACGTCAAAACGACTCTGCATAAAGCCCTCTGTCAGATTCCTCATTCCACCTAGATTGGGAACAAATCTGTATGTGTAAGTAAGGAACCTAGTAAAAGTTGGTGATAGTTTTCATTTAACGTAGTCAAGTTTCGTCCAGAATTTTAGCCATAATGATTATGCCATCTAAAGTAAAGTTTTACTAAGACATTCAATTTACAAAATACATGCACTGGGGAACTTACAAAATACCTGCACGTACAACTGACAAAATACCACACTTGAAGGAACTAAGTCTGTTTTGTTGAAAAGATCGGATTTGTGTACTGGTTTTGTATTTGTATTCTTATTCTTAATTTGCACCTTTGAGACATCTAGTTATAGATAAATGTATAATATCTCTGTCATTTGCTGAGAAAATTTTACCATAAAAGTAGTTTTAGTTACCCCTAAATGTAGTTTGAGTTGAATTTTGCCCAGAAAACGCTGGAATGTTAGCCATGATATTTAAGCCCCTAAAGTAAAGCTGCTACAAGGATTGCAACTTCGCTTACAAAATCGCAATGTACTAAGAATGTTTTTGTCCTATCTACCTAGGTAATGATTTTGTGTTTGTACACGTATCCTTAATCTGCACCATAGAGGTATCTAGTTATAAATCATGTACGGTATAACGATTAACTGCCATTTTCTGAGAAACTATTACCATAGAAATGATATAATTTTCCTCTAAATGCAAATTGAGTTGCACTTTGACCAGAAAACGATGGACTTTTAGCCATGATATATTAAACCTCTAAAGTAGAGATAAGTTTTACACCAAGGATTGCAACTACGCTTATAAAACAATTTTTGAGCGTACTTAGTATGTTTTGTCCAAAAGATGAAATTTATGTAATGATTTTGTATTAGTATACATATTAGGAAGACCTAGGCGCAGATGGGAGGACAATATTAAGATGGATCTCGCAGAGATTGGAATACAAAGTAGAAACTGGATGCAGTTAGCTAAGGATAGAAGTCAGTGGAGAGCTTTTGTGAACGCGGCATTGAACCTCCGGGTTCCATAGCCATAGAGTTAGTTAGTTATACACATTCTTAATGTGCATCGTAAATACATCTAGTTTGAGAGATACGCATAACGTTTTATGAGTTGAAAAATTACTTTTGATCAAAGAATATAATTAATTCATATTTTAAAGCAGGCAGTATTGAATAAAATGGAAATAAAAACTCTCATTTCTCTTTGTTGTAAATCATGTATAAAATGTGATCGTGTGTAAACACTTTTCTATCCGTAACTCATGTGGCAACATCGCATGTGTCGAAATGTGCTCTGCCATCTAGTGAGAAAGTTTTACCCTAAAGGTGACTAGCGATCCAGCCACTACTCTGAGACATCACACTTAAATAAGAAGAACAAAGGCTGGATGTGAATATATTTAACAAATTTCACACTTTTACTATTCCATTGTGTTAATGACGAAACACTTATTTCAGTCATGATAAAATATTAGTCTTATGTAGAAACAATAGTCCATAGAATTCAATTTTAAATTGAAAACAAAAGGGATACAAACATGCAAGGACATGTAGAAGAAAATAGTCTTATTTCCATATATACGAGTATATGGGCTTTAGCTCAAAGTTTGCAGTGCATAATGGCAATTGACTTCATTGGACAATAGAAAGACTAACTATAGTCTAGGTACTGGAAGTGTTCCAAAACATAGATAACCTGTTCGGGATCGGTTTAAGGTTAAGGAATAATGTGTCGGTTTATTTCAGAAACTGAGCCGTTATTTCGTTCGGTTCGGTTTGAAAACATAGTAGATTGACGCTTCTGAGAATATTTTTACATGTTACGAAAAGTTCGAAACGGTATGCATAATTTATTTTTAGGTTAAGTAATTGTGCATCTGCTGTTTCACTTTTGATCGAAATTGTGATTTCCCATGTTTTCCTCTTAGTTTTTGAACACGTTAATGATCAATAGAAAAGAAAAGGGGTTTTCGGTTCGGTTAGGACTTTGAAACCGCTTCATGTTACAAACCGAAACAGGTTTACGACTCCTCGAACCTTGCAGCTCTACTAGTCACCCCTTTTAACAGGAAAATTAAGCCAAAAATGGCTCGAAACGGGAAAAGATTATTAGAAAGCCAATCTTCATTTTAACACGTTCTATGAACTCCCCTGATACTCTACAGAAAAATCCCACGTGGGCAACCACCTGAAATGACGTCATCAATATGGTGGCCCCGCAACTACGACTACTTATGCATATGTGGTAATATCACAGAACTGAGGTACAAACTTCTTTCTGGTGCCAAATTAAAGATAAAGCATTGTTTAAGTGATTTCTGCTAATATCGCTCTTAAGTGTTACCGTCGTTTTTAAATATAACGGTTATTATCTTGAAAATTAGTTTTCTCCGTTTCATTTTATTTGTTTTATAGTAGATTACTATGAAACTATCAAATATATGGGAAAACACCTCGAAGTAAATGATACAGAGTAGAGTCTCGCCTTTCGACAGACACCAATATTATTTCTGTATCTTAACAAGTAAGCGAACTAGTCCATGTTTTGTAGCGGAAGGTGTTGAATTTTCAGCACTTAGATTACGTTAAACATGTAAGAATATTTTTACAATTAAAGGCGGAAAAACGTTTCGGAAACAAACTTTTAACGCATTTTTAAACCACTGAGTTTCTTGAGGAAATCGCCAAAAAAAAGCACATGGGCAACTACCTGAAATGACGTCATCAATATAGCGGCCATGCGAATACATTCGTTTATGCTTATACGATAATATCACAGAACTGAGATAAGAACGTTGTTCTGGTGCCAAGTTAAAGATGCGTGATTCAAATGATTTCAGTTAATATCGTTTTTATGTGTTACCGCCATTTTTAAATATGCCGAGTATTATCTTAAAATTAATGTACTCCGTTTCATTTTATTTGATTCAAATCATATTACTATGAAACAAAATATATTTAGTATTTTAAAGTAATATTGATATCGCTAATTTATTTGGCTTTGTAATGGCAAAATATCTGCATTTTACATTATGATATTATTGAACAAAATTATTATTTAAAATAGCAAAAATTAAACATTTACTGTTATAAAATAACACATATTTAAAATTTTGTTTAACAACGTAACACATATATTTAATCAAAATTTAGAAATCATTTACTGCATTACAAATTATATAACCTAACTCTCTACAATTGCATTTTAACTGTTTCATTCATTAACGTATCTAATTCGTTTAGAAGATGGTTTTTAAGTTTCTTCCATGTCATCACAAATATAATTGTCGTCTTCTAATGAATTTAATACTAGCTTATTTCTGCATGATTCTCCTCTCCACACATTGATGTGCAGTGGAGTCGTCCTTTTCGGAATTCACAATTTCTGGAAGAGTCACTTTTGCATCCACACCATACGAGATGCAGTAGATTATCTTAGTCCGGTAGCCAAAGGGGTAAAATTTAGTGAACCTCGAATTGCGGTACGCCCGAAGTTTTTTTCTGTTTCATACTAATTTGGGTGTTTTGAGCAAGAATCTGCCTGGTGCCACTCTGTCATTGTTGGACAAACTGAGATATTGGCGCCTGAAATTGAGACTCTCTTTAAATCATGCTACGCCACTATTTTTAGACATTTCCTTCAATTTCTCGGAAATGATCAATTCTACAACAATCAAATTCGATATGTAGATGAATATCAGTATTTTTAACATTACCGTATTCCCAATTTGAAAGAATACAATAAATGCCAGCAGTGTTGCCAGGTTCAAAACTAAATTTTAACGTTTACTATTTTATTTATTTTTGAACCTGAATCATCGTACACCCAAAGTTCTTTTCCTGTATCTTATTGATTTCAATGTGCTAAGCAAGAATCTGTCGTTGTTGTGCAGAGTGCGGTACGGGACCCTGATATCAGGGCTCTTATTATATCCACGCTAAGCTACTGTTTATAGACATTTCCTTCAATACCTCGGGAATCGTTTAACAATTAACATGACAACTGGAAATCCAGACATAATAACAACAATGATGTAGGTGAAACGTCTAACTGAGGAAGCAGGTCAGCAGCACGTAGTTTTCAAAGCTGATCATGCTCTGTACCGAATTGCTGTTGAAATCATGTGGTCTTACTCTGAGGAGATAAAGAAAAATGAAATCTTTCAGTTTTACGTCCTACACTTATGCCGGTTAGGCTAAAGGAGACGGTGATGATGAGAAATGAATGAAATGATGGAATGAAGAAAGTGAGAGGAAATGGGAGAACCCCGAGAAAACCCACGAGCACGGAGGAAATAAAGAATTTCACTCCTAGACTTGGTGGAATGTATACCCTTATGAGCTTCGTGAGATGTGTTGAGATTCTCATGGCAAATAGTGGGATTGAAGAAATATTGTCATGTACATTTACAGGTGTTCATTCAATGTTGTCGGGAAAGAAATTTCCGCAGAACGTAAGAGCGTTACGAATATTAGCAGAAGAAATACTTAGGCTGCATATATTAAGTGTATCTATCTATGATGAAATATTACTTATAGAATACCTTTCATGCAAAGCAGACATGAGAAAGACATGTAAGCTGTTGGTGATTTGCCTAGTGAAACTTGTTCTAATAATGATGCTGTTTGTGAGGGCTGAACGAGAGGCTGATTTTCCATTACATATGTATGCTGTGAAGGAAATGATTTCATACTTTTTTTGCAGCAGGACATTTCAACTATACTAGATGCTACCGTTATTATTACTTCTCGGTGTGCAACATTGATAGTAATGTATTGGAGAAGTTTTTAAAAGAAGAACGGGTTGCACGACACAGACGAGGTATATGGAATGCTATTTGAAGTGACATGTTTATTGAAACTACCTTCATGAGGTACGGGAAGAGTCATATAGAGCTTATTGGTGTTACTCTAAACGAAAACATGGTTGCAACTTATGCACCAAGTCTTCACATTTGCACTCACCTGCAGTAAAACATTAAAGATCTACGAAATGATAAAGATCTCCAATTGCTTTTTCTATATCACAAAGAAGAAAGTGAACCCAGAAAGAAAAAGGACAACGAAGACAGGAAAAGAATTCGAGAAAAACTACTTCAGTGCATTGATTCCTTGGATTCATTGCAGCAGCATCCTGAAATTATCAATATCGTAACTGGACGAGTTGCAGCTGCATCTGTAAACGTTCATGATGCTGTAGCAATAGGAGAGAAGCAAATGATTGAATTCCAAAGATCATGGCGTGAAGGTTTTCACAGGCCTATCTCAAAGAAAATCATAACCATGACCTCAATGAACGGGGTTTCTGTTTATGACACCAATGTCATATACCAACGTCTCATTGGTTTGCTGTGTTCCAGATCAGTAGATGTTCCGACTATCCTTAAGCGTGAACTAGCACCACTTCCAACTGCATTATTTAATGATGATGGCTCTATGAGATCCACATCTAAAGCAGTCTTAAAATAAAGTTTAGCAGTTGAACTCTCTAATCGTGCTCGAGCTCGTCCCAGTGCTTGTGTAAAAGACGTTCTTTAGTTCTCTGGGTGATACCCTGGTCATCAAATTGAACTGTTTTTTAGATTTTGTGGAAACGTACGTAGAATATATCAACGCACGCCTGCAAACTGCTGATGTATATCTTGTGTTTGATAGATACAATGACAATAGCATTAAAAGTTGCACACGGGCACAATGATATGTAAGAGTCAACAGAAAGTATCAACTGAGAATGAATACTCCCCTTCCACCACAAGAAGTTTTTCTTACAGTTTCTGAAAACAAGACTCAAGTAATTCGACACATATGTAACTACTGGTGTGAATGGAGAAAGTTTTTCCGTATTCTTCAGAACTTGATAATCACTGGTCCTGATATTACCCCTATCAATGTAACTCCGGATGGAACATTTAGATTTCCAGGTCTAAGTATGGAAATGAGGAAGCAGACGTTATTCTTGATTATCAAACTATGTTATTAGCTAGAATTTCTGCTTCTGATATCAGGGTTACTTCCGATGACACAAATGTATTTCTCCTCCTTCACCACTATGCTGAAATTGTTGAAGGTAGTTAAGTCTTTATAGAATCTGCAATCAGCCAAAGGACAGCGATTGATATTTCAGCATCAAAGGAGAAGTCATTAGATAAAGTTAAACATTTGTTAGCAGCTCACGCATTAACAAGATGCGACACTGTTGAAAGTATTTATGGAATAGGAAAGAAAAAGGCATTTCTTGTTTTAAGGAAGGGATAAAAAATTCCAAATCTAGGAAATCCTGCCGTAGATCTCAACATAGTCCTGCACGAAGCTTCAGAATTTATTGCAGCATGCTATGGACTTGAGCATCAGAAGAAAATGTTTCAAGTACGCTACTCTGTGTGGCCTAAGAAAATAGGAAATTCACGGATGACATCCTTACATTTAAGAGCTCTTCCACCAACTCATGAAGCTTTCGTTGAACACACCAAAAGAACCCACTTACAATGTGCTATCTGAAAGAATGTCATACAACAAAGACCTCCAGATATGGATCCACTTCAAAATGGTTGGCTTCAAGACGATATAAATAAGTTCTTGGTTCCAAATATGCTTCCAGATACTTCAGCTGTAGCTCCAGATGATGTGTTATGAATGATTCACTGTTCATGTTCACAAGAAACGAAGTGTTTTACTGCTAAATGTAGTTGATCTGCAAATAAGCTAGGTTGTACAATGTTCTGTGCATGCGGCAGTAGTAATGAATGTGACAATTCACTCACGAGAACAGTTGAAAACAATTTCAATTATTCTGATGAAGAAAATGATAGTGAGCAAAAATAGTTCATTGCACATTAAACGAGTGCAAAAAAAGTTCTGAAAGTGTATGTTTTATATTCTCTGTTTTATAATTTAACATTTTTTTAAAAGTCAACTTCATACTTCGGGAAGGAATATGAAATGAAAAGATGCTACCAAGTAAACGTTAATTGATGTATATGATATGTTAAACTAGGTTGGTATTTAACAGTGAGATTTAGATATTTCAATAAAGGCTCTTCTTACTTTTCACCCAGTCACATCACTCAAGTTTATGTAGTATTGCTATATTCTAAATGTATTTTTTTCTTCTGTACAAATAGTATAAAGGTATACCCATATTTTTCCTTTACTCCTCCATTCAAAATCCCTAAAAGTAAATAAAAGAAATAAACGTAAACCTTTATTTTGAATCTAATATAACATGTCATTAACAAGATGTGTGACCTTGCCCAAAAATCCGCGATTTGTTCTCGATGGTGGTGATCTTTTACATCGAGTACATTGTCCCCGCCCTGCTGTCTATGGTGAAATTTGTCATATTTACCTCAAATACATAAATAGTCATTACGGAATAATGTGATCGTTGTTTTCGACGGGTATGAAGAACCAAGTACAAAATATGTTTTGAATGTACGAAGACCTCTTGGAGGGCCAGAGAACAGAAATGACCACATTGACCTAACCTCACTCAACCTTACGCTCACAAACTCATTTCGACCTCACGTTCACACTACCAGTCTGACCTCACGCTCACCTCACCGGTCTGACCTCATGCTCACATAACCAGTCTGACTTCACGCTCACATAACCAGTCTGACCTCACGCTCACTCAACCTTACGCTCTCCTCACTAGTCTGACTTCACGCTCACTTCGTGAGGTTGAGGTCGAGTGAGCGTGAGTTCCGAACTCGTCAGCGCCGATTTCGTGAGTTTGGGCACAGCTCTTCCCGCTAGTCTATTGGCTAGCACGCGCACCTGTGGTGCACAGGGTGCTGGGTAGGACTTGCGATATTTCGATGTATCGATTGTTTGAAATGTCGGGATTTTTCGATAGTTTTCAGTATTTGGATAGTTTTCGATGTTTTCTTGTTTTCAATATCAAGGTATACCGATACCACTTTCTCAACACAACGAAAACTATTCATATAGCACGACCTAGACTTTCAATATCAACGTTCTCTGTTCCACAGGATTACTACCTAATACAACCAAATATGACAAACACACGTCGATTTATCAGGATCACCCAAGTGGGATTTGCAATATTGTAATATTAGTCCATACGCCCGTATGACTTTTGCTTCACACGCGAACTACTAAATGCAAGTGAATTATTGAATTCCGTCTCCTCGAATCGATAGCTAAAATAATTATTTCGAAAAGTTCGTTAATGAAAATGATTTACCCATGGGTAGAGGTAGAAATTAGCCATTTTCGGTTTAACATTGATTACTATAGAGCAAAGACAGTAACATATAGCGAGACATGATTTCTTGCAATTGATCCAGCGTCCCAAGAAGCCCTTTCATCTCCATCTTTAACAATGTACTAAAATCGGAAGTGATATAAATTTACTACAACTTTCAGTATGGATCTACGTAGATTAAAAACTATATTAAAAAAAGTAGTGATTTTTTTAGGAATCGATTTCGTTTTCTAAGAAAAGTTCTCACATTCACTCTTAACCTTCTAGTCAAACTGAAAATGGCAGAAATCAATCAAGTCCGGTTCTGACGTTGATCACTATAAAGTAAAAACTATAATAGAGATAAGCGTTTTTTTTTTCAATTAATTAAACATCCCAAGAATACCTTTAGTTACCATCCTTATCTTTCCACCGAAATCGGAAATGGTAGAAGTACATCACAACTTGCGGATTCGATACATATTGCAAAAAAGGTAAGAACTAGCGAGAAGTTGGTTTTGGAATCTGGTTAGGCATCTAACATGGGAGGGTCCCACAAGTTGTCGCTAAAATCTGATTGCCACATAGCACATTTGATAAGAGCACCATGAGAAATAAAAATGAGCAAAATTTAAGGTGCTATGGACCAAAAGGATAGGTGCTAGGGGGCTTCAAAATTTGAATAGCCAAAAAATTAAGTGATTGTTTTAAGTTTCGATAGTGAATTACATATTTTCTTTATCGTATAATGTTGTTAATAGTTTTGATTGTTTTGAACCAGGCGGACACATGTTTTGAGGCGCTAATGGGTAGTCTTTGTGATAGTTATGCAATTCTTTCGGATATTCAAGATCAACTTCTAAGATGTAACCTTTTTCACAAATATCAGGAACATTTGCGAAATCTGTTTGTTCTATTTCTTCTTCACTTAACCAATTAAATTCATTAAATGGTAAGTATTGACTCATTGCCCACCCATACAAGTTGTTAGCATCCAAGTACATTAAGTAAGAATCTTCTTTATTCTCATCGAAATTTTCCGTATACTTATTGTTTGCTTTTACATATCTTTTACTACATTTTGAAATTCCTCTTCTTATACCTTTCTCTATCATCAATACTATATCATAATCTGTTAATAATTATAATTCTATATTTGTCATCTTTAACATTGCATCCCAAGCTAAACCTGGTGCTGTCATATACCAAGCTGGATCAAGACCATAAGCTTTAAGACATGTTTCTCTAAAGTTCTCAAACACATCTGCTAATAACAACACATCAGTTTTTAGGTATAGGTCACGATACTGTCCGAGATTATTAACTTTAAATGTTTTCCATACTCTCTTTGCATGCCCATAATCCTCATTACTTATGTGTGTTGGTAAGCTTGTTGTAGAATGCTTCCTTTGGTGGTAATTGTCTCTATTCCAGTCACTAACATAATCGTACGGGTAAACACCTTTTCTTGTTACAAGGTTAAATTGTTCTTCATTAGGGTAGAAATGTTGGGTGTGAGTCATTTGTTCTCTTGTTAGGTTTGATGATAATTTGTCTAAACTACATGCCATAAACCTAAATGAATCTACGAATTTTAATTTGATAGTTCCAACCTTTTTACCGAATGAAATGTAGCGTTCTTTGTTATTAGGTATTAAATCAATTGTTTCTTTATTACATCCAAGCTCTTTAATGAATAAATGTGAGCCTTATTCTGTTATATATAATAACTAGTACAAACTTTGGAACTTTAACTTTTAAATTGCAATTATTACATAAAGGAGCTATAAACTCCCCTGTTAGATGATCATGATGTTTAACTTTATAACTCTTTTTAGTGTATTTTTCTTTACAGTAATAACAAAATTTGGATTTATTAAGCTCTCTTCTCTGTTTCTTTGTTAAAGGCAATTCATTATTTTGCTTATAAATGTTTGATATCATTTTAGCTTATTTCTGTAATTTATTTATGAACCTTTTAGCTGCATTTTTACCTCTAAACAAAATAGGTTCAGTTTTAGTTTCATCACTTTTTACAATGTAATAACAAAATCCAGAAGGTTTATGTTGTTGATATTTTTAGCATATGGTTTATTTTCTGGATAACATTCTTCACATGTCATAACCTTATGTAATAAGGTTTCAAAATCGGCATAGATTACAAAGGGCATTCTCATTTTATATTGATAGTTCTTAAATTTAACATATGTGTTTTCTTCAGGCACTATTATTTTTACTGCTTTATTCGATGAACAATCTTCCTCATGTATATCTAATGCACTTTGTGAGTAAAAGTATAACAAACATCGATCACACAAATATTTTTCGAGCTCTCTTTTTTGTCATTTGAGAACTAACTAATCTACTTCAGTCTTTAATCCAACAATAATGAGTTTGACATTTTCTTCAACAAGTTGTTTTATATATAATAATTTCACATGTTTTTTTCTTTTTTGATCTGTGTGATGTAATATATAAATTGAATAGTCTTTATCATACGCATAGACATTTATAGAAATATTAAGTAATTTTTCGACTTTTGGAATATCGTTTAGTTTTACAGGAAAATGAATATCTTTTAGTTTAGATTCTAAGTTTGACAATAGTTCATTATTTATTGGTACTCGTTCAGGATGTGAATTTGTAGGACATAAGGCTCTGTATAATGAGTATAAGAAGCATTTTTCATCTTCATTCTTTACATTAATTACTGCCTTTTTGTTTTGAATCTGTTTAGGTAATTCTATGTATGATGATCCTCTGTATGGTCCATATTTAACGATTGCTACTTCTAATAAGTTAATGTTTATAAGAGTCCAGCCAGAACCTCTAGCTTGAAACTCATCCATTCTTGTTCTTAATGCTTGTTTTATATTAGTGCTTCATTTAAATTGGTTGATTGATATATTTTCCGGTTTTCAGTATTAAAATAAAACTCTTGAATTTCTTTTCCTTTCTTATATTTAGAACTTAAACATAGATTAATTTTCAATGAGCCATGTTTTTGTAAGCTGAGTTGTATTCTGTTTAATATAGCTTTAGATGTTGTCTTAATATAATGTTCTAATGGATCTTCTGGTTTATATTGTGTTGTGAATCTCTATGTTTCTAATCTTGATTTAACTGTAGTATTTTGACGTTTTACATCGATTGGTATTGATTCAACTTTGATTTTCGGTTCTTCAAATATCTCTTCTTTAAATGGAAACAGTTTTAAATTTCTCTTCCTACATAATCTCTTAGGTTTTGGTTTTTCAAAGACGTCTTGTTGAAACGGAAATGTTTGCCTAAAGTGTAATTTGTTTTGTTCATCTTCATGTTGTCTAATACGGTCAATAAGTTCTGCTTTTCTTAATCGAGAATAGCTTTTTATTCCCTTTCCTTTACATAAGTTTTTCAGTTCAACTACTGTATGTTTAATTAAATTATGCATTATTATTCTCTCGTTTTTATAGACTGGAATAGTGGTGACGTCATTTCCTCTCCGTTACCATGGTGATCGCCATTTTATTTTCTATACAAACGTGAGTGTGTAAATGAGGTGTTGAGTAAGCAATGGCTGTGAAATTATTTAGAATTTTTAAATACTTTGAGAACGAAGTAAAGTTGGTGGAAAAAGGCGAAAATGCTCTTGAATCAAATCACGTGTCTTCCGTAATGTATGATGGTGAATTTAAATATTTAAAAGGCAGAGTGGAGGTAGACATGAAGAACTGAAGTTGAGGTAAGTTTGTATCCATTATTTGTTAATACAAATGTCTCGATGTATTGCACAGAAGGGGAACAAACCTTATGTAAAGATGGCGTTGATTTGTCTGTATCATGTAATATTACAATTGTGTGTTCTGATCGAATCATATTTGCTCATTTATTTTGCCTTAGTAATTTTACGTTTACGATTAAGAATTTTATGTTGCCTACAGAATATCGAAAATCTTCAGTAAAGAATTCTAGGATATTGCTTGTTCCATTTCTGCTCAATTACATTAATGTTTACAATCAAATACATAACACATCACCATTTATGCGTTATTTCTCAGCCTTCGCTCGTGTTTGTATAGAAAATAAAATGGCGATCACCATGGCAACGAAAAGGATGTGACGTCACACTATTTCAGTCTATTATATAAAGGAAATAAATTTAATCATTTTCGTTATCTAATACAATAGCTAATACTCCTGTAACGTGGGAAATCTTAATGTTTATTAGTATATTGTATTAGTATACGGCTTTCATGGGATTACCCAAATAATAACCCTTCTCAAATAACCCTTTCGATTTACTTATACGAACATAATCACCAATCTTATACTTCGGCTTAACATGCTTATATTCTTTCTTATACACTTTAGCCAATATTGTTTGCTCATTCTTTTTATTAACTTCTATAGGTTTTAAACCAATGGTTCTATGCACATGGTTATTATACTCGCTAACTAATGTTGGTAATATTTCTATCCATTTATAATTTCCTTGTGTTGTAAATTTCTTCCACATGTTTAGTTTAAGAGTTCTATTTAATCTCTGAACAAGAGAAGCTTTCTTATCACTATAGGTTGAGTAATGATTAATCTTATTTTCCTCCATCAACTTCTTAAATTCTTTATTGTAAAACTCTTTGATTTGATCAGTTTGTAAGCTACTAGGTTTTCTAATTTTTAATATGGATTTAAATGCTTCTGTAACATTCTTACCGCTCTTATCTTTAACAGCAACAGCAAACGCATATTTCGAGAATATGTCTATAATCGTTAGCAAATACTTATAGCCTTTGTTTAACTTGGAAACCCCTTTTAATACTCCACTATCCATTTCCACAAGATCTGCTTGCCGTAAATCATCTATACTTTAACAACACTTACCCTGGATAATTCTTTTTGGAAGGTTTGTGCATTTCTTCTATAATATCATCTCTAACACCTTTACCTTTTTCTAGTCAATCTTTCTTTTTAACGAATTGAGATTTACTAACATCACATACAGAACAAATACCTTTCTTAATATATCTTCCATTCTTTGTTTGTTCTATTCTAATAGTATTTTTCTTCGTATCTGTTGATTTCTTACACTTAACACAATACATCCTGTTTATTATATAGAAATTTAAAATTCATCATTACCTAATACTACACTCCTAACATTCTCATCATCACTTGATTCGTTTTCATCTTCATCTTCTCTTTCTATATACATAATAAGCAATAATAATTTGCCTTGTTTCATATCAGAATCTTTGGATGGTGTAATTGTCAACTAATCATTTATATTGAAGTGTAATGGAAAACTTTCAGGTAGAGCGTCATTTAAAAATATGTCTATAAGATATGAATTGAGACTTGATTCTATAGCATTAACCTACCTCTATAAAGAAATTTGTAGGCGGTAGCTAAATTATATACAAAAAAGACTGGTTTCCCAACATCATCTTCTGCCAATCGACATGGTAATTCTAGTTTCTTTTCGCGTAAGTAAATTAAACTCTTCTTTCGCTGATTCAAGCTGTTCTAATGTTACAGCATCTTGTTTATCGATAGCACTAGATACATTAACCAATCTTTTTTCTTAAAATCAACCCAGGATGTATAATTCGACGTAAAAACTTCTTTCCCACTTTTAATGTTACCAAAAATATCTATATTTATTCTATACCAAATGTTTTTTTACGAAAGGTCTCTTTCTATGTACATTACAACAAACAATAATTGTCCTTCTTCCATAGCAGAATATTTATTTGGTTTAATCGTAATTATATTGTTATTGTTAAAGCTAAAAGGTAACTCTCCAATTAAAGTATCACCCAAATATATGTCTAGAAAGTATTTATTAAAACTTAATTCCATGTACATTATTTTACCATTATAGAGAAATTTGTAACCATTAGAGAGATTAAATATTCTAAAGATTGGCTCCTTAACGTTTTAGCTCTCAATCGGCATAATAGGGGTATAGTTTCTTTTTGCATTATTAATTTTTCGATGTCTTTCTTTAACATTTGAAAGCCTTCTTGTGTAGCATACATCTTAACATCAATTGTATCTTTCGTGATATATGTGTCTTGTAACGTTTTTAACACATCTTCAAATCGTTTTCTATCGTTCTCTAATTGACTATTAATACTGGCTTCTAATGATTTAAGTTGTTTTACGTTAACAACATAATTTAAATTCTCTAATAATTTTAATTTATCTTCACTAATATTAATAACATTTACCCCACTTTTAACATTACCAAAGATATCCATTATTTATTATATAAAAATTTATATCTATTTAACAGCGAGAAGAACAGTTATATGAGCTCCACCAAAATCAATCAAATCACCATTCTCATCTCGAATTGAAACTTTGAAATTATTAAATTTGTTGTGATGTATTAGGAAAAATATCTTTTCTCTAGGCTCATATATAATTAGTTCTCTAAATTCTGCATTTGTTCTAAATGTTGCGAATAAATCTGTTTCGTTATGTGTTGTATCATTATGTTTTAAAATCATACCTTCTGCTAAATCACAGTGAATATTTATAGTATCAAATGCATGAACCTTTGGCACCTTATCTCATACATGTTCTGTTTTCGGCCAAGTTTTTCTCACTAAAACCTAATACGATATTAATGGTATCTAAGATTATGTTACAATGCTCGTTAAATATTTTAACTCTATTTTTCTCTCTGTCCTCAGTAAATTTAACATTTTTAAAAATATCGGTGGTATATGGAAGATTCTTATAATTCTTTTAAATTATATTGACCAGGTTGAACTATGAGTTGTTTTGAAAATTGAGGAAAGTTAGAAAAGTTACTAGAAAATGTTAGTTTATTATTTCTTTTTGTAATGTTTGGAGTTAAGTATGTTGTGTAAAATCCTGCAAGAGCTATTTCTAAGTTGTTTTCAAATGGGTAATGGAAAGACATGTTTAATACAGATGAATAACAATTTAAATTAAATACTTTCATTTATTATATAATAAATAATAAAATGGATAATTGGAATATTAAAGTAAGGTTAACAGAAAAAGCTACAAAGAAAAAGACGAACGGTGTGTTGTTACTTGATGATATAAGGTGTTTAATAGTTGGACCTAGTGGGTGCGGAAAAACAACGCTAATGATTGACAATTTCTTGTTACCACTTGAATGGTTAAAATATGCAAATGTTTATATCTATTCTAAAAACCTACTTCAACCTAAATACCAACAGCTAATACAACTTTTTCGAGTTATAGAATGTGATATTAAAGACACAGTAGCAGTAGTAAGAGGAAATAACGAAGAGATTATTCCATTAGATGAATGTGAGAATGATTCTGTGGTAGTGTTTGATGATTTCATTTCAGAACAACAAAAACACTTTAGAGAATATTTTACTCGAGGTCGTCATAAGGGTTTAAACTGTTTCTATCTAGGACAAACCTGTTCTAAAGTACCAAAACAATTAATTAGAGATAACTTAAACTTTCTTTGTATCTTTAGACAGGACAATGTGAATTTAAAGCATATATATGATGAATTTGTTGGATATTAAATGTCGTTTGAAAAATTACAATCACTCTGCAATAAGTGTTGGGAAGAAGAGCATGTATTTTTAACAATAGAAATTACAAGAAAAACAAATAATGGTAAATATAGAAATAAAATTAGACTTTTTTAAAATGTAGTGAATCAAAGGGGAACGAAACGCTCCCCTTGTCAAACATGCATCCCCACACAGTTTTTATTAACAAACCTTGAACGCACTATCTCCTTATGAGGCAAATCAAACCGGGGTAAACCTTAAACGTAAAGAAACGCAAACGAATGTACTTGAACGTAGATTAATGTAGGTGAACATAGATGAACGTGTATGTTACATTATGTTGTCTTGTGTTGTGTTTTTGTTTTTTCTTTATATAATAAATGGATGTTAGTAAAGCTAAGAAATACATAAAGTTAAAAGAAGAACTTGCTAAAAGATTTAAGTAAATTAAACAGGCTAATCGAAGTAAATATGAGAAATATAAAGAACAAGATCAACCTGTTATCGATGCAATTAAAGATTTAGAACAAGACATATCAAAAGTATCAGAAGAAAATAAAAATATAATTCAAGAGTTAGTTCCAGTTGTAAATAAGAGCGCGAAAATAGATTCAAGCTAATTAGTAACACCTCCTACGTATGAGAGTTCAATAAATGAAGTGATACGCCTATAACAGAAGAAATAACACACATGAAAAAGCAAATTAAGTATAAAGTAGAAGGAATAGATTCTTTAGCAACTACTCATTTTGGTAAGATTGCCTCAAGATATTATGCAACTAGAGATGATAAAAGTTTTGGAATACAACCATATGATGAAGATGGAAAAATCATACATATGATAGGAAATACAGAAGTTAAAATTCATGTTGATGAGTTATTAATAATCGACATTACACAGGAACAGAAGGTTTATGGGAATTACTAACAAAACATAATCCAAAAAACTATAATGAAGATGATCTAGGAAAATATACACAAATAGTCATTGATTCTAATGTAGTATTTCATAACAATGATCCAAATACAAGAAAACAACGATCTAGTAGAAGCGAAAAATATAAAGAAATAATTAAACCTATTTGGGATAGATATATAAAACCAACTTTGGGTCCAACACCAACAAGAAAGAAAACAGGAGATTGAATCAAAATATATAACAAATTACCAAAAAAATATATATGGATGGATGATGTGAGAAAGTTAATTGATCGATTAATAGTTATTGACAAAGAAGAAAAATCTGGAAATGATAACTTTTATAATGAGAAAGTAGGCATAATGAATATGATTAATTCTAAACTCTCACAATTTATTCCTAATGATCCGAAGGGTATAGGTTATTTGATAAACATATTGAATACGTTACCACCAAAATTTTGGAATAATGAGAAGTATGGAAAAAGATTAATGAATAAGATTTTAAGCATGAAGAGGATGCCTGAGTTGCATATACCAGGTTATGAATTTTGCGGTCCTTACATGAAGCTACAAGAAAGGTTAGAAAGAGGAGATAAAGGTATTAACCCCCTAGATGAAGCTTGTAGAGTGCATGACATTTACTACAGAGATAATAAAGATACAGCTTCTAGATATATTGCAGACAAAGAATTAGAAAAAATAAAGCATGGGAAAGAGCTTTTGCTAAAGATGCAAACTTGATAACAGAACGATTACCAGTTTTAGGAATTGCTTTGGCTATGAATTCAAAAGTAAGGCTTGGTTTAGGTTTATAAGTTTTTTGTTTAATTTTTATGGATTTTCCATAAAAGTTTTATAATAAATATAAGTATGAAGTTATGTAGTTTTACGTTTACAATACATAACGGAGAACTTAAGAAATTAAATATGATCACATTTTAACAAAGAAACAGTTAAATGATAAAGCTAAGAAGATTAAAGAAGGTAGAGAAATGCAGTTATCTCTTTCTATACCACAAGTGAAGAGAATAAACAAAGAAATCAAAACTGAAGACAATATTCATTATGATCATATTTCCTTATGCATTTATATTTACTCTTCCAACAATTTTAGCTATAATAGGTGCTCCAGGTTCTGCTGCTACCGGAGCTACTGCTATAGCCAAAACGGTAAATGATGCAAAAAGAATGAAAATGGATTAGAAGAACAAAAGAGACATGGCTTAGCAATGGAAGAGAAGCAAGGTGGTAAGCTTCCAAAAAACGTAAACCCCCAAAGAGTAAAAATGAAGAAATTAAACCTTTAAGTAACTTGGACCTAATTAATTTTGTTAAAGATAAGAAACTTTAGAGATGTATTTATGAGTGACGAATTACCTAAAGAGCCAGAAAAGAATGATTGTGGCATTGTTAACTTTGATACGTCTACAAATATAGGTACTCATTGGATTTGTTATTAGAAAGAAGGAAATAGAAAGTATGTATTTGATTCATTCGGAGGTAATCCACCAAAAATACTCGTAAAATATCTTGGCCATAATATAGAGTACAGTAGCAATCGTATACAACATTTTAACGAGGTAATCTGTGGACATTTATGTATTGTATTATTAAAAATGTTTACAGATGGATATAGTTTTTCAGAGATTATTAGTCAGGTGAATAGAAATAAGGATATTTAGAGAAGTTATATTTAAGTTTAATTTATGGTTTAATTCATAAAGCGATACAAATATTTGTCTTTATAATAAATATGGATAAAATAGTCATATGAATTACAATCCTTTAAACCTAATCAAAAGACAATCGAAAATTTAAATAAACCAAACAGATCTTTTGTGTTCGATATAGATGTTGGAGATGGGTTTGTTCATCCTTATTATGCTGATATTTATGTAACTTTTGAAATTAAAGGTAGATATGCAGATGGCGAATATACTACTGGTCAAAATATTAGACTTATTAATAACTTCTTCCCACATCTGTTTTCTCAAATACAAATTCGTAAACATGGACAGATATTGGATATTATAGATTATCCTGGTTTAACTTCGACAGCTGTAAACACGTACAATTTCAAAACCAGAAGCAAATCATTATGATGAATGTGGATGGGAAGGAATTCCCTGTGGAGGAACAGATGAAGAAATAGTATTTTTACTAAGACTTTTACCAGGATTTTGTTCATATTTTAAAGATATTATGTGGAAACGAGGATTGAAATATACATTTGAAAGAAGTGGTTCTGATGATAACGTATTTGCTATTTGGAAAACAAAAAGAGGATGGAACATATGAGAATGATCAACCACATCCAGGTAAAGTTAAGGTTAGAAATATGGAGTTGAGAATGCCTATTGTTAATTATGAACCTAACTATGCTACCTTGATAAGATCTAACATGTTAAAAGAAGGTAAGATTCCTATTTCCTTCAACACATATCAATGTTTACAGAAATCAGTTACAGGCAAATATTTGGAATTAGATCTAACCACACAATTTAACTCAAGTGAATTTGATATGCCTAATTTCGTGATTGCATTTTTCCAAACTGATATTGATGATAATCAAGAAAGAGATTCAAGCTATTTTGATCATTGTAAAGTTCAGAATATCCATTTTCGTAATTCTAGAAATGAGTCTTTTCCTATAGAATCTTTGAACTTAGATTTTGAAAAGCATAAATATCTCAAAGCTTACGAAATATATACGATATATAAGAGAGATACAATTGGAAACACTGAGATGTTTTATTATCCTAAAGAGTTTTTTAGAAAATAGACCAATGTTAAATCAATAAATCAGTAACTGTAAGTGATAGAACTAATTTGAAATTATCTGTTAATTTTGAAAGCGATATACCAGATAAAACAATTTGTTATGTTGAAAGGATTCGTAAGGAAAATTTTGAATATGATGTACAAAAAGAAAAATGATTGAGAAGATATGAATCAATTATATATTTCTTAGATTTGTTTAGTTTTAAGTGTTTTTATGGTAATATCATAAAAACTTATTTAATAAAAATGAATATTCCAGATAACATTGCATGAGAGAATCTAATTGCGTTAATTGAGGATACTATATTAAACCTTGAGAAATTATTAACAAAAAACAAAAGGAAGTTCAAAAGAATAAAATATGCATATATCACTCTTATTACGTTATCAATTCTACTATCATCTTAACAGGGATTATTAATGTATTTATTCCTGTTATAGTATATTCGATTATTAGAACAGCATTTGCTTCTACTTCTGCAGTAATCACTGGTCTATCAACACGATTTAATATATCTTCAAAGAAAAAGTATTATAAAAATATGGTGAGCCAAATTGAGTTGTTTAAAGATGAGCTTAATGTTATTAAAGTAATGAATGGAGAATTAACAAACGAACATACAAAAGATAGTGTTGATAGAATTACCCGTATATTGAATGAGATAAGATCATTACAAAAATGAATGTTTTTTTTTAATTTTTGTACAATAAATAAGAAATGGCATCCCAAATAAACAAGAAATACCATATTAATGTTTTAAAACTTCTTAAATTGCAAGATCTGGAGGAAGGAAAATCATACGAAATAACCTTATGGAAATTGATACCGACCAAATACACTGGTGAAAGAGTATTAGTACATTTAAATGAAAAATACAAAACATTATTACCACAGAAATATAATGAAGATACTGATCATGTTTTAAAAGAAATGAAAACTAAGAAAATGTTTATGAGGTATAATGGAGTGAAGGATCTTTCTAATGGTTTTAAAATGCATCAACTGTTCTTTAAAAATGAATCTAAAAAGTAAAAAAATGATTAAATTTTTTTAAAGTAATTGAGTAGTTAGTATGAAGTCTCAAAAGAAATTCCTTCTTACTAATAATTTCAATGTAATTGTCAAAAATGTACAAAATGAAACGCAAGTGTTATTTGAAATTAATGACTGTTTATTCAGCTTGAACTATCAGTGGACAGAGTTTAAGAAATCATTGTTTCCCATAGAGAACGAAGTTAGCAGAAGATTCCATTACCAGTATCCGAACTTGTAAATTTAAGTATGTTTTAAGTGTTTCTATGGTTACAAACTCATAAAAACTGAGATTTGGACATTCACAACGCATAAGGAAAAGCAGTACTTTTGAGTGTCATTTGAATTTTAAAGATCCATGTATAAACAAGAGAGACATTTGAGTTTTTGTAGTGTCCTTAGAGTTATGCAGCCTGTAAGACCTTCAAAATATCGTAAATTTATTTCTCTATTGATCTTCGTTTGAGTTTTTAAAATCGACGAATATTTGGTGGTTATAGCAAAATCAAAATTTTGGGATTTTTTTACGGCTTTATCTTTGTTTTCGGGAAAATGCTATTCTTTAAAAAGTCTTAAAATTTTATGCAGATTATGCTAGTTCTTTTTATTTTTCAAATATCTCAATTTTATGATTTTGCAGTATTGCAAACTTAGAATCGAATTTGTTACTAGAATTACTGATTTTTAATTTTATGGGTTGGCAACGCTTATGTGTTGGCTAAGGACTAATTGCCAAAAATTAAATATCAGCCCTCTATCTCTTATAGAAACCAAGATATCCAATATTTTCATATTTTTTAATTTTGAATTTGACGGCTAGGTGAACATATTCAAGAAATTACTCACTTACTCAATAGATGGCGTTACATATCATTTAGTTTATCACTTTGCTAATAGATGGCTCTTGCTGTTACTAAACTCTTCAAATAATTATACGCTTATCTAACAGATGGCTCTCTATGCATCAGTTTATTCCTGTGTGAGTGAATTGAGCTAACGGTTGTGTTCCATCTCAGATGGCTACAGTGTTCTCACCTCTGATTCAAGTGTGTGATGTGGCTGGGCGTCTCTGATACTTGGAAACAGCAAATTAAAAGGAGAGTGAAAGGGAAAACCTGGCGCCAGGGATAAGATAGAAATAATAAGATTGTGAGCTGTGTGGGTGAATGTTGTGACTCGCATTCAGATAGGGACAACCGAGGCTGAATGGAAAGCAACAAGTGCACTTACAGACCTCAAAGTAAGGTAGATAGAAATTGAACCAAAAAATCCTATGATCCATCTGGGGGGAAAACAACAACAACAAACATCAGCGCTGACCTCTCAGATCGATCTCGGATTTCTGCGACGGCAGTTTTGCTGAAATAAACTCTGATATTTAACATATTTATTTAACCTATTTCATTGATCTCGTGTTAGAGCGTTCCAGCGCTGGTACTGGAATCGTTCAAATGAATCAGTGACAGATCACCTATTCCAGTAAATGCTATATTTATTACACATTCCTTCTCATTGACTTTTTAAAGTCAATTTTTAACCGATTTTAATGATTCAAGTGTCAAATGAAAGCTTATCAACTGGAGATTAAAATATATTTTGTATAGGATCCCATTACAGGTAATTAGAGCTTGTTTCTATGGATATCATAAGGCCTATGAGCAAAACACTCTGCCCAATCTCACCCTACTCAATCTGTGCTGGTCAAAGATATTTCCAAAGTGGGTTGGCCTAGAGTTTTGGCCCAGAAGTAACCAATGTACACTACTAACAAAGATAATGATCTTTGAAACTCACTATTGAACATAGGTTTCCGATTGCTTTTCTACATCTTTTGTTGCTTCAAGCGGACGGGTTCTCCGGACGGCTTTCACCTCTGCGACTGACAACTATAGTACTATACAACCAAAGAAAGTCTAAATGTTTATTATTTGCCTATTTGTTTGTTGTCTGGATGGATAGGTTTCTTGTGGTTTTATATTATTCATCACAGAAAACCACAGTATGATGTTTCTTTGGTTAGAACGAATTAATTGTATGAAGGGGTGGCAAAAACCAAGTTTTCGTTTTTTTAAATAACTAGTTTGGTTTACCAAAACTCCTTTACATATTTACCATACCCGTGTATGCATGTTTTTCCGTGTGTGTGACAAAAAAACAACTAAAGAACCGCTTCCTGGATCATCATGAAATTTGGTCTAAATATAGAGTCAAGAGTCAGGAACTGAGTTTGTTATTAAAACCATGTACTCAAACCGGAAGAGGTTTAAATAAACCATTTCCGGTTTGATCATTGCTTACCATAAATCGAAAACGGTAATATGTAGGGAGATCCGGTTTTGTGCTTCGTAAGAACACATTTAATCTCTATTATTAACTCTCTACTAAAACCGAAAATGATTCAAATTAACTATTATTTCTGGATTCAATAAATATTGATCTACGTAGAGCAAAAACGGTAAAAAATAGATGAAGGAGAAAATAGTTTCCTCCAACCGAGTAGCTCTCAAGCATCTCAAGTCTACCTTTCATTTCCTCTTTTGATCTTAAATTGAAACCTGAAGTAGTAGAAATTAACCACTTCGGTTTCAATAGTGATCTCCATAGAACAGGAATGGTAAAAGCGAGAAGCAGTTTTGTCTTTCTATTCAGCGTTCTAAAAATAGCTACTATTTTCAGTCTTAAGCCTCTATTCAAACCAAAAGAGATGGAAATCAACCACTTCCGGTTTTAACGGTGATAGCTATAGAATAAAAACTGTAATAGACAACGAAAGCGGTTTTCTGCAATCAATTAGGCGTCACAAGAATATATTTCGTCTCTAGTCTAGTCTTACTAGTACAACCGGAAGTGGTAGAAATCTACTACAATTTTCAGTTTCAATATTAATTGTGAAAATATTGTGCCACAGAAACCAAACTCCTTTGCGTGGTGTACACGTGGCACTGCTACTTGTTTTTGAACCATTTTCTTTACCTTATGGATAATCGTGGCCTCTATTTTTTAAAGCATAAAATAAGTCAAACTCGATGCCATACGTAAACTAGTTGCCAGTAGAGCACAATTTATTTACTAGTCTGCCCAGTCAGCACTGTTCAAGATTGACTACCTAACCTAACCTAAGCCAAACCGAGTAGCGCGTCTGAACAAGGGATTGTGAGTTATGGAAACTAATATATAAAATTATTTGCATGGAGTTAAATCTACTTTAGATTTGTAATAAGGGATAAGAAATTGTAAACATCTGAGAGATTATTTGGTTCATACAGTTACAGTTACGAGATGGATAAGAGCCTAATTTAGGATAAAACTGGAAGTATAAAACCTTCCATTATCCATTATGCTATGACAACCAATTAGGTTACATAATATTCAATAAAATTCGTAAGCGCTTGCACAATTTTGTAATGAAAGTCTTGATTCTGAGCGAAAAGAGCTAGTTGACCTTTGACCTCGAGTTGGACCGGTTTGCTGTTATTAATAAAATATTTATTTAACAAAGTTGTCTGGGTCATGGTTCTTAGAAAATTGAAACTTATTTTCAAGAGTAAACTACCTCGTGGATTCTTTGTAGGACAAATGAGTTACACTATACTGTCAGGTTACAAACAGAATGGCTTGGGTCTTTTTTTTTTAATCGTCAGAAAAGAACTCAGCCCAAGACTGAAATACTTCTTATTTCTTTTTTCTAAAAACTTATAACACAGTATAGGGTTGTAAATACTATATTGATGTATGAAACGCAAACAAAATCCGTTGGACACGTTTCCGAGAACCCCCCCCCCCCCTAATTTTCACCCTTCAGGAAACTACTCTTATTTTTAGAGGGACAAGAAAATGCAATCTCTTTCCTGAAGAATCCTTTAAAACTGACACACTTCCTATATCCACTAGAATCTAGGCTGAAAATAATCCCTTATCCAACATTTCGCTCTCTAGTTATTTCTTTTTTGTACAATTACAACCAACTTTCTGTGGACTATATCTCTCAAATAACGCATTTGTGCACCAAGATTGGTCTATAGGCTTTTTCACGTTTACGTGTGAGGATTCACTTCCAAAGTTATTTCCTAACACCATGTGCATATATTACACTTATTTACTTTCGAGTAACAAGAACTAGAAATGTTCGAAGCCCTAGTTCTACTTATATATATGACCATAGTCTGAAACATAAACATACGGATCCCACGTTGTCTAAATTATAGTGACATTACTGCGTTCGTCCTTTATTAACTTGGTTGGCTTTGTGGGTTAGAGTTTAGCTTCCCTTTCTGCATCAGTGTTGTAAGAGTCTTGTGATTATGGAGCCTTCAGTGGGATCCTTAGTAACACATTGAAATTTCAAGGCTCTTCCACCGGATATCGAACCCGAGATCCGTGCTCCAAAATGAGCGAGCTAGGCACTATACCAACGGGAAGAGTTGCTGTATTTTTGAAATGTTACTTACGTATGTTTATTCGCAGGAAATTTGGTTCATGGGTTTCAGTACATCGTTTCTGTTGAATGGATCTTGAAGAAAATTGATTTTTTCATTACTTCCTGAAAAATTGAATAATGCTACCAGGGAGTGGAAGTAACTACCCGCTACGAATTTTAAATCCGTCACTAGAGGGAATTATGTATTTTGTATTCAAGTAAATGTCTCATACAAACTTAGCACTGCAGGGGGGGCGCGGTGGCTCAGTGGTTCACCTCCGGTGCTTGGGGTCCCTGGTTCGATCCCACCTTGCGCCGTGTGGACTTTGTAGTGGACAAACACCATGCTCGTGGGTTTTCTCGGGGTTCTCCCGTTCCCTCTCACTTTCTTCATTCCACTATTTCATTCATTTCTCATCATCACCGTCTCCTTTAGCCTAACTGGCATAACTGTGGGACGTAAAACTTAAAGATTTCATTTCATTTTACATTTTTAGTGCTGCTAAATTTCAGCCATGATCTGTATCGAACTGTTGATCCTACTACCCACAGTATATTTTTTACAGTTGAGGCAGTGCTATTATAAAGTTGGAACTGACTAATGCAGCAGCAGGAAATCGTAAGAAGTAAAGAGTTCAAATTGTCGTGTTCTTTCTTTCTGGCGTTTACAAGAAAATCTACCTGCTCTGCAGAAACGAAGGAAACAAATAGGATGAGGGTAGCACCCCGGGGCGTTCTACCACACCCATTGGAAAAGAACTTCTTGAGAGGGGGAGGGAAATCCCTGCCTGTCAGCAGCACATCTGTTCGTGAAGACCAAATTGGAGCAGATACATTCAACCACTATGTAATATATAGTCCACTAGAATGTTACCAAAAATATTCATTAATCGCGAACTAAATCATTAAGCGTGAAATTGAAACAACTATTTAATTTCTATTGATTTTCTCTATTCATATGGAAGATTTTAAGTTGTTACGTACTATATTTCGTTAGATATTCATGAAGTAAAATTTACATGTTATCTTATGGAAACTAGGAAATCAGTGGTAAAGGTATAAGATCTCCTTAAATGTAAGAAATTAGACCTTGAATTTCTATGCACTGAAATCGATTTCGAAGCTACAGGTATCGTTATTAATTGTCTTAAGTTGATTTTACTATCACTATATAAATCCCCAAACGGTAATTCAATAGTCTTTCTAGATAGCTTGTTCAACTGCTAAACTTATTCAGTAGGTCTAGTTTTAGGAACTTTAAGATAGTCATAGGTGGTGATCTAAACTCTGATTTTGACGTAACAACAACAAAGAACACTGTAGGTGAATTAAAAACTTTGTCAACAGAATTTAATTATAGTATTACAAATATAAAGCCAACAAGAGGTTTAGCTTGTCTTGATAACATTTATAATTTTCAATTTATGTCAAACTCATTGTGATGTATCAATATTTCCATTTTCTGATCATGATTGTGTATGGATAAAGTTGGATAACGCACTATTAAGTGAGGAAGTTGATGCCTTGTCCACAGAATGTAAAACAGTTGTCTCTAGGCCAATCACTGAGGGTAAACTATCTGAGTTTAAGAATTCACTCTGCAACATGAATTGGTTTGAATTGCTGTTGAATTACAATGACTCTAATGCACTGTTTGAACGCTTCTCGGATGTATTTCTCTATAACTTTGACATCTCCATCCCACAAAGAATTTGTAAAGTTAATGAGAGTCTACTTAAAAAGCCACATAAAGAAAATAATTTCACGTGTTATACCCCTCAACTTTACTCAGTGAAGTGTGAGGTGATGTTACATTTAAACATATATAAGAGAGAGAAAAATGAAGTAACTAGGTCAGCCTACCTGAAAGCTAGGAAAACATAAGCAAGCTGTTAATGAAGCGAGAAATCAGTATACTTCGGCAAAAATCGAATCGTCTGTTAATAAGTGTAAACAAGCTTGGAATGTAATTAATTCTATAGTTAAGAGTAATCGGGACTGCGTTTATCCCAGTCCAGAAGATTTTAGTAATTTTTTCGTGAACTCTGTAGATAAAGTATACAATAATATTGACAAACCTGATGTAATCTAATGGAACAATCTGTAAATCCTATACAGGATAATTTTGTATTTAGAAATATATCTCCCCAAGTAGTTCTCAGCATTGTAAATAACTTTAAGTGTTCAAACAGTGTTGATGTTTATGGATTGGCGAGTAATCTAATTTTAAATGTTATTGATTGTCTGCCGCTTACCTATTGCATTAACCAATGTCTAACACAGGGAATCTTCCCCAAAGTTTTAAAATTATCACGAGCTGTGCCTGCCTATAAAAAGGGGCCCGAAAATTGTCCATCTAGTTATCGACCAATTTCTCTGGTACCAGTCTTCTAAAAAATTCTTGAAACTGTGATACATATGCAGTTATGTGATTACCTTGATAAGCTTAACGTAATTAGTGATTCACAGTTTGGTTTTATAAAGGGTAGATCTACTGTTGGAGCGATCGATTCGTTAGTAAAGAAGGTTATTAGAGGCTTTGAAAACAAGGATTTTGTTCAGGCAACATTTTGTGATTTAAGCAAAGCCTATGATTGTGTTAAACACACAATTCTCCTTAAAAAATTAGCGTACTACGGTATCAAGGGTTTAAGTTTTAGGTTATTGAAGTCTTACTTAGGAATCCGTAAACAAATTGCTTTTGTAAATAACAATAAATCTGGTATTGCATAGTTAAGTACGGAGTACCCCAAGGTTCAGTACTTGGGCCACTTTTATTTTTACTAATGATAAATGATCTACCTTACTTTTTATTTACTTACTCTATATTATATCTGACGATACGACCTTCCTAAATACTAGTCCTGATCTTAGTACACTTTTCAGTGGTGTAGCCAAACCAACTTAAGTGGGGGACCTGAGATTCACATGGGGGGCCTTATAGAAATACCATATTTTGTTCTTCAAATAAAAATTCCCGGTAAACAAAGGTCTCCTGGGTATCTTAGACTCCTAATAATCGAAGAACAAAAATTTCAGAAGGCAGAGCAGCAATTTCAGATTTCATACACAAAGGAAGTTTTTATTTTGGATTATCTAACATGTGTCCTTGTACTTAATGTTTGCAGTAAAAATTTACGTTTTCGGCACAGGGCAAGGGCACCAACACCACTGCAAACATTAATTACAAGAGTATTTGTTAGATGGTTAGGGAGCAATTCGAGATGAAATGTTCGAACAAAATGCGTAATTTAGTGTAGGTTAGATTTGGTTAAGATAAATGTATTTACACTTGTATACAGTTTACAAAACAATTCAACCTTACCTAACCTTTACGTCTATGCGTAAAAATCGATAGTCACGTTTACATGTTAATGTGAACTATTCGTAGACTATTTTCGGCGCAGACATGTAGACAGCAACGTAGACTATAAGGGCTTCTTGCACTGTGTCTTGTGTGAAACTTTGACAATTGAAATTTATAATTAAGCATACCACGAAATGTTCGGAGGTGTTAATTTTGAACTAAAACGTTCGGTTAATGCAAAAGCAAAATGGCCAACACAGTTACTTCTAGACTGAAGGCGCATAGAGGTAAGAACCGTTGTTGCTGGGGAACGTTATTAAAACTTAATTTCATTTGTGACAATTAGAAAGATGACCTCTGAAGAGAGAGCAACGATGTACTGTAGGTAACTGGTCCACCGTATGTGAAACATTACGAATTCGAGTAGAAGAATGCCGTATATTCTTAATTACAAGGACTAAATGGTTCTAAATTCCATCACTCACACAAATGTTCAATTTACCTCTTCTACAGCAAATTAACTACAATTTCTAAAGCCCTAAACACGCTGCGCCGTTAAAATTGTAACAGCATAAATAAGTACAAGTGAAAATATTATGCGAGAATACTCTAGAACAAGTGTGCAGGAGACGAATACGGCAAGAGTTCAGAAAATTCCCATGCTTACGCATAGCGTTAAAAAATCCCTTCTGCATGACTACAAGGGTGCATATGGTCAACAGTTATATTTTTAGATAAACAATTTTAGATGAAACTCGTCTTTAGAATTTTAAATGAAAATATATCTTTACACAACGAAGTTATGGGCCATGAGGGCACATTAAATATTAAGGTTTTATCACACCTTTTTATAGGACTTGAGGAAAATCTACTGAATGTCTTGAATATGAATTTACTATCAGCTCACAACAAATACATATATAAGTAGTTACAAGAAAAGGGAACGACGGTACGAATTCTGAACATTCAGAATTAAATTCGTAATTGCATTACAGAAAATGATGTTTTAAAGTTCAAAAACAAACAGATGCAGTTTTTGTTTTTCAATATAAGGAGAGTTTTCGTGACTTCTGAGAAAACCTATTCAAGAACCTGTCGACAGAAATATCCTCAAAAACTTTACTTTCGAACGAAAGAAGTACTAAGTTTGCTTTACGACGATGTAGCATCGAGCGTCTATAGGGTGTCAATACACGAGTAAGAGTGGAAAACGAGTTTTCGCACGATGCAGTAGAGGCTCCAAAAGTTAATCCAGCAGCATACAAAGAATACACCCCTGGAGAAGCCTCTCTGTACGGGTATAATATTTCCGTCAGTCTGTGAATGGTTATGGTAGGTAAATCACTACGCTGTTTCAATAAAAATCGCTTACAAGTTGCAATTTCCTCTGCATCGGGAGTATATGTAATGAGTTCACACAATGGTGTAAGTTCCTTAACGTCAAGAAAATTTTCTGAATTTATTTCTCTTAATGTCTTGAGAGAAGTAAAAATATTCGTATTTCTTTCACTGAATCGAGCTGAAATCTCCCCGGTTACACAATCAATTACATGGAAGTATAGCTTCTTATAAGTATCTGGGCTTGTGTCCCTTTCTCTTCCGGTATTTCGTACACCACCATGTCGCGTAGTGAAGAGCTATTCTTGCAAATTCGTTTTCGTGGAGGGCAATTGTCTGTCTCGTCCGAAAATTCATGACGTATCTCATTTTGCAACTCATTGAAGCTGTCTTCGGTACGTAACGAAGAAACTTCTTCGACGACGGATTGAATAACACCAACTGCTGAGCACAAATCAATTGCTTCAGACTGCAGCATGGTATTAGCAGGTTGCACAATCTTCAGAATTTTCCTCACAAAGTAGGCCAGAAACTTGAACATGGGTCTATTTATCTTCTGTAATGCCTCAATGGAGAGACTTCTATCGAGATCAGTTTCCTCTTCAATAGCTGTGAAAAGCGCTACCAGTTCCTGGTAACTGGCTACAATAGCTTCTGTTGTTGCTAAATGGCCAGTCCATCGATGTTATAGCAAACGTTTGAGCTTTGTACCATTGTACTTCGTCATTATACTAGGTTTCCTAACATAGTTATAAATTGCGTCGCATACTTCAAAGAACTGTCGAATCCTGTTTTCAGTAGAAAAGGCATGTATAACAACTAGGTGCAGCTGATGGTTAAAGCAGTGAACATACGGAATAGTTTTTTCAACTGAGTCTTGTAGTAATTTCTGTACACCGCCATGCCTCCCTGACATAACATTTGCGCCGTCGTAGCACTGACTAAGAATGTTTTTTTCGTTGATACCTGCACTCTTCAATACACTAAGAACTGCATTCACTATTCCTGCTGCACTCTTATCATTAATCTGCATCATCTCTACAAGATTCTCACATACTTGTCCTCGAATTATATATCGCACGATTACAGAAAGATTTTCTACACCACTTTTGTCCCTTGTACAGTCGACTTTCAGAGTAAAAGACGAACAATCGCTAGAATTTACCCTGGAAGCAATATCTTCCCGAACTAAATCCGCTGCAATTTGAATCACTTCGTTTTGAATTTCGGGAGATGTGTACTTTGCATTTTTAGGAATAATGCCACTTATTTCACGCAAAGTTTGATCTCTCTTGCAAGTAAATTCAAAGAGTCTTAAAAACATACCTGATGCTTCACTGTCACTGTTTTCATATTAGTGGAGTAGGGTAACGTCACGAGATAGGGGAATCTTGCAAATCATGATACAAACATGCCACTTGGTAATGTAGTAGATATATACCTAAGAATGAAATTTAGGTGTAGACCCCAAAAATCAAACCCTTTATTTGCCCCTGTTACGTCATCATACAACATGGCTGACATGGGCATTACAGAAACACAATAAAGGCACATAAATCGTTGATTACAAACGATATATTCTATATTTTGATGTGATGAACTGAATTATGTCTTGATTAAAGTCTTCCACATTGCCATCATAGAAAAAAAGTATCACTATATAACGAGTATTAAGCAGAGGCAGCTCGCGAGGGTAGTCACACAGGTAAGATTTGGATTTTTCTATTAAAACTAAAAGATGGAAACTTTCCTAATTTACTGATTGTTATATATAACAATTATTATATTAATTAACTTTTTTTTACTTAATTTGAAGAGAAAAAACATTAATTGTTACCGGTGGAACTTTCCTCACAAGCCGCCTCTGGTATCAAGTTTATCAAGAGTGTGCAGATTACACGATATTTCTTTCCTCTAACATTAGCATACCTCCATCACTCACAGATCACTAATTTCTATTGGAAGTATTTGTTTTACACTGACCATCGCACATTCACAAAGGTGTGCAGGGAAGAGATAACTTAGCACATTTACGTGCACGCGAACACAGCGATTTACATCCACAGTGAAAAAGCTCTTGGCAGTGTTCAGACATTTGTTTCAGTAAAGACCATAAAGGTGAGTATGAAGCACCAGCTTTCTTCCAGCCTATTGCTGAGGATCGGGTATATTAGGTTTTAACTTATGTCACTAAGACCAAATATATCCACCTTGAAACACTGCTTTTCACATGCTGAAGAAGTGCTCCCTCAGTTGGAGGCACACTTTCCAGTGAACGACCTTTCTTGGTGACGAGCATTTTCCGACATTCTTTAACACTCTCTGCGGTGCTTCTGCGATCATACAAGTACACAGTAAAGCGCTGCACTTCCCCGAAAGAACTGTCTGCAATTTCCGAAGGACACTGTGAAAGCTCCACAAATGCATCAGTGACATATGAGTTTGCTTGCTAAGCTTCCCAGGCTGTTTTCTTCTCACGTCCTGCAAAGGCTGATACCGTATCGCAGCCAGTGAATGCGTGCCAGAATGGAATTGCTTTGAAAATCTTGGTTCCAAGCTTTTTTTGCATACTCATGGACAGGAAGGTCTCTTTGATTCCTTCCAACTCCGTAATCAATCCATAGATGAAAAGCTAGCACCACCACATCAGAATCAACTGTTCTGATGATAATCGATTTGTGACCAGAGTCACTGGCCTGTTTGGCATACAGAAGTAGTCGCGTATCGGCTTCTTCATGAGTACAGGGTGCGAGTTTAGAAACATAAACATTGGGCGTGCTCCATATGCCAGTGTCTTTAGTGCAGACAATAGTCTTGCCTTCTGGTGTGTCAATATTTGACAAGAAGTCTGCAATGAGTTGGAATAATCGTTGTTTGTGTCTTCATTATGCAGGAACATGGTCCAATTTTTAGGAATCCGCGTAGAGTCTCCAACTCATACTCGTGGCGAAATTCCTCGTTTTCGACGCTCTTCAGTTTTCAGGCTGCCTGGTAGATACCGGTTAAAAACAAAGTCCACTCTAGTTTTGTCCGTAAGGATTGATAAAATATATGGTTTCACTTTCGTATCAAAGTAATCTCAGAAGGTTTCTGTAGGAGATGGTTTCAACATGTGTATGACAGCAGAACCATCAAGTATCACACATGTGGCCTGGGGAGCATTATGCTGGGAATGTCCGAGCTTTTCCAGACACGTAACAACATCTGACTTAGTTCCCTTGCGAATGAGACCATCGTTAGAAAGTGATGGAGGATACTCCAAATTTTCATGAGTGAAGAAGTCAGAAAGATCGCCTTGTCGACTCTGACAAGCAATAAACATTCCGCTGAAAAGAGAACAATCATTTTTCATGATATTAACCTTGCGGTGTGCGGCAGTGGTCTTTGTGATTTGTTTGCAGTGGAGGGTTAGATTATTTCGATGAATTGGTTCAAAAATTGATTTACTTCATTGCATTAAGCGTTCTTTTTTAAGGCTATCGTACTGGTCTCTGCCGAGCTTTTCAGCATTGTACACTGATGCAATTGCATCTTCGCTCATAATTACGTCAGACACTATGCTTACAAGGTCAGTGCCGTCTTGCGTGAAAGGATGTCTGTCGTCTTCTGAAAATGTACACACCAGTCTTGAGACGTCTTTTAAAAATCGTTTATTGGCAGCCACAGTGTCTTCGTGATGAGTCTGACAATCATCTTCATCAAGTAACAAGCTATATTCTTCTTCAAAATTGGAAATGAGATTGGCAATAACTGGATCAGACACCATCCACTTCAAGAGCGCTGAAGAATTTTCAATTATTCCATCTGCTACGCCTTCAGACTTGACGACTTTGTTGCATTGTTCATGCATTTGAACATGACCCATACAAGAATGATAACGACTTGTCTTAGTACTAACGAAACCTCTTCGCACAAACTCTTCATAAATGGTAGGATGTCTGCAACTGAGCTCCTGTAATGACTTAACAAATATTGGCATCTAACGTGCGTAGTGCGTGTGGTCCAAGGCGAACATCCAGTGACACAACTCTGATAGGGAACTGATGTAGAGTTCAAAATCTGAGGAACGCAAACTGTGCAAGATCCTAAAGAGAAGCATTTCAAGTTCAAATACTTACACCATTCATTCTGTCTAATTTTAACCCACTCTTCAATTCTTTGGGGACATTCAGGCGATGCACTTTTTGAGTATGCTTTCTTCAGCATTTAGTATAGGGCTGCAGATGTCACTTCGTGAGCATATCTCGCTCGCTTCACGTGGAATCCATGTAAGCAATTATCTGTTTTTCCAGCAGTGGTTACGCCTGCTTCCACTAGAAGATTAGTCCACCCACTCTCAGTCAAGCAGTTACCCAACATTTCTAAGGTTGTCATTTCAATATGAAGTGGACCCATCATAACCACTATCTTGTCTTCCCGATACTGAAGAGGCTGGGACCACTGAACTTGCTTCGCTATAGCAAAAACGGGTTGATCACAGGTAACCACGGGGACTTGGGAAGGATTAAGTGATGACACAGTCTGAATAATTATGTCAATGTAATGACGAATCATGGCAGACGAGCTTATGGAGTCTGGCAACAAGGGTAGTAGAACACATCGACTTGTAGGTTGAATCTTATCACGAAGTTGCTGGGAATGGAAAGCTGCCCAGGTAATATGTTCTTCAGAAATACTGCGCCTTCTCTGTGTCAATAATCTTGATTGCTTTCAATCACATATTTGATAAAATATCTTCCTGTAGCGGTAATGTAACACTATTAACGGTAGAAAGAGGCACATATGATTTCAGGATTGACATCTGAGGAACAATGCAGGCAAGTAACCTTTGCATTTGCCGGACCACTTGTTGATTATAACCTCAGTATCGCTGCGAGGATAAGATGGCTGAATTATAGATATCCCTGTGCCGTTAAATGCTTGCATAGAGGTTGCTGACGACGGGTTGTGATCGATATTGTCTATGGCAGCACAAGTAAAAACGCCTGTTTGAAGGTTAACTTGATGTACTCTCTTCTTAGTTTCAAATTGTTCACACAGTGCATTGGTCATGGTGGCCGATACCTCCCGAACTCGATCATATGATACACTCACACCTACTTTATTCAGTCTATCTATGATCCCTCTGTTCCGCGCTTTTAAATGGATCATTAATCCAATGTACAGGGGCAGCGGAGTCTCGCTATATAGTGGATGGCGTACATTTCCTTGTCCTTGCTTTCTTTCTCGTTTCACTGCGTGTCAGTAACTGAGACATTGACAGTGCAGCACGGTTTACATCAACAGTTTCTTCTTTTGAAATATTAGGACCTTCAAGAATCATCCGTACAAGTGTTACTAGTGATTGTGGAACTGATTGCTCCTGGCAAGCTATGGTAAAATGCCCATTGAATTGTGGAAAAGCTTTAAACATGTGCTTCCACACGATGGATGCAGTCCTAGCCAAACACATTCCATGATCTTCTGAATTCTGTAAGCAAGCATCGTAAATCAATTCTGCAACGTCGATTCTGCAACGTCGATTCTGCAAATGTCCGTTGCAATAGGTAATCTCAATTACATTTACATTTAACATTGGGGTTCATAACATTGTACGGTCGCCCAGATATGTATTCTACCTGGAGTTTTGATTATTATAGCCCAGGTGCTTATGTGGGTGACTGTATAGCACAAAGTCTGCCCAGTTTTAAACGTTGCAACATATTAAATTGAAGATGACATATTTCCAACAATTTTGCTTTCTTTACATTTCTTTATTTCTGCAATAATAACGGAGTTGGCCGATTGCAACGGACTTTTGTTTCATCCTGTATAATACTAATTACAGGATTCAGTGACAAAAAATGTACCTTTTATTAGCAAATATGAGTAATACGAATTCAAAATTTGATGTGAATCGTTTGTAATCACCGTTTTATGAGTCTTTATTGTGAGAAGCGGTGTTTCTGTAATGCCTGGGCGGCCATGTTGTATGATGACGTCACAGGGCCAAATAAAGGGTTTGATGTTTGGGGTCTACATCTAAATTTTATCCTTAGGTACTGGTCTACCACGTCACCAAATGGCATGTTTGTATCACGATTTGCAAGATTCTTCGGTTACCCTACCCCACTATATAGGAAAACTTCCTCAACACCAGTACCACATGCGCAGCTCATAGCTGATGACAAAGTATCGTTTTGGTTTGACGTGTCGTCTTTACCGCGCAATGGCAATTTGTTTGTAGTTAAGAACTTGATAATGTCAAAAATACCAGTCAAATAATAACGGTACTTGTCCAGTTGTTTCTCTTGCAAGAGTGTCGAAACTCCCGAATTGCTAGCATCTCGCAGATTCTTCTCCTTCCATTCAAGCACAGCAGTTTGGTGATTCTTTGATGCTGCGTGCTTAGTAAAACCCTTGTTGCGTTCTAATGCATGTTTTCAGTTCCTGTACCCAGTCAAAGTAAATGCATCGTCCGAGCTTGGTTTGAAAATTCTGCATGCAAAACAAAACGCTGCATCGCGAGTAACTGAATAGTCCAACCACTCTCTTCCATTGTACCAGTTACTTGAAAAAGAACGTTCTTTACCACCTGTTTTAACTTTTGGGAACACTGATAACATTGGCTGTGAAGGAACCTTATTATTTAAGTCACTTGGCACCTCATTTGACACTGAAATATTTTCTTCTCCTTTAGTTCTTTCATCTTCTTCCCTTTTTTGATGAAATGGGAGTCATCAGCTGCAGCAGGTTTAGTTATATCTGTCTGTCTCTTAAAATATTTTAACAACGACATTTGAGATTTTCCAAGGTTGCTAATTTACTTGATCGTGTTGAAAACGGTGATCAAATGGAAAAGACGGCGAGTGCAATGGTTTCAATCCTCATGCTTCCCAGACAGACCTTCGTTACGTAGCTAGGTGTGCCATTCTAGACACTACGATGTTTCTATGCTATTCCAGCTTCAAATATCGATCGGGGTGGATTTACACTGTATTCTTGATATTTATGATTCTTCATTTCGCTCAAAATATACTTTCTAAATAATATGAGCGAAAATTCTGTGAATTAATATTGTTGTGACCGCAACATATAAGATCTTAGATGAATTTCAATGTAACCTTTCTCGGCACACAATTTTGTGAAACAAAAATTCTTTTCTTAAATGAGACAGGTACTAATATCTTCCAATCAGAATTTTGCGTTTTGGGGGGGGGGCACAAAATTCGTTTGGGGGGCCTGGCCCCCGTGCCCCCCTGCCTACACCCCTGACACTTTTGCTATAACTGAAAATACATGGGATCAGATTGTGATTTGGTTTAAGGCTAATAGTTTTTTACTTAACGAGAATAGAACTTAACATATGACTTTTAGTCTAAAAGAAGCCTGTTGAGAATAATTCAACATGTGTGAAGTTTCTAGGTATTTATATTGATAACAAGTTGTCGTGGGAACAGCATATTAATTATATTTCTGGGAGACTCTAATTATATATCTGCTAAAACAACTAAAAAATCATGTTCTTGATAACTATGTCAGATCTGCTTACTTTCCTTTTTTCAGAGTATAATTTTGTATGGTATATTATTTTGGGGTAACAATTATGTAAATAGCAATCTTTTAATATAGGAAAAGGCCATCAGAATTATTTCAAACGCAGACAAATTAGCTCATTGCAGACCTTTGTTTATCAATCTTAAAATTATGACAATAATCAATCTATACATTTACATAGTACTCCTCTATATAAAAAGTAATCACCAAGATTTACAATTCAGGCAAGACATCCATTAGTATAATACTAGAAGCAGTAAATTCATAAATGTTCCATATCAACGACTGTCCAAATGGTTAAATAGTTATGAGACACTTAGAATAAAACTGTATAATAAGTTCCTGCAACACTAAAAGATGAACATATAGATAGATTTAAAAGTAAGTTATACAGTTGGTTAGTTGCAACGCCCTTTTATACTTTACAGGAGTATTTTAATTGTTCTATAGAAGTGTAATGTATTTTCTAATCTCGTGTTGAGCTAGTATTTAAAATGCATTGTGTTATTGTCATTTATTTTGTAATGTAATTTCATCATAAATTTAGTTATAGATCATTATTTATTTATAGTTACGTACCGATATTGTATCATATTTTGACGTTTATTGCTATGTATAGCTTAACGACAATAAACTTCTTTATTATATATTTAAAACTATTATACATTTAAAACTTTTTTGGAGAATATCTGGGAAACTACAAATCGGATTTTGAAAAGGTTGTAACAAAAGTTCTTAGTCTCGAAGGGGGACATCCCATGATACCACACTCGACCCCATCCCCGGGGTGGGAGAGGGGTCAACTTTGAAATCTTAAATAGGAAATCCCATTTCTTATTGCATATTTTGATTCTCCGTGAAAAAATACGTAACTTTTGCATTGAACATTTTTTCGTTGCGTGATAGATGGCGCTGTAATCGGCAAAATCAAGATGGGTTACAGTCGGAAAAATCAAAGTGAGTTACAAACAGTTGCACAACAATATCTCAAGAAATACACATCAGATTAGAAAAGGTATGTGACAGTTGCCTCATATTCATTTTTATTTAATTTTAAATAAATTCTTTAAAATCAATTATGCATATGATTAAAACAACTTCAGCGAAGGTCATTTTAAATTTTGTGTGTTTGAAAAGCAAAGGGAACTGAAATTGCATTCTTTATTTTCTTTCCCTATCCAAATGTAAGATGCTTTTTTAAATTCTTATACCTGTCGTTGCCACCAGGAAGTCAAGCTACCCTTCTTTTGTCTCTTAAACAATACTTGCTGAACGTCTGAAGCCACACAAGACCACACATACAGAGGTCCCTTTGTGAACCCAAGGAAAGAAACAGAACTTTTAACGTTTCTCTGTGAAAGGGGAGAATAATATTAAAGTCTGGTCAAACTGAATAGAATCGTAGTGCAAAATGATCCCTGTGAATTTGTTAAACTCACATCTCCGTCAGAATGTCTCCACGTAGAACTTAGATAAAATTTTGGCACAGTAAGTTGGTCCAAGAGCACGAACCAGACAAGAAGTCTCCAAATGAACTTTCATAAAAATTTTAGATACAACTTGAGAAATTTAAAGAAATTACGTACTTTGGAGAGACGACGCTAGAGCACCGTAAATGGGCGGATACGAATAAAATAAAATAGAGGACACCAAAATAATTTGACGAATGAGAGAAAAAGGAGGAAATCAAAATCACAGTTAGAGGCGTGTCCTGAAAGATCGGCGAGTTAAGAATTCAAAATTTCAAGTCAGTAGTAGTTATTTGGAGACGGGGAACAAGTGCGTTGTAAAACTTCGGTCATACACAAAAATTCCACACACTACATTCAAAAATATACAACACACATCGACTACAACGATGAATGGCTAACTTAGAAAACAACCCAGTGCACGATTTTTTGCCAACGCTAAGGCATAGACATTTATACGTAAATTTTCTTAATCCGGAACGCAAAAACTTCGAAAAACTTTGAAGGATTCACATACATTTTGTGTGGGTGAGACATTTTCCTGCATAAACATATATCTGCAAACACTCCAGACAACGGACATGTTTAACGAAGATTAGTAGTCAGAAAAACAAACTTAAAAGTTGATTGCATCCATCCAGAGAGCACTTAGACTAATCTTAATCATACACCATTAGCTAGCATTTATAATAAACACTTCTTAAAAACATTTCAAAACAAAATAAAATTAATCCGCGTAACACTACACCCGAACTTGAAGGAGTGATGGTGGTGCTGTGTACTATTTGAAAGTGCTAGTGCAGAAAAGTGCTTTGTTGAAGAGATGGATCAACGGAAGCCCTGTTTCGATGGAGATGGACAGACCAAAGCGCGTCGCCCCTGGCAGTTTAGAAGGAAGGCACAGGAGAAGTCCGAGGAGAGAACTCATAACTCAGGACATTCGTCGCCCAGACACGAAACAAGGAAACGTAAGGACCTTTGTGTATGTATGGTCAGCGCAGTGGCAACAACGAAAGGTAGGACCCACCTAAATTATTATTATTATTATTATTATTATTATTATTATTATTATTATTATTATTTTGCGATGGTCTATTTTCGAGGCCGCACAGTTACCCTTGTCATCATTTACTATCGTCCAGAACGAGCTATCAATTATGATTTCTTCCGCCACATTGATTTTAATTTCCGGCATTACATTATCATGGCCGACCTAAATTTTCATAGTCGCTCACAACGTGACAAGGACAACTTTTTAGATTTTGTTCAGAATGAAACAGGAGCTGAATTCCATAATTTACAGAAACCTAAACGTCCTATCAGTGGCACTACTCCTGACGTAGTCATAACCTCATCTTCTCTCTCTCAGTCCATCCATATATCTGTACTAGACTCCACAGGTAGCGACCATGTATCCATCAAAGTTGAACTTCACTGTTCTCTTAGCACTCAGCCTAGGCCCTCTCCTTAGAAGGTCTACTGCTACCAAAGGGCAAATTGGGACCAATATCGTTCCGACTTAGACGCTGCTGTAACTTCGCTCGCTATGCCTAGTTCACAATACGAACTTGATAGAACAATAACTGCTCTAACTACAGCCATACAGGATGCAGCACAACGTTCCATTCCAACAATCGAAGTTCAGTTGCCTAAGCTACCTCCGCAATATTTACCATTTATTACAGCCTCACGCAGAGCTTTCCGTGAATATCTAACTACGGGCAACCTTGAAGCGTTTACTTAAGAATCACTCATAACTATATCGTTGCGTTTAAGAAACGTCATTGGATCGAAACTTGCAACACACTTGCTAACGAAGCACATCCTACGAAATATTGGCGCAAATTTCATCAGCTAACTGGTAGAATTTCTCGTACGCCATACTCCATTGTTCATAACCATCAAGTAGGGATATAACGTATTTCAAGGGGCCACATTTTATCATCTCTTTCAATCTTCAATAAGAGAGCAAAAAGTCTTCCCTTGCTCATCCAACCGAGAAATGTCTTTGGAAGTAATCAGATAAGGAATTTTGCAGGTGTCCACTCAGCCGTGAACCCAGCACCTAACATTATCTTTCGATCAGCTTTTTCTTCCGAGATCACTATAAACATTCTCTAAGGAAGCGATTCTTTGTCACGCATTAAAAATAAAAGGAAATCACTAACTAGTTCATTTTAAAATATTGATAGCGAGGAATATGAAGGCACAATTATATATAAATCTCCAAAATTGAATTATAAATTAGATATTTAAAACAAAAAATCTGTGCTTCCAGATTTACATAAAATTCGTTTATGAGCTTTACACCCCTAAGCAGCAAAAGCTCAAGTTGCTATTTCGATTCAAGTTGTCTAATATATATGATAAATACATATTTCTTCTTTGATATGCGAAACGGGACATAAGTGAAATCTGAACCACTACTCAAGTTTGTATTTCCCCGGTTAACACGGTTCTATAATTATATCCGGAGGAATTGGTGCGTACACTCATGTCCAAAATTATTGTCGCATGTCGTTGTAGGAAAATAATTTGAGAAATTCGCCCGGTATTTCTTATAATGTTAGTATGTGTATAATCGGCAAAGACATGTATGTGGCAAATTTCATGTCAAAAGAGCAGTAATCAAGAACAATAAAACGAAAATAAAACTTGTCCAATCTGCAACATTTTGTTTTACTCATTCTAATTTTCGTATTTATAATTATTTTCCTATGAAATTTACTACAAATATACATTTCCCTATTATGATCATAATATTAGCATTAAAAGTACCCTGCAAAATCATTATCAAATTATATTCTTACAAGAAGACAGTTGTAGATATGCGACAATCATTTTGGACATGAGCGTACATAAATAATCATACAAAATCAAATTCCTCGTAACGGGGAACAAATGCATCAATAATTATGTGCCCATTAACTCTACAATCAATTACTAAATCAAAAATCATGTTATATGAGTATATACTAAATTTTCTCACTACTGTTTCTCGCTTCCAAGAGATGGCTTAGGGGAGCATTTACATCCGTTTGAATATACGTATATACTTTGAATTTTCATTATTCAAATGTAAGTTTAGAGATCAGATTCAAATAAATGCAATACCTATAAGAAACAGTTAAATAATAATATAAATAGACTGTTCAAATGGAAACATAGAACAGATCACTAGAATACTTTACGATTTATGAAATTTTAGAAAAAGAGATGCTAGATGACAAAAAATGCAATTTTTGAACGTGGTTCAAGTACCAGAAGTAGGCTAAAAATACAAGCGAATATATCCCAACCTTCCTCTCACTAATCGAACACTAAAATTTAGTATGTTTAAAGCTTTGAATTAAAAAAAGTAAAAGGAAAAAACTTTTGGATGTAATAGTACGCTGATCAAAAATAACCATATGTTCTACTAATATATCTAATTATTTATTGGAGGCAGTTAATGAGGCCAGTGAAGCCATAGGGGATGAAACCTAGGATCATGTGTCTCTGATGGTCTCTTCTCGTTTGACCAATTTTCTTGTCGCAATTTACACTATGATTTTTATCTCGTTTCAGACGGCGAAATGGTATGTCCATTTCATTGACGCTCACTCATCAAAGCTTATTTAGTCTGATGGAATTTATAACAGAGATTTATTAAGAAGATTAATTTCTCAGAGTGAACAAGAGCACCCACAGCCGTCTGTAACAATATATGTGATTGGCTGTAATTCTAGCAGCTCTTTCGCCAATTAAACATGCATTTATGTGACTGTCGGTTAGCTTCTTCTACAACTTACGGAGTACAGTTAACAATTTTAATATAACCTAACTTGATTTTTTTAGATTTAGCAAATGAGCCTATTGGTTAAAATATGCATAATGTTATAACTAAACAATTTTCCAGTGACTGTAGAGGAAAAATCGATTTTGAAGGAAAATAGCGTATACTGTATTTCCTCTCAGGCTTCCCACTCATCTATATTGCTTAGAGCCGAGATCCAGCAGGGACAAGAGAATGGACAAATTATATATATATATATATATATATATATATATATATATATATATATATATATATATATATATATATATATATATCTTAGAAATCCACGCCCAGTTCCTAGAGCTTTACGATTTTTTATGAAACACATGTGATTTCTTAGTTGACTCTTAGGAAAGTTTACCACGTATATTTTAAATGTTCTACGCAATATTTCACATATAAGGTAACCAAGAAGGTTCTGTCGCTTTTTCACCCACCATCTAAGATATACCTGGAAGATCAAAAATAGTCCCCAATAACAAGCTAATAAAACTTAAGTTATCAAACCAGTAATTGCGTAATTTTATTTAAATAATTTGCATATCTTTTGGACAACGATGAAACTCCCTTGTAGAAGAAATTCTTTCAGACCCTGAGTCGAAATAGCTAAACAAAAAATTATCATGCTGTACAAATCATTCATAATTATGTAGTATGAGATGCTTTCATCACAATTAACTTGGAAATGTTGATCCAATACGATCCAGTTTCTTACTTTTATAGGGATCTAGAAGTGAAACGAAAATGCCGAGTCATAGGCAACACGTTTGATAAATCATAGTACTTCACTTTCCTCCTATGTGCAAGTGTAAAACAAATGCTTACTTAAGAAGGAGGGAAAATGGGGAAGAAGCTAGTTTCGGTAAATAAAGTTTTTTTTTTTTTTTTTTTTTTTTTTTTTTTTTTTTTTTTTACAAATCATCGATTTATAAACATTATAAATTTCAGCTGCTATTTGCTGAATGGAATGTAAGTCATCTTTCATTAAAAATATTGAAATTGTTTCTTAAGTATAGAAATTATTAATTTTAAACTGTCACTTTAAATTGTGATATTGTTTTATCACAGAAAATTCGTATTATTGTGTAGTAGAAACGTGCAGTCTCTTTTTGAGATTCTATTTAAAATTTAGAATTATTACACGTATATTCACACCAGTAAATATGAATACCTGTTCTTTTATCTTTACAGTTAGAACGACAATTTTATTATTATTATTATTATTATTATTATTATTACTATTATTATTATTATTATTATTATTATTATTATTATTGTAACATAGAAAGAATGCAAACCTCTCTGCCGTGCAGAAATCTGTAATACAGTTAGTAACCCCGAAAAGATGTCAGATTTGTACATATACCTATTTTAACCAGTATTGTTCAGTCGTGATAGTGACCAATGCCTTCAGTCATTTAAAATGTTTTATTTTTCTATCGTACAAAGTAGCGACATTATGGAAAGCCGACAAGATTAAATCCAACATTTCCGTAATTAAAATGAATTAATAAAATAAAATTGCTTTATTTTTCAGGGAAATATCGATTTAGTGTAAATCATAGAAAAATATTCTCCTATTAGGGGCTGTGTTCAGAAAGAATAAAAAAAAAGATCAGAAGGCATGTGTACCTAGTTCTAACTCTTATGCCCTCACTAAATGCCTTCAAGAAATCAGAAGCCTATACTTTTATGGGTATCGTATTTTAATTTGCTTTAAGTAAAGTTCCATGTGAGCAACGAAAATTTTAATTATATATTTTAAACGAAAACTATATAACCGCTTCCAAAAAAAGGCTTCCTAGAGACGAGATGCGGTGGCAAAAGATAAAATCCAAGGGACAGAATCTCAACAGACAGAAACCTAGCAAAATTCTTGCGAAACGGAAGAAATTCAAGAGGATAAAATCTATTTTGTCAGTATAATAGGTATATAATTTTTGAATGATATATCATTGAAAAATAAATGTAGATTCAAGACTCAAAAACTACGTAGACCATAAGCATTCCAGTAACAAGAAGCAATCATAGCCTGTAAGTTACGACTGAAGATGAAGATGGAGACTGCGAACGGACGTCTAGACCTACTGAAGTTATTGCATATACATATTTTACAGTAGTGCAAACAGAAGTAATACCTAATATTGCTAAAATTTATACTATTCAGAGAAATAAGAGATACACAGTATCAAAAATATGTTTCTCTAAGCATAACACTTGACTCTTTGACTAGTGTGATAGGCTTCGAAATGGCGATAATAAACGCTGTCAAAAAAAAAAAAAAAAAAAAAAAAAGTTTCGGACCGAGTGTAAATGTGAAAGGCTGTTTTTACCATTTGTCGTAGTCTGTATGGAGGAAGGTTCAAGCATTAGATTCACGAACTTTATACAAGGAAGATAAATCAGTGCGTACACGTAGTGGCATGATTTGTGCTTAGCATTTCTAGCAGTGAACCAAGTTGAAAGTGGCCTGAGATACCTATATGTAATGTAGAACGTATTGCAGAGCGTACTGAAGAATGAGGAACTGCAGACAGATTTCATAGATCATTTTGGCTATGTGAGGAGGTCTTTTGTCAAACTCAGTAACTAATTGAGGAACCGAACGGTAATGGCATTATATCTGCCAGCATAGAATGAATGTAGTCTATCACGTACGAATAAATTCTGCAAAAGGTAAAACAAAGACTTCTCGCACTTGATTGGACATAAGCATGTGAATTGCAATACGAGGTATCAAAGAGGACCCAAGTTTTCGGAACTACGATACAAGAGCAGACGGAAGTTGGCATTAAAAAGAAACTTCGATTTTAAGCAGGAATAGCAAAAACACTTGATTCTCTAGAACTTAATACATTACTTTGTCCACATTGTTGGTATAATTTCTGTCACAGATGTCACTTAAATAGATAGACCTTGGAAACATTCAAGGTTTGTTGTTATCAATGTATTAAAATCTAGTTTTAGCGTTTCTCAGGAACAACAACGTGGACGTAGTAATAATTTGATCTCTTCGGAATGCTTTTTTAATGTGAATTCCCTTGTCTTTCACCATCCGGAGCAGGACGTTTGGGACAGGGCCGTTTCAACGCGAGATGTTTGGGCGCAGAGCCGTATATCTAAATAGATTAATCTACTTAAATGGGTTATAATTATAGTGTATTTCATAACGAGAACCCGGATGTCTTCACACTAAAAGCCTTGAAAATAGGCACTAATATTACAAATACTCTGTCATAAAAAACAACTGCACAACTTAAGAAATTCAGAAAGATTAAATTTGACATCAATTTTCTTTTAAAAAATCCTCAAAAACTAAATTTTCGTTACGTTATTACAGTATGCCCTATGGTAAACAATCACTGAAAGTCTCAGTTGCAATAAATGCTTAGGCCTAGTTTTGTTTTATTAAATTTTTGTATAATGCAGAAGGAAGTGAAACGTTATATCATGACATTATCATTACATGACGGAATTATGGGCCAAACCCAGCAAGTATTCTACAATATTAACAGTTTCAAAATTTCTGTACAATAGTATGAATTTTTCATCTGCCCAAATATATTTTCTTCTTTCCTTGGGAGGGTTTCTTCTCGAAGCATTGCCTCGTACACTAAGTTCTGCTTTTTTTTTTCTGTCCTTCAAATTGCATCAATAAACCGCCAAGTCGATCAATATTGTTTCTTTACGTTAGATATATTATAAAGGACAGAAGTTTATTTTGGGGTGTCACAAGCTGCCTACAGTAAATTTTATTTGAACCACTCCTCCTATTTCAATGAATAGATAGTGCCTATTTTTATGAAATCTGAAATAACTTTCCGTTAATACAATAGAGTCTCAACCTTCCCGCCTAATGGGCAGATCGAATAAAAAAAAATAAAAAAAATCAATAAGTACTCACTTCCTGAACCACCCACCCATACCATTAAAAACGCCATTCATATTCCAAAAACAGCTCTTATTAATTTTTTCTGACCTCTTGGTACAGATTAGTACTTAATAAACATTTTATATGTTTTGTACCATTCGTTTTAATATTTTTTTTTATAGAAAAAGAAAATGCAAAAATGAAAATATGTGCAGTATTGTACACATTTTAAGCCACATTTTAAAAATACTTGAACATTAAGAAAAAACCTTTTTTTTTAGACAAATTCATGTCCTTATTACATGTCTTAATTTATTAAAAATAAATATTCTTCCAAAACTAAGTTGCATAGTACGGGGATCGGGTACTAGCGATCCAGATAGTCGCGATTTTTTTTTTTTTTTTTTTTTTTTTTTTTTTTTTTTTACTGGTACAGATAGGTTGTGCATTACGTGCAGGAACTTTGCTGTGTTCAAGATGTTATTTCTAGTTTTTGCAAAATTGTTGTGGAAGTTTTTTTAAAATTTCCAGTGCCTATTTTCATATTTTAGTGCCTAAACATCAGGATTCTAGTTATGAAATACAGTATATGTAGCAGTGGCGTGGCGTAACACTTTGACGATTGTTACCGGTTGTTGATATTACAAGTATCTCTAGTTTTTCAACATCAGAAAATTTAGTACTTTTTTCTTTTAGTGTAGCAACTATTTCAAACTATAGGCATTGGCATCAATTTTTTAGGGGGGTCAAATCTGACTTCATTTATCTTGATCTTTTTGAAAAATGTGGCTATTCAGATTCTTCCATATTTTACTAGATAGAATCGAAACCGTCTCTCAATAATCTTAGATATTCTTCAGTCATCTATTTTCTTTCTACAGTAACTTACATAATGAATTTTCTTTTCTAAGATATTGAACAAGATTTCTTACTTTATCCTATAACATAAAACAGTTCAAGTAAAAAATTGAAGCCAAAACTTTGAAGGGTTTGATAGAATTTTGGAAGACGAACTCTGATTTGAGAATCCCATTTACCGATGTTTTCGTCGTGGATTTAAACAGTCCTAACAGTTCATCTTGTAAGCTATAAATCACATCATTTATCCTACTTCTATAGTTCCACCTTGTGTTTGAGGCTGTTGGGGTACTTTTGTTGACTACATAGTGCAGAGCATTTGTTCTTTTTGAAGACTTCGAGAAAAAAGACGCAAGTCACGACATAGTTAAAAAAAAAAAAACTTACACTCTTTTGTACAGTCAACGGGTTTTCTAAAACTAAATTAAGCCTATGGGCATAACTATGAAAAAATTAGACTTCTACCTCACCAACCATAACCGAAGCTCCATCTTTTGTTTGAGCAACAAGTATTCCGTATTGAAAATTAGTCAGACTGTCAAACACAATTTGGGACAGTTAAACTACGGTATGATGAAAACGATTGCACAGTTCTTTTTCAAACACATCAAACTGCATCAAAGTGCAAATTCAACTACTAGACTAGAGCTGCAAGTTTGCTGAATAGAAAGTATTCTATATTAAATTAAAAACAAATTATTTTCAATTAGCATAAATCCTAAATAATAATAAGTATTCGAATTAGAAAGAGCGCCGGAAACATTTCTACTTCTCTTTATCATTACTATTCCCCCTTGATCTTGAAACAGTTCACATATAGCACAATATGTTTCATCGATGGGCATTCCTGTATATTTAATGACACGCTTCAGAGACTGACAATATCTTTGCTCCTTAAGTCACGAGACAACTACCATCTATTTTTTTTCTAGCATTTAAACAGCTAGAAAATCTCAGTAAATAATAATAATAATAATAATAATAATAATAATAATAATAATAATAATAATAATAATAATAATAATAATAATAATAATAAATTCCCATAGCTCAAACTAACAGTCAATAAGAAACTTTATTTTGAATCAAAGCAAACATATTAAATTTGTTTGTTAGAATATCCTATGGAATATATTCTTCTTGTTCTCTATTGGTATATTATTCAAATTTAAAGGTAACATATTAATATACAAAATCATGCGAAAATGATATTTTAACATATAAGTCATGCACTTCGGAACATACAGTCTCACAGTGGCAGGTGTTCAATGCTATTACTATGAAAAACCTGCTACTTATATTCGTCTGAAATTGTATACTGTTAAGACAATATAATAACCTTACGAATATGGACATTACAGCCAAATTTCCGTCCTTGGAATGGGAAAGCAAACGAAACAGTATAGTAAAATCACTGCCAGCTCGATCCTATTTAGCGAGAGGAGAGCGGGTAGAGTAAACATGCTGATGATATTCTAGATTCTCCTTGTTTTGACAGGGAACATTCCTATTTTTTCCTGTTCCACTCATCCGAACGGTAACATAAGGGCCATTCCGAACGTTCAAATACGAGCGCGCAGGATGCTTCTGGCTGGCACGCTGAAAGGTACTTCTAGAGCAGTGATGTGCCGTAAACTATAATTTTACGTCTACGCGATTGTCTACTGTAATCTATACGTAATCTACATTACACCTTTTCCCGTGTAGACTATGTAGACAACCATTATCAAATGTAAGGAAGAATTTCGTTGCTCGTTTGTTCATATTTCCTCATTCAGTTGTTTTGCTTCGGTGCAGCGAAAGATTAGGGAAACGACTTAATCTGTATGTTTACTCTGCTCTGCACATACCACTTCCTTAGATTTTCCACTTCGAGCACTGCTTTTATAATGAAATTTACAAAACTAATTCTCACCTGTGGGCTTTCAGTCTTGAATCTGCTGTATTTGCCAATTTTTTCTTGCATGTTTTACAAAATGCATAATATTTTTCATTTTCCTTCATCAAGACGAAACTAAGTATTCGAAAGTTACTATTCGCTGGTCTAGGCATTTTATTTTGTACGCAATTTCGCAAGGTAACGACAAAATAAAGCTCCTTTATTGTCCACGATGCCATATTAAATTACTTGTTGTTGACATATTCTACATAGTCTACGTTGTTTACATTGTCTACGCATAGTTGACACGTAAACGTAAACTATCGTTTTTTACGCGTAGACGCACATCTCTGTTCTAGAGTGAATGACCGCTATCGGGGTTCGCGTTACCTCTGAAATCTGCGGTATCAACAACAGTATGTTCCTATTTGGCGCTGGCATGTTGTGTTCATTCACATTGTAAATGCGGCATAGGCCGTCTGAACTTTTTTTTTTTTTTAAAAAAAAAAAGAAAGAAAGAAAAGGAAAATACGTATGTAAACATCTTCCCATGTTGATGATGAAATTTAGAGACATGTGAAAACCACGGAAAACTGTCATATTTATACCGTTACCGCCGGTAACAGCGGTAATATGCACTACACGTCCCTGATATGTAGGTAGGAAACCTATTTGTATAAAAGGTTTTGCGTCCAAACGTTTCGCGCCCAAACGGCCGCACCTAAACGTCTCGCACCAAATGTCATGGACCCTCACCACCGAGGTGCTTGTTTTAATAGAGTCTCCTTGCTTTTCACACATCTCCATTGTTTACTGAAACAAATGTTTGCAACATGCATTGCAAGTTTACATGTACGGTACAGGGAGAGTCTGACCATCGATTGCGACGCATGATCGCAGTCCTTGTTTCATAGACGGTAATTTGAATGATAAAGAATGTATTGCAGAAAGTAGTCACCATTTCGAACACTTTCTTATCACTTGTCAGCGGTGTTTAGGGATGGGCACGAGCAAGTTCGAGCGAGTTTTCTGTGAAACTCGACTCGACTAGAAATAGACATCTTTGAGCTCAACTCGAAACAGACATATTTGAGCTCGACTCGAAAAAATTCTTCTAATTCGACTCGAATTCGGGTCGAGTTTCGAGTCGAGTCGACCCAAAATGAGCCAGATCCTCTGTGTAATTTCAAGTACGCTCTTCAAATATCCTATATAGACAATACAATTATTATCAATGATACTACTACATATTATTATTATTATTATTATTATTATTATTATTATTATTATTATTATTATTATTATTATTATTATTATTATTATTATAACACCGTGTATAAATATGGAAGATTGGCGGTTTGTATCTCAATACTAGAAACTAGTTGTCTGCCGACCTCGGTAGTCGTGAAGCTTAGGAGGCAAGGGCATCGTTCAGAAGGTTCTAGGTTTGAGATCCAGAGGAGGAAGTATTCCGCTCGAGCCAAAAACTGTTAAAAGTTATAAGGTGCCTGCTAAACATGTTCAAAACTGCTCGGCCCGGGCTTAGGCCTATCAACCGCTCGAGCAACTCGGCTCACATCTCATTCACTAACGAGCCAAATCGAAAAATAAGCCGAGCCAACAGTTCACCCAACCGAGCCTGCTCGAGCTCTAGACTTAGTTGAACCGAACGGACGAAATGGCTCATCCCAACCGAGCCGATGGCTCACCTCAAGCGAGCTGGCTCGAGACATCGGTTCAGTTGAACCGAGGCGAACTAAGGTCGTTATAAGAATTCCTTGTCGTCTTGTTATCGAGACGAGACTAGAGGCGACCAGTGTCCCCTCTCGTGAGCAGCACAAAAAGTATTCCATAGTACTGCTTACATTTTTCATGACTTTCGCTTTGCAGTCTAATCAGGCCATGATTTCAAAACGAGTTCAAACGAGCTGAATGAGTGAGCTATTTATCAAATTCGATTCGACTCGAAACTCGAGTTTATAAACAGTGACTCGGCTCAGAACTCGTAGTTCGACTCGATCCATTCCTAACAGTTTTTATCAATTCTGATTTTTTGTCGATTTCTGCGCTTTCTATCACGCAATAAAAAGAATATTTTAATACAAAAGTTATGTGTTTTTATATGGAGAATCGGAATCTGGAATAAAAAACGGAGTAACTATTTAAGATTTCAAAGTTGACCCCGCTCCCGCCACCGAGGGGTAGGAGTAGGGGGTCGACTGTGGTATCGTTGGATGCCCCCTTCGAGACCAACAACCTTTGTTACAACTTTTTAAAAAGCTGATTTGTAGTTTTCCAGATATTTCCAAAAATAGTTTTAAATGCCTCATTTTTCAAGTGTTTGTAAGCCATTTTGATTTTTGTCGATTACAGCGCCATCTATCCAAGGGCGCCGATCCTGGGAGGCCCGGCTCCCTCAAACCTCATGTTTGCCTCCTAGTGTATTTATGAATATACAATATTTGCAATAATTTGAATGCAATTTGTCTTAACATCCTCATATATATACCTTCTGCGTCTGAGTGGCCTCCCCAAATTTACAGAGAAATCGGCGCCCTTGCATCTATCATGCAACGAAAAAAAATGTTCAATACAAAAGTTACGTATTTTTTTTACGGAGAATCAGAATATGCAATAAGAAATGGGGGTTCCTATTTAAGATTTCAAAGTTGACCCCTTCCCGCCCCCGGGAGGTGGGGGCAGGGGGTCGAGTGTGGTATCATTGGATGTCCTCATTTGGGACGAAGAATTTTTGTTACAACCTTTTTAAAATCCGATTTGTAGTTTTCCAGATATTTTCAAAAACAGTTTTTAATGCCTCACCCGGTACACATATATATTATATCTATCTATCAAAATGCTGCAATAGCAATTAAAAGCGCCTGAGCTCCAACCTATAACGTTGGCTTTCAAATGTTTCATTTACGGTTATGTGTGATTTCACGTTTAACAGAGACAAACATTTTGATTATTTGTACTTTAAATAGTCTAAATTAGTTAACTATATCTTTTTCATAAAGTTTATGATATAAAATTATTGTTCAAAGCCTTTGTATTTTAATAAGCCTTCTCTAAAATCAATGCATGTGAATTTTGCTTCCATCTTCCGAGTTCTTCTAAACTATGTTTATATGTTTGTGGCCGATCCTTTCCACAATTAGATCTCGGAAACTACAGGCTCTAGAAAGATGACGTTTTCACTGATCATTAGAAATTTTGCGTAGATTGTCCTGTTCTAATTGAATATTTAAAAAAAGTATATATATGGCCATTGTTTCTTTATTAATTTTTTAGGATACACTGGAAGCGTCGAAATTAAAAAAAAAACTAAAGCATCATATCCTATGCGTTATACATTCCAATACCACAATGTTGTATATTGGGGTTGTATATGTCTCAGACGTTTGTTCCATGACCAAATAATAGTGAAAAAGGAAGGATAACCATTTCTCGAGTATAAGATAAATCTTTATTTTTTGAGTGTTTTGCCCAATGAACACCATATATAACTGACATTATAATTGATTGTATATGTAATGTATTTGCTTATTACATACTGCATGCAAGAAAAAAGAAAACACTGGTCACACATGAATTAGAAACTCCAACCGGAAGTAGGCTCAAATCTTGCAAACGTGCAAGATATTGAGAAAAAATAATCGAAAAATCTCCCCTTTATGATACCCCTTGCCGATTTTTTAAAATCAAGACGTCTTTCACTTGTGTCTGTAAAGGGACATGTACATATGTTGTGAGGAATGAGAAGGAGATTTATGCTCATATGCGAATGATGCGCTGTGTAGAGAGCCCAGGTTCAGCTAGTATATATATATATATATATATATATATATATATATATATATATATATATATATATATATATATATATATATATATATATATATATATATATATATAAAATGTGTGTGTGCGCGTGTATGATTGTGTATTTTCAATATGTTAATTAATAAGTGACATTAAATTCAGAACGTTCATTCATTATGAAATTAAGTAATTAATATAATTTCAAACATGTAGTAGCCAAACTACATTTGGATTTTAAAGAGAAACATTAAACATACTCTTCATCTCCTTTGATCAATATTGAGAAATTCCCAGAAAAGGCTTCTTCTGAATTTCCGTTACATTTCACAAAACATTTTTACCGTAAAAGAATCGAAATTTAAAATGCTATTTGTTTGGTTACATACAGAATAAAATTTCAAAAGTTTACAATTAATTTATTACTGGAAATTAATGCTGTATCCATTTCGAACATTTTAAAAGCACATAGTTTCTAATGCATTGAAATTTCATTTGTTATCGATTGTATGACACGTTACAATAGTTGTATGGTAAATTTCCGTAATTGTTCACCAAGTGGATTTGTATACAACGAAAGGTAGTTTTTTCAAGTTTAACGAAACTAATATAAGCCTCTTGAAAAAACTCTTATTTGTTAAAAAAAAAAACTAATGATCTCTTTTGTCTATTGTAATGGTCTGTCCAAGCAACTTGATAAAAATTTATCATAGCATAACGACAAAAGCTGATTTTCTTATACTGCTTATAGACGATCCAATAAACCTTGAACAAGAGTCTTGTTCAAGACCATTCAAGACTATTTGATTAAAAAAAACAAAAAAAAAAACGTCCGCATTGACGTCATTTTTGTCTTGAATCCAATAGTTTCGTTCAAGAAATTTCGTTTCGGTCCTGCTCTAAACAATCCAATTCAAGAACGTTCAATAGCCAATCACCGCTCGACTTGAGTACAGGAAAATACGAAAGAACTATGATCGCGTCGTGACAAAACAGCAGTCGCTGGATAAATATCTTTTCATTACTCTCTGCCATAATTATCTGATGTTCAAAATGTGCTTATAATAATAAACGAAGTGTAATATCTGCGCTGGAAGATAGCGTTAGTATTTTTGTTGATAACATACACAATTTGTGTAGTTACAGTGCTTGCATGGCCGTAACAATTGTTAAATTTTGTGGCAGTGATGTAAGTATTAACTTGAGAATTTAATGTACGAGAATATCGGGCGTAGATTAAGAAAGAAGAGTCCATCAAATAAAAAAAAAACATATATCTGACTTTTCTTGCTTTAATCAGATGTTTTAAACTGTTATTAATCTGGGATAATTAAAAAATAATTGCGTATAGACTGATTATATGCTCGCAAACTGAAGTACCGTGGAAATGATTACATGTTATCGTATTATGGGATTGCAATTATTTCATTACGGAATTCACACGTAGCATTTCAGAAGTTATTTTTTAAGATTTTGTTTGCTTTCATGCGTGCAGGTTAATTTTACGAGGACTTTCCCGTAAGGTACAAATACGCATCTAGCCCTTTTGGGATCTTGGCTTTTTGGGCTATTTTTTAGACTTTCAGGCAAGCAGTTAATGCATCGTCACTATTTATCCTAGGATCATGGTTCATACCTCATTCTCTTTAGAATAGAGCTGGCTTTCATTTGATACCACTTGCATGCTCATACCATATATCAGGAGCGGGAAAAATTATGTCAAAGAGAAAATTTGGAGGGAAAATTTTTTCTCGCACTTTGGGTCCCTCTGGAGCGGCCCTGTGTAAACCTAGCCATCTAAAAAAATCTGATAAATAGTACTTGGTATACTGAATGTGTGTGCCAAATTTCAAGTTTCTATCGTGAATACCAAGGACGGGAGAAATTTTATCAGGAATTCCCACCATGCCCCAAATTACCGTAACAAACCATGATTTCAGGTAAAAAATTTCCTGAGACATCCCTAATTACCCTAGGGTCATATTTCGCCCATCATTCTCTTCAGAATAGAACTGCCTTTTAGGCGGTATGATTCGTGTGTCTCCATCATGTATCTAAGGCGGGAAAATGAGGAAAAACGGGATTTTTTGGGTCTAAATATCCTTTTTTTCAACTTTTAGCCTCCCTGGACCCCCCTGTTTTAACGCAGAGATCTAAAAAAAATCTGGTAAATACTACTCGGTGGGCTGAATGTTTATGCACAATTCCAATTTTCCAGGTGCAAAAGTAAGTCCGCCAAAAAAAATATACCGACAACGTCCCATATTCTCGTATACAGAGGGAAATTTTTAAACATTCTCAAAGACATCCCTAATCACCCTAGGGTCATGTTTCGCCCATCATTCTTTTCAGAATAGAACTGCCTTTCAGGTGGTACCATTCACTTGTCCCCATCATGTATCTAAGGCGGGAAAATCCCGTAAAAGGGATTTTTTGGTAAAAATTTCCCTTTTTCAAAGTTTAGCCCCTCTGTACCTTCCTGTTTTAACGAAGAAATCTGAAAAAAATCTGGTATATACTACTCTGTGGACTGAATGTTTGTGCACAATTTCAATCTTCTAGGTGCAAAAGTAAGCCCGCCAAAAAAAAATATACCCACCATGTCACATTTTTCCCTATATAGAAGTGTATTTTTCAAAAAATCCCTGAGACGTCCCTAATTACCCTAGGATAATGATTCAACCGTCATTCTCTTCAGAATGGAACTGCCTTTCAGACGGTATGACTCACGTGTCCCCATCATGTATGTGAGGCGGGAAAATTACGAGAAACCGGATTTTGGGGATAAAAATATCCCTTTTTCACCCCTTTGCCCCTCTGGTTCCCCCCCTGTTTTAGCACTGACATCGGAACAAAAAATCTGGTAAATACTACTCGGTGGACTGAATGTTTGTGCAAAACTTCAATCTTCTACGTGCAAAAATAAGTCCGCCAAAAATACTTTACATAACCCCCCCAAAAGTATTACACGAAAATATAACTTTTAGACTTATGACGTCATCACCTCCTATGTCTGGACGCAGGACGGTCTGAAACCATACGTAATGTCTTCTACAATGTATCTGGACTTGAAAAACAAAAAAACCCGGACGAAAAAGCTCAAATAGAAGAGAAATAACGCAATGTACCATGAAAAATGCGTATCGTACAAAATGTACGATAAGATCCCCAAAGGGCTAGACATATGCCACATATACGAAAGTGAAAAAAAATCACTAAAATCGAGAATGCTATTTAACAGATCCAGGGCAGGACCATAGAAAGGGGCCCACGCGAGAGTACGACCGTAGGGAGCAGGCGCGCCATCGACAGAGGTTATACTGCAAGAAACATAAGAATAAGAATAGCGCAACAAACCCTTCACATCGTATTTATTCATTTGAACTTAACTATAGCCCTTGTAATGATTTTATACTGGTAACATTAAACTTCTAAACATAAAACACTTGTTCCCTACATTATACAGGCATGTTCCGACAGTGGAAATTATTATCCCAAACAGTCCTCTTTCATACGCACTCACACATTTTAACAGTAAAATTACTATTTGTTTGACGTTTTATTTTTAACCACTAACAAATATGGGATAGGTTTGTGAAGAAAGTGTGATGCAGATATGGGCGGTTAGTCCAGTGGCTGAAAAAAAATATGTTATCGTTGCTTCCTTAGGTTTTGGTGCGTTTTCAGTCTTTTCCCTAAACAGCAGTGGCGGCTGGTACTATATGTTGCATGGTTGTGCAACCGGATATTTCTTTAATACTAAAGATAATTTTAAGTATTAAAGTAGTGTATCAGTAAAAAAATAAACCTTTGCTCTTGAGCGCAAAACAGTATTGATGCATTTCTTTAAAAAAATTTAAAAAAAAACTGAAAGAAAGAGAGTGATATACAAATCCAGTGGCAGCAAGCGTTGCCACTGCAAGCAGTAACATTGAGCATATGACAGAGAGCTCCTATCTTTTAACATGAGGAAGTGGATTTATTCTTGCATCGCTGCTATCCTCCCGTATTACGCTCTTCCAGTTGCTACTTCGTTCGCAACTGGTATATAGTCTGCTTCTGTAGTAGTTACGAATTCCTCCGTTTGGCAGCGCTTGACTTAATTGATAGGTTGAGTGAGATATAGACGCTTGGAAGAAAGAAGTTAGTCACCAAATAGAAACTCGCAAAGAGCAAATACGCGTCTGGTGGTAGCAGGGACGGATCCAAGCTGAATATTTAGGGGAGGGCGGTCGTTCGAAGTCAATAGATTTTACGACCATTAGGAAGACCTAGGCGCAGATGGGAGGACAATATTAAGATGGATCTCGCAGAAATTGGAATACAAAGTACAAACTGGATGCAGTTAGCTAAGGATAGAAGTCAGTGGAGAGCTTTTGTGAACGCGGCATTGAACCTCCGGGTTCCATAGGCCATAGAGTTAGTTAGTTAGTTTATAATACAAAGGTAAAAAATCTTGGGATAGATTTTATTTTTAAAATAAAAAATATGCTATTCTGGGGGGGGGGAAGGGTCGAGACTCGAAGAAGAGAATGTCTTACCACTGGTCTAATCCTAGCTGTGTGTCGCTCGTGCACATGATCCCGTGTTCGATTTCCGGCGGAGAGCATAAAAAATTAATCTCAAATTATTCACTTTCAATACTCATCTGTCTTCTTTAGCCTAAATTGCTGGAATGTTAAACTATTATTTTTTTCATTTTCGAAGGAAAAAAACATATATTTCATGTTTCTTTATAATAAAACAGCAGACAAAAATACGTAGTTACTGAAAATGAACTCTTTGTCCCTTATATTCATACAAAGAAATGCTAACAAAATGCATATTGTCGGAGGAGAGAGATGTTTCTGTACCTTAAAGAAAATAAAGCGGATAATATTTGCAGTAGCGATGCTTTCTATTCAGAAAAACTTGGCGAGCAGCATTTCAGATTTCAATGAAGTCATAGAAAAATTTGAAGCTCGAAAAGAACGAAGAAAGACCTCCCATTTTAAAATAATGCATAGTTTACTTAATTAAATAATTTTGTTTAACTGAGTGCATGAATATATGCAATTTTCTTGCTTTTCTTCTTCTTTTTGGGTTAACAATATCATTTATGGCTTACAGCACATACTATATATTCGATTTATCTCTTGTTCAATAACATGAACGTAGAAGTTTTTGTATATACATAGTGTATAAACGTACATTGATAGTGGTTGTTTGAAGAAAAGGAAATAACTTATATATTAAATCAATATTAGAGAATACATTTCAATCAATAAATAAACAAATGGAGCTTATAAGGACTTTCCTCTTCATATTTCCTGAATATTTTTTGATAAGAACAAGAATGCTGGGGAGAGGGGAACACTTGCGCGTAACTACATACCTTTGATATTGCAACATTGTAACCGGTACTTCTACAGATCACGAACCGCTACTGCTAAACAGTCTTCGATGCCATAGCATAAATAACATCTAAATGCAGTCATTGCCTCGTGATACAATTTTAGGAAACAGTTCGATTTTTTTTGAGTGTGATTCTGCCATCAGTACGCCATTTGAAGAATCAGATTTTTAAAAAGCTTAGTACATGGATTTTATATCTAAACAGCACTTTACTCTTAAAATACTTAGTGAAAATTCGAAGGGGGCTGCCACAAAATCAATTGACCTGTTTTCTAAATGATTTAATATACCGGTAATCTATGGAATTACAAATGTTTGCAGAAAGTTAGGAAAGATATGCTAATATTTTAGCTATTCATATGTAGGTCTGAACTACATCAGTACGCAGCTCCGCTTTCATTTATTTTCATAGTTTCAGTCACTTGTTTTGGAATGCCACCTATCAATAAGTATATAAAACATGATTCAATACCTCTATGACCGTGTAAAAGTTGTTTGAAGGCAATTCGAGACTCTCGTTCAAGTGTCTTGAACAATACTCCTTTGAACGTGTAAATTGGAGGTATTGAATGGTCTTGTTCAAGCTTTCTTGGATCGTCTACAAGCAGAATTAGGGCCGTATGCATAGTTATTCTGCGGGCTGCTTAGGGGCTACGTACGGGACACGTGATAATTTGCGTTGCAGAGTTCTCCCGCAGGGCCAAACAAGCTCGCAGCCTCTCCGTAAGTCAAGGGAATGGCTAGGGGTGCTTCAACGCACCCTTTGTTAGCCCGTAGCAGTTTCTGTTGTATAAAATGCATATGCTTCTTGCTGACAAAATATTTCAGTATGTTAATAAGTTTACTGAATTTGTTGGGCTGATTCAGCGATAGTAAATGACATATTTTGATGGCAACCAATTTAAAAATATATACCAATTCCTGAAAGAAGATTGCAGGATAGTTTGCTTCCGCTAGTACAAATATTGAATACAAGATCAAAGAGTGGACTAACAACTTCTACCTGAAATAAAATAAGCGAGTGATACTTGGTGTTACAATATTGGTAGTAGATTTTAGATTGCTTAAGAACTGATTTCAGGGGACCAGTGATATTTCAGGGATCAGCCGAGGGGGATTTCTCCCCGAGAACCATTTCTCCCCTTGGGACAAAAAAATCTGGAAGCATCACTGATGGAGAAAATTGATTCAACAGTTATACATATTTCATCGTGAAAATGTTATTCTAATGTTTTTTCTGTTGATGTTTGCCTATATTTCCCAGTTAGCATAGGTAAAGTTAAGGAGCGTTACCATCCATTTTTTCCACTTATGATATAATGTCTTCTGCATTCTTGATTTCTTAGCTGTCCACCAGCCGCGTATACATTTATAATATGCTTGCAATCTTATAAAATTCATTTCAATAGCTGTCATTAATGGTAATTACTTATATGCACAATCTCATTCCTTCACGAAAAATGTAGGGCTTCACATCGTATTTTACCTATAACTTTTCTATTTCGTAGAACCGTCTGCTCGAGTGAATCCCTAATTCGCTTACACGTATAACCAATGCAAATTCGCCCGTTCCTACGGACGCACCTCGACTATATCCATCCAGCTTCACCTTGGCATAAACCGTAATAGATGAAAAAAAAATGCTTGTAATGAGCAGCTTGCAAAGTTTGGTGCGCGATTTTGAGACGTACAGCTTCCATTATATGTACTAGATAAGTATGTATATCCCATACAATTGTACGCAATAGGTTGATAACACACTAGGAATAAGTAGATAATAAGTTTTACGCTATTTGTATGGAATTTTCCCAAAAAATACTATATTTATAGACATAAATTTTATGCCCTCCTACGGTTAACCTTTACTGGAAAATTGTTTAGAAAATACATTCTCGAAAATATTATGGGCTGATTTTGTCGAAAAAAAGTACAGTGTATATGTAATTTATTTCTAGTGGGAATAATTTTTCTCGCCTACATATCCTCCTTATTTCTTTTTGTGTGTTAACAAACTTTACCGAAAATTAAAAAAGAACAGTATTCCTAATCTACATCGTTATTTTTTCTCCTTTGCAAGAACAAAGTTCAGAACATTTATTTCATTTTTTGATATAGCATACATTGTGTCTATGCAGTTGCTGTTTACGATGTTAATGCCTTATCATAGTAGAATTGATCTTCGGAGTTCTACTTTCAACTTTTTTTGATAAAATTTTAGCCTCGCCCGAGGTGTGGCTGGACCAATCAGCCCTCAGTGTTAACCGTAAGTAGTACTTGCCCCACCTGATTGCGTTTTGGACTTCGACCCCGACCTATGGGACGGCAAAGGTCAAAGATCAATGACCTTGGCCCGGGGTCAATGACATAGGGGTGCTTAGAACCACCCCCTCTAAATTTTGGCAGGGGTACATAGGACCATCCCCCTTAAATTTTGGAAATTGCCAAATCTAAAAATTGGGTATGGTAGCCTAGGACCATTGTATGTACCTCTATCAGTATTGGGGGTCTATGTCGTTCAATTTCATGGATAAAAAATTGCCAAAAATTCAAATTTCGGAAGTTTTTTAAACCTAATTTATCGCCTTTGATGAGGTGTTATTTACCTTATATAGATATATGGTCGTATACAGGGGTCCATTACCTTTCATAAGATATGGGTATATTAATGCACCCCTTGAAAATTTTGGGACGGGTAGCTTGATCCACCCCTTAAATTTTGGAAATTTCCCAATTTAAACATTTGGTATAATAGTACAGAACCCTAGTATGTATCACTATAAATTTGGGTGGTCCACCTCGTTCCTTTTCATGGGTACAAAATTGCCAAATTTTAGTACAACCACGTGTTTGATTTTTGGCTCATTTTATCCCCGTTGATGAGGTTCTATTATCTCATATGGTTATATGGGCGTATACAGGTGTCCATTACCTTTCATAAGACACGGGTATATCGGTTCACCCATTTAAAAATTTGGGAGCGGTACCTTGGCCCACCCCATGGACTTTAGAAATTTCCAAATTTAAACATTTCGTATTATAGTATAGGACGCTAATATGTATTATGATAAATTTGGATAGTCAGGGGTTCCAAATTGCCAAAATATAAACGTAAGCAATACGTAGTACCACGTGTTTGGTTTTGATCTAAGTTATCCCCTTTGATGAGGTCCTATTACCTTACATGTTTATATGGGCGTATAGAGGGGTCTATTACCTTTCATAAGACATGGGTATATAAATGCACCCCTTTAAAATTTTCGGAGGGGTACCTTGGCCCACCCCTTAAATTTTATAAATTGCCAAATTTATACATTTGGTATGATAGTATACTACCCTCATATAGATCACTATAAATTTGGATGGTCCACCTCGTTCCCTTTTAGGCGTACAAAATTGCCAAAATATAAACGTAAGCAATACGTTGTACCATGCGTTTGGTTTTTGACCTAAGTTATCCCCTTTGATGAGGCCCTATTACCTTATATGATTACAGGGGTTCATTTTCTATCATAAGACATGGGTATATTGATGCAACCTTTTTAAAATTTGGCAGGGGGTCCACCCCTTCAATTTTGGAAATTGTCCAATTTAAGCATAGTACAGGACCTCAATATGTATCAGGATAAATTTTGGTGGTCCTTTCATGCGTACAAAATAGTACAACCACGTGCTCGGTTATTGACTCAATTTATCCTCTTTGATAAGGTTATAAGGTATGGACGGGTATCCCCTTTCAATTTGGAAGGACCATTAGGGTGTCAAATACTAGTACGGTCACGTGATCGATGATGTGGTTTTGATGCGCGACGATTTCCCTGGTAAATATTCTCTAGGAATTAAGTGGAAACGTTGAACAAGATTCATGGCATTTAAAACTTTTTTCAACTTTCAAACTAAAAAAATCAAACCAAAGTTTTCAAGACAAAAATTGAAACAAAAATTTTTAAACAAAAGTCTTGAAACTAAAAAAGTTTGAAAACAAAAATTTAAAAAGAAAAATTTTCAAAAAAATTTGAAGAAAAATTACAAAAAAAAAATTTCAAATGAAAAATTTTCAAAGAAAAATTTTGAAACGGAAAATTTTCAAACAAAAATTTTGAAACGAAAAAAATTTCAAACTAAAGAATTTTCAAAACAAAAAGTTTGAAGCAATATTTTTGAAACGAAAAAAATTTCAAACTATAAATTTGAAACAAAAAATTGTAACCAAAATTTGAAACAAAAAAAATTTCAAATAAAATTTTTGAAACAAAAATTTCAAAACAAAAATTTCAAACGAAAAAGTTTTCAAATAGAATTTAAAATCAAACAGTGACCAACTATCACGGTTAACCATTAACCTTTATCCGGTGTTTAACTGTTTGATTAACAAATAAACGGTTTTAAACTATTCGATTAACAAATAAACGGGTTTCAACTATTCAATAAACAGATAAACGGTTTTTCGTTTTTCGCCAACATTTACCAGTGAGTGCAAGAATTTACAAACTAAAACAAAAAAATTTGAAGTCACTTTAAATACGCATGATATTTGAAACAAGATGTTAGTGTTCATCATGAATACACAGTGGAATCCATTTACCTGTATTCTCGCAGGACCTAGTGGGTGTGGAAGAAAGTATTTTGTGAAGCGATTACTGTCACATCTCCCAACTATGATCAATGCGAAATTTCGTAAGATATACTGGTATTATGCAGAATGGCAAGACGTGTATGCAAAAATGCCGGTTCCAGTAGAATTTCACGAAGGACTTCCACGAATGAAAGCCTCAAGATGGACCACATTTGATTATTATTGATGAACATATGCGAGAAGTGAATAGTGATATTGTTGATATGTTCACGAATGGATCGCATCATCGAAATATTAGTGTGATTTTTATAACACAAAATTTATTTAATCAAAGTAAAGCAAATAGAAATGAGTTATATGAGTTTAAATTGTTCGTATTTGGTGTTGTTTAAAAATCCCCGTGTCAAGTCACAAATCAAGCATATGAGTTATCAAATCATGCCTGAGCATCCACTGTTTCTACAAGAAAGTTATGCAGACGCAACAAGAAATCCACATGGCTATTTACTGATGGATCTTTATATGGATTACTTTATATGGTTATATGGTCATGTATAGGGGTCCAATACCTACCATAAGACATGGGTATATTGATGCACCCCTTTAAAATTTTGGGAGGGGTACCTTAGCCCACCCCTTTAATTTTAGAAATTGCTCAATTTCAACACTTGGTATCATAGTATAGGACCCTAATATGTATCATGATAAATTTGTAGGTTCCACCTCGTTCTTTTAGGGGTACAAATTGCCAAATTTTAGTACAACCACGTGTTTGGTTTTTCGTCCATTATATCCCCTTAGATGAGGTCCTATTACCTTATATGGTTATATGGTCATATATAGATGTTCATTTCCTATGATAAGACATGGGTATATTGGTGCACCCCTTTAAATTTTTTGGGAGGGGTACCTTGGCCCACCCGTTAAATTTTGGAAATTTTCCGATTTAAGCATTCGGTATTATAGTACAGGACCTCAATATGTATCATGATAAATTTGGATGGTCCACCTCGTTCCCTCTTATGGGTAAAAGATTGTCGAAAATTAGTACGACCACGTGTTTGGTTTTGACCTAAGTTATCCCCTTTGATGAGATCCTATGATTATATAAGGGTCAATTATCTTACATAAGACATACGTATATTAGTGCATCCTTTTTAAAATTTCGGAGGGGCCCACCCCTTAAATTTTGGAAATTGTTTAATATAAGCATTTGGTATTGTAGTAAATCAATACGTATCACTATAAATATGGGTGATCCATCACGCTACCTTTTATGGGTAAAGAACTACCAAAAATCAAATTGAAGGTTATTGACTCCCTTTGATGAGGTCTTATTACCTTATATGATTATATGGGCATGTATAGGGGTTTCTTCTATTCCTTATGATATAGATACATTGGTGCATCCGTTGAAAAATTTGAAGGAGTACACTGACCCGCTACCTTTAGTTTTGAAGATTGTCAAATGTAAACATTTTAAATAGTACTATAGGACCCTAATACGTATTAGTATAAATTTGGGTGGTCCATTTTTGTTCGCTTTTATGGATAAAAAATATTAAAAATTCAAATTACGGAGGTTATTGACCTCCTTTGATGCGGCTTTATTACCTTATATGAATGTATGAATGTGTTCACGGGTCTATTTTCTTTTATAAGGCATGAGAACATTGATTAAAATTTGGCAGAGGTACAGTGGCTCACCCTTAAAGTTAGGAAATTGCCCAATTTGGTATAATAATATAGGTTCTTATAAATTTCGTTTCCTTTCATGGGTAAAAAATGTCAAAAATGTAAATGAGTCCTTTGATAAGGATGAATGGGTACAGAGGTTTATTACCTTTATATTTTTATATTTCTTTTTAAATTTTATTGGGGTACATAGAATCATTTCTTAAATTTGGGAATTATCAAATAACAATTAGGTGTCCCCCTTAAGGACAAATATTCAAATTTTAAAGGTTATTGACCTATTTTATCTTTTCTATTACGGTTTTATTATTGAATGAGTAGATGATTTATTACTTTTTTCATAAGACAGGTGTATTTGTGTACCAATCTTAAATTTTGGGAGGGATAAATTTCTTATTTTCAAATCAATAAATGGTAATTGTTCTTAAAATTGGATGGTATCTCATTCTTTGGGTAAATCATTGTCAAATATTAGTATGATAACGTGGTCAGTTATTGACCTGTGGTGTGATTAGGAATCCAGGACATAGGTACATTGAAACTTTGTAGGATAATTTGAGAATTGTCGAAATAAAATTACGTCATTAGTTTTGATTATTTCCGCCAAATATAATCGTAAGCAATAGAATGTACCACGTGATTGACCTTGATGAGGTAGTGAACAGGGATTCATTTCATTTGTTGTGGTACTTCTTAAGTTTGAGTACACACTTCTAGAAAACAGTTAGTTCTACTAAGGTAAACAATTGACGGACATTATTGACCTTATTGAACATATAATGATATGGTTAATTTTAAGACAGGTGTATCGAGAGAAGTATTCTTTAAATTTTTGAATTGTGATAAACAGAATTTTAACATAAGGCGCGAAATTTGAAACAATACTTTGAACTTTAATCACAGCTCATAGTCTAAGATAATTGGTGTTGGTTGATTTGACCTTGAGCTTTAGAAATCTGACGGCTAACCTTATTGCACCTTATGACTCATAGTCTGAAGGCAATACATGCTACAACACTGAAATTTAGTCACAAGGTGATGTAATCTGACACTGGCAAAGTTATTGTTGATGCAATTTGATTGGATGATCACTATCTTTCGTGCAATATGATTGGCTGATCACTATCTTTCGTGCAATCTGATTGGTTGATGAATTTCAAATTTCTGCTGCATTCAGTTTTAAGTTTTGTTTAACATTTAAAAATCTTCGTTTCGCCCAACATTTCGCTCATTGATAAATATGATCAAAACCGTTTATTTGTTAATCGAATAGTTAAAAACCGGATAAAGTTTGACGGTTAACCGTGAAACGTAGAAATTTGTTTGAAATTTTTTTCTTGGGATTTTTTTTTCAAAATTTGTTTGAAATTTTTTCGTTTTCCAAATTTTGTTTCAAAATTTTTAGTTTGAAATTGTTTGTTTGAAAATTTTTCGCTTCAAAATTTTGTTTGAATTTTTTGGTAACATTTTTGTTTGAAACTTTTTTTTTTGAAATTTTTCGTTTCCAAATTTTTTCGTATCAAATTTTTTTCGAAATTTGTTTGTAAACTTTTTGTTTGAAATTTTTGTTTGGAAAATTTTGGTTTGACATTTTTTAAGTTTGTGCACTCATTAGTAAAGAACCGGAACTGTTTAGAACAAAAACATCTGGCAACACTGTTTATCACGATGAAATAGTACACATCAGAACATGATAATGAACGTCATCAGTTTTGCATCATCGTTCGAGTTAGTATTCATGATAACGTCATCATGGCTACTTGTCTGCAGTTTCTAAACACACGTTATGTGAAGAAATCGTTTACCAAGATTACTGATTTACAACAGAATGTTCCTTATAAAATCTTAGCTAGCCAAATAATCCCTACAAAGTTTGGATTAAGAATCGTAGTGAAGCTTGAAAATGATAATATAAATTTACCAGCAAGATATTTACCATGGAAGCATCAAAACAAGAAGAACTGTTACGTTACTTAAATACTGGATCTGTATTTTTATGTTACAAAGGATTCTTGGGTCGAAGTCATCAATTTTAATTTAGTACACAGCCGGATCAGTGAATTTGGTTTCGTCAGCAATTGTGATGAAATCATGAATTCAAACGTCAGCACATTCCTTTGAGGTCAGACGTAGCTGTATGCTGAATGCGCTCTATGAATTTGGTTGGTCAGGATGACGTCAGCAACTGTGATGAAATCATGAATTCAAACGTCAGCACATTCCTTTCCAATGATGTCAGCAATAACTCTATGAAATCAGCAAATATAGTGTCAGCCCATGAAATCATTTGAGCAAGTGTGTTTCAGCAGGAAAGATATGTACTTCTTACGATAAAGAATTCCTCTTCGCAAGCTATTATCCAATAAATATATTTCAAACAAAACATGGTATCAGTGCTACAACATTTGAACCTGTGATTCGATTGGGCAAAGCAGAACAATTTGATGTACAACTGACCTGTGAAGAATGGCAAATATTAGGTTCACGAATCGACCAAATGAATGATTATTTTCATGAGGAGCTAAATGTGACCATAGTCAAATCATTAGGCTCAAATCATGAAGTGATGATGCGTACAGTCCTCGAGAAGAAGATGGTGCTGTTACGTAAAAAAAAAGTACATTGCATGTCCCTCGCAACATTGTCTATCTAACGCAAACGGAATGGAACAAATTCATCAATGTATTCCAGTGTGTAAAACATGCAGTGGAAGTATGCAACAGAACAAGTATATTCCTAAAAAAGTACTTTTTTGAGAAATGTATCATGCATATTGTACAACATGTATCTAGATGTTGTAATGGTTGTCAACATCGTTCGTGGGTGCATACCTGTACTGATAAACAGTTTATTTGAGATCAAATGGACATTGAGTTTCCACCAATTGACATTGCAATAGACCGTAAAAACTTCAGCTGGAATTAAAATTATACGCTAAAGACAAACTAGTGCAAGTTCAAAATACATTGTATTGACAATATACAGATCTTTTATCTGGTATGGATGTATGTGATTAATCAGTACAGTGTAATAAAATGATCCATTTCAATGATTTGTGTTTTTTCATTTCTAGTACAACCCCATGTTCTGACATGTACTATTGCATCGTGATAAACAGTGTTGCCAGATGTTTTTGATCTAAACAGTTCCGGTTCTTTACTAATGAGTGCACAAACTTAAAAAATGTCAAACCAAAAATTTCCAAACAAAAATTTCAAACAAAAAGTTTACAAACAAAAATTTCGAACAAAAATTTTGAAACAAAACTGAAAAAATTTTGAAACGAAAAAAATTCGGAAACTAAAAATTTCAAACAAAAACTTTTGAAACAAAAATTTTACCAAAAAATTTCAAACAAAATTTTGAAACGAGAAATTTTTCAAACAAGATTTGAAACAAGAAAAATTCAAACAAACAATTTCAAACTAAAAATTTTGAAACAAAATTTGGAAAACGAAAAAATTTCAAACAAATTTTGAAAAAATCCAAAGAAAAACATTTTCAAACAAACTTCTACGTTTCACGGTTTACCGTCAAACTTTATCCGGTTTTTAACTATTCGATTAACAAATAAACGGTTTTGATCATATTTATCAATGAGTGCAAAATTTTGAGCGAAACGAAGATTTTTAAATCTATATATATAAAAGAGAACGTACAAATCCTTTGTTAGCTCATCACGCTAATACGGCTGAACCAATTTCTTTCATTTTTGGGGGGTTATTAAGATTTGGACCCTAGATGGTTTTTATCATATCACTTTAATTTTCAATTACCAGTGTCTTGAGATAATTGACCATTCAAGTGTCCATAACGTACAAATCCTTTGTTAGCTCATCATAGCTAAATCTAACCGTATTTATATGCAACCCACATGACCGTGTCACTCGGCGGGTTAACATAAATGACAGGCGATATAATGTTAACATTTACTCCAATCTTCTATGGTTTTTATCATATCACTTGAAAGCGAAAAAGTAAAAATTATCTAAGTAACAAAGTTTATTGCGTTCCGGGGTGACCCCAGCGAAGCGGGGTGAACGCTGCTAGTGTTAAACAAAACTTAAAACTGAATGCAGCAAAGATTTGAAATTCATCAACCAATCAGATTGTACGAAAGATAGTGATCATCCAATCAAATTGCATCAACAATAACTTTGCCAGTGTCAGATTACATCACCTTGTGACTAAATTTCAGTGTTGTAGCATGTATTGCCTTCAGACTATTAGTCATAAGGTGCAATAAGGTTAGCCGTCAGATTTCTAAAGCTCAAGGTCAAATTAACCAACACCAATTATCTTAGACTATGAGCTGTGATTAAAGTTCAAAGTATTGTTTCAAATTTCGCGCCTTATGTTAAAATTCTGTTTATCACAATTCAAAAATTTAAAGAATACTTCTCTCGATACACCTGTCTTAAAATTAACCATATCATTATATGTTCAATAAGGTCAATAATGTCCGTCAATTGTTTACCATAGTAGAACCAACTGTTTTCTAGAAGTGTGTACTCAAACTTAAGAAGTACCACAACAAATGAAATGAATCCCTGTTCACTACCTCATCAAGGTCAATCACGTGGTACATTCTATTGCTTACGTTTATATTTGGCGGAAATAATCAAAACTAATGACGTAATTTTATTTTGACAATTCTCAAATTATCCTACAAAGTTTTAATGTACCAATGTCCTGGATTCCTAATCACATCACAGGTCAATAACTGACCACGTTATCATATTAATATTTGACAATGAGTTACCCAAAGAATGAGAAACCATCCAATTTTAAGAACAATTACAAATTTATTGATTTGACAATAAGAAAGGTATCCCTCCCAAAATTTAAGATTGGTACAGAAATATATCTGTGTCTTATGAAAAAAGTAATAAATCATGTACTCATTCAATAATAAAACCGTATTAAGAAAGATAAAATAGGTCAATAACCTTTAAAATTTGAATATTTGTCCTTAAGAGGGACACCTTCTTGTTATTTGATAATTCCCAAATTTAAGAAATGATTCTATGTACCCCAATAAAATTTAAAAAGAAATATAAAAATATAAAGGTAATAAACCTCTGTACCCATTCATCCTTATCAAAGGGCTCATTTACATTTTTGACAATTTTTTTACCCATGAAAGGAAACGAAATTTATAAGAACCTATATTATTATACCAAATTGGACAATTTCCTAACTTTAAGGGTGAGCCACTGTACCTCTGCCAAATTTTAATCAATGTTCTCATGCCTTATAAAAGAAAATAGACCCCTGAACACATTCATACATTCATATAAGGTAATAAAGCCGCATCAAAGGAGGTCAATAACCTCCGTAATTTGAATTTTTAATATTTTTTATCCATGAAAGGGAACAAAAATGGAATACCCAAATTTATACTAATACGAATTACGGTCCTATAGTACTATTTAAAAAGTTTACATTTGACAATCTTCAAAATTTAAGGTAGCGGGTCAGTGTACTCCTTCAAATTTTTCAACGGATGCGCCAATGTATCTATATCATAAGGAATAGAAGAAACCCCTATACATGCCCATATAATCATATAAGGTAATAAGACCCCATCAAAGGGGGTCAATAACCTCCGAAATTTGATTTTTGATAGTTCTTTACCCATAAAGGTTACGTGATGGATCACCCATATTTATAGTGATACGTATTGATTTACTACAATACCAAATGCTTATATTAAACAATTTCCAAAATTTAAGGGGTGGGCCCCTCCGAAATTTTAAAAAGGATGCACTAATATACGTATGTCTTATGTAAGATAATTGACCCTTATATAATCATAGGATCTCATCAAAGGGGATAACTTAGGTCAAAACCAAACACGTGGTCGTACTAATTTTCGACAATCTTTTACCCATAAGAGGGAACGAGGTGGACCATCCAAATTTATCATGATACATATTGAGGTCCTGTACTATAATACCGAATGCTTAAATCGGAAAATTTCCAAAATTTAACGGGTGGGCCAAAGTACCCCTCCCAAAAAATTTAAAGGGGTGCACCAATATACCCATGTCTTATCATAGGAAATGAACACCTAAACATGACCATTTAACCATATAAGGTAAGAGGGCCTCATCTAAGGGGATAAAATGGACGAAGAACCAAACACGTTGTTGTACTAAAATTTGGCAATTTGTACCCATGAAAGATAAAGAGTTGGACCATAAAATTTATCATGATACATATTGAGGTTCTGTACTATGACACCAAATGGTTAAATTAGAGAATTTCCAAAACTGAAGGGGTGAGCCTAGGTACCCTCCCAAAAATTTAAAGGAGCGCACCAATATACCCATGTCTTATGATAGGTAATGGACCCCTATACATGGCTATATAACCATATAAGGTAATGAGACATCCTCAAAGGGGTAATGTGAACCAAAAAACCAAACACGTGGTACAACGTATTGCTTACGTTTATATTTTGGCAATTTTTTACCCCTAAAAGGGAACGAGGTGAGTAGTCATGTCTAGATTTCTCGTAGACAATAGATTTTATTGCCCCCTTAATTGCTTTATTACCTAACGACTTTCGATGTCAATATGGCCGTGTCGGCCTTGGGGAGGTTTTAGGGGGAGGTTGTTTTATTACCCTGTTTGTTAGGTGGTTAGACGGGTTCCTGGAAAAGGTTGAGTGTTAGGAGGGATGGAGTAGTTTCTAGAAAAGAGGTTGAAGGACATGATTTTGATAGGGTTGTTTCTAACAGCTATGCTATGATCAAATTAATTATTCTTTTATTTGTATTTTCTTAATAAGTTAGTCGGAACAATTGTACTGGTTCGCTTGCTGAGCAAGCTCCTTATTTATTGGAACGTATGCTAAAGCATACTCCATAGAACAATCTCTGATTGTGATTATATTAATTAATTCTTTTAATAAATTAATTGGAACATCTTATTTTACGGATTGCTTGCCCTACAAGCTCCTTATTTATTGGAGCGTATGCTAAAGCATACTCCATAGAACAATCTCTGATTGTGATTATATTAATTAATTTGACCATTTGCATAGCAACTTGTATTTTTTGTTCTTTCGTATTATTTATAATAATACTCGTTGTTATAAATTGGAGGGAATAAACTTTATTCATGCGGGACTTCTTAATTTGACGGATCGTATCTTTATTTTCTCGAACACTGTGTGAGCATACTAGAAATTTCGTGTATAGAATATGTATGTATACTTCGGTACGATAGGCATTGCTGATACATATACAGAGCGTGGTGCTTGTACGTCTTTCGCTGATGAACTTAAGACATGAACTGAACTTTTCGCGCGCTTTTTGGAAACTGGTTGGGCAAGAGGGAAAGATGGCGTTGTTGGGTAACAGGTGCGTGTTAAAACATGAAGACAAATACAAAGGAAAACCGACGACACGTTTAGTATACATCACAGAGTGCCGACAGAGTAATAAAAGAAGTTTGGCGCCAGGGTAGGTGAATACAAGACATTGTCGGCGAAGAATACAAAGAGGATTGACGTTGTGGCAGGTAAACATGTTGAATCATGCCCCTTTGCTAATTGGTAATAAAAAGAAGTTTTGCGCGGCGAATACAAAGAAGATTGAGATCGTGGCAGGTAAACATGTTCAATCATGCCCCTATGCTAATTGGTAATAAAAACAAGTTTGGCGTCATGGTAGTTGAACACAAGATATTGTTGACGGCGAATACAAAGAAGATTAAGGTCGTGGCAGGTAAACATCACAGAGTGCCGACAGAGTAATAGAAAAGAAGTTTGGCGTCAGGGTAGTTGAACACAAAACAATGTCGATGGTGAATACAAAGGAGAATAATGTTGCGGTAGATAAACATCACAGAATACCGACAGAGTAATAAAAACAAGTTTATTGGTATGTGAAATGACAATAAAAAACATTGTCGGCGAAGAATACAAAGAGGATTGAGGTCGTGACAGGTAAACATCACAGAGTGCCAACAGAGTAATAAAAAGAAGTTTGGTAATGCGTTAGGTGAACACAAAACAATGTTGATGGTGAATACAAAGAAGATTAAGGTTACGGTAGATAATAACACAGTAATAAAACATTGTTGACGAAGAATACAAAAGAAGTTTGGCACCACGAATTGTGGTACATGACGCGACAATGAACGGAAATACAAAAGAACTGTTGATCCTGTTGAAACATGAAGCGGTACTGAATGCAATAGAAGATTGTCACATTGATATGATACCGAATGAAAACACAAAAGAAGTTTTGCAGTATGAATTGTGTTGACACTTTTCTTTGTACGTAGATAACATTTTAAGTGAATAGTACAGGATATGAATAACATTATTGAGGGAATACTGTTGTAAGATGTGAATGAACGTGGTACAATGTTAATAATATTGACAATGTTGTTTCAAAAGAATGTTTGATCAATAAATGATACATGAGAACATAAATGAAATGTAAGTATATGTTTTCTCCGTCCCTTATACCTATTGAAAGTTGTATAGAGAATTGGGGAAGTACATTTGAAAATATTTTAAATGATGTAATGGGCGTGTTTTAAAGTACCACGTGATATGACGTCGACATAAGTTTTCCTTATATACTGGGTATGATGAGAAGACTGACATAGTATCATCATGGATTCGTCTGCCATTATAGTACAGCGAGAAATTCAACTTTGCAACGAAGTAGATTGGGATTCTACATTTGACTATGTTGAATCTCCCAACAAAAAGTTTAAATTGCATAGAGAATCTCCGGACTTGTTTATTGATGAAGAAACTTGCTATTTTTCACCGGCTTCTCCAGATGTCATTATAGAGGAAGAAACTTGCTCACCGGCTTCTCCAGATGTCATTATAGAGGAAGAAATTTGCTCACCGGCTTCTCCAGATGTTATTATAGAGGAAGAAATCATTGATTTAAGAGAAGAGCCAATATTAATTCCAACTTCGCCCGTTGGATCAAGAACAACTTCACCAGTACCAGTACCAGGAACACAGGAGCAAAAGTTTCAAGTTCCAACGATAAAGTGGACACTTGCAGAAGAAGAACAAGAAGGAAGATCAACATCTCCTGATTTATTTAATGAGGAAGAGGAGGAAGAAATTTGTAAGTTATTCAACGAGATAGAAGAGTGCAAACCCAGCACGCCATCACCAAGTGTTTCACCGTTGGACTTTACATCTTCACCCCAAAAGGTTCCATTGGATTTGCGTGTGCAGTACCAGTGCGAGTGTAATAGTAACTTTGTAAGTGAAACCTGTGTTAAAGATAGTATTTTAAAGTGGGAACCAGATACAGTTTTACTATGCCCTGGTTGTACCCTAAATTTTTTCAACCAGTTCGGGCACAGGTGCCTTCTTGTGAATATATTAACTCTCGAAGCAGAAGCATGGAAAATTATGGCAAGCAAAAATGTGAGAGACAATGTGTATTCAAATTATGTGAAATTGCATTCTGCTAACAAAAGAAGTGAACATTTATTTCATGAAACCTATGACAACTTATTAAAGAACCCAAATTATATTGAAGGACTAGTGACCATTTTATTAGAAAAAGATAGAAACGCGACAAAGTGATTTCTTTTTTGTATGTAATATAATCTGTATATATTATTTCTGTGTGTGTGTGTGTGTGTGTGTGTGTGTGTGTGTTTGTACATGTATATTATTTTCTATACTTGTTTGCTTGTATATATCTTTATCTCCAAATAAATATATACGAATTTCATTTCTTGATTTTTATTTAATAAAAGAAACTTTCCTAAATAAAAGCTATCATTGACATTTTACAAGGTGAAACTCATTTATGGTCTCTATCGTTTAAAATTGGTATTTGATGAGTGTTTTATATTTTTCTTGATTTTACTAATACTTTGAAGTATTTAAAAGTTTGGTGAGTATTTTACAAGTTTGCGATTTGAAACATAGATCCTCAAAGTTTGTGTAACAAACAAAACATACCCTGAATAAGAAGAGTTTATGTAACGAAAGATCCACATAAATAAATAAGAACGAATTTGTGCAACAAATATTTGATGAATTACACTTTATGAGTATTGTGTTAAGAAAAGTAAGCAGAGTTTCTGCAAGAATTTTTATTATATTCACAATCATAGATTGTTCAGAGTTCCACAGAAACTTTTTAATATATTTACAATAAAAAAAATTAACACTGACTTTGCAATGAGAAAGGATTTTCTAAGTTCACACTTAACTGCCCTTAGTATTTTACATAGTAATTATTTAACACTACATAACTATGTTGATGTAAGAGTATTACGGTAAGTAAAACGAAATAAGAAGATTGTTCATCGCATTCTTAATACGTTCACACAAAGTGTTCGATTAAATAATTACGAGATATTAAATAATACAACAACAACAACAAAAAATTAACACCGACTTTGCAATGGGAAAAAAGAATACATATAAAAACAGAAACTGATCTAATAATGAATTTAAATATGTATACTATGAACTAATATTATAGTATGATTAAAAATGCAACAACTTTTTACATACATACATGTAATATAAAAATGCAGAAACTAATTTTACAAACGCGATTCATAACATGCAGAAAGTGTTTTACAAATGCGAATCATAACATGCAGAAAATGTTTTTACAAATGCGAATCATGACATGCAGAAATTGTTTTACAAATGCGAATCATAACATGCAGAAAATGTTTTACATACAAACATCATAACATGCAGAAAATGTTTTACAAACGCGAATCATAACATGCAGAAAATGTTTTTACTAAGTGAATCACAACATGCAGAAAGTGTTTTACAAACGCGAATCATAACATGCAGAAAATGTTTTTACAAATGCGAATCATAACATGCAGAAAATGTTTTTACAAATGCGAATCATGACATGCAGAAATTGTTTTACAAATGCGAATCATAACATGCAGAAAATGTTTTACAAACGCGAATCATAACATGCAGAAAATGTTTTACAAACGCGAATCATAACATGCAGAAAGTGTTTTTCATACAAGCATCATAACATGCAGAAAATGTTTTTTTACAAACGCAAATCATAACATGCAAAAAGTTTTTCACATACATGTGGTATAAATGTCGAAAAGTGTTTTTCAAAAACAAATAATTAACACCAATTTTAAAACGTTCACAAATAAATTTGTTCAGAGTATGTATAACATACGATCCGTAAAAATATGAAGTGATTGAACAAAATTAAAATTAAAAAATGTAACTTACGAAAACTAAAATGAAACTTGTCAAAATAAAAATGCAACTTGTCAAAATGAAAATGCAAGTTGTCAAAACTAAAATGCAACTTGTCAAATAAAAATGCAAGTTGTCAAAATGAAAATGCAAGTTGTCAAAACTAAAATGCAACTTGTCAAAATAAAAATGCAAGTTGTCAAAACTAAAATGCAACTTGTCAAAATAAAAATGCAAGTTGTCAAAACTAAAATGCAACTTGTCAAAATAAAAATGCAAGTTGTCAAAATGAAAATGCAAGTTGTCAAAACTAAAATGCAACTTGTCAAAATAAAAATGCAAGTTGTCAAAACTAAAATGCAACTTGTCAAAATAAAAATGCAAGTTGTCAAAACTAAAATGCAACTTGTCAAAATAAAAATGCAAGTTGTCAAAATGAAAATGCAAGTTGTCAAAATGAAAATGCAAGTTGTCAAAACTAAAATGCAACTTGTGAAAAAATGAAAATGTAATTTTCAAAATTAAAAATGCAAGTTGTCAAAATGAAAATGTAATTTTCAAAATTAAAAATTTAAGTTGTCAAAATGAAAATACAACTTGTCAAAATGAAAATGTGAAGTTTTTCACATGCATGCAATATAAAAGTGTACAAACAAATTTTAGGCACGTGGATCATAACATACGGATTTTTGTTATATGCATATGTTAAAGTTTCATATGCACATGTTAAAGTTTTTAGTTGTATGAAATAATTTTAAGTACGATAATGTAAAACGCATTTACACAAAAGAAAGTTTTAAAATCATACATCTAAGGAAATAATATAAATGAAAACAAGTAATATACAGTGATAAAATTTTATTTACAAATTACAATAAGATATAGATATACATAGTTTACATACAGATACATTTGTGATTTTAACATTCCTTGATATATTGTTTAATACAATCTATATTTATATTAGTATATGTACAATTACATATTGGCCAATTTTTTGCTGAAAGTCTTTTATCACTTCTTTTTGTTAATTTATACACATTGTTATTATTATTATTTTGTAATTGATTAGCAGAAAAGTTTTTATTTTCCATTATTACTTTTTGTGCATATTATAATGTAAATCTTTTTGTAAGAATAACTCTGTAATTAACTGAATGTTATCTTTGTTTAACAAAATGTTATATAATGTATATGTAAATGTCCAATCATCAATTTCAGTATCACAATGTACTGTTGCAAAATCTTTATATAAGTCATCAAAACTTTGTGTGCTTACCATTCTACGCCATGCATTATAGCATAACATATCATAGTCTAAAGTAATACACTCATGTTCATTTAAATTTGCGCGATTTTGAAAACACCCGTAACACAAAAGTTCTCGCTGTGGTTTCCAACGGTCAATACATAATAACAAACACTGTTCATCTATAGAAAAAGAAGAACACCGATATTCACAATAATTGTATGTATTTAGGAAACGACATTGGTATTCACAGTATGGATTGTTGATACACATTTTTATCGTGTTCAAGATATGTTTCTCTTAAATCAGAAATGTGATAATCATTAAATGTAATCTGCTGATATGTATAGTTAAATTTGTTTATAAGATGCGGAATAATGTTTACGTCTATGTATTTCACATGAATTTTTAGATATTGTTTTAATATTTCTTCGCGTGTTGATTTCTTAATTAGGAAATTCCACACAGTAGTATTTAATTCTTCATCACTTTCACTTACACATTTATGCTCAGTTTCTTTCTCACTACGAATTGCACAACTTTCACAAAGTAATGGTTCAGAAAGTTTATATTTTTCTAGTAACTGTTTTACACAAACTTCATTTACTTCATTAGGAGTACAACCACACTTCACATCATTGAATATCAGAATGTCATTAGAAATTGTATTTTGATCTACCACTACTACTTCCTCTTCAAACGGTATTTCATTTGGGTATCTGAAATTTCGTCTATACACAGTATCGTCTATGCTAATTTCTTGTGTTGGATAAATAATCCTATATTTTTCAGCGTCTTCTTCAGGAATGTCAGGATCATTTGGATGTACAACAATAATTTTCTTTTGTTTTTCAAGTTCAAAACGTTTTTCACGTGGTGAAATGTACTTTACATGTTTACTTTGCGATAAGGAAAGATTGGTTTCAATTTCACCTTTCCTTTTCTTATTATGAAAAGAAGAATATGTTCTTAATTGTTTAACATTATGCAGGTCTTTATTTATTTCTCGCTTTGCAACTGCTGAAACATCTACCTTTTGACTGTACATCTTAACAACGTATCATCCACTTTATTTGTGTTAGTACAAGTACACGCATGCGCAGGATTTATAGTGCAAAGGTAGGGGATGCGCGAAACAAATGCGCAGAAAAATAGTATGAATATTTTAAAAGTTTTTTTTCCCATTACAATATTTGTTTACGTATTGAATTAGATTCTGTGTATTTTAAATATAAAAAAAATATTTAATTTGATACGTCAGACTAACTGCACTTTTTTTATTTTGATTGAATATAATATTAACTTAAGAATAACATTAATTATATACATGATCTTATGAAAATATAGTGTGAGAAAGTATGATTTTATTCATACAGATTTAATGGATGACAATTCAGTATTTGAATGTTACAGTACTATATCCACTTGTAATGTTTCATGATACAGAACATATACACAAAGTAAAGAAATATGCATGTAACAGTGGACATATACGTGTAACGGTTGACTTATGTTTGGCTTATGTTGCACATGTAAGGAAGAAGGTATCATTGAATGCACACATTGTGACACTCAACATGTCTTAACAGATACATATTGTACCCCAGAACTTCATAAAGCGTTAAAGACTGGATATAAAATTCTGCAAATGATTGAAGTATGGGAATTTGAACTGTTGGTTCTGAGCTTAGTCATTTAAATATATCAGGAAGCTTTAAGATTTTTACCTCATGTCAAATCAAAGGAGACAAAGAAAAATACATGAAAGAGTATCATGTATATGAAGGAATAGAATTAATGGAAGATAACATTAGGATGAACCCATGCATGAAACAATCTACACTTCATTGCACGGAAAATGGACATAACGATCACACTTACTGCAAAACAAAAGATTTTGTTTTACTTGGTGTTAACGCAACGCTATGCTACGGGTCTGAGGGTAAACACATGTAAACTTACTGCAGGCAGCATTCCCGCATTTTGGCTGTGTACCGACTATTGTGTTGAAAAGTTGCAAGTCCGCAAAAGATATTATTGATCTGTACTGTGTAGGCTTCTTTCGTCAAGACAATATGCTGAAAGCTACGTGTGAAAAAATTAGTGAATTTGTGTGTGTAGGGAAGACTACTGGCTTAACTGCTGATGATTCCGACGAGTTAATGGGTGTTTTTTCGGGAGGTTAGCACGAGTTTTGCACCAGAACATAGTATATGTTCTACATTGTATGGTACAGGCAGTCGGGAATGCTTTCGCATTGTTAATAGTAAAACTAGGCACTATCCTTATTTTGGTCTGCGTGGAAAGGAAGTTACCATTGAATGTATGCACACTAGTGGTATCGAAGAACCGCAAACATATGTTCGTTTATTATTCGAATTTGTACAAGAACATACACTAAATGACGTCAATGATGATGATATTTTTATCGGTATTACTATTGAAAGTTCGCGTCAAAATTAAACAAACGATGTACATAACATGACATCCTAAAAAGGAATTGAATCCCGATGTATTGTTCCATATAGTTGAAAATGTTTTAAATAGTAATGAACATTTTTGGAAAGAAGGGAGATCCATGCAAGGGAAAAGGTTGAACCCGTGGTTCGGTCAAATAAGAAGATTATGCAGCGCTTCGGAAAAAGTGTTCCATCCCATTGGAGAAACATTGTATATTGTCATCCTTGGAATGGGTAAGACTGATCAACGTTGTAACTACATGTACAAACTAAAGAATCATCCTGAGCTAGTATTAAAACACGCTATGGATTTGTGCATTGATCCCAATGTTAGTATTGACCATTAACATGGGTGCACTATTACTGATGCGAAGAAGTTCGAAAACAAACTAGCCTCTGAACACCAGATAATTATTATTTATGAGAAGAACAAATGAGTTAAGAGTATAATATACCCGTGAATTCATGCAAGCAAACAAAATTTACACCTTGTATGAGAACCAATTGATAACTAACATACATAAACGTTTGTAACCCAATGTTTTTGTGGTTATTGTTTGTAGGATCTTACATGTATTATAGTGAATATCTTACTATCACTTATTTAGTAAAAATTATCTATTCATTCTTACATTATGAAACTTTTAACACATGCTAACAACTCATCAAGACTTATAAACACTTATTTCCCAAATAATTCTAGCAGAAGCGTATCTTTCATTATTTTAAATTGGGTTGTACATAGTTTTCATTTTGTATTGGTGTTAATCAGTTCTTTGCAGCATTTACCACATTCTTTTCATCATTATCAAAACATATCTTTAAAATTATCGCACTATACCGAACTATGCAGTAACTATTGTCAAGTTTCTTAGAGAATTACAGCAGTTAGATTTATTTGTTATCAGTTTTACGCTCACAGAAGAAATCAAGTCATACCAAATCCTTTTTACACTTTGTATGTGTAATATGCCTACAGAGGAGTAACATTTTATCCATACGTCTATTATTTCTTCATATTTTTCAATCACAAACACTATCACTATCACTATGGTTTTTATTCCAAATTAAGAATTTCTTAAAATCTTTCTGCAAGAATATTTCTATCAGTTGATTAAGAAATGTATCATTATGAATGGCATCATCATATATATGAAAAAACTGTTCTAATTTATTAAAAGTATTGCCGTGCATCTTTTGAAACTCATGCCAAATTTCATCCTGTGTATCAATATCCATAACAATACTTAGTACTTTTGTTTTCAATATATTTTTATCTAACAGAATACAGTCATGGTTTATTGCGTCTTTTAATCCGCGTGCACATCCACTGCAAAGAAGCATACCTCTTCTTTTAGATTCCCACACTTGAAACGCATTTATTAAGCACTGCGTGGTTATGCGAATGTTATCGCAGAAACAAAACCATACGTTTTCAGCATTAGACATTTTCAGTTTAAATTTTCAACAGTTTGAAAATATTGTTTTTATGTATTTTCTAAAACACTAGGCACAAATATTTTCACTGTCCACTATACGAAGAAGAAATCTTTTTCATCGACTACAACGGTACAAGATTATTATATGTACCTTTGTTAACCCTGGTATTTATACGTTTCGCCGTAGGATGTATTGTATTATCTGGATTAACCAATGAAAACAGGTTTGAACAAGTTTAAAGTAGACCTGAAACTCATAGTTTCCACCCCATTAGTTTTAGTTGCTATTCTTTTATGATTATGAAGTGATTCTTATATTCAAATTAACTTGAATATTTCATCTTTGCAACAGTTTTCTTATAACTGACAAAGTCACCCATGCCATTTACCCGCGCTTGCTTGAATATCACATCTTTGCAACAGTTTTCTTATAACTGACAAAGTCACCCATCCCGTTTACCCGCGCTTGCTTGAATTTCTATATACTAACATTTAAATTAATAATTAGAAATCACGATACCTGAACACCAATAGATCCTTTGCATGTGTTTGTTTTAATTAGACTATTGGATTCCAACGCAATGTGACAGTTTGATTTGATCCATAAATAATCCCTTTAAAAGTTAAAGGGAAGATTTTAACAATGTTTACTAGATTTTCCGATTCTTAAGTAGTCCTTTGCTCTTGTTATTTTCCAATATTGATTATCTTAAGCTGTATCTAATTATCATTTTCTTACTTTTGACCAGTCTCTCTCTCTCATGCTGAGTTTCCTACTTTGTCCACAGTCGTCCTATTACCCATTGAAGCCTTAGCGGTTTACTCCCCATTTCTATTTGCATTCGGTATTGCTTTTGACTTGGTTCCAGCGTAAAATTCATCAGAGTTGTCAACCGGATGTGGGTAGTTGCTCTACTAATGCAGAAAAGTATGTGGGCAGATAAGTACAACAAACAATATCTAAAATAATATTGGTCATAGGAAAGATCAAATGGGAGTAATAAATTGTTTAAGGATCTGAGAAGTGAACTTTGTGCCGGACAATATTGTGTTCGTAACTTTTCTTGGGAATTTTCCCCGTTTTCCCTCATAGTTTTATTCATTTCCTTTAGCCTAACCGACATAAATGTGGTACGTAATACTCAAAGATTTCATTTATTTCATTGTTTAAGGAGAACGAGAATGTTTGTCAGCATTGTTTAGTGTAGGTTGCGAATATATGTTGCAGATGTACTCGCTGTCCAAATCAGCTATTTTGCTACAAACTTATACAAATTCTCATATTCAGTTGATAAATCTCCGAGTAACGATATTGATCACAGCGCAGTACACTTTTTATAGATAAATAGATACTGAGACCTTCATAGCTAACATGTCCTTAAATACTGATAAGCTCAAACAAAGAAAGAAAAAAATCTAATTCCTAATAATATTTATAGTAAACTGAGCAAATTATAAAAGTTTCCAACATCAGCCTCTGCCCCCTTTCCTTCTTACGTTTCATGAATTTGGAATTTATTTTACGGATAAAGTGTGGTATATCACCTATTTATTTATCTGTTGTACAATCAAATAGCTTTATATGTAATAGGGTACACATCTCTGATGTGGTAGTTTGTGATTCGATTCCCAACACCCATGTTTTCCTTCATTTATTCACCCACATGTCTTAAGAGGTGTTCTTCATACCCACTAGAAATAAAGATTTCAGTTCAAGTATACTTTCTGACTTGAGCCCATTCAACTTGTTGGTATTTAATAGCCTCAGCTATATATCAGGTCTAATTTTGAAGTGCTTACTTATCATTATTTAGTGTTCAAACAATTTTAACAAGGAGTCTGCTACGCATATGCACTCTAAAATAATACGAAAAATTACAGTGAGAACTATGAAATTGTTGACAAATCCATCATTAGGTTAGTTCTAGCTTCGTATTGCTTATGAGGAATTCAGTTGAGTCTGAAGAAATAAAATGATGTGAACTATCAAATCGTTGTAAAGAAAGATAGGAACATATTTCGCAAAACCATGAAGATTATTGAATACAAAGTTCTTGTAGTGTACATCCTATTTCTCTCCCTATCTCCATCTCTGTACCTCTCTCTATCTTTCTCTTCATCTCTCTCTCCCTATCTTCCTATCTGTACCTTTCTCTCCATCTCTGAACTTCTCTCTCTCCCACCATCTCTGTACCTCTCTCTCTCTATCTTTCTCTTCATCTCTCTCTCCCTATCTTCCTATCTGTACCTTTCTCTCCATCTCTGAACTTCTCTCTCTCCCACCATCTCTGTACCTCTCTCTATCCTTCTCTTCCTCTCTCTCCCTTCATCTCTCTCCCTATCTCCATCTCTGTACCTCTCTCTGAACTTCTCTCTCTCTATCCTTCTCTTCCTCTCTCTCCCTCCTTCCCTCTCTGTACATCTCTCTCCCTCCATCTCTGGACCTCTCTCTCTCTCTTCCTCTAAATGTACATTTTGTTTTGTTTTGATTGTCAGCATTATTCATTTCTCTTAGCTTACAGAGCATAAGGAAAGGAGATTACACTAAATGATCAATGTATCGATTTCATGTCTCATATAACCTCACTACTAAAAGTAATAAGAATAGTTTTTCTCTTTGTTCTATCTTGCCTATGAGATGAGACGAGATGAAACAAAAGTTTGTATGGTTAAGCGGATAGCGTACATGTCTTTGACATCTAAATTTTATTCGTACTTATAGTTTTCTAATATCATTTTCCATTTATTTCACAAGTAGCTCTTAATATAGTCATAGACTTTAGTGTTATTATAAATAACACGGAAGAATTCAAAAGCTGAGTTTTAATAAAAACGAAATAACACAAAAGCAGAGCTTGAACAAGCGATTCGTTAAAAATGTAATTGGTAAGTCAAAATACATACCGCAAAGCCGATAATCCAATACAAGAAATACTCAAAAGAATAAGTAATAAGAGGATTCGATTCCCAAGTAGAATGTTTAAAAGAACTTCAAAGTCTATCAGTTTACTGTCTAAGGACTACAAAGAAAATAGCTTTGATGATGGCAAACTCCAAACAAATTCATACGTATCATGACTATCTTACGTAAAGTTTTCCTTAATCGTGCCACGCAAATGTGATGTCAAATAAAATAAGATTGTTTTCACATTACGCTCACAAATTCAAAACCAAGGGAGGTTTACACCAATTAAATGTTAAAATGAGACTTGACATACACTTGCTTACTGTTCTATCCTCACGAATACATATTTTCAAACTAATTGTGGAACCAAACTTCGCCTTAGATGGTTGAGATTCCGGGTTGACCAACTAAAATTATGACTGAACATATTGTGTCTGTAACTTTTCCAAGCGTTCCCCTCAGAGTTTCTTCATTTTACCAATTGCTTTATCCTAAACAAAATAATTGTGAGGTATCACATTTCATTTTAATACACAGTCAAGGGGAAATCATTTCAATACATAGCGAAGAGAGACCACTAATTATTTATTTAATTAGTAAAGAATATGATTTCAAATTTCAATATAAGACATCAGTGGGTCAGTGGTAGTACCACCAGTTAGACTTGTAGTGAACTCTCTTGGAGTTTTTCAAGACGAAACAACATTAAATCATTCATTCATTTCTCATAATTACTGTCTCCTTTAGCCTATCCAAGTTTAAACTTTGATTAGTTTACCACAAGACAAAGAGAAATATTACTAGTGAAAAATCAAATAAGCAATTTTCTTTCTCTCTTTTCAATTGTTTTGAAATCTTCAAGGTTTGTACAGTATAGTTCCGTGTACAGTTTGTTTTCTACTGTACCAACTAAAATTGTTTCATGACCAAGTGGTTAGTATGATCGTCTTGGCTAACTGAATAGTACATCAGTGTTGGACATTTAATATTTTTATTTGTACGAAAACATTTTCTAATATCACTCGTCAAGGATTCGATTCCCGAAGATAGGTCATGTGACAACAGATTAATTCTTACAAGGAATGTTCTAAGAATTTAGAAAAAAATAGAGACTTCTTGCTGAAAAATAAACTCAAAATTCAACCATTCATCAAAATAGAACCTGCATTAATTTCAAGTATATATAAAGGAAGAAGAAACCTTATATGTTTGCACATTAGTTATTGAGACTATTATCAAAATACCTCAGCACTGTTAAAAAGTTGGAAAGGTTTTAAAAATTCAGAGGAAAGAAAACACAAATTTCCCAGCACCCATTCAACAAAAACACACAATTTATTTACAAATATATATACAACTTATTTATTTCAAAAATTTTTCTTTCAATTTTCTTGCCTTCTCTAATCGATCCCACTTTTCCCCTGCCTTCACTATAACCCAATCTTCCCCATCGTTCAAATATATATCAGCTTCATTCGCTGCCCCGCTATTACCCCGCTCCCCCACTATTTCCACTGCTACTTCTTCCACTGGTCGAAGTTCTTTTCTTTCTTGAGTTAGTGGCACTGTTACTTCTTCCACTGGTGTAGTTTCTTTTCTTTTTTGAACCACTTCTACCACTGGTGAGTAGCGCGTCTTTTTCGTCCTTTGTGATGTCCCCTCATCTCTTCTCCTTTTCTTTCCCTCTGCTACATCTAATAAATTATGTATTTTTTCAAACCACTCGATATGGTTAAGGGAGGAGGAAGAAGCGGATGATGATGTTGATGGTTGGTGTTGGGACTCCATTTCTTCTGGAAAATAATAAAAAAAATGTTATTAGTACAACATAATTTTACCAAAATAGTGCAAATTATACTTAATAGAAATAAAAATTCTGTTATTCTATCCACGTACAAAATCAGTTTCTTTTAGCCTATAGTTTGCAAAAGCTATGTAGAATTCTGGCAAAGTACTTTATACATTTTCGAATTCTCAATAAATCTGTACAAGCAAACTATCTGTGCTGTGTAAAACCCAAAGCTGAACGTACCAATAACTTAAGATCAAATCTAGTGTTCCCTCACAATATAATCGGTAACGTTCTTGCATTCAGTGCGAGCACCACCGGGTTCAATTCCCGGTAGGGGAACTATTGTTCCCCTCACAATATAATTGCTAACGCTCTTGCATTCAGTGCAAGCACCACCGGGTTCAATTCCCGGTAGGGGAACTAGTGTTCCCTCACAACGTAGTCGCTAACGCGTTTTGGCTTTAATGCGGATGGTTCCGCGTAGCGTACTTGCTTTCGCTTTTGCGTTCAATGTGAGCGGCCCCGGGCCCGATTCCCGGTATAAAGGTGTCGCGACGCGGACGTACCCGAAAACGCATTCAAAGCAAACGGTTCTGGTCCAATTACCGACGTGGCATTCAGTCAAAAATAATAATAATGATTTTCTCATTTACACCAAACAAATGTCTTGCGTGATACCTAATTTCCCTCTTTTCACGAATAGTATGCTTGCTGAAAATTGTCTGATCTCACAGAATAAAATGTTTAAAGATCGGAAATATAAAATCAAATCAATCTTTCATCATCGTATAAAAGATAAATCTAATTCACCCGCAAAAACTCTTGCACTTGTAAAATCCTATATCTCAATCCCGATAAAAAAAAAACTTATATGACTCCACTCCAACAACATGTTATAAAACGGAATTCATACAAAATTATTTATTTATTTAAAAGTGGTAAGGTGTTCACTTTATATGTTTAGGGGGTCTGTAGTTCAATCCTAGGTCATACCAACTGAACAAACACTATTTCTGCGGATTCCTTATACTTTTTATACTAATACTACCAATATGTTTTCCAAGAAAAAAAATCAAAACCAGTACATTAGCAATAGTGATTTAATACTATTTTAATAGAACTACTAGTGACACCTATCGGCAAAAGTCATAATTAAAAATTAGTTGTGCGTTGAAAGTTCCGCAGTGCTGACGCGTGTGTGACAAAGTTCCGTATATTTCTTAGGTGAGTATAGTATATATGTTTTCAATGTGTAATAAACCATAGCACATGCTTGTATATTCTGTTGGTCTTAATATTCTATCAAAGTATAAGTAAAACTATTGGGTTAAATAAGGAATATAAAGCCTAGTCTTTCAGTGACAGAGCAAATATTTACTTAAGTGGTGCGGTACCACATCATTTCAGGGGGATGAACCCCAGTCTTTCAGGGGGATAACCCCCTCTACTAGTACTGCTGCATACGTTTACATTGAAATCCTAGTGCCAAAAAAAAAAAGACGGGATAAAACCGAAATCTCTCACTGCAAAAGACGGCATTCAGTAATTGAAAAGTTGTGAGGGGGAATTCACTCCGGGTATAGCCCCCCTTTTCCTCCACGCAAAAGAGCGCGTTCACACTGCATTGGATTCTCTTTCTGCATCCCTAACAAAATATTTCGTATTTCATTTCATTTTTACAAAGCCAATATTTATTTTTCTCACTCATTACCTTGCTTAATATAGAGTTAGTATGTACAAAAACCATGTGACTACCATATGATTAAGATTCTGAATACTGCAACACATGTTTAAAATACGCAAGTTCATATTCCCAACACTTCTCACTCAATTATATTCGTTTATTCGTCATGTCTTGGAAAAAGATCCATTTGAGTATTCACTACGTTTCGTGATAGTCAAGCTATTCTAACACGAATTCAAAGGGAAAAGGCCGTTGCTATGATCCAAAATTGAATCAATGAACGTAGTTCTTTTCTTTCGAGTCTAACTGTGGGAAAGAAAAGTCTACACATTTACGTAAAAATTGCAATATTCACATGTATCTTGGAAATTGCATCCACTACAACTAAGAACTCTTTATATAAGTACATTTTTCAGTGTGAAAACACATTGAAACACTTTTTCGCGGATCTAAACACTTTTTGTTCACTTCTGAACACTTTGTGAATACATCTGTACACTTAATACTGACTGATTTTCTAAATATTAGGGATACAAGCAAGACAAATGTCTATCTTTTCTGTTGAACTTAATTATTTTACACTAAACAATATATTTTGAATATTATCTGTAGTAAATATTGAATATGTATGTGTTCTAAAAGTGTTCTTTATGTGTAAATTGCTTATTTTCCGAAAAGACAATCCAATATGAATACAGATTCATGACAAATCATTCAGACACAATGTATTTATATAAAATCTACCATCAACATACTGGACAGTACGCAATTCTGTTTAATCACAATTTCAGTTATAAAGAATCAAAGAAATTGCACACTTGATTTTGCCGTAAAGTCCATCAGTGGCGGTTCTTAAGGGATGTCCCCATACATTTCTAAAACTATAAGTCCGTCCGTCCGTCAATGGCGATTCTTAAGGGATGTCACCACGCATTTCTAAAACTATAAAGTATCTCATTGACGGTTCTTAACGGATGTCACCACACGTTTCTAAAACTATAAGTCCAACCGTCATTGGCGGTTCTTAAGGGATGTCACCACACGTTTCTAAAACTATAAGTCCAACCGTCATTGGCGGTTCTTAAGGGATGTCACCACCCATTTCTAAAACTATAAAGTATCTCATTGGCGTTTTCTTAAGGGATGTCACCACGCATTTTTTCTCTAAAAAGATTAACACTGCCAAGATATTTTTCGTGTCCCCCACATATTCTTAACTATAATATAATAATGCTAATTCCATTCTTCACTCTTTCCTGTGGTTAACTTGTCCAAAAACGCAGCCAAAACGGAATCAAAACTCAAACATAGTCTTCAAACAATTTAAAAAAAAATATATATATATATATATATTTCGTTCCTTTGTGGTGACCGTTCAGGAAGCTAGCTTTTCCGGTGTTGGTAAACCCACTGTTTGGTAAACACGAAAAGCAATATAAGTCAAACGCGGTTCCCTCAGGTTTGGGGGGGCTATGCACCCATGTATGCTTCCCCTCGGTTTTCGATAAACACATAAGGCGTTATAAGTCACACGCGGATCCCTAAGGTTTGGGGGGTTATGCACCCATGTATGCTTCCCCTCGGTTTTCGGTAAACACATAAGGCGTTATAAGTCACACGCGGATCCCTAAGGTTTGGGGGGCTATGCACCCATGTATGCTTCCCCTCGGTTTTCGGTAAACACAGAAGCTGTTATAAGTCACACGCGGATCCCTCAGGTTTGGGGGGCTATGCACCCATGTATGCTTCCCCTCGGTTTTCGGTAAACACGTAAGGGAATATAAGTCAGACGTGAATCCCTAAGGTTCGGGGCGTTATGCTCCCCACAAATTGAAACATATTGGCAAACTCATAGCTCATTTCTACACCGTGTTAATTATTTTCATAAGAAAAAACAATATGTGTTAATTTTCTAGGAGGAGTCCCACCATTCGATACTTATGCAAATATATCTAATCAATTATAATGATATAAAACTTACTTGAATATATTATCTTCTTCTTTGAACAAACACAGAAAAATCCAGAAAATCACTTTAAAGAAACAATGCAGAAGCAAGGCAGAAGCCTTCACGAGCAAAATTGTTAATACAGGAAATGTGTACTCCATTTATATAATATATTTTTTTATTTATTCATTAACATAAGGGGAATGGAATAGGGGGAGAAAAAATAAAGTAAATGAATTTGCCTTGTAATACAGCATTGCCTCGCTCTGCAAAGAATCAGAAAAGAATTCCTTTGTCGGTCTCTTGCCGAATCGAAGGAAATATTTCTTTTCTATAGAGGTAATACCAAGGAATTTTCACACAATGCCTAAAGTTTGAAAAACATCGCCAGCATGTCTCAATTCATACCTTAAAGACGCCAAATTGTCGTATTTTTCACAGCAAATAGTTGTTTACCAAGCAATAAAATTCGTTAGTTGGGTTCAGGCAACAATGTTCCTAAATTTTAAAATTCCGGCTTTATTCAGTAAGCTAGATAGCTATCATTTCAACAACTGTTTCAATAACTTGTATCTTGCCGAAAAGAACAGGACAATTATTGTATGTTGTAATTCTACAGGTTCTTTTTTGTGTGTGTGTTGTTTTGCAGTAGTCAAAATGAAGGACAACCATTTATTCATCAGGTTATTGGCAATGAGTACAAGGACATCCTACTTGTTTGTCCAACAGGTTAGTGGGCGGGGAAGAGGTTGTTGTCCGCAAACCATCCACCAGAACTGGTTTGAAAAACACCCTTTGTGAGGAAAAATGTGTCAGTTATCGCCGTTGGGGGGAGAGAAGGTATAAGCATGTTCACACAGGATGCAGCCAAAGAGTGGCAGTGAGGGGTGGGGAAAAAATGTGTGTCACTTGTCGCAGGGTAGAAACCTGATCACACAGAATGCGGTCAAGAGATGCGGGGGAAGGGTGGGGAGCGGGTAGAAACTTGTTCACACAAGACATTGATGATGGAAAGAGAGGCGGGGACGGGTGGGTTCTCCCGTTCACTCAAACTAGAGGGAATGATTGGTCCCCAATGGTTAAACATTGCAGGCGGAGCAAACTGGTTTTTCCTGGCCAATCATATCGCAAGGTTGTTTGCATAGGGTGTGAGAAACTGAACTTCATTCTTCACCCTCAGTATTGCAATAGCAGTTGAAGAAAGAACACATCAGTCTGCAAATTTCGTACTGAGCGCGGCTGAAAATGGCAAAGTTAAGTCTGTCATTTAAGAACCACGCAAGCTAAACGAAAGAAGTGCAGTTCGCAACAAGAAAAATAAATGAAAATAAATAAATATTTCTTCCTTTCCTTCCTTTTTCCCTCCCATCTTAATACTTTACTCCGTAAAACAAAGCACCATTAAAAATCGTTGCTAAACATTGGAGCTTAAAGGGTGTAATCATATTCATTATTCATAATTTTCTAGTTCAAATAAGACTGTTCAATTAGTTACGAGCTTTACAAGTCAGATCATAATTAAATTAATGGGGAAAAACCTTGTGGGAACTATGGACCGCGTTTTTAAGCCATATACTGAAGTTCTAATTATCTAAATCATAGTTTTAATTCTAATTTAATTATAATTTCAATTCAAGAAACGTATTAAATCATGTTTAAAGCTAGGAACACCGTTCAAACTCGTATCCTCAATCAAAAACCGTGTTGTTTCATGTTTGAAGCTATGGATCGCGTTCAATGACGTATACCATTGCTCTAATTATCTAAATCGTAGTTTTAATTCTAATTTGATTATAATTTCGATTCAATAAACGTATTAAATCATATTTAAAGCTAAGAACAGCATTCAAAGCCGTATCCTTAATCAAAAATCGTGTTGGATCGCGTTCAATGACGTATACCAATGCTCTAATTATCTAAATCATGGTTTTAATTCTAATTTGATTAAAATTTCGATTCAAGAATCGTATAGGAGCATGTTTCAACAAGAAAGGAGGTCATTCCACTTTTCCAAACAACCTCTATTGCACAAGTAATAAAACCACTTCCCCCAGAAACCTCCCCCAAGGACGGGGCCGGTCTCCCCAAGGCCGACACGGCCATATTGACATCGAAAGTCGTTAGGTAATAAAGCAATTAAGGGGGCAATAAAATCTATTGTCTACGAGAAATCTAGACATGACTACTGAGGTGGACCATCCAAATTTATCATAATACATATTGTGGTCCTATACTATAATACGAAATGTTTAAAGGGGTGCACCAATATACCCATGTCTTATGAAAGGGAATGGACACCTGTATACACCCATATAACTATATGAAGTGATAACACCTCATCCAAGGGGATAAAATGAGCCAAAAATCAAACACGTGGTTGTACTAAAATTTGGCAATTTTGTACCCATGAAAGGGAACAAGGTGGACCACCCAAATTTATAGTGATACATACTAGGGTTCTATACTATTATACCAAATGTTTAGATTGAGCAATTTCCAAAATTTAAGGGGTGGGCCAAGGTACCCCTCCCAAAATTTTCAATCTGTGCATTAATATACCCATGTCTTATGAAAGATAATGGACCCTTGTATACGCCCATATAACTATATAAGGTGATAACACCTCATCAAAGGCGATCAATTAGGTAAAAAACCTCCGAAATTGGAGTTTTTGGCAATTTTTTACCCATGAAAGGGAACGACATAGACCCCCAATACTGATAGAAGCACATACTATGGTCCTAGGCTACCACACCAAATTTTTAGATTTGGCAATTTCCAAAATTTAAGGGGGATGGCCCTATGTACCCCTACCAAAATTTAGGGGGTGGGCCATGGTACCCCTGCCAAATTTTAGAGGAGGTGGTCCTAAGTACCCCTATGTCATTGACCCCAGGCCAAGGTCATTGACCTTTGACCTATGACGTCATTGTGACTCATTCGGGCCAACGTCGCCCCTACTACTGTATTCCACAGGTACAGTTCGTCTAGGGTACCCCTACGTGGTCGACTATGTAGGGTGAATGTGCCAGTACTCAGCCTCCTAACAAATTTTAAGTTTGAATGTCATTTTTGATTTTAATTTTGAACAGAATGAGACTTCTTCATGATATATGTATTCATCATTTAGTCTAGTTTACAATGAAAGGAATGTTGTTAATGTAATTTTTAGGATTTTAATAATATTTACAAATTTCCTAAAAACAATTCGAAACTAATGATAAAAACAGATGTAATATCATGGAGCGTTTTTTATTTTGCTACATGACACTACAAATATAACAGATTGTATTATTATTGTCTAACAAAAAAAAACATGATTTATTTCTTGGAAAAACAGGAACAAAATTGTATTGAGCGGACCCTTCGTAAAAATATATGCAACCATGAAGCTAAAACATTTCAAATAGAACTAAAGTTGTTAGATCATAGCTAAATTTCATGACTAGTATATCACAATATCATTTGATCACTCCAGTTAAAAGTTAATGAAAACGCAAAAAAAAGAAAAAGAAAAAGAAAGAAAGAAAAAGAAATAAAATTGAATTATGTCTTCATAAAAATTCTACGAAGTTAGGAATATTTCACATAGAACTAGAGTAGAAATATGTCTCAGCCATCAGTTTATCACCATTATTGTTTGAACACCTTTATTAAGTTAGAAAACGCAAATAAAACATTTACTTCTCACAAGTAATAATAATAATAATAATAATAATAATAATAATAATAATAATAATAATAATAATAATAATAATAATAATAATAATAATAATAATAATAATAATAAAATTGTAGTAGTTGTCTTTTCACAAAAATTCCACGAAGTTGGAATTTTCTTCTTTGCTCTTCCTTTTTTTCTTTTTTGTTTGGCTTCAATTGCTTTCTTCCGTTCTAAGATCTTGGCTATCATTATATATCTCCATTCATCTGACGATATGGCACTTCGTAATTTATTTTGCTTCGTTTCCTCTTTGAAGTCTACACAATTGGTCCTGACCAATATAAATTATTTTCAAAATTTGGTGAGACTTGTCTACTGTTATTTGAACTCTTTTCGGGAGCTTTCTCTATGACTGTGTTCTTAATATTAACGTTGGTGCTCTGAACTTGAAGTAATGCACCATTTTTCAAAACATCGTACCATCTTCCATTACATTATGGACCAATATTTCAGTACGATCTGCTTGACAAGGAAATAGAGAAGGAATCTGCGAGGAAATCAACTCTCAGATGAGCAGAGTTGAAATTCGGCGCTGCTTTTCTTTGATATTACTAACAGTTGATAAATTCCCCATTCTTTCAATAGAATTATTATGAAAAAGTCAAAGCTTCTTCCTCGATATCACTTAACACTGTTTCAACATCTACACCTTTCTCTTCCAGTTTTCTCTTACATATGAAATCGCTGACTGAGCTGATTGAAAGTGTTGTGAATTAATGTCAGCCGACACACTGCAATCTTTTTCCAAACGTCTTTTCACTAAGCTATTTTTAATGCATTTAAAGTAGTCTACAGCATTTGCATTGAAAGAGCACAAGCGACATTTCCTGAAACCATTTCTAATTGAATCGGAGAGAAAAAAACTGTTTACTACCGTTGACATGAGTGAAGAGAAGTGAGATTTTGTTACACATATTTTTATGTTTTTGGGTTGGCTTTGCCAGCCATGAACTGTCTTCTTCCATTCTACCTTGAGGGGTTTGAAGACACTAACATCTGCTGGCTGAAGAATGTGTATTGTATTAGGTGGTAAGGCATATAGAATTATTCAGTTTTCGATGCAAAACACATTAAGTTCCATAGTTGGATGTGTGCGATGCCCTTCAGCAAATAAAATTATTGGTCTTTTAACGTTATTTCTTCCAGCCATTTGTTTATACCATTTGCAATATACTCATAAAAAGTATCAATCCTCATCCAGGTCCGTTTCTGATCTTCCCCAAAACCAGACCTTTGGCATACTTTCTATGATGTCACGCGCTGGTCTAATATACGGGAAAATAACCATTGGAAATACAGTTTCGCCATTTGCAGAGAAAAATAGAACAGTGTTTGTTTCTTTGTCAATTGCACATCGGACTTCATAAACATTTTTCAAACCTTACGATGCGATAACTTTACCAGTTTCGAGGCAAAGGCTAAAACTAGTTTCATCACGATTAAAGATTCGGGTGGGATCTTGAAGAATATCGGATGCGTTAATGCTTTGGAGGTACCCCTCGAGTTCTTTAAACCACTTCCAAATAAATTCTTCGGTGACTATTGCTCTTGCCTTCGGGAACTCTGCAAACTAATTCTGAGTTTCCTCGTAAGAACAATTTATACCATTTCTCTCCTAGATAGCTCTCTTTGAAAGGTTTCTTTCTATGTCACTTTTTACAATGTTGTATACTGTATTCAATATATCCATTTTATTTTGCCCAAATCCGACTTTGGCTATTTCAGTAATTCACTGAACTAGTTTATTTTCTTCTGGTAGTGTTAACACTGGATCTGGTCCCATTTTCCTTTTCTTTTCATGTACTCTACCATGAATCCTATCTTGCAGTGTGTTGGAAGAAACATTGAATGTTCTGCTAGCTTCACGTATAGTCATTCCATTTTCTACAGCCCTCAGTGCATTGTAGAGAGACTCTTCTAAGTACTGGTGAATTGACCACCGTTTTCATTTCTGAACTTCCATTTTTCTTCCTTTTTCATTCATTTATATTTACTTACATGAAATGAGTAAGTGTGAACCTGGTTTTAGCACATTTGGATATTGGTATTTAAAATTGCAGTAAATTTACCAACAGGGATGACTTTTGGCTTTCGAGGCACCAGTACTCGGCCTTTGCATTTCTACCGGGGCTGACTACTGGAAAAACAAAGATTTGTGAGTCATGCTGTATATTATTAACAGAAGGGAAGTGAATACTTGGTCTGGGCATGTGATGGACGAAATTGCACACACATGCGATAATTCCAGTACTCAGCCCCGGGGGCTGATTATTAGAAAATCACTCATTTTTCAATTCCAGTACTCGGCCCCCCCTATACAAACGAAATGCTCAAAATCTACAAAAATATTTTTTCTGTTTTCATTTCCTTAATATATACAAATTAAAAAATAAAAAGAATATTTATTATTTTTACATTAGATAACAAATACACACTTGTAACAAAAAGTCTCGTCTGTTATTTTTTACGTAGCAGATTCACGCATTACAACATAGCGTCTTCTTTGTCCACCTATTGCTGCGACACTAGGTGACATTTAGGTGTGACATGTGATCGGCTGTGTACAGGATGCATGTTTAAAAGCTAAGGTTCATATTGATAAGGGTCAAAACGTAACGTTTTCTTATTTTTGTTTCAAAAATGCGTAAATGGCTGACTACCGGTGAGGGGCTGACTAGTGGCACATTCACCCTATATGGCCCTTATATATATGTAGATGAACAAAGGTAGGTGAAGTGGGTGTTGGGGAAGGGAGCGCCGAATTCTACCTTGTCCCGGGCACCGAAATCTCTAGCTACGGCTCTGATTGACCGTGAGCAAGGGGCTCCCAAAAATTTTAAAAATTACTGGAAAACTTTTTACCATAAAAGTTAACAAAAACGACATGAATCACTCCTATATAATTTATGGATCCTTTTGAACATGTTGAGAGAGAGCCCATCATAAAAGTTTTGGTGGGTCCGCTTGTATTTGCCGCTCCAGGGCCCCCAATGGTTTTAATCCGGCCCTGTATATTTTCTATATGGAAAACAACGGTGCTGTAAAATGTAAATTATTATTTAATTTCAAGTTATGGCATTATTTGAGATTTCAATTTAGCTGAATACTTCAATATTAACAAAAGTATAAAGCAGAGTGGAGAATCAGGAATCTTTCAAGGGTTGAATTACGAAAAATCTGAGAGGCTGTTTTCGCAACATCATGGGCTGGCAATGCTGGTCTGGGATTAGTTGACTGTATTCCTGGTGCTCGACGTGTTATCGTCCTTCGTTTCCTTACTATCATATGCGAGGAGTGCGTGACGTGTGCGTATTACGACCCGCTCGGGAGAGTAATACTCCCGGAAGTACGTTTTTTCGCGCGCTACTCTAGCCAGCTGTTTTACGCGCTATCCTAGTCAGTTGTTTTAAGTTGGTCACAAAATCTATATCATTTAGTAAAGGGGAACAAAACGAGCCTTATATCATGGAATACAAGGGCAACAAAACGAGCCCTGCGGGGCTTCTAACCCGTTCCTACTACTACTACTACTTATCTGCACGAAAGTAAGTAAATCACATTTTTGAGTATTATTGTCGTATTATTTTGATTTAAAAAGTGTTATAAAAGTGTAAAAAAAATGTTAAAAAAAACTTTCCTCGGGCAGGGTTTGAACTCACGCCAAAAGAGATTATCGTTACCAGCATATAGCGCTAGTTCACTCGACCACGAGGACCGACAACAACAAACGTCTGAATTCTGCTATTTGAATGCAACGTGGCAAGACATAGATAACGCCAACCAATCAGAACTGTGTTTTTCGTTCCTACTTCCGGGAGTATTACTCTCCTGAACTAGTCCTTGCGTATTTGTTCATGTACCGTAACTTACGATACGAGGCGGAGGGCCCACTAAAAAATTCACTGTCTAGGGCTCACCGGGAAATTCCCCGGTTTCCCGCCTGGCCAGTACGGCCCTGCCTTACATCCTCATTCACTTGCTTTAATCATAGTGTCCCTCAGTTTAAGGCCAGTTTTAGACGGAAGCATTTATCGTAGCATTTCTCGTAGCAGATGTGCTGCCAAAAATCTCGTATAATATTCTATGGCATCAAAAGTATATTGTGCTTTTACACGGTAGCATTTTGATAAGCATTTCGTCGTGACGCAGCAAACAAATCACTGGAGAAGAGCGCAATTATGGCTCCAAACCTAAAAACAAATATTTCAGTCACTATTTCTTCTAAAGTCCTTTTTCGCATATGGTTATTATGATACAAAGGACATTTAACGGTGCAGTTATACTATACAGATCCATAGATTTTAAAATTTACAGAAGAAATTTCTAATGTTTTAATAGAGTAGTGTATAAGTAATGAAAATATGGTGTGCACTTACATCTGAGATGCGTATTTATGTGGAAATATAGAAATTAAAGTCGAACCAGAAATGCACGTAATTTTCAATAAGCTGCCATAAAATTTTGGCAAGTCTGTAATTTCCCCATTTTGTATCGTAAACAGAACCCAATCATCCCCATCGGGGCTTCTAACCCATTCCCACTGCTGCTGCTACTACTACCACTACTACTACTACTACTGCTGCTGCTGCTGCTACCACTACTACTCCTATTCCAACTACTACTGCTACCCGTTGCTACTCCTACTACTCTTACTATTACTACATCTACTGCTACTGTTACTATTACTGAGTACTCCTACTACTACTATTACTACTACTTCTCCTCCTCCTCCTCCTCCTCCTCCTACTACTACTACTTACCTCTACTACTATTACTCTTACTACTACAACTACTACTACTTACTACTACTACTATTAATACACCTACTACTACTTACTCCTCCTCCTCCTACTACTATTACTACTACTTATACTATGGATCTGTATAGTAAAACTACACGTCACCACCTGTTAAAGTGAACCTGCACCGGAGAATGCAAGAGCACACCAATAATTGAAACGAGAAAGTTTTTTAAATGAATTTATGTGTGTATCCGTATAGTGAAACTGCACGCTATTAACTTTGTACAAACAAGGATGTTCTTCATATTTTTTAATCAACATAATAATAGTATCCCTACTCCAACTCATTTTCTTTACTACAATTCAATTTCCCACACATCGCTTCCTTTTAACACACCATGGCGCTGCAATCGGACCAGAACTGCTGGGGAAAATGCTAGGCTAGTCTTAGACGAAAGCATTTATCGTAGCATTTCTCGTAGCAGATATGCTGCCAAAAATCTCGTATAATATTCTATGGCATCAAAAGTATATTGTGCTTTTACACGGTAGCATTTTGATAAGCATTCTGTCGTGACGTAGCAAACAAATCACTGGAGAAGAGCGCAATTATGACTCCAAAACTAAAAACAGATATTTCAGTCACTATTTCTTAAAGCCCTTTTTCGCATATGCTTATTTTGATACAAAATACTTTTAACGGTGCAGTTATACTATACAGATCCATAAATTATAAAATTTACAGGAGAAATTTCTAATATTTTAATAGAGTAGTATATAAGTAATGGAAGTATGGTGTGCACTTACATCTGTGATGCGTATTTACGTGGAAATATAGAAATTAAAAGTCGAACCCGAATTGCACGTAATCTTCAATAAGCTGCCATGAAATTTTGGCAAGTCTATAATTTCCCATTTTGTATCAAGAACAGAACCCAACCAACCCTTTCGGGGCTTCTAACCCGTTCCCAATACTACTACTACTACCACTACTACTCCTACTCCTACTTCAACTACTACTACTATCCGTTCCTACTTCTATTCCTACTACTACTACTACTCTTACAATTACTACACCTACTCCTACTGTTACAATTACTAAGTACGGTACTCTTACTACTACTTACTCCTCCTACTCCTCCTACTACTACTACTTACTTCTACTACTATTACACTTACTACTACTTACTCCTCCTACTCCTACTATTACTTACTTCTACTACTATTACTCTTACTACTACTACTACTACTACTACTACTACTACTACTTACTCCTCCTCCTCCTCCTCCTCCTCCTACTACTACTACTACTACTTACTCCTCCTCCTCCTCCTCCTCCTCCTACTACTACTACTACTACTTATACTATGGATCCGTATAGTAAAACTACACCTTGCCAGTTGTCTTGCAGAAGACCTGTTAAAGTGAACCTGCACCGGAGAATGCAAGAGCACACCTCAGAAATGATTGCTGAAGGTACAATAAGTGAAACGAGAAAGTTTTTGTTTTTTTTTAATTGAATTTCTGTGTGGATCCGTATACTGAAACTGCACGCTTTTAACTTTGTACAAATAAGGATGTTCCTCATATTTTTTAATCAACATAATAATAGTATCCCTAAACTCATTTTTCTTTACTACAAGTCAATTTTCGCTTCCTTTTAACACACCACGGCGCTGCAATCGGAGAAGAAATGCTGGGGAAAATGCTACGAAATAGAGCAGGTTCTATCGGCAAGAAATGCCATAGGATATGCCATGGCATGGGAAATGCTATAGCATTTGCTACTTTACACGGTAGGATATCGATGATACGATTTTTGCTACGAGAAATGCTACGATAAATGCTTCCGTCTAAAACTAGCCTAACAGGCATATTAATCGTGGGACTTTAAAGTGAAAGATTTCATTTCATTTCCAATGAAATGTATTGTTCATATAACAAACTGGCACATTTCCTAACAGTTTGTGTCCACGCAAGCAAATTTATGATTGAGTTTGCGATAATCTGCGTAGCAGTTAAAATTATTTTTTTAATTACATTTTTGCGTTGCGCTGCAATACGCAGAATCTGTCGAAGACTGGTACGGAATGACCACTAAAGGCCACTTATTAGCATTTACCAAACTCTTTCCATATAAAGTTTAATACGCAGTATGATAGTCGTTTGTTTTGTTAACGCACCACCTACAGGACTATTGTAAAATTACGCGAAGAAACAAGCGTGAGGTAGCCTAATGGCGTTAGTTGTGTGATTGATGGAGTTAATACTTTGTTGTGAATTAGACACTAATTAATTATTTCGTTGTGGTTAAGGGCAGTATCACAAGTATATGATACTGGTTTTAGTCGAGATATGCTGAAGTGCTATGCAGAGCATATAGGAAAGATCAGGTATGCAATATCCTTTTGCTTTTGAGGAGAGCGATAACAAATAAGAGGTGCAAGTTCTCATTCTTTGTATCGGAGGCTAAAAGAAACAACAAGACAAATGAATAGTTTACAAAATTATATTATGATTGACTAATTGAACCATAATAAGTATTGAAAATTGTGGTTTTTCGAGTAATTCAATCTTTAAATCATATATTTGTTAGAATTTATGTGATAATTTGAATTTTACCGTAGTAGTTTTGTTTTGTGTTTCAAGACAACTCGAGGCAAATGAACTGTTTTCGCATAAAATGTGCGTATAATAAATTACTTTTCCAGTCAAAGAACTTGAAATGATAAAAATATGAGCAAAACTTGTAGAAGTACTGTTGAACTTTCATCAAACCGTGTTTTGAGATTATTGACAGTTATTTCAGATGAATTTCGCGTGATAGAAATTTGTCTTAATGTGATAGTTTAGCCTCTTTTAATTTTGACAGCTTCTAGTACCCATAACGTTAATGGATTCATAGTATATTTTTACTTCCGTACTAAGCAATGCTCCTAAAGTGCTTTCCATGTCATTACTTTCACAATACTTATCACTTAAAGAGATGTTTTTTCACTTGTCACCTTACTTGTGAGAATTTGCTGTATGAAAATAGTGTAGTCAGTACTATAACTACCGTACGTGATATGTTTGTTACTTGGTGTTTCGCTAAAATAAATAAACTTCAGTGATGGTTTAATTGATTTCTGAAAGGAAGTCTTCAAACTTTAAAGTCAAAAGGAAAGAAGGTAAGGGCTGATATTTAATATCTCCTCCAATCTTGCACATATAAGATTTACAGTGTGTTACTGTACAAAATATAGTTGAGCTAGGGACAGCTAACGAAGGGACTTAGAAGCCCCTAGGGCCCTTGTACTTCTACCTTTATCACAATTTAGACAAAAACAAGGTACTCGGTTCTGGAACCATGAAACGGGTTGGGGGAGATAATAAATACCATCCGAAGGTAAGAGTTCACTTTGAGCAGAACAGGTGATTTTGTCACAGGATGTGGCATTGGAGGAATAGAATCACAGCTATTTGTAGGGCAATCTTTACTTTGACTCGGGCAGTGGCTGCAACCGATTCATCGGACCAGGTTCCCGGGGCAGTTTAGGAATCATTTCTCAAGAGCGATTGAATTCATCAGAGCAGTGTAGGAATCAGTTCCTCGAAACAGACAACCTGTTACTCTCCCCCAGAACTCACTCCTAGACTACTCCGGAGAAACTACTCTGGAAACCGGTTCAGATGAATCGATTCTTAAACATCCGTAATTCACAAGTTCTCCAAAATATGGATCAAAACCAGCCACAAATCTACTTTAAATAAAGTTAAAAACCAGTTTTTAAACTAACCTAATCCAAATTATCCAAAATCTTCAATCACGATATTTAATTCTCAGCTAAAAATTTCAAAAAGAAGAAAATGTAAAATGTGGACAGCTTGTATTCAGAAGTACATGGGGCCCTACCGCCCCCAAACCCCTCTAAAAATATAGCTGGATAAAATAAACCTTATAAAAACACATTTCGTAATTTTAAAAAAAATGCACAAATGCAAAACAAATCAGGAATAAAAATATCAATTAACAAATAAAAAACATTCACCTCTGATGATATAGAGGTCCAGCGTGTTCGCCGACCTCTACGTGCAAACATGCTTCACCTATTAAACCACCTGACTCTTTATCTAGAGTTTCTAAGCAAACCTCCCGTCAAAACGTTAGCCAATCGGAGAGTTTTAGTACTTAGCGTTTTCCCCGTACCAGAACACACATGAATAATAAACTCATGATTACTGATTCTACACACGAAATAAATAAGACAACAAGAACACTTGCCCAATATTAAAGTTCACTTTACTGAAAAATGTTCCTTTCCGCACAGACGTCGATTTATTAACGCGAGCACAGTTCCTGTTATTACAAACGAGAAAAACTAATATGCGTCCACTTTACCATACGTTGAAAATCACTTCAGCCTTGGATCACAACCATCTAATTCAATTAAACCACACAATGCTACAAAGCGAGAATAATATTCGAATCTAATACAAACTTACTCAAAAAAGACAGGTTCAAATTCTTTGTATCAAATTCATTAAACGGTTTTTCAATCGCATTTACTAACTGTATGAAAGGAAACTTGAACTAAGAGGTTTCACGTATTATACAACCGCACAAACCTAACAGCTGACACACACTGATTACAAGTAGATAAATTAGAACAGGTGATATCATATCACAGTAGCAAACTACCATATGACTATTGACAGACACCTAGTGGAAAAAATATGAACTACTACCAATCTATCATACAACCACGGGTTTCGCACCAGAGGCACAAACAGTTCCAGAAAGTGACAACCTATAAGAACCGATTGAAGTCACTGTCCGAGTCAAAGCAAGGACTTGCCCATAATAGGTTAGGTGCCATGGAATCGGTTCCTATCGGTTCTGCTCAAAATACACTTTTGCCGGAACGGAATTTAAAAAAGAAACGAGCTAATTCCAGGTAGCACAATACAAAAGGCGATAAGAGTGCACTTTGAGCAGAACAAGTTATATTGTCACAGGATGTGGCATTGTTCACGTAAGGCAAAGTAGAGTAGGGTTAGGAAAGTTTGGACCCATTTTGTTAAAATTAATAGAGTGTAATTTCTGGTGTTGCTGTTTATTGTAAGTCGATTCCTATGAATGTTCTGCTCAAAGTAGACTTTTGCCCAAAAGGCTCTTAACACGACTATGAAGTAACCATTACTACTTTAATTTTCATCGGTCTCCTTCCAAAAATACAATTAAAACAACACTATTTCAGTATCCATATATGACCAATTTCAACTCATCGCGTTATGAATAAAACAACAAAAACATTAAAAAATTACTCACAAAATTATAACATCGATCTTCGAAAACAAAAAAAAGCAAAACCATATGCTAATTATATCCCATGACCGACTATCTCAAACCATCATTGTACACAGACACCCAAGACACATCGGATAGCAGCAGTACTTCCCGGATCAATCACAGTGCTACGTTCGCTGCGTTAGGAGTCACCGGTGGCTCGTGCGATATTTCATTTCTGTGGGTGCTATTGTATGCATTGTATTACCTGTGTGCGTTTCTGTATTTCGTTTGTACAGATTTTTAAACATTACTAGCATCCAGGTGCAAACCTTCAACAAGACACACGGTGAGTCGCATAGCACTGAGATCCAAACTCGGTTTTACACTGCCGCAGCGAACGTGTCAAAACCACGAGTCATCATATAAGAATGATAATCCTACTAAATCACTATCAATGATGACAAATCACAGGGGTTCTAGAAGACGGGTCCCCCCATATAGGTTAGTAGCTAGGTTGGTTCCTTTCTGTACCAAAGTTCAATATTTAATTCATATAGTATTACCGAGCTAGCGTTAGCGAGTGAAGGCAGGTCAGGGCCTCGCAGGGCACGTTGTTTTCTGTCTTTATTACAAGTAAATATAAAGGGGGGCCTGTGTTCTAGAACCTTGCCCAAATCACATTCTCTCTGGGCACCTGCTAAATTGAAAAAGAAAAAGAAAAACCTGAGTGGACTAAAGCAAAACAATACAAATCAATGAATAAACGCCAGAACTAATTTTTATATTGAATTTCTTTTTACACGAACAAGGTAACGAAAGACACACGAGAAAGTTATTCTCTTGAAGTGTGTATTCACTAAACAACAAGACATACTTAACAAGTAGGGGAGCAAGAGAAACACTAGAGATCCATGATATAGTGAGACATATCCTAACATGAAGTAAATAGTTTAAACGTTGAGGAAAGCAGCCCCCCTTATAACAAATATTTAACTATGTTTCACAATTTAAAAGTAACAATGTAACACACAAACATCACCGAACTACGTTCGTAATAATCCGCCTCAGGATACCAATTAACGAACTAGACCCAAAATTAGTATCTAGAGAGTATTTCTCGGACCTTTCCCTCCTATACATACGATTTATAAGTGCAAATATATATATATAATAGAGAGAGAGAGAGGGAGACAATTAAAATTAACGGGCAATGTGATTTCGGGCTTTTAGCTTTCAAACTGTGTGGTTTTTATTCTTCCAAACAATGGTGGCTCTAAAGGGAAGTCACATTGGTAAAAGTTAAGCTTTTATTGCTTCAAACCAAGGTAAGAACACTTACTGTTTGATCTAATTCTTGTATGCAGAAGTTGGTGTGTTAAATTTCTTCCCTTAGTTTGAAGCGATAAAAACTTAATTTTTACCGATGTGACTTCCCTAGAGATCCGCTACCACTTCCAAGAAAGATAGAGAATGTTTGAATTCATGATGCAGATTAAGAATATGAGAATCACTAGAGATTCCTTACTTACATTTTGCCTTTTAGACAAAATCCAGTCTTAGTACCTTCAATAGTAATACCTTAAGCGCCATTGCATGCCTCGGTGCAGGTTTATTGTAGAACATGGACATTATGACTAGAATATAGCGTTTTCTGGGTAAAATTTAACTCAAACCGCTTAGAAAAAGCTGTTGTCCATCTTTTACTAGGTTTCTTGCCCGAATAAATTCTTTGTTTATCGGTGGGAGCTTGCATGCGGAGTTCGGGTAGGAAATAATTTGAACCGGAAGCTGGAGGCGGAGCCAATAATCAGTGGAATGAACGTCGAAGGCATTGCTAATTTTAATTCATTTCTTTATTAACAACTGTTTCTTCACTGCACTCCAGACTCCCCACTCATAAAGCCCAAGTAGGCCTATGTGGTGAACCTCCAAGGTCTGAGGATGATGATGATAAAAAGGGACATGAAACATAGAAATTAATTTATTTCAGTATACTTACAAAAGAGCGTTTATTAGAAATATGACAGTTATTTTCAGCTACAATTTTTTAAATGTTAGGTGAGTAGTTAATCACATCAATTCGAATCCAGGTGTCCACATGCTTGTTACTAATCTGTTTTTGGACTTGTTTTTTATGAACTTTATAGTCGAAAATGAGGACCCATACATATAGATAGAGCTGAAAAACGCAAGGCCGTGGTGATTCAGTGGTAGAGCGCCCTCCTCCCGTGCATGAAGTCTGTGGTTCGATCCAATTTCTACGAAGTGGGCTTCGTAGTTAAAAAAAAGACCGTGTACATGGTTTTTTCTTGGAGTTCTCCTGTTAATCTTACTTTTGCCATTCTATTATAATCACTCATTTCGACTTAACTGTCTCCTTTAGTCTCGGTGCATAATTGTGGGACGTTAAACTCAAACTAAATAAATAAAACTGAACAGCATTATCATTCGAAGTGCAACTCGAAACAAAAAGGGTTACTTTTCCTTGGAAACCGGTGGCAAACAGATTTTGGGTCTGAGATAGACTTTGAAGGCAGGTCATTTTGAAAAGTAGTAACTTCCATTTCTACTGCCTGATCATCTTCGTTAAAGTGTTGCATGATAAAGGTCGAAGGTTCTTCAGCATTAATGTCCATAAAAGGGATTCGGGTGAACTATATCAGAAGTCTAGTTTTCTTGATATTATGAAAGCGTTTCTCAAATTGCTCCCTTAAGTCTGATAGAATTTCTGAATTATTTTTGTGACGGCAGGGTTATAGAAAATCGTGAGTCTTTCAATCAAGAAAAGTGTGTGACATCATTCCAAATGATATTCTTTTCCCACAACTCTAACTTTCTTGAAGACGTCTGAACATCGTGTATCATTTCTCCCAAGCCCTCGTCTCTGCCTTTCAGTCGGAAATTGAGTTTATTAAAATTTTGTTGTATCAGCTAAAAATGTAAAATACTGCGGTCGGATATAATCAAGTTCAGGATAGGACTCACTATGTTTTTTTTGAAAACTCGTGTATTGAAGGGAGAAGATGATTGGATCGCTGAACAACCCTCTCTTTACTCAACCACCTTCACTCTGAAGGAGTAGGTCACCTTATTAACAATTCGGATCATTCAATGTTTTAAACAACCTTCCTGGAAGAGCTTGAGACCTTACTTTATTTACAGTCTTTACTATAAGTTTCTTGAGCTTATCATCTGTAAATATGAACACAATGCTTGATGGCGAATAATGGAGTAGTAATTGACAAACAAAGGAAAGCTTTTATCGCAGAGACATAATGGTATGAATCCTTTGCCACATTTTTGTATGGGGAAATTGCTCACAGAATGTGGCTTTTGATCTCTGAAAATCCTATCTTGTCCCTAGTAGATCTTTTAAGATGAATGACGTACAAAAATTCTTCTCGTGAAATCTTCGAAGCTCTTTTTCATATAAACAGACAATTGAGCAGAATCAGTGACATTTGTTGATTCATCATGTTTACAGTGAAAAATGATAAATATTCAAATCTCCCTTGAGTTGTGTGTGTGTGTGGGGGGGGGGCACGGTGGTTTAGTAGCAGAGCGCTTACCTCTGTTTGTGGGGTCCCTAGTTCGATCCCTGGCTAAGCAAGTGTGTGCTAGACATAATGTCCGTGGGTTTTCTCGGGGTACTCCCGTTTCCTCCCACTTTCTTATTCCACCTATCCTTTCATAATCATTCACTTGCCTTAATCATCGTTTCCCTTAGCCTAAAAGGGCATAATCGTGGGAGGTTAAACCAGGGTTTGCCCAAATGGGCCCAGCCCGAAAAAAAACCCGGTAGGTTTTTCGGGTTGGACCCACCTGAAAAAAACCACTTTAAAACCCACCTGGGTTTTTGACCTATTCGTTAGTATATTATTGATACAACTAAGATGATCACATTGTAAGTGATTTTTATCAGATTTAGACTTTTCTTGGGCGAATTAGAGGCTTTCACGTTAAGGTATATAACAACATTCAACGTAAGATCTTTATAAAGTTCTGAATGCACTAAATGAATTAAAAAAAAAAAAAAAACTTACGTTAGCTTGAGATAGTTATAGAACAGATTAATGTATGGATTATGCTTATAGCCTATTTGAAGTAAAATAAGCAATTTTGTACTTTAGAAAATATTTTCCGTGAATAGTGTGCTCGTCGACTTGGCGACACCAAGGAACATTATCACTCATACGTTTGACGGGTTTAAGATCATAGGTGCCGGTACTAATAGTACATATGTAAATACATTAGTATTATTTCTTACCTTTGATGTAAAACACAAAATTTGGTTTTCCAACAATAACAGTTTAGTTCAGTCATTTGTTCTTACTTTTCAAATAAGCATTCTGTAGAATCAACACCAGCAGTGGCGTAAATATTCTTGTCAAATTTAAGAAGCTTAATGCTCGGAGTTCCGAAGACTATGTAATGCTTACTATTTCAAGTGCTGAGTTCAAATTTCCGTACTAGTGGAAGTTTTGATGTAAACTCATGTCAAAAATTATTGTCGCATATCTATAAATATGTTGTTGTAGGAATATAATTTGATAACGAGTTCGCCCGTTTTTTCTTATAATGTCAGTATGTGTATAATCGGCAGAGACATGTATGTGGAAAATTTCATGTCAAAAGAGCAGTAAATAAGAACAATAAAATGAAAATAAAACTTTCTTGTCCACTTAGCAACATTTTGTTTTACTCATTCTAATTTTCGTATTTATAAGTCTTTTCCTATGAAATTTACTACAAATATTCATTTCCCGATTATACATATAGTATCAATAATAAAAGTACCCTGCAAAATCATTATCAAATTATATTCTTAGAAGAAGACAGTTATAGATATGCGACAATCATTTTGGACATGAGTGTACACGCCGTGAAAGAAGTGCTCGGGAAATTCCCGAATTGAACGCAGAAGGATCGGAAATGAATACTTCAACAATAAAACTATTTATTTTACGCTTAAGCTTACCATACGTCCCGTAAAAAACGGGACAGTCCCGTTTTTGGGCCCGCGTCTCCGTAAATTTAATCGGGACACTGAAATGTCCTGTATTTTTACTCCGTTCCATTTCTGCTATCAATATCAGCTTATTCGAAAAGTAAAAACAAAAAATTCTGACATTGGCTGGGAATCCTGTAATTAGTGAATGAACAGTACGCTGTTGCATGTAACAGTTTCGAGGAAGTTATTACACTACCCTGTTCGATTTGATAGCGAGCGAAATTTGCAATGCTACTTTTTCCATTGCACTTGATGGAATCTCGGATACTCTCCGGAACATTAAAAAAAATCTTTTAGTCTCACGTTATGCCTGTTATGCTTAAGGTGACGGTGATGATGAGAAATGAATGAAATGACGAAATGAAGAAAGTGGAAGGAAACGTGATAATCCCGAGAAAACCCACCCACAAGGTGTTTGTCCACCACAAAGCTCACTTGGCGCGAGCTGGGATCGAACTAGGAACCCCATGCACTAGAGGTGAACACACTATCACTGAGTCATCGCAGCCTATTATACTTTTGTTCATAACCAGACTACAGTTTATTGCATTGTGTTGGAAAGTTGAGGGGGGAGGGGAATCTGAGGTGTCCCGTATTCTCATGGAGAAAATATGGCAGGTTTATTTACGCTGGAAGATGTTAATTTCATATAAGACATTTTAAAACATTTATTTATTTCACACAACATGTATCTTTGTTTTAAATTAATAGACCCCTTTTGATATTCATATTTGGCGAACGTCAGTCAGGCTTCTGGATGATTTGATCTACATTTGTTGGTTTGTCTGCCGAGCTCCTTCATGGCTATGCGGTTAGTGTACGCGTCTTCGGCGTGGGACCCAGGTTTGCTTCCGGAGGAAGCTCATGTGGTTCGGATTCCACGTTAATCAGTAGGTCCCGTCTCATATAGCCTCGCTGCTAAAAGGGACGTTAAACACAAAATCAACTCAACTCGTTTGTCTGCCTCTAGCACACACACTACAGGGTACAACTTTCGGCCTTTTAAGTTAAAATTTTCAGAGTACAAGCACGAGACACTAAATTTCCTGTATATATTTTGGCGGCATACCAACGTAAAATATCAAAATGGCGGCTATTTTTTCAAACCAGCGAATATCCACGCTGCGAAGCGCAATTTTCAGTCTTTTAAGTTGAAATTTTGACGGTGGAAGCACGAGATATGCTAAATTTGCTGTATAGATTTTCTCGGCGATCGAATGTAAAATTTCAAAATGGCGGACATTTTTTTTTTCAAAACAGCAGTAAGTAGAAAATTGTTGCAAGTTGTGACAATGACAATCTTGAAATATAAATAACATTTTAACACTTTTACCCCAAAGACATTGAAATATTTCGAAAAAACCCGATTAAACACAAAAATACCCGAAAAAACCCATATGGGCCCAGGTGGGTTGGGCTTTTTCAAAAAAGTCCGGTTTTTTCAGACCCTGGGTTAAACTGATATATTTCATTTTCTCTTTAGTTGTGAAACACCGTCACTAGCCATAATCTTAATTTTTCGTTTCATCGTAATGATCTCGCTTTCATTTTTAAAGTTATAGAGCAATGAATGCATGGCTAGTTTCTTAAAAGAATTCATTTGTTATTTTGCCATCCTTGGATGATATTTTCTTTTGAGCAGTTATTTTTGCGGTGTGGTGTGATGCCTCCGTCGAAGGTTTGTTCTTGTCCGTTGTTCCTGAAAAAATAGATCGTTGTTGTGGTAACTGGATCTTTACCCATTCTCTCCTTTCCTCACAGTGAGCTCCCTCGTTGCTGTTTGGGTAGCGTACGCACCTTTGGCATGGGAAACTCGTGGTCGATTCCCGGCGTGAGATCATGTGATTTGAATCACGTTAACGCTAGAACGGCTGAAGCGGTCATTTTGACCGTTTTAGAGTTTTTACATATCATACCATTTTTATTTTTTTTGTTGGAAGGCGCTTATTTTTTTTAATGACTTCGTCTTTCAGTATGAACAATAAAAAATATATTTTTGAAACAAACATAGAATGAGAAATAACAATTTTATTAAACAAAATACCTAGGACGGCAGAGAGCGGTCGTTCTGACCGGGTACATTTTACCTATTCAAAGTACGTTTTTTTTTTTTTTTTTTTTTTTTTTTCAAGATGCAATGACTGATGATGTGGTAACGTCGCACTCCTGTCAGGTGTGCAATGTGAATGCCTCACGTTCTGTGTATTCTTATCAGCGAATGTGTCGGCTTTTAGTGATGTCGAACAGCAAGGGACTTACACCGGAGCAACTTTTGGAAGAACTGCGTGACATTAGTAAAAATGAATCAGATTGTGGCCTTTCTGATTTTGAATTCTCTACATTCTCTGATGACAGTGACCGTCTTCTGCGTCAAGTTGTAAACAGTTCACCTGAAACAAGTGAGAGTGAGGAAGATGGCAACACCATACTTTAACCAGTAGCAGGATGCAGCAGTAAACCACCGGCCTCTTCTTTAGACAGAGGTAGGGGAAGGAAACTAAAACTACCAGAAGAAAACTTGTTAGTGGGTGATATTATTGAAGTTCAGGGAGGGATAAAGTGGACAGTAATAGAACCAGGAAAACCTGCAGTAGGCAGAAATCAGCAACAGAATGTCCTCCCGAGAAACTATGCTGTGCGGAATATTGTATGCAACTCTTTCTCCAGCGCTTTCGCTTCGTCATATAAAGGAAATGACTGAAGTGGAAGCAAAAAGATGCCTCAACACAGACGAGTGGTCTATTTCTATTGAAGAAATAGAGGCTTTCCTGGCAATTTTGTATGTTCGAGGAGCACTTGGTTGCAGTGAAGAGTAAGTGAACTTTCTGTGGAGTACAACATGGGGAGCATATTTTTTTCGGGAAACAATGTCACGGAATAGATTCAAAGAAATAAAACGTTTCGTAAGATTTGACAAAAAGAGCACAAGATCTGAAAGACTAAAGGGAGACAAATTCGCTGCTATATCTAAGGTGTGGAATCGCTTTATAAGGTGTGTTAAAGCAGAGCAGGATGTTACCATTGACGAGCAGCTTTTTTCAACAAAAGCACGGTGTCCTTTCACACAATACATGGCCAATAAGCTAGACAAATTTGGAGTAAAGTTTTGCTTGGTAGTTGATGTGTAGTCAAAGTATGTACTAGATGCTCTTCCGTTCTTGGGTAAAAGTGAAATGAGACCGAGAGATGTGTCTGTTGCTGAAGATGTTCTTCGTTTAGTCGAGTCGTTTGAAGGCAAGTTGAAAAACGTAACGACAGACTTTTTTTTATTTATTTTTTTACCATCCCTGTCACTTGCCCAGAAATTGAAAGCCAAGAAAACTAGTATCGTAGGTACTGTGAAACGTGTGAGAAAAGAAATTCCACATGAAATGAAAAGTCGACAAGCAAATGTACACAATATTGTAGTTCTGAAACATGATAATTGTACCTTAACTGTGTATCAGGGAAAATCTACTAAAAATTTCATTATATTGAGCTCAATGCATTCCTCTGTTCAAGTGGAGACAGCTGGTTAAATGCCACCAGAAACTGTAAAGTTTTACAGCAGCACCAAGTGTGGTGTAGATAGGGTTGCCAGATTTTGTAAACGATAAACCGGGACAGTAATCTCAGGCTATGAATAGGTCAGGGTTACTACTTACAATTTTCCAGTTCATTCTATACACAGTTAACACAAATCAGGGCCGGCTCTACCATATGTACAATACGTGCATTTGCACGGGGCGACAAGTTTCGAAGGGCGGCAAAGTCTGTCATAACAATATTATTTAAAATAAATTTTTCTTGTTGGAATAGACTTCATAATGATGGTAGTTAAATTTACTAAGCTGACTTTCTATTTGAATACTTTCATAAATCATATTTAGGTCGCATTGGTTTAAGATGACATGGAAAGTGCTAAAGCAAATGGCCAGACAAATCCCAGGATAAATTGCTTGATTGTTGTCAAATACAAGAACTCAATTCTCGAACAGTAACAAACTCCTGTTCGATTTAGTTAGTTATCACAGTTTTAATATGAAAACTAGTCTTGTTTTTGTCAGAAACGAGTCCTTATCATTGAAAGTGGAAACATTTTTTAAATCTTTAACAAATGTAGAAGGAAAAACAAGAAATAAAGATAAAACAGCTAGTTTGCAGTGGTACGAACTGATATAGTGAGATTGAAGCTCGATATTGAATTCTATAAAAAGAATTACCATTTTTCCTCTGCAGGTGTGTTTCCTTTATCTTTCATTAACATAATAGATTATTATTTAAAGAAAAAACAGACCCAATGAGATTGTATTTGTGGTGTTCAGGCCTTTCTGAGTATGAGGGCTCTTTTCCTCCCCTTCGTTATTTACGATGTTGTAACATACTTAAAATCGTGACTTCGAAGATTTGTTCTTTCTGGAGAAATGGTGCGGCAAATTGTCTAGGACCGGTTCGATCCCAGCTCACGCCGTGTGGACTTTGTGGTGGACAAACACCGTGCTCGTGGGTTTTCTCGGGGTTCTCCCACTTTCTTCATTCCACCATATAATAGTTTTTGTAGTGGCAAGAGAAATTATCGCGATAAGTAATCCCGAGGATCGAACCTGGTATCCACTCAACACCCATGAACAGACAGCTCCGCCAAAATTCAACCTTATAACAAGCAAGAACTATCCATACATAAATGTTGTTTCCCTGCGAGTCACGATGCTATTGAAACAAAACGAAGTTTTGTTCCAATCACACCGAAACAACTACAACAACTACTATATCAAAGATTATATTAAGATGGACATTGATGAAACTGACTGACGAACTACGCACAAATTATGAAATTTAAGGATACGTATGAAGAAAATGCACACTGATCCGATTTTCTGTATTTCCTCTTAAATGTTGTCCTTTTCTTACAATTTCATACTTACGATCAATTAGGTACAAATTAGGATAAAAATTACAGTAACAATTTATAATTGTTCAATTTTGTTTCACCGCAATACAAGTACAGTTAATGAGCAGGCCATTGCTAACACAATGAATGTCAGTTCTCCCGCTCTTACTGCTCACATCACTCAGCTCCGCCCATAGATTTCGTACGCAAGCAAAAGTTCGTCTGCTATAGCACGTCTCATTGGCTATGACGTTCTCATGACGTAGCAGCAGTTTAGATGAGAACGTGTTACAAAGGTGGTTCTCACGGTAAAGCTTGAGAAAGAACAATGAGTCATTGTAACAGAAAAGGAAGATAAATGAAAATTGATAACTAAAATGCACTTATAAGCTTCACTGCTATAACAGAGCTGCAGAAAATAAAAATGAATGCTTCCATATTTTGTTGGAAATAAAAATCATTATAAATGGCTCCCAACAGGTTGAATGACAAAGTTCAGTCTTGATTCGTTTTCATTCAGAACCCTGGATCACTAAAATGCATGAAAAAAAAACTATACACTATAAACACACCATTAAAATTTCACTCAATCACCTTGAACATTCGAGGGTTAACAGAATAGTCACTGCTAAAGATTAACTGAAATATTAATACACACACATCAACAACACACACATATATATATGGTTATAGTCTATATGTATATAAAAATATCACTATATATATATTCAAAATTTGTAAAACTTTCGTAATAAATGTTTACTCAGTCATAACACTGTTCGTTCAATCCTGCATCACTTCCGAAGTCGAGTCACTAATGTTCCAAATAATGAGTCCTCGCACTTCATCCATCCGTAAGTTTCAGTATCTTCTGCTCCCATTCTCTTCCCATACGAATGGAGCTAGGATTCCCTCGGTGGACGGTCGGTTTTGCCCTCTTCCCCTACTGACAAAACGCTTCCCACGGTGGATGTTCTTGATGTTCTCGGTGAAGTATAAGTAACAAATGGAGGCAAAATGACTTATCTCCATTTCCTTATATTCTGGATATGTGGCTTCCAGAATAGGATAGTTTAACAAAAATATGCGTGGCCTGCTTCATACGTATAGTAGTGATAACTTAATATTGAATTGTTAGTTTCAAAGATATACATAATAATATTGTCCATGCGGAAATTCTTCTGCATAATAAGTATAATTATATGCGAAATTATATAACGATGAGGAAAATTAAAGTTCTTCCTTATAGAAACAAATAAAATGTTCTTCTATAACTTTCTTTGAGTTCTTCGTTTAAAAATAGATATATAGATGTATAGGTGATTATAGGGTAAAATAACTCAAGGATTTGTATGAAAGGATAAGCTTAAGGATGGTTAACAAAGCATGAAATTGTTTTACATCTTACACAAATACAAGAAATCAGACCAATGTAACACATCATCATCAACAAACTCCCTTTTCATGGTAACAAATATGCGTAGTTCTGAATGAAAATATATGAAGAATATTGGAATATATAAGATATTAGATTGCTGATTTTGAGCATATTACGAAGATATGAGTATACATAAGAACAATATAACGATGGTTTGCAAATAAAGGATATACACTATGAAAAAAATTGACAGAAGAATGGGGAAGTATCGATATGAAACCGAATGATGGGATGACATATCGAAGCGTCCAAATATCCTACGGTCCGCCAAGCCGTATCCACATAGAAGTGTGGTTTGGAAGATAAACTAACCTCCCCAAATATATATATATATCAACTTGAGAAACCTCCCTGAAGAAATCAACGACCACGTAAGACACATTAGTTGTGAAGAAAGAAAAAAAAATAATGAATACGAAATCCCCTTAGACGATGTAGTATCGAAGACAAAAAACAAATGCACACAGTATACCGTGGCAGGAAGACGTGGTCGGGACTTAAGTATATAATGCTCTAATGGTTCCCTTTTTCCAAGGAAAGAATACCTTAAATAATTATGGTTTTGGAAATGACTAGCAGTCAGCAGTCCTACACATACCAAATCCAACAAGGACTACCTCTTTCACTCGCTGGACCAAAAGCCAGCCCCTTTCCTTCCTTCCTCCAAAAACCATAAATTTTAATAGTAAAATTTCTCTAAAAGTGTAAACAACTTCTCTTCACTAATATATCCATTACGCAAATACCATATTATGCTATCATCTACAAAACTAGAGTTAACCTTCACTTCACTATAGTCAGCGTCACAAAGCTGATTTTCTGCTTCTTCTTCTTCCATGGTTTCAGAGCTACCCTTAGCCTCCCTTTCAGCTCGTTCGATAATGTCACTGAAACGTTGTTCATCAACATACTTTTTTAGCAATTCTAGCCACTTCTTGCGAGTTGCTGGGGTAGGTCTCCAGAGTTTCATTCGTGATACATTTTGGAATCCAAGGTATTTCCCATTCGATGGATCAATTACTTCGAAAACATTATCACTTATCTTTCTCCAGCAAACATAAGGCCCACGAAATACATTACACAACTTCGCTATTCGTTTATCCAACAGACTACTTAAATTGTATTGGCGAAGAAAAATAAGATCACCTTCAACTAACACTCTTCTTGTACCTTGATTTGCATTTAATTTAGCATTACGCTTTTCAATGATCTTCTTTCGTCTTAAATTGGACATAATCAGTTTACCATTCCAATCGATACCTTCTTGTTCGTCTACTTCTTCATTCTTCGGCGTAATACCAAAATGAGATAACGTAAATTCTTCGGGTTTAACATTCAAATGTAATTCTGCTGGAGCAACTCCTAAACTAGCACTAATGGTGTAGTTTAATAACAAACAAGCTTGAACTACATACTCTGGCCACAATGAATGAGATTCACGACACAACACACGTAAGATACGTTCTAGATCTCTATGGAAACGTTCAATAACATTGCTGGAAGCATGGTAAGGTGTAGTGTAATGGATTTTAACATTATATGATTCCATTGCTTGCACAAACTGTTTTCCAACAAACTGTGGTCCATTATCAACTAGGATATTTAAACATATTCCCATATGCATAAAGTATAACTCAGTAATGCATCGAGCCACTGTAGCACTAGTTGCCTTCCGTAAAGGATAAGCCACTAAGTATCGAGAATACACATCGCATACCGTAAGAAGATACGTTTCGCCATGTTTACCACGAGGTAATGGTCCTAAAAGATCCACTGAAATCAGATATCTCACGTTCTTAGCTGGTACACTTTGCATTAAACACTGCACAGGTTGGTTGTTTGCTTTTGTACGCATACACACTTCACAGTCGTTAATGTACGATTTGATATCACTTCTCATGTTCTTCCAATAAAACATTCTAGATATGATGTTAAACACCTTTAGAAATCCGAAATGGCCATAATGATCATGAAAACCAATTAAAATGTGGTTTACCAAACTCGGTGGAACACATAACTTTAGTTTGTCTGGAAAATGAAAATCTCGAACCATCAACAGTCCATTCTCTAACGTATAGTTATTCTTCCAATTTCTTGAACTACTTCGAACTGACAAATTTTCCACATCACCTTCACCACGTAAATGTTTAATTATGGGTCGATAAACATCACACCCCCATTGTAATTTTGCGACAACAGCGGGATCTAAATCATACACTTCAGACTGTATTGCTTGTATAGGGTTAGCGTTCACTATAACTTCCTCTTCTGTTGGAAACATTCGTGATAAACAATCACTCAATACATTAGATTTTCCACTGATATATATTACTTCATAGTCATATTGTTGTAATTCTAGGGCCCAACGCATTAAACGTGCATTCCAATTACGCATACGTTTCAAATGCGTCAAACCTTTGTGATCACTATGAATGTAAACTTTCGCTCCTTTGAACCAAACGTGAAACTTCCGCATACCCCATACTAAACATAAACACTCAAGTTCTACTGTAGCATAATTCTTCTCACACTTGGTTAAGGTTCGGCTAGCATATTCTAAAACGCACTTTTCACCGTTCATATTCTGGTAAACTATAAAAGCAAGCCCACGGGCTGAAGCATCGCATTCTACGTAAAATGGTTGATCAAATTGAGGATGGTGTAACATTACTTCCTTCATAATTTCCTGTTTTAACAATTCAAATGCACTCTGATGGATTTGTTCCCATTTCCACCTTTTTTCTTTCTTTAAAAGTTCGTAAAGAGGCTGAGCAATTATTGCGTGGTTTTTAATAGTGCGAGAATGCCACTGTACCGCACCTAAAAATGAACGAAGCATTTTTAAATTCCTTGGCACTGGTAGGTTAGCAATAGCCTCTACAGATTTTGGATCTCGCCGAATACCCTTGGATGACACATAATAACCTAAGTAATTAATTTCATTAACGCCAAAAATACACTTAGTCAGATTAAGCGTCATATTCGCATCATTTAACAATGCTAACACTCGATCGAGTATAGACAAAAATTCAGGAACTGTTTCTGCACTAATTGCCACATATCGAATTAAACGTTCCTGCAAGTCGAACGGAAACACCTTATTTAGACATAATTGTAGAACGGATGATCCATTTTTCACCCCGAAAACCATTCTTGTATACTCATACAAAGTTCCCTCGAATAAAAACGCTAGATATTGCATTGAATTTTCTGTGATTCCACACTGGTTATACGATGAGGTAAAATCGAGAGTTCCAAGCACTGTTTTACTGTTAAATTTAGCGAACAAATCAGACAACTTCTCTGAACGCAACGCTGGATTTTTCACATGAACATTTAAAGCACGACAGTCGACCACAATTCGCAACTGTCCAGATTTCTTCAGAACTACATGAATAGGTAGCAGATGACATGACGAACTGGGCCTAATGATACCCCACTTTAGTAATTTGCGTATTTCTTGCCGCACACCTTCCTTGTATTTTTGAGGTATATCATATAGTTTAGCAATGATTGGTTCACTGGTATCAACTTCCAAATGATACTGAAAATAACGACACTTTCCTGGAAAATGCGCAAATACTTTACGATGTTTCATTAATAACTCGTACAATTGAGCTTTTTCACTATCGTTGAACAACGTAGCACGAGCGACAGCATCTTTGATTTCTTCTTCTGTAAAATACAAATCTGAAGGGAATTCTTCACAATTCACCTTCATAATTAAGTGAGTCACAACTACTTCTGAAAACCTTTACTGTTTTCTCATAAAATTCACTAAGATCCTTTATATCGGACATAATAATAATAGGCACGAAGTTACATTTTACTTCCTGTGCGTTCACAGTAACATCACTTTCACTATTTCGTTGTATAAAAGGGACCACACTATATGCACCGTCATATTCAACTCGTAGTTTATTATTGCGAAAATCTATAATACTATTCAACCTTTCTAGAAGATTAGCACCTAAAATAACATCTTCATGGAGCTCATTCAAAACCAGAAATTCTACCAACACTTCTACATTGTTAATCTGTACTGGTAATACTGCCTTCCCTTTAACAGCACGTTTTCGTTTTCCTAAAAAATCGCACAACACAATGTTTTCACCCTTTTGCAGCCGTACATTAGAAATACACTGGGTAACATCTCGAAAAACATCATTACGAACTAAGCATAAATCACATCCCGTATCTACTAAACAAATTTTCGGCTTTTCATTCAACAAAATTTTAACACGCATAGTGTTTTGACCTAATTCACACGTAATGATTTCTTCATTGTCCTCTAATATCATTATGTCATCTTCACTTTTAATGTTTTCACTATTACACAAATCCGGGAAACTAACACGGTTCGAAAAACAAATAACTTCCTCTCCCCTTGACGTAAAGAGAGAGGGCCCTTCTAGTTTAAAGGCACAGTTCGTTGTTGTGAGGGACCTCGTTGTACAAACGATTGTTGCATATTCGAAAACACTGGTCGGCTATTCATATCAATAGTTGAGACGTTATTTACACTCTGTCCACGCTTGGCATTGGCATTCGGAAAATTACTCTCACCATTCTGATTAACCGGTTGTCCACTATTGAAATTTTCAGATCTATCTGTATTACTATGGTCACTATTATCTTGATCTTGGTATTGACGCTGATTATTATTATTTGGGCCTTGGTTGAAATTTCGATTACCGTTATTATACCTGCGTAAATTTCCACTACGTTTCCTTTTGTAAAATCGTTTCCTATTATTATTATTATTATTATTGTTCCAAAACTGAGCTTCCACCGGTTTATTTTCCCAATTGCCGTCATTTGCGCCTTGCACTACCTTCGTATGATTCACATTTACGTTGGCACCACTAATTTGCCTTGGTTTACGAGAGTTATCGTAAATTCCTGTTAAGTTTGATAATCCCTCGATCGATTGAACACTGGCGATGAATTGATGGATATTATTGGGAATACCTCCCATCATGGCAAGTTGGTATCTTTTAGGCAACAAACTAACAATATGTGATAATGTTATGGTTGGATCCTCGAACTCTTCCAACGATTGTATTTGATGGTAACGTTCATTTACAAACTCAACAACACTAGAATATTTCTTGGGATCAAACGGAATAGATCTTAAATTACGTAAGCGCGTTGCTTTAATGATAGGAGATTCAAATGCTTGGCAAAATGCTATTACGAACTGCTGAAATGACGTAAACCCCTTTCCATTTAATGCAAACCACTTTTTCGCACTTCCCTTTAATATCATTGGTAATACCTTTAAATAATCACTCTGGGGAATATCCGCGAATTCCATTTGCTTATTAAAATCTTCAAGAAACTGGCTTGCACTTTCAATCATTAAATTACCGGAAAAGGTAGTGAGTTGATTTATATCTGATAGCTTCAATTTCCCCTTATAACTACGTTCATCACTGTAACTGTTAACTCTGGGACGCTTATGCGGAGTACTTACCCTTGTATTATCCTTGCACCCTGAATTCATTTCATCACTGTCGGACGCACTACTGCAAAATTCGTCACTAGATATCTTTTCCCTTTTTACGTTAACTAGAACATCGTTATTACCGTTTCTATTGTAATTACCACTCACCGCCATGTCACTGAAATGCGTTTGCCTTTCTTCCCTTTTAAGCGATTGAGCTTCCCTTGCTAAACTATCATAACGCTCACTATTTTGCGCACACAATTTTAAACACTGTTGCGTACGTTCACTTTGTAAACAATCATTTCTTTGCAACTCCTGCAACGTACTATCGTAGGTGTTCACAACTTGCACTAACTTATTCTCATTTGCACTCGACACTTCCCTTATTTGTTCCACTTCACGTCTTACATTATTAATCATGCGTTCGGCACAGGTAGCTGATAACCTTGTACTTTGTAAATTTTCAGTTAATTTATCAATGTTTTGCTGTATATCACTATTCATACGCATGCACCTTAAATCGCTTGCATTGGTTTTCTCAATCAATTCCGCGCGCACTGTTATAATAGAACTATCCAAGAGTGAAACTTCACTTTCTAATTTCGTTGTAACTTCATCGCGCACCTTATTAATTTCTGCTTTTACACTAGCTATTTCTCGCGTCACCAATTCCTTACAATCCATTATATTGTTACGACATTCATTCTTTTGTGCTTGAACTTCACTGCGCAAATCACTTAAATCGTTGCAAATGGCATCTACTCTTGAACTAAATTGACTCAGCTGTTCATTCACTTTTGCTGATTCATTTTTAACATCTGCACGCACCTCGTTCACCTTTTCACTCAAAGTATTCTCCACTATGGCAACACTATTCTTCACTTCTGCCAATGACTGCACTAATTCATTCGAAAATGACTGCTTCATTTCGGATAATTCCTTTCTTGTGTTTTCATTAGATTGCACTATTTCTTGTTTCAACTCGCGTTGTATTGATAATAGTAATGTTCTAATATCTCCGTCATCACTAGACATGTTTCACAGATATGAAAACACACACACGTATACAACTCTATATCACCTTCACAGAGGAAAAAAAAAAATCACAAGGCTCTAAACGAAAAAAAATGCACAAAAAAATTTCATAAAATGAAAGAATCAGTACGTCAAGGCATATATATAAGAAAAATTCAATAACTACGAAACATGCTCTAATTGAGATGGGCCTAAGTATTCTATAGGTACATAGGAAAACTTGGACACCACAAAGTATACTTGTGCCTGTACAATATATAGAAATTCAAAAGATTTGAAGAAGTTTAAATTCTCGAAATAAAGGTCTTGGTTCTATCTCACTCATCCCGCACCATTTTATAATAGTTTTTGTAGTGGCAAGAGAAATTATCGCGATAAGTAATCCCGAGGATCGAACCTGGTATCCACTCAACACCCATGAACAGACAGCTCCGCCAAAATTCAACCTTATAACAAGCAAGAACTATCCATACATAAATGTTGTTTCCCTGCGAGTCACGATGCTATTGAAACAAAACGAAGTTTTGTTCCAATCACACCGAAACAACTACAACAACTACTATATCAAAGATTATATTAAGATGGACATTGATGAAACTGACTGACGAACTACGCACAAATTATGAAATTTAAGGATACGTATGAAGAAAATGCACACTGATCCGATTTTCTGTATTTCCTCTTAAATGTTGTCCTTTTCTTACAATTTCATACTTACGATCAATTAGGTACAAATTAGGATAAAAATTACAGTAACAACTTATAATTGTTCAATTTTGTTTCACCGCAATACAAGTACAGTTAATGAGCAGGCCATTGCTAACACAATGAATGTCAGTTCTCCCGCTCTTACTGCTCACATCACTCAGCTCCGCCCATAGATTTCGTACGCAAGCAAAAGTTCGTCTGCTATAGCACGTCTCATTGGCTATGACGTTCTCATGACGTAGCAGCAGTTTAGATGAGAACGTGTTACAAAGGTGGTTCTCACGGTAAAGCTTGAGAAAGAACAATGAGTCATTGTAACAGAAAAGGAAGATAAATGAAAATTGATAACTAAAATGCACTTATAAGCTTCACTGCTATAACAGAGCTGCAGAAAATAAAAATGAATGCTTCCATATTTTGTTGGAAATAAAAATCATTATAACCATCTTCATTCATTGCTCATCATCACTGTCTCCTTTAGCCTAACCGGCATAAGCGTGTAACGTAAAATTCAAAGATTTCATTTCCTAAGCATTGTGCCAATTGCGACACATTCTTCCATTTATGATTGAAGAGATACTTCTTCTGTGTTGTGTCATTACCTGAGTCAAACACTACCCTAAAAGAAATACAAATTTAGGATTTAGAAAGAAAAATACTGTCTTAATGTAGCACTTACACATTTTACACTCCACTTCATGGTCATTTGTTTCTCGTTATATAAATGACTATTCCACTGAATATTTGTCCTGAAAAGAATACTTGCGTTTGAGCATGTTGGAAACACTTTATGCACCAGACACCAGAATATGAAACAAGAACGTTGACTTTCTGACAAAGAAATTCAATTCGCTTCACTTTACTTGTAAAGATATGTATGGTATACCCACTGAATTGGATGAAACGCTTGATTGTAAAATTGTACCTTAGAAGACGGCAGACAGGACGAAGTAGGCAGTTTAAATGTGGTTAACATGCAGCGCTTGAGAGCAGTATCGCTATTGTTGATTAAAGGTCTAACAATGAAGGAGTTCTGCGCTGCCTATTGAAGTATAAAATAACTAGTAGTTAAAGCCCGTCACCGGGAAAAATTGATATTCAAGAATTTATTGCCATAATATATGCCTCCTCTTGAATATTTTTTTTTTCCTCTCGAAGCTAAACGATCCATAGAACAAAAGAATGGATGTGATTTTCAAACTCCTTATTATTTGTTTAGTGAAACTATTTGCCTACACAAATCTTCCAAAATCCTTCCGTTTTTAGGTGAGACATACTAGTTCTTCCAAGGTTTTTTTTTTTAATCTGAAGGACAAAACCGGGACAAATAGGCGTCCCGAAAGCCTTTTTCGGGACAGTTAATTCCTTCATTAAAAACCGGGATTGTCCCGGAAAACTGGGACGTCTGGCAACCCTAGGTGTAGATGTAGACCAAATGGCCAGAAGATATTATACAACGTAATCGTTGAGCCCTAGTTCGAATAAGTGAGTTGCACACGTATTAAATTAGCATAAAAACTGCAAATGTTGCTTATTCGTATGTATTTATTGTATAGTTAAATCTAGGCTGCTTACAGCCATCTTACTACTATATGTTATATCGTTGCTATCGTTACAGAATCAACATTCTAAGATACAAAACATTTATATAATAATAACTTCTTAAAAATATATATAACTTCTTCTTCTAACCTATATAAAATAATTAAATAGTTGGCTAGTTTATAACACCTTTGATTAAAATATCTAAATGGTGCAGGTAAAGAATAATACATGCATGCCGAATAATACATGCTGTCGTTCTATCTTTAATGGCTCCCGACAGGACTTCTCGAAGTGATTTAGCACTTCTAGAAAGAATTCTGGACCGTATGACAACTTTACAAAGTATACATTAATTATTGGATAGCCCTCGTATATACAAAATTCACAATACATATAAATACATATCTTTATATTCCTTTTTGTTTATTCTTTATATCAATAATATTCTTTTATAATTAATTATACTTCAAATTCTTTATAACATCGTAGAGGAGGGTCTATTCCAAAAATTATGAACAATTAAAAATTTGTTTTTGGTCCAAGCATAATTTTTTTTTTTTTTAAAGTAACATGGTCGAGACTCTCTGAATATTGAAACTCATTATAAATAAGGATGTTACAAAATATATTTCCTGCATTTGATAATTAGGTGTCACATATATTCATTACATAGGTAAAATATGACATAGATAATATAGAATTCAGAAGAAAAATAAAATGAAATTATGATAGGAAAAATCAACAAAATTGATGTTAATTAAATTATAAGATGATGTGATTTAACATTGAATCACAACGGATTGAAATGAAATATTGGTTAACACACAAATATTAAATTAACATATAAGGATAGCATAAACATTAACAAAATCCTAAGTACAATCTAGAATATCAAATTGATAGCTATTTAGTTTCATTCTCAATTGATTGATTAGATACGCTTAACGCTGATGTGGATTCAATCCAAGCCACATTAGCACCATCTAGTTTAAATTAAAAGGATTAGTAGATTCCAATAAAGTACATTGTATTCCGCACTCTTGAGTATGTTCCGATCGATTACATAAAGATCCTGAATTTGAGTTTCTGTTACTGTAAACTTGTCCATCTAGGAGTCTATTTTGTGACCAATTACGCTGATTCGTATTGCCATTTCTATTAGAATTCCTATTATAATTCCGGTAACTTCTGTTACCGTTACCATATCTATAATTAGGTTGAGTTGAATTGCCGGTACTATTTTGATTATTTGTTCTAGTACCAAAATAACGGACACTATTTCCTTGAGAATTAACACTATCTTTATTTTGAATATTTAAATTTCGAATGTGCGCATAATTAATATTATTACGTCTAGATGTAACCTGACTTTTTTCTGGATTTCTGCTATTTCTTTGTGCTAGAAATTGACTTTCGTAGCTCTGAACTAAAATGATTAAATGATTAAAATTGACACATTGAGCGGTCATCAACATTTGTTGTAATCTAAGTGGTAATAAAATACGGACAGAAGCTATTATACGTGATTCTGGTTGGTTTGGGTTGAGTGCTTTTAATTCATTATATGTGGCCACTACAAATTCAGTAACATTTTTATGTATCTTAGGGTCAAATGATTTCGTTCTTAGCAATGCGTCCCTATTTGCTAACATGAAGTCGTTTTCATAGTTTGCCAATAACGCCTCTTTAAAATCAGAATACCCATTAATGTTATCTCGGATTGCTTTGTACCAAGTCAAACATGGGGACAATAAAACATGAGGAAGAAGTTTCATGAATTTCGACTCTTTAATTCCCATTAATTCGCACTCATCCTCGAATTTTTCTATAAATACCCTAGCCGGGATATCCTCAGGTACACCACTGAATTTTGTTAAGGATTTTATTTCACTGAATCGCAAAGGCGTATCAGTACTATAAGATTTAGAACACTTACAGTTACCGTGAGAGTTCTTACTCCTCCGTGTAGGATGCTTCGTTCTTCTTCCTGATTCGGTGCTCGCTTCACTATCAACCGATGATCCGCTATCTTCAAAAATTGCTTGGGAATGAGGTATTGGTTCTGTCCCATTATCAGGAGGTCGATTAATATTCCTAGGTCCATCATCGTGCTCCATCTCCTTAGCAAAAATATACTTTTCCTGGAAAGTATGAAACTCCTCTTGAAGTCCTTTAATCCTATTAGAATGTTCGTTTACAACCGATTCTATAACTTCGACGGTATTTTGTACTTCGGTATAAGTTTCAGTTACCTTTTCCATTTTCTGTTCGCATTTCTCAAATCTGGCATTAATTTGTACATTCATTTGGTTCTGCTGCTGATGTAACTGTTCCCATTTATGGTCGTTTCTCTGCTGTAACTGTTCCAGCCGCTGATATATATTATCTTCTAGTTTGTGTTGAAGTCGGTTCATTTTGTCATCAAATTGGTCTTCAATTTTATGCTGCAAAGCATTCATTTTGTCATCCAACTGTTGTTGAGAATTGTTCATTTGCTCTTCAATTTTATGCTGCAAAGCATCCATTTTGTCATCCAATTGTTGTTGAGACTTGTTCATTTTATCCTCAAATTGTTCTTTAATTTTATGCTGCAAAGCATCCATTTTGTCATCCAGCTGCTGTTGCAAGTCGTTCATTTGACGAGATATTTGTTTGAGTACATCTGCCAAATTCTCAGATGTACCAGTTTCACTTTGATTAGTCCTAATATCGTTAACTTCACTATCTGATAAATCCATCTTAGTGTTTCTATATATTAACTTTCCACTTCTCAAGATGGTGTAATTATTAATCGACTCAATGATGTATGTAGTTTAACTATACTTTCAAACAGTACACAATGCATAAAACAATTTTGTAGCACTCACTTGTGTTTTCTGCTAAACTTGGTTTACTAAACTTCTTACCAGTTTTTAGCTATTCCCGGTGTGAAGGCACCATTATACAACGTAATCGTTGAGCCCTAGTTCGAATAAGTGAGTTGCACACGTATTAAATTAGCACAAAAACTGCAAATGTTGCTTATTCGTATGTATTTATTGTATAGTTAAATCTAGGCTGCTTACAGCCATCTTACTACTATATGTTATATCGTTGCTATCGTTACAGAATCAACGTTCTAAGATACAAAACATTTATATAATAATAACTTCTTAAAAATATATATAACTTCTTCTTCTAACCTATATAAAATAATTAAATAGTTGGCTAGTTTATAACACCTTTGATTAAAATATCTAAATGGTGTAGGTAAAGAATAATACATGCATGCCGAATAATACATGCTGTCGTTCTAATTCCACCAAATCTCCCTCGGGCGTTGGCCTCTTCAAATTTTCTGCAACATGCTTGATTGATTTGGCTGCCATAAATGCCTGTGTTTTGTACCGTGAGGTGACAACGGAAAAGATTAGTCGGCGTGATTTCATACTGAAGGATGCAGAAGAATTCAGTTCGAAATACCTTGCAAGCAGGAAAGGAAGAAATGTTAAACCTGGACGGGAATGTGTACAAGTTCAAGAAGGACAGTCCAGTAAACGGTATCATTGTCAAGTTGGATCATGTAAGGGAAACAAAATAATAACACGATACAGAACCTGCAAGAAGTTTGTGTGCGGCAAATGCGTCGGACAAATTGTAAAACAAGTAACGTGCAAACATTGTCAATAATGTTTCTATCCACATATCTGACATCTTTAGATATTCATCCACCAATATTTTATATCTGTAAAGCTATTTTCATTATATCGTGTAACTTCTGTTTCAGGAATACAGTATTTTGTACAAATGATATCAACGATTATAGTTTGTTGATGTAACAATGAGAGCAGTGATGGTGTATGAATATTTGGTTTATATTATGGCAGTGAGTGTAATATTTGTAATGCTTGACTCCAGACTACTCACGTATTTAAACATTCATTCACCAACATTTATATCTAATAAGCTGGTTTCATTATATCTTGTAATTTCTTTTTCACGAATATTTTGTTTTTATTATGGAAGTGAGTGTAGTTTCTCTTATGACAATGAGTGAATGCTTGAATTAAGCAAAAATAGTCCTGTGTGATTTACTTTCATTCCTCTTGATGTACAAATATTACTTACGTATAGCATTATGGCACATCGATTATAACAAAATGTGAGAAATAAATTTGCTTACGAACATATAAATCGCTCCATAATTCTACCAGAGTGTGGTTCTACATTGTAAAGTAGAAATTAAAGTAAAAGTATATTGTATTTTATCATTACATTCCAGATTTTCGATAGCGGTCAAAATGACCGGTCGCCGCCGTTCTAGGTAATTTTGTACTTCAGCCGTTCTAGTGTTAAGCTGTAGGTAGATTCATGTCTCATACAACCTTGTTGCTGAAAGGATGCTAAAACTCCAATCTAACCAGGCAACTTTCTTTTCCTCAGAGTAGAGTATGTAGGAAACGACTTCTCGCCAGTGAAATGAATAGTCCTGTAGCGCCGTTCAATATTCCTTTGTTTTCAACGAATACACTTACATTATACAATGAACATACATAATTTACCTTTCACCTTTGTAAAGAAATAATCCTCCTCCCATTCAGAATGAAAATAGTAGATCTTTTGTTTCTTACCTGTACTCACCATTACAGGAAATAATATAACATGAAAATCAGCGTGTTAATAAACTGCAATTACATTACACAACAGTCAGTTGGCGATACAGTGTAGTCAAGTAAACGTAGGCAGTTTTCCGTGAGACAATCAAAATCTCCCTGCGACCTACCTGTAGCTCGTGATCGATGGTCTGGCGACGACTGTCCTAGCCAGCGCTTTGTATATGGACTGTTTGGATGCCAAGTGATGTATTGCCCGTTTCAAAACATGAGTCGTATCTCACCACTACCAAAAGGACAACCCAATCCCAACCTTTGTTAGGACGGTGTTGGTGAATGTTGCCAGATATTCGATGTCATTAGGTAGAAGAAGAAATGTTGGACATTATGTTGAAAAATCTACTTTTTCAGCAATTTATTTCAATGGCTCCATATATACTTACTTCAGCTAAAAACATATGAGGACATAATTTAAAGAACGTAATGGGAGGAAGCTAATTTCCAAAAATCATATTGATACGAGCTGGCATAATCTAGTTATTGACATTTTAATGTAGGTATGCAAACTTGCATGTTTAGCGCCGTGGGGGGAAAAGCAAGAGGGGGAGGGTTGTTGACTTTTGAGGAAATACTATTCTTATGATGTAATAACTGGCAAAGTTTTAGCTTGTTACTAATTAGTCCCGACAAAAGCCTATATTTTTCCTTTATTGACTGAACTATTGGAAGTCAACGCCTGTGAAACTATCACCATTGATTTCGGCGAGGTTACCTCTTCAGCTCCAAAAGCATCTACAAATCCAAAACATTCAGGATATTTTAAAGTTCTAAGTCCTTTTAAAGGACCCCTATTCTTCCCTGAATCAGCTTCATCGAAGAAATAGAAAAGAGGAAGACTAATAGAAAATCCTCCTAGCGTGATTACTTCCCACCAGTTACGGAGAAGGTTTCATGAACGAAAAGCTGAGCAGAAGAATAGGGCTGAATGAGAACAAAATGAAGAGGGCCGAAGAAAGAAGAGGATAAAAAAAATCAAGCAAGAAGAAAGTAAGAGAAAAAATATGAAGGCGAGGACTAGAATATAGTAAAGAAATGGGATACATTCGGCTACAGTAGAGGAAGACGATTTTATCATAGAGTTCCATAGAAAACGAAAAAATGAAACAGTTAACTTGGCATTTGTCTTGACTGCCATAAATGTTGATGGTCAATGAAGTATTTAGGTTTTATTAGACTTAGAGCTCAAACAAGAAAAATTAGTTGAAATCAGGTTGGCCACTCACCTGGAAAACCGGGAAAAGTCAGGGAATTTTTTAATTCTGGAAAAGTCAGGGAATTTTGATGAAAAACATGGAATTTTTACTCGGGGGAAAATTTACGTTCTGCTGTATTCCTAGCCATTTAGACGGTTTATTTATATACAAAATAGCTTTGGTCGCTGGGGGCTTCGCCCCCAGATTTCTCCTTCGTTCCAGGTTTCGTTTATCTACCTCTGCTGGTTTGGGCTGCGCATACTTTCTTCATATTCTTTTGTCATTTAGTGCTGCCTATGAATTGAGCTGGAGCGAAATCGTGACCATTTTGTAATTAACACACTTGTTTAGTTCGATCCAGATCCAATTCTTCTTGATGAATTGTGCTTTTAAAGCTGCCATGCAAGGAACGGGTTGGAAATTAGAAGAATTCCTAAGGGCGTCTTATAATTTATTCAAAGACGTTCCAGCTCGTCGTGCAGATTACATAAGATGCACAGGGTCTTCTGTGTTTCCGAAAAAAATTTTGCAGCATTAGATGGACAGAAAATTCAGACGTTGCTTGCCGGGCGATGGAAATATTACCGAACGTAAAGAAATACATACAGTGGGCTGTTGATGAGAAGAAAGTACCACAGTGCAAAAGCTTTGATGCTGTAAGACATTTCACAAATGATAACCTGCTTGGTGCAAAACTTGGCTTTTTCACAACATTAGCAAAAACTGTTGAACCTTTCCTGCGTGAATTTTAGGGAGAAGCTCCATTAGCTCCTTTCCTTTACAACTCGCTCCAGGCCATAGTATTGTTTGTTGCAGGTCGTTCTGTGAAAGATAGTGTTTTGGAAGACCGGCCATTGGTTAAGATTGATTTCAATAATAGCGAAAACTTAAAGCCAGCCAAGTTTGTAAACATTGGGTACACATCAAAGGATGCTATACGAAAAACCAATACCGTATCGGATAGACAGACTTAAATTTCGACAAGACTTGCGCAGGATGTCAGAAATTCATACTGAAAATAATGGACAGGTCACCTCTAAAATTCAACCTGACAAGAGCAATTTCTTTCCTGGATCCAAGTGTGTTTGTTATGGATGACACTGTAGCTGCAAAGAGATTGTCCAATTGCCTAGAAATTGTAGTATCCAAAAATTGGATTTCAGGAACATTAGCTGATGAAATCCAAGGTGAATTCAAAGTTTTTGCTAAACATCCTCTTGTATTGGAAGCAATGAGGAATTATGACAGGAAAAGTAAAAGATTAGATGAACATTGGATGGAGATGCTGCATTTAGGCGCATGCTCAATACATATGACTGATTTTGTGAAATTTCTCCTCATTTTATCTCATGGAAATGCTAGTGTGGAGAGGGGATTTTCAATCAACAAAGAATGTTTAATTGAAAATCAAAGCGAGTTGAGTCTAATTGCACGCAGGCAGGTACATGATAAAATTTCAGCTGTGGGTGGTATTGATAAGTTTCCAATTACAAAGAGGGTTGTCCATGCTGCCCGCAATGCTCATGGAGTATATGTTGAGTCTTTGAGGAATCAAGAAGAGGAAGAAAAGAAACAGAAGAAGAGAAATGCCATTAAGGATAAAGTTATTGAACTCGAGGCGAAGAAAATGAAGTTGTTGAATGATGTCAAGGAGAAACTGTCTGCAATTGATGATGAGATTATTGGTTTGAGGTCTTAAAACATTTAAGTGGATGTGGTCTTAACTTCAGTTTGATTTTAGTGAACTGCAAGTCTGTGATTTGAGGTTTTAAAACATTTCAGTAAAGTAGTGTTCGTTCCAGTAATTTGTGTTTTAGTAGTGGACTGTAAGTGTGTGTACTTTTCTGACTAGTATTAAGCTTAAGGTTGGAAAGCGATAAGGATAGACATTCCTCATCTCGTTTTGTGCAGCAGTTGGTTACAGTGGAGTGGAAACACACAGGAGAATTGAAAATTAGGCAAGTAAGTGATTAAAATTAGACTATTTATCTTCGCTAGTGTTTTTTGTGATTCTTTTTTTAATAATGATCCTCTAGTCCACATTGCATTTCACTTGTAGCTTCTGTTTAAGCTTTGAAAAACATTGATATACCAATTTTAGATCTCTCTAGAAATTTTCTGGAAAAGTTAGGGAATTTTGAAATTCCAAATGAGTGGCCACCCTGGAAATGTTTTCTTTTGTTATACTTTATAGTGCAATTATATAAATCTATAATTGCTAAAAAAAAGAAATATGTAAAGACTTTTTATTTTCATTCTTAACTGTTTAAAGCAATGTACACCTAACTTTGGAATAAGCTGTGTCAAGTTATGCAACTTGTGATATAATCCATGACGACTACTAAACCATTTCGATTTGTGGGTGGCGACTTCTAGTGCAATGCAAGGGTTATATATATATATATTTATTCGGCTTTTGCACTGTCATGTAGACGAAATATCAGTGCGTGTTTTCAACTATGATACAGCTCCTAAAGATTTATGGTGCTCTCAGTAAAGTCAGAAGAGTAATTTCCCCTATCCCCCTTAAAGTGGCGACGACTACCAGTGCTGTTACCTTGCCTGGAAAAGTTAGGTAATGTTAAATTCGAATTTTTACTTCTCAAAACCTATTTATCCTCTTGGTTTATTCGGCTATTGGTAGGGATATTTTATAAAATAAATTAATTTATTTTGCAAAATCTACTCACACATACTATTTACATGTACACTCATGTTCAAAATTATTGTCGAATGTCTATAAGTATGTTGTAGGAATATAATTTGATAACAAATTCGTCCTGTATTTCTTATGATGATAGTATATGTATAATCGGCAAAGACATGTATGTGGCAAATTTCATGTCAAAATAGCAGTAAATAAGAACAATAAAACGAAAATAAATCTTTCTTGTCCAGTTAGCAATATTTTGTTTTACTTATTCTAATTTTCGTATTTATAATTATTTTCCTATGATATTTACCACAAATATATATTTCCCGATTATACACATAGTATCAGTGTTAAAAGTATCCTGTAAAATCATTATCAAATTATATTCTTACAAGAAGACAGTTGTAGATATGCGACAATCATTTTGGACATGAGTGTACATGCATAGTAGATGAAAAAACCCTATGTCGGGAAAAATATAGTTCCTTTTTTAACTTTATAAATTGGACCTGGAAGTTTGTAAATCGTGACCTGGAAAAGTCACGGAATTCGTGCTCGCCAAAAAACAGAGCTAAATGTTTTTGGTGGTCGAGTCTTTGATTAGATTCCGTTTTATCCGATGATAGTGAGTAATTCCAGGCGTCTTCTGACACCAGTCTATTTACAAAAAGCTGTGATGACTAGCTTGTTCATCATATCACCAACAGAGCAGTTTGTCTGACCGGTGCCTCAAGCAGTGCATTGTGGGATTAAAGAAATTGTGTTAGCTAGTCTTCCTTAGAAGCTTTTGGACTAATGACTTACAACCAGTAACACTATAGGAGATCGCACTGGTGGCCTAAAAATTTTCCAGAGTTACCAAAGGACTGAGATGATTAACAAATAATATATTATAGTCATTTCTAGACATTGAGTATATGTACTGTTCGTAAATATTTCCCTACTGAATGTGTTGGGCAAAGTACAAGAAAAGTTGCTTATCCGCAGGTTAACTGTGCACCGCCAGAGAACTGGGAAGGTTGCCAATCAGTATGGTTTCCGTCCGCGGAAATCAACTGAGGACGCAGTTAACCATGCGCTCAGGGTGATCAAGGAGTCTCTAGCGAAATATACCATTGGTATTTTTGTTGACATTTTTGGGGCTTTCGATAATCTCTGGTGGCCAACCCTTTTCGGACGCCTCAGGGAGATGCGATGCCCTAGAAATTCGTACGAGATGTTCCTCGATTGCTGCCGGAACAGGAACATATGGTTCCAGACTGGAGATGTCCACATCTCCAAAACCTGCACCAAGGGCTGTCCCCAGGGATCTGTGTGCGGACCAACATTCTGGGATGTAGCGACTGAACCACTCCTAACGGAGTTACTGGGAATGCCGGAGACAATCGATCTCGTGGCATTCGCGGACGGCTTGCTCGTACTCACGGGAGGAGACTCCTGCAGAGAAATAGAGGCAAAGGGGAATGCAATTTTAGCGCGCGTCGATGCCTGGTGCAGCAGGAATAAGTTGAATATTTCAGTCAACAAAACGGTCTATATGCTGTTTGGGGAAAGGCTGCTTCGGGACCCAATCCTTAAACTTGGCAGGCAGACCATCAAAAGGGTTAGGCACACAAAATATCTCGGAGTGATTCTAGATGAATCACTCAATATGCAGAAGCATATCGAGTATTCCTGCAACCGAGCAAGTAGATTAGCACAGAGGATCCTCTCTCTAGGAGGAAGTAAGTTCCAGCTCCAACCCGGCCACGTCAAAGTGTACAATGACAGCTTGTGGACCTCAGTATTGGCCTATTGCGCTAGCACGAGAGCCCATAGGGTTGTCGTGCGCGATGACAATATCCGAAAGGTGTGCTCGATCCTTATGCGGTTGAGTGGAGCATACAGGACGACTCCTGGAAACGCACTATGTGCAATTCTGGGAATAGTCCCGGTGCATCTGAGGATCCTTGAACGAGCTGCTAACTACTGGATTAGGAAGAAACTTTCTGAGAAGACAGTGGATATACTCAGCCGTCTGTGCCTAACCAAGGCAGAGACAAAAGCCCGAGTAGTGAGCAGGTGGCAGGCAGAATGGGATGATTCTGAAAAGGGAAGGAGAACCCATGACGTGCTCCCGGATGTGGCTGAAAGGCTGCAAATGGGGTACATGCGCCCAGGGAAAGGTCTAGTACACTTTGTAACAGGACACGGCCCGTATAATGCTAAGCTCCACTCTCTGGGCTTAGCTAGAGCGCCACAGTGTAAGTGTGGGGAAGCTCCCGGACTGAACACACTGTCCTCGAGTGCGCGCTTGTTCAGCAGGTTCAACCGGTGAGCGCGCAAGGTTGCTACATACACGCTACCACGTCATGCGGTGAACCTGCCATACACCACTACCCTGCGTACTGAAGCATTATGCGGCGACCTGGGAAGGCTTACCAGCGCAGTGTCTAACTTTTATAAAGAAAGATACTGCGAGCTTCTGAGACAGAGGCGTGGAGTTCTCCCACTGGAACATAATGGAATTGACGAACGTCTGCAGCAGGAGTGAAACCTTGTAAATAGTGTAAATATCGTGCACCAACGAACTCCAACAGGGAGGGATCCGGATGACGAGCTCCTATGCACAGGCAGACAATTGACAAGGAATGCATGCATTCCGCTGAGGAAAAGACTCCCTGAGTCTTCTTCCTCCCCCAACCCTGCCGGGGGACGAGGGATTCCTATGGGTCTCCCGCTGACTCCCAAATGGGAAACTAACGCGTCCCATTGGGTCAGGTAGCGTACGTGGTACCTCAACACGGTAAAAAATGAGATATCCTTCGGACGGCCCTACCGGGGGAGAGCAGTGGCCACGGCCCTTCTCCCAAATGGCGACTTACACGTGCTGTTGGGTCTGGGAAGAGATACTGAGTATCTCAACGTGTAAGTGGTACCTCAACATGTAAAAGAGAGGTAGTCCCGTATTGCTTGGACGATCCTACTGGGAGGGAAGAGTCGGATTCATGCAGGCTGGGTGCGCTACATTCTCACGGAACCCGCCCATCAAATACACCGAACGGTCGCGGGCATGTTCTCCATTCATGCAATTAAGCGTGGATTAGTAGACCACTAGCATCAACGTGTTCGTAAATATATTCTATGTTTGAAATCTTTTTTCCATGTTCTTTTCATGTTGTATTGTAGTGTTGTTATGTAGTTGTATTAGTCGTATATATTTTCATGCGTACTGACCTGTATTTCTGTAAATTGGAAGAAAAGAAAATTGAACTTGAGTTTATGTTTCAGGTTTCTCAACGTATGGAATTCGGCTTGCACCCTTAAATTAAGAATGAAGGACAGAGATATAAAAAATATGATGGAAAGGTAAAACGGTCATGAGTCATAATATCGGTGGAATGGCTCCGTATGTCAGGTAAGTTGAATATAGTGAAATTTACCTGTGTAGCATAAGAGTGAAAATTAAAATGCAAATACTTCAACTTTAGTAGACTGGAATACAATGTTGATTTTTCAATTTGTTATTGGTTCTTTTTGAGTACGAGCATCATAGACATTATTCTTCGATTATAAGAAGCGTAGAACAAATATACCATGTTATTTAGAACTGTGATGCTTTGTGAATTCCTTTTCAGTTGGAAATTTCTAAGTTGTTAATTTAAAAATCATACTTCATTTGCAAATTAATTTTTCGTATTTCATTTTGTAATCATTATTTTTCTTTTGACTCGAAATGTATCATCATCAAAATAGCATTTTGTCATTATTGACAGATTACTTTTTGCAAACTGAGAAACTACAGTCTCAGCTAACCTCTTCATCTTCACGTAACACTTCCACTCTCCTGCTTTAATATTGTCTATCAGTTGTAGCGTTTTTCTTCCTCCAGTCGTTTTCCTTCCATCATATCCATCATAATACAGTTTCTTCTCAGCCAGTGTTTCAACTGATTTCTTTTCTTTCTCTTAATTATACTTAAGATTGTTCTTTTGTCCATTCTTTGCATGTACTTCAAAAACCTCCCATATTTTATCGTCACTTTCGTGTTAGTATCCTTATGTATTCCTCATAGAGTACCATATTCCACACCAGACACTTTCTGAATCTTTTTTTAAACTCTTTTATTATTCAAAACCGCATAAAATATTTTTTTTCTAAATATTTCTTTCGCCAATTCGCATTCTTGTTTTTATTACACGTTTTTTGGAAGGCCACGGTGACCCAGTCGTAAAGCCTCTGGTGCTTAAGGTCGCTGGTTGGATCCCAGGGTAAGTAAGTTTGTGGTGGACAACATCGTGTCCGTAAGCGTTTTCTCGGAATACTTCCGTTTCCTTTCACATTCTTATTCTACCAATTCTTCCATCACCATTCACTTGCCTTAATGATGTCTCTCTCAGTCTAACAAATATAATCATGGGACATTAAACTGAAATATTTCATTTCATCTTTATTTCACGTTTGTACTTATGTCCTCTAATAATATTTTCCAGATAACTTGGTCTATTTTTTCCCTCCTACAGCTGTGTGATACCGACTGTTTCGTTCCAATCACCATTCCTTTTGTCTTTATAACATTTATTTTACTCCCATGTTCTTCATATCATTTCTGAAAATTTTCTAACATAACAGTTATATTATATGATAGGCTTTTCAGTTCACTTCATTCGGCTTCTGATCTGTAAACAAACCTATCCATGATATATTATTTTCATTGTTCGCGAGTTCTTGCTAACATTTCACTAACATGTCAATGTCTCGAGGTACACATCACGTAGTCTTGTCTTGATCAATTCATGACTTACGTTTTCAGTTCTACGTTGATGAAGTAAATGTTTCGCAGATATTTGGGCGGGTAACATTCATAAGTCCTAAACGGCACAAGACCTAACGGCATAAGTCCTAAAAATGGAGGCACTGGACTTAAATTTTAGGTCTTTTGCCGTTTAGGACTAATGCCGCGAAATGATTTTTAGGTCTTGGGCCGTTTAGGTGTAGTGCCGCGAAATGATTTTTAGGTCTTGTACCTTTTTCATTCACTTGCCTTAGTTCTGAAATTCGCCACCACCACACGAAATTGCGACGATGCAGTAACTAGTTGGCAATAATGTTACGAACGTGGCTAATTCCAACGGTAACAGCTATATTTGCACTACTAAAATTATTATTATCATTATCTGTTATGCAGTTATACATGAATTACATAACATAGCCTATTTCATTCTAAGAATTAAATATATAATTGGTTTCTTTCAAGTGGAGATAGGAGAATTCCATGATATAGGAGAATCCCATGATAAAATCCTAAAAAAGAATTAAATAAAAAACGTTTAAAAAGCATATTTTACCAGGCTTTTCTGAAACCAAGCAAGCATTCAGAATTTGCAAGATATATTCTGTGGAGTATATTTTATTAAGAGTAGGACAAAAGCCTACTCTAACTTTCTGAAGGTAGGACAAAAGCTCACAAAAGTTTACTTAATTAGAACAAAAACCTACTAGATATTTCACAAGTGAACAGTAAATACCGACTGCATACATTAAGGGGGGCGCGTTGGCTCAATGGTAGAGCGTTCACCTCCGGTGCTCCAGGTCCCTGGTTTCGATCCCAGCTCGCGTCGTGTGGACTTTGTGGTGGACAAACACCGTGCTCGTGGGTTTTTTTCGGGGTTCTCCCGTTTCCTCCCAATTTCTTCACTCCACCATTTCATTTATTTCTCATAATCACCGTCTCCTTTAACCGGCATAACCATGGGACACAAAACTCAAAGATTTCATTTTATTTTTTGCATACGTTAAGAACGCAGTAAATTTAAAACTGAACAAAGGACTTTTATTATGCAATACAATTACTATATCTCACAGTGTATTTTAATAGAGTTCATATGTATAAGCAAGAAAAAATCAACAAATAACGCTAAATTACTAATGTAATATGCAACACATAACGTTTTCAGAAACCAATACATAGTAAGCTTTTAGGGGTGTTGTCTGCAAACTTTTCTAGGAGAGCAGGCTTTTTTCATATTAAAAGCAAACAAACCAAAAGTGTATTTTTACATTACGAAAGCTTCAATAAGACAGTAAATATATACATATTACACACGTACATAAATACATATTATTATATTTCCAATTTGTTACCTTTCTGAAACCTGGGTCTTGACAGTGCGTGAATTTAAAATCGCAGCTTGTGGGAAATGTACGAATAAGTTAGTCATAAGAAATCGGAAACTGTTCATGGAAGTTCATTTGTTTGACTGTGTTTATCTTCTATACTCTTATATAAATGAGTTAAGATTAGTGGCTTTCTGGGCATACTACTACAAATAGAGTCGTTACATTTTAATTTAAAAAAATCATTTTCTTACGAAAGTAGGATATAAGAAAGAATTTTTGGAAATACGTATCGTAAAAAGGATGGGGTAAGATTTAAAAAAAAAAAAAAAAAAAGAAGAGTAGTGTATCCCGCAGATTTCTTAAACTAGTAAAGTGAAACCTGGCATATAAACTTTCCACTGAAAAAAAAAGAAAAAAAAAAAAAAAGAAAATTTAACACAAAAGGAAAAGAACAAAGGGGGCACTTTCTTTAATGTTCGAATTTCCCATTACTTATTCAGAAAATATTTATAAAGTAAGGAAGGATTTGCTTAGGTTGGATGCGCGAAACTGGGTATTTGAACTTTTAATTAAAAGTAATAAAATACATGTTTCAGCGTCTTGAAAATTACACTTCTAAGAGGGAAGGAGGGTCAATTTCTATAATATTAAAATTTCCCATTGCTTATAAGATTTGGGCAATAAACTCTTTTTCCTTTAGGTCTCGGTTCGTCCAGTTAAGCAAATGAGAGTATAAAATGGATGATTAATTAGGTTCTTTTAATTATTTTAACATGTTGGCGTAGTTTAATTTTTTCAAGGCTCACGTCTCAAAAATGTAGCATATCTGAAATTTATTATTATTAGTATTATTACTACTACTAATAATAATAATTCCAACGGCAACAGCTATGATACTGACACTAAAACTATTATTAATAATGGTAATGAGTAAAGAATAGTTAATTACGACTATGACACTATTTGCTACAGAAAGAGTTCAATACAATAAATATATGTGTAAAAATAATTTACTTCGAATCAGTACAAAGAAAGCAAAATTTATGACGTATATAACTCAAACACCATATTATGTTAGTAAATGCGAAGTCAATGGTGTGGAAATAGAAAAAAACAAACAAACAAACAAACAAAAAAAAAAACAACAGACATTATGGAAGATTTGGGAATCGCATTTGATTGGCAGTTAAAAGTTTGTGACCATACAAATGCTAACGTGCAAAGAGCAAGAAAGGACAATAGGCTTTATTTATTTATTTTATTATTTCTGAACGATAGAATATGTACTATACAAATTACTTGTAAGAACTAAGCTAGAATCTGGTTCTATAATATGAAACAGTATATCCTTTGACTAACAGATTGATAAGTATTCTGGGCACGGACGCGATGGTAGCGCCACAAGAGATTTTTTAGGTCTCGTGCCGTTTAGGACCAGTGCCGTTTAGGTCTAGTGTCGCGAAATGATTTTTAGGACTTGTGCCGCGTCCCCATTTGGACAGCTACCGGAAACGATTACAATCGAAAGAATATGATGGGTGCGATAGAACTTCCAAATCGAGTTGTGAAATAGCTTTAGTCAGATCAGTGCGGGCGAGCGTTGTGTTGAAGAAGTACGCCGTCACTGATCGGGTCATTTTAGCTGGATTGCTGCTGCACTTGGAGAACGTAAAACACTCATTGATCGTGGTATTATTTACAAGCAATATTGATGTGAAGCGAAGGAGCGCTGAACTAAGTCCATTTTGTTTCGGGCATATGTGGTACCTTTGTATCAAGTTTTTAAACCGTACCATCAATTGAAGGTGATGGGCAACAATATCATGAGAATATCACATCTCTTGTCCAATTCTCTAGTAAATTGACACGAGTCCTTGTACGTGACTTCGTTCAGTTGATCCTCATTCATTTGAAGTGTTTGCTGGAACACTTAAAGGGTGCAGGATCGAATTGCCGTTCCGTGAAGCGAGAAAAAATTATGTAGTTACTTCAGCAATAGCTCCTTTTCCACACACATACGCACACAAATGTCTCAAACAGTATTGGGATTGTGATTCAAAGAGCAGGGAAGCTGGTGTCGAAAATTCCTATTTTAGTCTAGAGTGTACTCCATAACCCCGATGAGAGAAACCTTAAATGTAATGCCAAAAACGACGCTAAACAATGGTTTGGAGGAGGAATTAAGCCTTATTTACAAGGTGTGTGAGAAAAGTAATGAGACTGGCAACACTGCGAGCGATCTGGCAACGTTGTGACTACCGGCCTGTGCTAGACCGATTTGTTTATCCCTTCCACTTCCTCAGTCCGAGTTACAACTCCGTACAGTTAACACATTGTTTTTGACAGCGCCATAAGTGAAGTTGTGTTTTTGTTGTATGTTATAGAAATGGAATATCGGAATTTAGAGTAACGTTGTGCAATAAAGTTTTGTGTTAAACTTGGTGACTTTTGAAAAATTGAAACAGGCCTATTGGCTACATTGCTTATCAAGAGCACAAGTTTTCCGCTGGCACAAATCATTTTTGGAAGGCCGAGAACACGTTGAAGATAAACCTTGCTCAGGGAGATCTTCAACTTCAGAAACTGACGAAAACATTAAACATGTGACGGCTCTTGTGAGATCAGACCGTCGTTTAACCATAAGGGTGATGAGTGAACAGTTAAATTTAAACACTGTCACCGTACATCAAATTACTGCACATGTTTAGTGTTTATTTCTATTGTTTTATTAACCACACTCGATTACAGTTTTATTAGATAACCCGTATTATATTCTTGTCATTTATAATAATGTAGCAATTTTATATGGAGATTCATGGTAAAAGTAATAATCAAATCATATGTACTATTTTGCGGAGGAGTACAGGCGTCGGTAGGCCAACAGCAAATTAGCGAGATTTAGTTTCACGTGGCTTTGTTTATCGCAGTTTAGAGCTTAGGCCGAACAGGGTTTAGTACGGAACTTTAAATTTAGCACTTGAAGTAGTAGCGTTGCATAGTCTTCGAACTCCGAGCATTAAGCTTCTTAAATTTGAGAAGAATTTCTACGCTATTGCTGGCGTTGATTCTACAGAATGCTTATTTGAAGAGTAGCAACTAATGACTGAACTAAACTAATGTTGTTGGAAAATCAAATGTAACTGAAGAATACTTGTTTTACCATCAAATATATGAAATAACTAATAGTTCTACTAATGTATTTACATATTTACTGCTGATACAGGCACCTATGGCCTTAAACTCGTCAAATGTCTGAGATAATGTCCCCCGGCGTCGCCGAGCACACTATTCACGGAAAGTATTTTCTAAAATATAAAATTGCATAATTCACTTCAAATAGGCTACAAACACAACCCATACATTAATTTGTTCTATAATTATCTCAAGCTAAGGCATGCGCGCCGACTACGTAGGTGCTTTGGGGCTCTGGCACCCACACAAATAATCTTGTGGGTGCGCTGCACCCACAAGAATTTTAGTTTGGACCCGTTACTCCTGTGTTTAAAATAGCCGTGTTATCGACTGAGATAGGGGAGTCCCAACTTATCCTTATAGTACAAGTATATTTTACTTTATCACAGCACAGCCCTTTAAGACAGTGTCCATAAAAGATTTTAACTAAGAATAAATCAATCAAATATCGAGAGTTCCCTGAAAACATATAGGTTAATACATCCCACCATTGATATGCACCCACATAAATTTTGGGAAGTCGGCGCCGTTGAGCTAAGGTAAGCTTTTTTTTTTATTCATTCATTGCATTCAGAACTTTATGTAGGTCTAACGTTGAATGTTGTTGTATACTTTCACATGAAAGCATCTAATTCGCCCAAGGAAAGTCCAAAATCTGATAAAAGTCACTTTCAATGTGATCACCTTAGTTGTACCAATAATATACTAACAAAAAGCTCAAAAACCCAGGTGGGTTTTAAAGTGTTTTTTTTTTTTAGGTGGGTCCAACCCGAAAAAACCGGGCGGGTTTTTTCGGGCTGGGCCCACTTGGTCAAACCCTGCTTACACGTCAGCGAATATGCACGCGGCCATCACTGTATGAGACAGAAACGACTCTCATTGTTGAATACCATCACTCTCCGTTTGCCTTGCCATTATTCTCCTGGAAAATGTTCTCGATGATGAGCATATCAGAAATAATCATGTGAGAGGAACGCAGGGACGTAAAATTCTGCCTCTAATAGTGGATTGTTTACAAAAGTATGGAAACCTAGAAATCCTACAATATTATTAGCTCTTAACGGAGAAAAAATGTCCAAAAATAAGACAAATACCAATCGATAGAACTTGTGTGAACAGAAGTGAACAAAGTAACATATCTTTGCCGTAAACTCTCATGATTAGTTTACGAGAAAATCGAAAAAAAATGTGTCGTGTGTTGCTTATTAAAATTGACAGTTTTTATTTAGCTGCGAGAAATTATTTGTGTACTGTATGTGTGATACAATACACAGTTCACTAACTGTATAGATTGTAATTTGTTTTCCTAAGGGTGACATACACACATACTCATACGCACATACAGTTATCAAAATTGGAAAGGTGAAACAAAATGAACTAAATGCCTGTGGTTGTGATAGGGAAAGAATGCCAAACATGACAGAACATCTCGACTGCCATTTTGAAAGCCACGATATTGGGTTTGGGTCAGAATTCTTAACCGGGAATCATACTGTTTCGAAAAAAACACGATACCTCGAGATAGCCATGCTATTGTCCCCGTAAAGAATTCGAACCCAATTCCAATTTATCAGTTTTCAAGTTAACCACCTAAGCATTCCGGTATTTTTATTATTTTCATACAGGGTGGATTGATTTTAATCAGTGTGATTTAAATCACTTGATTTTTTAAAATAAAAATCGTTGATTTAAATCAAATTCAGAAATAAATGAAATTCCGTTTCTGTTCTGTTATTTCGATTATGAAATATAATAATATTGCAATAAAATTCAAATGTATGTATAGTACAGTATGAAAACGAGTGTTTCACGCAGAAGATGATATGGGAAAATCCCATTTTGAACGGGTAACGGGGGAATCCGGCTTTTTTCTCTCAGTAACATTGGGTTTTTAAATCATTAACTATTCCAACAGAAAAATCACCATGGACATCTAAGACGAAAATTCTTTTATGTGCGCGTCTGTTTATTTCCAGATAATAAGGGCGTATTTAAAGGAGTCCAATCCCCTCTCCAAACTTTTTAGATTTTATAACTTTAGGTGAAATTTATGTATTTTGTATATATTTCGTGCCGCAAGCTAGTTTCGATTTTTTTAAAAATATGCCCTGCCAAATATCAGTAACTTTGTGGGGAAAAAAAAAAGTATCATGTTGATAAACGTTGCTGTACTTTTTCCTTAATGCTTAAACATTGTTTGGGATTAAAATAGGTTAACAATTGGGGATTAAATCAAAATTCAACCGCAATACTTTCACTTAAATGGCATAATTAACATTTAATACTAGTTCCTAATGATTTTTCTTCACTTCGCGACTTATGTTATACGAGGAGAAAGATTTGATTTAAATAAAAAAAATCGATTTAAATCAAAAAAGCAACAAAAATGATTTTTTTTTTTTAAATCATGACTTTTTTCCACCCAGTTTTCATATAGTTCAACTACAGACTTTGATCTCGTATCTTAGAAAAAACCACAGCAGCACCATCTATTTTGACAATAGCTCTGCACCACAATTTCCATTATATGTGTCTTCTACGATGCATAGGAAGGGGAATCTTGTATAATACATCTTTATAGGCTTTTTGCAGAACCCGAAGAGTGGCGATACCACGCGAGGAAAGTGTTCTCTTCAGGAGACCAAATCTGCAGAAATCCATCGAGCTAACGTTTGGTGAAATCACTGGTTAATACCGTGGCCTCCATTCGTCTGGGCGTAGAATGAAATATATGTGATCAGGCTTGTTTTGGTCCTAACGGACTCAACCTGGGTTACCAGTATTTTGGCAGTTAGTGTCACCTCATGTTTGTTTAAAGCCCCCTCCCTCCCCAGGAATACCTTCTGATATTATCAGTGGTTTCTGGTAGTATGCAGAGTTGATTTTATAACTTTCAGTGACCTGACGAAAAGTGAATCTTCCATTATAGCAGTATCCGGCGACGATTATAAGTCCTTTCGAGAAAGTTGCGATGCAGTGATGGATAGTTTCTGGACTTGATTTGGTCGTCGAAGTGAAAGTTATGGCGTGAATTTTACCGCATTCGGATAGATAAATCTAATCTTTATCCATTGTAGCGACGAGCTCCAACTTGTTACCGAATGAATGGAGCTCATAGAGGATTCTAGAGTTGGTCTTTCTTTTCCAACGATGGGCCTCACTTAGGTAGTGTCCTTGGCACTAGAATACCTTCCTTAGATTTAATTTGTCGCGCAGTATGTGGTTCATAGTCTCTGGAACACGCGTAGCCGTACGGCCGTGACACGTTGTGCATGTAAGAGAGGGGATTCTTCGTTTTCCTCATCATCATAGGTATTCTGCCATTATTAGCAGGTCACTTGCCGCAGCTGAGAAGCTTTCCATGCTCAACGGTTTCCAGCTAACCTCTTTGTCTTCACGTACGATTTTTCTGTTTTGATATCATCCTTCAATTGTAGCTTCCTTTCTGTCCCCCTCTGTCTTTTTTCTCACCATAGCCTCTAGCACGTTCCTTATGATACAGTTTTTTCTTAGTCAGTTTGATTAAAAATATATAATTTTCTATAAGTGAAATTTACAGTGTCAAGTGAAATATTCAGTGTATTTTGTTTTTAGGTAATTGATGGTTATTTCTGTAGTGATCTATGAATAAAAGAAACAATATTAAAAATATCAGGGAATATCTTTTCCACAAGAGCTACAAAATGCGAAATTTTATTTGGAAAATGCGACAAAACACGAAATATGAAAAACGAAACGCGAAATTTTAAAATTCTTTGTGCGAAAAACTCGTGCCCCTATCCATGATGCTTGTGCCACATACAGTACAATACTCCACACGAAGCTTTTTATGTGTCTTTTCTCAACTGTTTATTCGAGATAGTATTTTCTTCCTCCTAAAGGCTTCTTTCGTCATTCCTATCCTTGTTTTATTTCACGTTCATACTTCATATCATCATTAATAATAGTACCCAGTCATGAAAACTTGTCATCTGTTCTATTTTCTTTCCTCGTATATTTGACACAGACCGCTTTGTTTCAATCACCATGACTTTTGTTTTTCTAAGACTTACTTTCATCCTGTATTCTTTACAGCCCCTCCTCAAGTTTTCTAACATCTTATTTATTTTCTTCCTAGATTCCGCAACAAACGCCATATAATCTACAAACCATATACACTTAATCACTCTGCCTGTTACCGAAATGCCGTGTTAATTATGTAGACTCTTTTTCATTATCTCTTCTAAATAGATGTTAAATATTTCTAGATAGAAGATTCTAGATAAAAATCGTATCAGCTTTCATGATTTCTTTTTTCTAAGAGTGAAAGGATTTGAAACGTCTTAGAGTATATATTTATCCGAAATTATATTAATTAATATTCATCATTTCAGGATGCCCCTTGGCACTCTGGCAGGGGAGTTTAAGCCACCATTAGGCACCGGGATAGGCGAGAGAGAAAGCCCAGGAAATGCAAAGAAGAAACGGCGAACATCAACGGCTGTTTCTGCTCCAGCTCAGTCTTCACCCGTGCTCTCTGACCTTCTTCCACCACCTCTTACAGGTACGTAGACATGTCATCAAACAATATGAAGAATGATATATTTAGTTTTAAGCTTTCGGTTGTTGGTATTTAAGTGGTTGGAGTATATCAGTACCAAAGACATGTGTATCATACCAGAAGTTTCCTCTAATCGTAATTAGCTTTTATTTGTAGATGGGACCTGGAATCAAACCAGGGACCCTTCGCAGCAGAGGCGAGAGCGGTTTATCAGTGACTCACTTCAAATGAAACTACTGTGAAATAAAGTGCATAAGTTATACTTCAAGCTAATATTTCAGAATATAAAACCTAGTTAAGGAACGCGTAAGACATGGATAATTGATATTTGCAGACATCTTTGTTGAAACATAAATTGTGATATTTCAAGTTTTGGAACTAGGCAATATACAAACAGTTATTTTAGATTTTGTTTAAATGCTTGTGCACTGTTAGGGTATCCGTTGATATCTTGTTTGTAAACTTTTGACATGTATTTCCTTTCGTTAAAAATTTAACTTTATTTATTTTTTTTTCACAGGATATGGCGATACCATTGTTGCCTCGAATCCTTTCGATGATACGCCTCCACAGCAAACTCCATCTCCCGTGACTGTCGGTCACCATCATCATCATCATCACCGCCATCATCAGCCGCCCCATCCTCCACACCATCAACAGCATCACCAACCACATCAACATCATCATCATCATCATGGAAGTCACGCTATGAATCATATGAATCATCATCTAGGCAACATGAGTGGTATGAACAACATGAGTGGCATGAACAGTATGAGTGGAATGAACAGTATGAGTGCTATGGGTGGAATGAACAATAAATGGGACATGTCTCCCATGAGTGGGATGGGAGGGATGAATAATATGGGAGGTATGGGTCCTCCCATGAATAGTATGAACCATATGAACCCAATGTGTGGTAATAGTTGTGGAGGAATGCCAGGAATGGGAAATATGCCTACCCCTAATAACATGCACATGGGCATGCCAGGACCTGGCGGACCTAATTTCAATAATCCCGGAATGGCACCAAAGCCAATGCCTGTTTCGAGTGGTAAGGTAAGTGGTCATTTTCATTCTATCTCAGAGAGGGTTTTGAAGGATTTGTTTACACAATTTGTCTAGCAAACTTCAGGTTGTCCGTGATTTTTGTAAGAGCAGTGAGAATAATTTTATAAATAACTTTTTTTTTAAAGTAATAATTCTTAGTTAATTACGTTGCATTCACATAGTGTACTTTACATTTCATTTCAAGTAGTTTTGTTGTCTAAGTCACATCGTCTCTATGCGACCTTAAATTGCACTAGTATGTTCTAGTCCATAACACTAAAACTAAAGTATCTAAAGCCACAAACTGCTTTATATTAAGGTGATAAAATTAAAACTACATGTTGATAGCTCCTTAGACATGTAGTTATCAAAATTTCCGTCATTATATTCAGTTGGATTTGTGTTTTCAGAATACATTTACCACAGTAACATATTGTCATATTAATGCGTTAGTTTAGAGTTTAACATTCCGTTTCAGCATCGGGACTATATGAGACTCTACTTATTGCTTAAAGTGGGAGTCGAACATTACTGAGATTTGTACACGAGGTAAGTACTTTCACAGGAAGTCAAACAACTTTGTCACGTGCGTTAGCCTCTTGTCCTGAAAGGGTCACTTGATTATATTGAAAGAGTTATGGACTATTTGAACCAAACATTTTGGAATATGAACAACGTAAAGTGTAATACCTGTAAAAGAGTTTCTTATTAACATTTTTTGATTGGAGTGAGTGTATACATGTTTATAATAGTAGTCCGTGTTGTCAAGAATTCCAGTGTTTTCATTTTTCGCGTGTATGCTGTAGTTCACGATTTTTTGTTTGTTTGTTTGTTGCGTTTATTACATTTTTCCTCCCGCCTTTGGCTAAAGTTGAGTAAGTAGTAAGTGGTGATAGAAAGCATTCACTGTATGAAAATGTTGGCAAAAATGTTTTAAAAAAATAATAAAATTAAAATTAAGTTTGATTGAGTGCATCCTAGCAATCGTGCTTTGGAGGGATGTTTGTCGTAACGAAGGGAAATTCATTATTTTCAAGGGAGTAAAATGTTGAACCTGTTGATTTAAACCCAGTATATAGATTGTCTGCCAAACACATTAGCTTCTATAATCAAAATTTCGTACGCAAGTAAAGAAACAAACAGAAAAACCCTTATCTTAAGACTTGAAGCGACACAATATGGCTGGAAAAGCTCGATGTATGGTAAAGAAATATGAAGCTTTTTAAACGATTCTTCCATTGCATTTTGACACCGGATCTAATCCCATTTCTGTTCCTTTCTTTTTCTTTATTCTTCCTTTTTATTTCTTTTAAAACAATAAGATATCTGTAAGATTTTGATATTCTTAAAAACTGAAACAACATATAAGAAAATAACTTATGTTAAGTTTTTCCTTTAATTTACGTTATCTACTCAAAAGCACAATACTATCAGTAACAGCTCTTGTTTGCTTGCTTCTTCCATCACTCCGTCGCATAGCAGACAGACCAACTTCGAATACGCTACAACACAGTACATTACACAATTTTCACATTTGCTTTTAATGTAGAGAATTGTTTCTCAGAATGTAGTTCTTGGATCACCGGTGATCCACAGCGTGGTTCCGGGTGGACGATACGGAACATAATAATTTTCCAATCACATCAAGATGTATAAACTGTATGCACTAGTAATTTAGTTTTGCTTGAAATAGGTATTTGAATGATTCTTTTTATACTGTCAGTAAATAATAAAATAGCAATATATAAAATGTGATTACGTTAGGTTTGTAAAACAGTTTCTGAGAAATTATTTTTGTATCTACATACAAAAATTACTCGCAAGATACCTAATGAGAAATATGTAATGTTAACTCCTCAAGTGGCAGTAATGAGTGTTAAATTCCAATAGAAGTAGATATTATTATTATTATTATTATTATTATTATTATTATTATTATTATTATTATTATTATTATTATTTGTCTTTTTAAGTATCCTCATGTGAAGTGAAGAGCGATCGTGTAATCGGTAAATACCCTGGGTTCGATCCCCAGTGGGGACGGATTTTTTTCTTATCCTACCCTCGTCACAATGCGGCTTTCAGGTTCGTCCATCCTTCCTGAAATGAGTACGTACGGCAACCGGAGCATGGTTCGACTACATCACCTCTCTATGTACCGAAATTAAGGAAGTCCATTAGACATGTTCCGTATTAACTCACCCTTTACTTTCCATATGTCAACCAGGGAAAGGTTGTACAACACTGGTAGACTTTCAGATATTTTTTTTTTATGATAAAGCGGAGTAGTTGTAACACGTGTTCCGTCCTGGAACATTTCTTCCTTGGAAGGAGAATACAAACTCGAGGGGTGACATGTTGGATATAAATTGTACACATTGGTTGATCGGTTATTTTGGAGTTTAGCGTCCGAGGCTATACAAAACTTGGATGGGTGGAATATGAACCATCATAATGCGTTCAATGTTTTCAAGTTCTCCCACCAGGAATCGAATCCAAGACGCCGTGCACGAAAGGCATGTGCGCTAGCTACTGGACCAGAGAGGAGGGCTAATAATAGAATTGTAATTTTTTGTGTTACTTTTAAAGCTTTCGCGACACAAGTATACCTGCTACATAATATTAACACTTGCCTTATATCCTTTCATTTATAAGACTAAATACAAGATATTAAATATGTATGTAATAATTAAAACTGTTGAAGTAAAATATTACTTAATCCTTTAAAAGCTCTTTTTCATTCTTACCTTTTGTGGAAAAACATGATTGTATTTAATTCTATAATCCAGTTGTATTTAATTCCGTTTTCCATTTGTAAGTTTCATATAATACATTTTCAGCAGAAAAAGGAAGTTTAAAAGATAACTCCATTAAGCAAATGTCATTGTAAAGCTTACATTATAAAGTAAAATCATTATTTAACAAGCCAAAAATTATAAAGTAAAATTACCAAACGCGTCTTCTTGTATGTTGTGCAGATACTCTTTGTGATTTAGCATGTTTCTCGGTCGGTAGTTAGCATCTCCTTGGCACATGATCTAACAACCTTATATGTATTTCATTGCCCGTGCTCGAAGAACCGGTGAAACAGGGTTTAGCAGCTCAAATTTTTGAAAATAGTTAATATATACCTCGAACTTGGTTGTTGTCAAAACATTTTCATTAAAATGAGTATCCTAAAGGGGAAGAGGAAGTCCGAAATTTGTGCCAAAAACAGTTTCTTACGTTAGGAAGATGAAACTGTGTACATAAATTTCATATTAAAAACTATTAGGCATGTCAAAGCGTTTTAGAAATTCCTCTTGTAAAGAAAGAAAGAAAAAATCTCTTTTTTCAATATTTAAGAATTACATCGAGGTCATCACAGCAAAACAGTTGACCGTTTGAATTGATGTCTTTTAACATAATGTATTTAGCAAATTGGCTCCAGGTAGGTTAGCACTTATGTTAGAAAGGTGAAGCTTAGTAAGTAAACAAACAAACAAAGCCGTGAGCACATGCTCCATCGTCTTCAAAAATTCCGCTTTTAAGGTAAAAAGAGTTCAACAGTCAGATGTTCGTTCAATATATAAAAGTGACAACGAAGTAGTCTAATCACGGGAAAACGGGGAAAGCGTTTAAAATGAAGTTTTGAACATGTTCAGTACTTTAGCGGGGTCAGTTGGCACTCGCTGGAAATTCAGCCAAATTTTGACACAATTTAGAGCTGGTCATCTGAACCCAAATATAACATTTTAGGTAGAAATGCACACGGGGACGGAAGTAATGAGGATTTGAATTTTCGTATTGAAAGTCGGTGAGAAATAGAATTTGATGTGCACGAAATAAATAAAACTTATAACAGGATTTCAACACGTGGACATCTGATTAACAGATTATTCACCCAGGCCTCTTGGGTATTTATTACGCATATCTAAACTACACAGCAGCGCTCTAATTGTTGCTAACCGATTAGAGCTGCATCAAAATTTGGTTTAATATGTATGATGTAATGTACTGTATTACATAGTTGTGACATATTTATAATTTTCTTACATCCATACCCTTTGCAATAAAACGCAGAGTCTTTGTTTTAAAAAATCGTAAACAAGATTCGAACCTATGCTAAAATGACGTTCTGCGTACAACTCCGTTTTGCTAAGTACTGCATCAAGAATTCACTCTAGAAGTTGTCCATCTGTGTATATTATTACCTTGGTGATCTACAACTCGTAAAAGCATGAATTCTGTTTCACCTAGTAAGCCAGATTTTGATTTAATTTTTGTGTGTCATATTTTAATGACTTTTCATATATAGCAATTACATATTTACTTGACGCCGCACCCAGATAGTCAATATCTTTGCTCCAAATGGTCATGTTACTCTGTAGCAAAATGAAGGGAAAATCTATTTCCCTCTATGTACAGATCTGAGGGAAGTAAGGATCAACGGTATTTTTTTTTCGAACTTAGTTCTTTTTCCACCGTCTGGGTTTCTGTGACCTGAAGTGTGCAATACACAATATCTTGGAGATAGACTACTTATGCTGGACCTCGGACTTTGAATGCAGAATAGCCAGAGCGTCAGTGAAACAACAGACAGTTTGCTCAAGGAGACCAATACAGTATCTCATTGCTAAAAGGAGACCAATACTGCTCCATCTTTATTTTCAGTTTTTTAACGCTGAATCTTCTTGCTAGAACCGTGAAATCTATAACAACACTGAAAGACCCGTGGGGACAAAGTACTTCATGTGGAACTGGTTAAAGAAATTTCTTTGTCATTTCTTGGAAAAACTTGGTTAACAGACTTTCTCCAGAACCTTCTTTGTAAGAAAAAATTATGTTGGTGTGATTTCTTACTTAAGCAGACTGTTGATGTCATATTTCCTGGCTCTAACAATGTCAGTATATCGAAAAACAATGGCACTTCCCTTCAGCGCATTCGCCGCGACTTCTGTCTTCTGTTTTTCTTCTTACACCTTCTTTTCTTATTTGGATTCATTAATACTTTTGATTTTATGGTGACGTGTTCCTAGATGAGGCCACTTCAGTTGAAACGAGGTTATATCTTCATCCACCACCTATCCAGTAAAGATATTTCTTAATTTGTAGTTTTCCTGATTATTTTCGTCAAACAAAAAGTATTTCCTCTTCCCAGAATGAATTTCACAATGGGAGTAATGAGTTTCTAATTTCTTGGTGTAGCTGATGAATATTCATGGTGTAGAAAACATTGGTCTTCGTTCATAAGATCACATATATTGCGCAAAAGGTAAGAATTCTTTCATGCTTAATTATACCATGCTGAACAACTGCTTTTCTTCGCCTCCATCTTCTCCATGTCCTTCGGCTTTTTTGTTGTAATGCTGCTCCAAACCCTGATCAATTGGAATAGAACTGAATTTGCAAGAAGAACCTTTCACTACAAACCTACCAGTAACAAAGTCATCGTATATTGTGGGAAAATGGTTTTGCAACATCTGACAGTCCTATAGAAACGCTGCTCTTCACCGGGAATAGTTGAGTTAATCAAACGCAAACAACAAAGAGACTACTTTAGTCACTGTGTTAACAAACAGTTCCCAGTTCGCTTCCCTGAGTGCATGAGTTAAGTTCCGTAACACTGGATGAAGATAAGACACAAACTGATGCCAGTATTTGAATGTCACTGTTCTGCATACTATTATCCACAAATGTCTGAGGGATTAATCGTAAGCAGACAACTGATCGTTTACGGAATACACGTTTTTTCTGCGTTTCTCGTACGCATTTGAATTCAGGGATAAATTCAGTAGGGCTCTGACGCTGCCAGTTCTTTACTTATCGTGGTGTTTCTATGTTAAAGAAATGCTAACCACTGTAAGCGCAACATTGCTTCTCATAAAATGCTAAAACCTCTCAACCCTCCTGAATAGTGCGTTCCACTTTAACAACGTGTGAGAATACTCTTTAACAACATGGATCCAAATGTTTGTCTCAAAAAATACATTTTCTGCACCATTATCCAAAAGCTAATGACCGAGAGAGGTCATGATTTCTTTTGAGAAGTGGAAAGCTCCCAACCCAATGAAGATATTTTAAAATTTGTTTGGTAACAACAACTGAATTTTTTTTAGCGATTCTGTAGACGCCTTCAATATACGAAAGAAATGTACAGTGCTGATTTGTTTAAGCCGAAATCCGAAAGCATTTGTGTAAACTTAATTTCATTCAACTTTGTTCAGATGAAACATTTTCGTCGAACGCGAAATTTTGCGACAAAGTGAACATAAATACAAAATAAAGAGGGCGAAAGAAATCCAATGGACCACACCTAAATCATGTGACCAGGTTTTTGTATAAAGAAGTAGATCACCCAAAACATTAAACTGAAGTCAAACAGAGGGTACTTTCCAGTGCCACGGAACCAGAGCACCCTACCACTTGGCTGCCATATTGATGGCGTTATTGTAAGTCGATGTCCAAATTCTATTTCCGCCAGGAGATGCAGATTCCCAGAATAATTTATTACAGTACTAGTTAGCTTTCCAAATGTTTTTTTCATCTTAATGTGTAAGAATACTTCCGCTTGTCACTTCGTTTAGCGCAATCTAGGTTCTCAAAATCCAGCACCTTGGGCTACATAAAATGATCAAACTACTTCAGTTTTTAGGATACAGAAATAATATAGGTACCGTTTGGAAGGTAAGATTCTACTCAATAACGTTTACTTCAAGCTGTTTTTCCGTATCTCTGGCAGTTTCGTAGTAATCTGGTATGAAACGAATATAACGAAACTGAGAAAGTTATTTATTTATTTATTTACTTATTTTTTGCAATAATAGCCGCCTATTAAAAATGTTGGCAACATAAAGGAGCAGTATTAAATCACTTGAAACATGCATTAATGTTACATGTCATGTAACCATGTCTTTAATTTGGCACCAGAATGAAGTTCGTATTTCAGTTTTGTGATAAGATATTACCATGTAAGCATAAATAAACGTAGTCACGTGGTCGCCATATTATAATCCAAGATGGCGGCCTTACCGACTACAAGTGGACTACCCCAAACATGAATCTGAAGTCAAACAGAGGGGACCTTTCAGTGCACACGGGACCGTAGCAGGCGCCATGACTACTTGCTACGGACCTGCTTCAACGTAATAATGAGCTTAACAAAGCGAGACTTATTGAAATATATATCTTGACAGTATGTGATGTTAGAATCACATAGTGGGAAATATACCACTAAATTACCCACAAGGAAACAAAATTTGTTTATGACAGTCCATTCATATAAATATAAAAGTATATTTTTTAAAAAACTAAGAAAAAAATAGATCAAATTCAGCCTCTTTTACACAGTAGCAAAGTAATAAATTCGTAACTTTGTGCATGATTTTCGAACACTTAAGGTATGACGTATTTGATCTTTTTTATTCTTAAACAAGAAGTTAATAAATTAATCCTTTAGACATGATCAAATTATATTCTAATGTGGAAATTTGGTTCAATTTTGTGAAAAACTTCACCTTTGAAGCTAAAAAATGATGTGCCGAATGGTTGTTAATGAAAATAAAATGATATTGATTAGTTTTGAGTATGATTAGAGAAGTGAAACTACTTAAATGGCATTTATATGAATATTTTCATGCTTAAAATGCTACTTAAAAGTGTCTGCCCATACCTCAGTTTCCTCAATACAACTAGTGTGCCTTTAACACAGGTTTCTGAAACTTGGATATTTACGTAGAGCGAATACTAGTTGCTGTGTATTTTCTTGGCCCGATTACGGTAGGTCCCATACTTCTCGAGCTATTGAGCTTTTAAATTTTATTTTCCGTTGTATTCGGCAGCTTATAACTTCGGAAGGAAGCATTTTCCGCCTTATGTTAGAAGGCATGTTTTGCTTCTTTCGAGGTCTCCTACAAGGTAGCTATCTCCGTTATCACCATTATTTTAGCATCCGGTAAAGTTACTAAAAGCATATTTGCACAACGTGTTTGGAATATCTGTACAATGCTTGTTACTTGACAAAAGCAGGATACATTGTTCTTACTGAGTACAATATAAAGCACAGGTACGTTCACTACAAAACAGATCTCATTACAAGTATTTATAGACGAAGAATCACTTTTTCTTTTCTTTTCTTTTCTTTCTTTCTTTCTTTTTTTGGTATAGTATATATCACAATGATTCTTACTTTGCAAGGGAGGATATGTGCTCGTACAAATCATACTTTTAAAATTTTCCCAGCTGAGCCTCTCCTGTCCGATGCGGTTTCGATGTAAAATAAATAAACAGCTGGAGAAATATTTAAAAATAAGTTTTAAACATTTCTTATATAATTAATAATGAACCTAAAATTTTTATTGCAGAATGATCTATCAATCCCTGAAGTATTTACTTGAATAGTAAAGCAATTTAATTATTGTTTTATTATCTTAGTGCAGGTTGTGTTAGTTGTGATGAATAAGAACATGTTAGTAGGTATTCTTAGGGTTTGCCCTGTACTTCTATTTCTGTAATCTACTTTTTTCGTTAGCCTACAGAATAAAATAAAAATAAACAGATCGTTCAACGTTTCTTCGAAAGTGTGCCAACTATCTCTAAAGACAATGAAAAATTAATTTCTATTTTGTCAGTTTCAGATGCATTACATTTCCCCCTATCAAAATAACATTGTGAATATAAAACTTTAATATTCAGATAAATTCTACTACTATTTTTCAGCAGTGACTGTTAAAAAGTACGCTGTTGAGGTAAATCAGAAGTCGCAAGGATCATGTTAAACCATTGTGAAAAAGCTTTCCTTTCTAGAGATAATATTCCGTCGCCAATCGAATAAGTGTGACATACAGTATTAGATACTTTAATGTGTGTTCTTATAATACTTGTATTTTGTAGCCTTCCTGTTTTCAGGTATACCCGCCCGATCAGCCGATGGTGTTCAACCCGCAAAATCCAAATGCTCCTCCTATCTACCCATGTGGAATATGTCACAAGGAAGTCCATGACAATGATCAGGCAATTTTATGTGAATCAGGATGCAATTTTTGGTTCCATCGGTACGTAGTTTGAATAATCTAATAATTAGAAAGATAAAGTGGAGTTTCCTAATGAACATTCTATGTCAAAATGTACGAGAAAGTTAATCAATTTTATCACTTTTCTTGAGATATGCTTATTTCATCCGTGTTCAGTCCCTTTACAAGTATTTCATTCATTTCATTCGCTTAGAATGGTATACATTTCGAACAATTATTTACACTGTTCGAAAGTTTGGTAGCCCAAAGTCCATTAAATCATACAGCCAATGACAATATTTAGCGTCTATTAAAAAACAAGTCTATCAGTTATTTTAAGACTGTAATTTTTAATCAAGTCCGAGTTAACTTTGCAGTGATAATTGGCATTGGTACTGCTTTAGTACGAATAATTGAGGAAATCTGTATTCTCTATAATATGTTAGTTTAAGAAAAAAGTGTATTGAATAAAATACCAAAAACAGTAGTTGTAAAGTTGTCATTTATTTTGTTTACTTTTTATACTGGAATGTAAAAGTATCTAATAAGAAAGCTATGTAAGTATAGAACCAAAATTCCCTAGCAAGAACAAATCTTACTAGTTTGCTTGAAAAAACGATGTTGAAATAAAATATTCGTTAAATTTCAGATACTAAATTGATACACAATCCATCCCTAGACAGGTAGAGAGGTGGAAATCGTCTCTGATTTTCATTAAATTTGAACATAAGAAACTTTGAGAGGATCTGAGAAAAACCCTACCTTCTGAACCTTCTTGAGCTCATGTGGCTTACGCACATTTTTGGCGCCAGGGTGCAGTCTGATGAAAAGAAAATGACTAATAAGATTTATTTAGATCTCTAAGCATCTGCTATTGGAATATTTCTTCGTAGCTTGCTAATGAGTAAACTGTCACTATAATATGGGCGCCCGGGTTGCTGGTCCAGAATTATTGTGGATAGTCAATATGTTAATTTTGTATCAGAGATAGGTCTATAACAGGTCAGAGTATACCATAAGGAGACCATTGTCGAACGTCATATTTTTCAAAAATAGATAAATCACAAAGCCTTTCAACAAATATATGATCAATCAATCTGTTTTGTTTTGAAGTGTAGTTATTACTACACAGTATAAATAAGTAAATCTAAACATGTGTTCAAAACCAACCTTTGTGCAGCAGTTACGAAGCAGAAATTCTGACTTTTTCCTCTCAAAGACACCAGTCTTAAAAATTCTGCAGTTATTACAAGAGTTGTAGGTCTAAGAGCACTACATATCCTGAAAAGAACATGCCATTTTGTCTCTGAAGTTCGTAATCCCGAGCTTTGAAAATGTGTAGACACATCTCCCGTACTAAAGATAAAGCAAAAACATCTTCCCAACAATTAGTCATTGTGAATGTCCAGAGATTTGCTCGCTTACTCTAACAGAAGTAGTACAGGGGACTCACTAGCAGAATTTCGAAATATCAATGTTGATAGCAGTGACCTATTTCAACAATGAGGCAATAAGTTTCGCAATTGCAAATAGTGACTCAGGACACGATCCTTTTCATTCTTTGTTAGCACCAGAAGATCAAAGAAAACTTGGTGTTAAACCAACCAGAAGTAGCATAATCTCAGGTGAGACTGTTAATTATGTTAAAAGCCGCTTTCAACTTCATGAATTTTAATAAATAGTAACTCCCTCAGAATATATTTTCAGTGTAGTTGAACATAGATAAGGGCATTGTGATAGATTGATTGATTGATTGTGAGTTTACCGTTTCGTTCAGCAGCGAGGCTATATGAGACGTGGACCTACTGATTAACGTGGAATCCGAACCACATGAGCTCCCGCCGGGAATCGAACCCGGGTCTCCCACGTCAAAGGCGCGTACGCTAACCGCTTAGCCACGGAGGAGCTTGACATTGTGATAAGAGTCAGAGATCTAGTGAAACATTGTCACTAAACACAACCTATCGAAGCCTATAATAGATGCCTTTCTCCCAAATAGTTTTACAACATGCTACTGCAGTTGTGTATATTTCACTGGCTGAAATGGCCATTCTTTATACGGAAAATATTATAATTCCCTTTTCCCTTAGGATATGCGTTTCAGTGAAAATGTAATGGCAAAAATCCACAGGATTCTCTACTTTTGGCATAAATTTTGAAACGACTAACACTCCTTTAATCAAAGTGACATGCTAGAAACCAAGTTTGAGGTGGGTAATATGCTCCAAAGGTCACTTCAGACATGTCACACTCTTTCCTTGACTCCAAAAGCTATGAATTCGACAATAATCTCGAGCATGTTGGACATTTTGATTTTCAACACTTCTCGCCACTCCCCATGCCAATGACGGATGAACTTGGACGAAAACGGAATCGAGAGTGTCACTATTCATCACATCGACCCCGAAAACTATGGATTCGAAATTAATATATATTGTTTTCGATTATTTTTACATGTCACCATTTCCACCCCTACCCGAAAGAAGATAGGGATGATTTACCCCACTGGGGGCTGAACTCGAACTTAAACTGTTACTATTTATCTCAATCATCCCGAAAATTATGGATTCGACATTGAAATCGGTTACCTCACAGGGGACTGAAGTTAGACTTACAATAACATCAGGAGTGTACTATTCATCTCAGGGATTCGAGAGCTATGATTCAGACACTAAAATATATGCCGTTTTGGATTATTTTTACATGTCACTCCTTCCCACCCGCTAGGAATGCTAGTCTTACTTCACAGTATTCTCTTTTAGATTGTAGGTCATATGAAGGGCATGGGGAAATACAATGGTAACCAACTTGTAAATTATTCATTGCAGCTTTGGAAAATTCAACATTGCAAATAAAACTCCAACTAACCAAAGCAGTATATATATATATAGGGATTATATATTTGTGTTACAGTTTCGGCTATGTAACATAGCCTTACTCAGACACATTATGAGAGACCAATTTTGACAGCTTATATACAATCTGAATGCAAGACACGCCCACTTCTCTTTACAAAACGTAAACTTTTAATGGGCTGTAAAAAGTAAATTTTTAATTAGTGTAGTCACTTTCTCTTTTTGCACACCTGATATGAAACTATTAATCAGGTGTTTGCCACTTACACGTTCTATTCGCTATTGCCCATCTGCTGTTCTCCATTGTACACCTGCTCCAACAGCTCGTGTTGATCCTTTTAATTCTTTCTTTCTATTTTGTCTATCATCTTTTCCCATAATTCATGTATTACAAGTCCACTAGACCAATTCATCAACTTCTTCTTCCCATATTTCTTAATCCACTGGGCTTATTTCCACTTTCTTATCACACTCCTTTTCTTTCTAATCCTTTTATTCCTTCCCAATCTATCTCATGTCCCATTTCTTTAATGTGTTTATATATTGCGTTGTTCTCTTTTTAGTCCGGGATCGCCCATATGTTGTTTTATCCTTTGTTCTAATCTCTTTCCAGTTTCCCCTATGTACTTGATATCGCACTCTTTACAATTAACCTGGTACACTACTCCTTCCTCTTCTGATCTTATCTCCTTTTCTTTCTTCTTTCTTTTCTCTCTCACTAAGTCTATTATCATCTTTTCTCCTTTTCTGTAAGTTTTAATCCCTTCCTTCCTCAACAGGTTCTTCAGGATCTCCGTTTTCTCGCTCAAACTTTCAATGCCAAACCATCTTTTTTCTTCTTTCTCTGCTTCTTCCTCTTTTCTTCCCTTTTTTCCTTCTAAATCTTCTCTTCTGTATCCGTTCCCCTTTAGTAACCGGCACAGTACTTCTATGTCTTCTTTCCTTCTTTCTTCGTTGCTATCTATCATTTCTGTTCCCTTTTTCTGTTCTGTATAAAATTCTTCTTAGTTCCCCTGTCTACGTCACTCCTCTTGTGGCAGTATATCCCGGCATCGCATTCTTTCCTGTACCATCTCGTTTCGAATTTTTCTCCTATTTTCTCTATAGTCATGTCCATGAAGTTGATTTTCCTCTCTTCTTCTATCTCCATTTCTAGCCTAATCAACTTTTCTTCGTCCTCAATTATTTTAACAAATCTCTGCAACTGTCTCTTAGTTCCTTTCCATATGGAAGAAGAAATAAAACAGATTACAAAAGAGATAAGAAGACAGGTCAGTAGCAGAGTGAAAAACACATAGGAGGTAAAACGTGCTCTAGAACGAGTGGGAGACAGAAGAGAGAGAACCATATGGTTCAGTGTTGATGTAAAGGCAATGTTTCCGAGCATCAAGAGGGAGTACAGGGAAAATAAGATTATAAGAAAATGTAAAAAGGAGGTGTTGAAGGCCCTAAAGCTGATATGGGAGAATAGTGTATGCATGATTGGTGAAAAATTGGTGAGAATAAAAGAGGAGCTAAGCATAGGTTCGAGACTGAGTTCGGTGCTAGCAGAGATTTTAATGAACAGATGGGAACAGAAAATAAAAGGAGGAGGAGGACAAAAGCTTATATTGTTTTGTAGATATATAGATGATTGCCTTGGAATATGGAAAGAAACTAAGAGACAGTTTGAGAGATTTATTAAAATAATTGAGGACGAAGAAAAATTGATTAGGCTAGAAATGGAGATAGAAGAAGAGAGGAAAATCAACTTCATGGACATGACTATAGAGAAAATAGGAGGAAAATTCGAAACGAGATGGTACAGGAAAGAATGCGATGCCGAGATATACTGCCACAAGAGGAGTGACGTAGACAGGGGAACTAAGAAGAATTTTATAAAGAACATGAAAAAGAGAATAGAAATGATAGATAGCAACGAAGAAAGAAGACAGAAGTACTGTGCCGGTTACTAAAGGGAAACGGATACAGAAGAGAAGATGTAGAAGGAAAAAAGGAAGAAAAGAGAAATAAGAAAAAAGATGGTTTGGCATTGAAAGTTTGAGCGAGAAAACGAAGATCTTGAAGAACCTGTTGAGGAAGGAAGGGATTAAAACTTAGAGGAAAGGAAAAAAAGAGGATAATAGACTTAGTGAGAGAGAAAAGAAAGAAGAAAGAAAAGGAGATAAGATCAGAAGAGGAAGGAGCAGCGTGCCAGGTTAATTGTAAAGAGTGCGATATCAAGTACATAGGGGAAACTGGAAAGAGATTAGAACAAAGGATAAAACAACATATGGACGATCCCAGACTAAAAAGAGAACAACGCAATATATAAACACATTAAAGAAATGTGACATGAGATAGATTGGGAAGAAATAAAAGGATTAGAAAGAAAAGGAGTGTGATAAGAAAGTGGAAATAAGCCCAGTGGATTAAGAAATATGGGAAGGAGAAGTTGATGAATTGGTCTAGTGGACTTGTAATCAGGGTGGAAAAAATCTTTTTTTTTTTAAATAATCATTTTTCTTGATTTTTTTTTATTTAAATCAGGTCTTTCTCCTCGTACAATACAAGTCGCGAACTGAAGAAAAAGCATTAGGAATTGGTATTAAATGCTAATTATGCCATTTAAGTTAAAGTATTAGGGTTGAATTTTGAATTATCCCCAATCGATAACCTATATCAATCCGAAACAGTGTTTCTTAACCCTTTTAAATTATGGTTCTTTTTGAAGGTAAATTATAGACTTTCAGTCAAGCAGCTACAGCATTATCCCTATTTATCGTAGGATCATGTTACATACATCACTCTCTTTAGAATGGAATAGCTTTTGAAACGGTAACATTCACATTTCCCTATCATGTTTCCGAAGCGGGAAATTTTGAGAGTAATCGGCGTTTTTAAATTTTGATCCCCTCTGGATTCCCCTGTGTTGACGCACAGATCTTAAAATCAACTGGGAAATATTAAGGGGTGTACTAAATGTGTGTACAAAATTTCAAGCTTCTATCTTGAGTAGTAAGGGTGAGGAAACTATTTAACAATGAGCTAAGAACATTCCCACAATGCCCCAGATGACCCGGATGTAATATAAAAATTTCCTCAGACATCCCTATTTATCCTAGGATCATGATTTGTACATTATTCTCTTCAGAATAAAACAAATTTTCAAATGGTACCCTTCAAATATCTCATCATGTATTTGAGGCGGTTAAATCACGAAAAATGGAATTTTCTGTTAAAAATATCTTCTTTTTTTAAAATTTTTACCTCTGTGGACCCCTCCGCCTGTTTTAAGGCAGAGATCTGAAACAAATCTGAAAAATACTGAGGGGGTGCGCTGAGTAAATGTGCAAAATTTCAATCTTGTAGGTGCAAGAGTAAGTCCGCGAAAAATAGTATTCCCCAAATACCCGATTCCCGTTTAAAACAGGATATCATGTAACAGTTTCCTGAGACATCCCTATTTATCCTAGGAGCGTAGTACGTACATCATTTTCTTCAGAATAGAACAGCCTTTCAAACGGTACCATTCGTATGTCTCCATCTGAGGCGGGAAAATCATGAAAAAAGCTATTTTTGTTAAAAATATCCTTTTTTAAAAAACATTTTTGCCCCTCTGGACCCCGCTGTTTCCACGCAGAGATCTAAAAACATTGAAAATTATTAAGGGGTGCACTGAACGAGTGTGCAAAATTCTTCTGAATGCAAAATGTAACCCGCCAAAAAATAATAATACGCATAACAAAAAATATCTTTTTAAATTTATGACGTCATTACACTATGCCTCAACGCATGAAAGCATATGTAACGTGTTCTAAAATGCCTCGAGTCTTGAAGAAAACGAAGTAAAAGGCCTTATTGATACTTTTTTTAATCGAATAATGAAAATTCTACCCTATCACCTAAAAATAGGTGATATAACTTAAAAGGCTAAGTATTAAGGAAAAAGTACAGCAACGTTTATCAAAATGACACTTTCTTCACAAAAGTTACTATTTGGCAGGGGCTTATTTTTAAAAACTCAGAACTAGCTTGCGGCATGAAATGCATAAATTTCGCCTAAAGTTATAAAATTAAAAAAAAAAAAAAAAAAAATGAAGAGGGGATAGGATCCCTCTAAATACGCCCTATTATCTGGGAACAGACAGACACGCACAAAAAAGAATTTTCGTCTTAAATGTCGATGGTGATTTCCCCGTTGGAATAGTTAACGATTTTAAAACCCAAACTCAATGTTACGAAAAGAAGAAAGCAGGATTGCTCCGTTATCTGTTCAAAACGGGATTTTCCCTAATCCTCTGCATGACACTTGTTTTCATACTATACTGTATATTTGAATCTCATTGTATTATGATTATTAACTTCCATAATCGAAATAACAGAACGGAAACTGGATTTTACGTATTTTCACTTTAAATTAATTTATTTCGAAATTCGATTTAAATCAACGATTTTTATGTAAAAATCAAGTAATTTAAATCGTGATTTAAATCAGACTGATTTAAATCAATCCACCCTGCTTGTAATACATAAATTATGGGAAAAGATGATAGACAAAATAGAAAGAAAGAATTAAAAGGATCAACACGAGCTGTTGGAGCAGGTGTACAATGGAGAACAGCAGATGGGCAATAGCGAATAGAAAGTGTAAGTGACAAACACCTAATTAATAGTTTTATATCAGATGTGCAAAAAGAAGAAGTGACTACACTAATTAAAAATTTACTTTTTACAGCCCATTAAAAGTTTACGTGTCAAAATTGGTCTCTCATAATGTGTCTAAGGAAGGCTATGTTACATAGCCGAAACTGTAGCACAAATATATAATCTTAAAAAATATATATACATCACTGCTATGCTACTGAAAATATATACAGCAGATATATATACTGCTTTGGTCAGTTGGAGTTTTATTTACAATGGTAACCAAGAATTAATTTACTACATGCTATTTATGTGTGTACCAAATTTGGTTTAAATCGCTCCAAGTGTTCCCGAGTAATGGTGGAACATATTACACATTTATATATAGACGATAGAAAATACTTTTACCCCCTTAAAAACGGAAATTTTCAGAAACGCTCGGAAATGTGGCTCCTTATTTTTAATGAGGACTTTATATACCGAGTTTCATCTTTCTAAATTTACAGGCTCGTGAGATTGAAATTTTGGCATAAATTTTTGAATCCCCTCTACTCGCGTTAGAATACGCTCTTCCAGAAAGCTAATACAATGAAAAAGCCAAGTTAATCCATGGTCTATTCATGTACCAAAAATCATCAAATCCGGAGAAAGTTGCATGTCAAACATGTTTACAATTTTTATATACTGGATTTATCAAAAGTCGGGCTATAGGCCAACTCAGATATGAGTAAAGATACAAAAAAAAAAAAAAAAAAATGGAAAGTTGTTGAAAATAAATGATTTTCAATCTAAAATGGTGAAATATTTCCAATTGCACCAACCATTTTGGCTCCACACTGGTAAGAGACCCTATATTAAATTTGTCAGTTCAGTAGTCCAGCGTTGTCCTTGGGTCCTCACCATACTAATAATACAGAATTGTTGGGAAACGGGTTCAAGGTGTTTTAGTAGGTTTTCTCACACACCAACGTTCACGTTTCTTGAGTCAATTTTTTCGTGTCCTTAACGTTCCGATGGAATAGTTTGCATAATTCGATACTTTGCTTTTTCAGTTAACTTATTGTGCCTTACCAGTACGAAGTCCAAACGACTGGTGTGATTTAAAATCCGCCATTTTAAATTAAAAGCCACGTATTTCCATCAACTTGCCTCTTTCCATTTTTATGTATCTTATAATGACCCGGACTTTTGACACACCCAGTATACATAGATGTAGCAATACGTTTTGAGTTTTCAAAGCCAGTTGAAAATTTCAGTCGCTTATTTCCAATTCAGTGTAGTTCTATCACCGTTACCCGGTTTTCGTGATCACTTCGTTCCATTCAGTCTGGATGGGTTTCGCAACACTCATAATGAGTCATCGCACATTTCACAGCCAGGTTCGGTCATTCTCCTCACAATGGACAGTATTGCAACTCTGGAACCTTAACAATATTTGTGGCCAGACTAGATATAATTTCAATTCGGTTTTCATAATTTTCTTTCCATACCATTGAATGCGTTGGTCCGAATTTTTTTTATAACTTCACTACAAAATTCAGAGAGCAGAATAGTGTGTTTTCTTTTCAGGGTATATAATACTCTTTTAAATACATTCGTGTAATATTCTCAGAATTTTTGAAATTGGTGTTTCTGACCAAAAAAAAAGTCCTAATTACTGCTTTGTGGTTACATTTTTTTTTTTTTTTTTTAAATATGGGTTTCCTCAGATTCTCTCATAGTTTCAGGAAAATCAGGAATGATGATTCCTTCATTTTTGTTTTCATTGCCCGTTTAAATACAAATTCAGCTTTGAAAGAATTAGACTGAGTTACTAAAAACAGCATTCAGTTTTGTATGCTGGTACGAGAGCAATGGTTTTGTTCGAAAATAACGAGAAATCTGTAATCACAATGTTTATAATGGTGTAGGATGACGATCTTAGTTTTCGAGGTTTTTTTTTTCTGTCTTGCGAAATTAGTTTGGAGTTCATTTTCTCTGTCATAAAACGAGCACACAAGTTATCCTGACAAGCAATATCTGAGAATGTTTTCAGTGGCGTGTCGTAATTTTTCGTACGCAGTTAATGTTAAAAACACAATTGTTATATTCTATGTTTATCTTGAGAAACCTAATTATTTGGTATTCTGTGTTTCAGTGTGTGTACCGGGCTAACGGAAGCTGCCTATCAGTTATTGACTGCTGAAGTGTACGCTGAGTGGGTGTGTGACAAGTGCTTATCTTCCAAGAACATCCCGTTAGTGAAGTTCAAGCCATGATGCTATATGTTAGTGTATATTGTGACTTTACAGTGCTATCTCCGCTGGGAATAATTTACTATGCAGCATTGATCATGAGAAGAGTGTGTGTGCGTTTACATTTGGGTGGATGGGTTTAGGATTCGTGCGTATGCATTTTTTTTTATTTCAAATGCATAGTGCAGTAGTTTGCTTATAAAACAAATCCTAATCCTTCTAGGTTTTTTTTTTTTTTTTTTTTCGTTTGTTATAACACTTTTCGAGACCCATAGAGGTGTACATAGGCAGCTAGAGTCGTCGTAGTAAGTACTAAGTCTACTTGTAATATTACATTTGATTTACATTATGTAAACTTTTAATTTTGGTGTGTTTTGAGGATGAAGTATATAGCGGTAGCGAATATTTGAACAATTTTGTATTGTAGCATAAGTATTGAATGCTCATACGGTACTAAGTTGATACTGATGCTTGATTATTGGCTTATGTTTGCCATCCTGTTGCATGGTCATAAGGAACCTTGTTGTCGGTAGAACAGGTCACGTGTACGGAACCTGCAGATTATTCTTATTCTTATTTTTTTTTTTTTTTTTTAACTTTGAAGTTTATTCTTGCCAAATAATGATTTTCAGCATGAAAATTCCAAACAATTAAAGCTGTTAATATTTTATTTTTAACAAGCATAATCAAAGCAAATTAAAAAAAAAAAAAAAAGAAGTATGTTTGCTACTAATAAAGAAGTTGTGTTTCTGCTTTGTATGTCAACAATGTTAATCTAACCTTAGGATTGTTATCTTTTCTTTTACATACAGAAAATGGTATGAAAATGTAAATAAGAGAGTAGTTTTGTGAAAATGTAAATACCTTCTTTTAAATGGATGACTTTAAATGTGCAAGTGTGTGTGTGCTTGAATGAATGAGAGGGGTGTACGAGAGTGGAATTTAACTGAAATTGAATTTTTGCATTTTTCGTATTTCTCAAGCTTTGCCTTCATGATATTCGTATCACAGTAAGAGGACTGTCTCGTAAGTGAAGAAAAAATGGTATTTTAATGTTCCGTACTGTGTAGAAGCTGCTTTAATAAGATATTCTAAAATGTAGATACATACCTGAGTGTCTTCTGCATTCAAAGTTTTCATAGTAAAGTTCACTAAGTGAGAACTCCGAATTTATGTCTGGTATATTAATGAAGCAAAGTAAAAATATAAGGCATTAAAGGCTCAACGGAAAGGTACATAAGTATTCATTAGTTAGAAAAGAAATGCAAAATTGTAAGCAATCAAATGAATTCAATGCAAGTTTCATTGTTACTGTTTTACCAGTTTCTGTAGTAGACGAAATACTATCTCTAACTTAGTTTGCTGTCCGATAAACTTCATCAGAGATGTATAAAAGGAAAATTCAATGGGATACGGTTAAACTAACAAAAGAAAACCACTCGAAATAAACCTAACAATTACTGTTGCTGTCGTATATCTTTTAATTAAAATGTCTATATTTTAGCTCAAGTTTTTGTACGTAGGTCAGTATGTATCAAAGTTAAATTTGATTGGCTCTTAATAGACGATGAATTTTTAGAATGTTTGATATTTCAAAACTTCGTCAGAGAATATGAAAAAGACATAGAGGAAAAGCATGATCTTAACTATGCTAAACTTTAGAAGATATGCAGTTGTTTAGAATACTTTGCTAATGTATATGTTTGGTGTTTCAAATTTTTCAAATTTGGAATTTTTCTTATGAAAAGAAGCCAGTTAAAAATTTTCATTGAAGTATGGTAGCAAACAAGATGCTAAAATATTTTTAGCTTGTGAATTGGAAAAGAATCCATTTATCGGAAATTTTTGTTATAAACATTATTGATATATTAAAAGACCATCTAAATCAGTTTTCTACTTTGGTTTGTAGTGTTGCGTAAAATATTTGAATAAAATATTTGTGATTTTTATCTTGAGGTGAGTACAAACAATGTTCAGAATCGTGGAATCTCAAGCGTCTAGTTAGCAAAAGATTATTTAAATTACGTTCAGTTTTGTTCCTCGTTAATAGCGGTTATATCAGTCTTAAGTGGTATTATTGTTTTAATATGTTTTGTGGAGCATTACTAAGACGAAAAATCCTGATCAGAAATGTATGATGATATAAAACATATTCTTGTAACATTTTTCTTATTTATGTTCAGTTCAGCGAGTCTATAAGTGCCAAACGAGCAGTCAAACATGCAATTATGTTATAGATAGATTTGAAAAAATAAGGTAGATGAAGGCAAAGCTTGTATGTTTTACTCTTTTATTGGCCTTGGATTGAAATTGTAATTTCACTTGTTCATGAGTTTCTGGAATAATAATACATATTTAAATGCCAGGTTCGATCTTTGGTATGAATTACCGACATGAAAGCCCAAAAGTACTTACAATTAGCCAAGCGATATTACTACATTTTCTTAAATGAGAGTCAGTTTCTGGAACATTAGATTTAAGAACCACGTATTTTTAACATATCTTGAGGTCTTGTTGGATATATATTTCACTCAGCTAAGTTAAATTCCTTCCTTGCAATGAGAGAAATGGTTTATATTCTCTTCCATTGTTTTCCCAGTGAATTTCCAGTGACAAATAATGTAAAATATTTAACGAATCGAGAATACTATTGTATAACTATAGTCAATAATAGTATAATAATAATGTTAAGGTAAATATATTATTATCAGAAAATGTATCAAGATTTTTGTAAAAAGAAATTCGTATGATTCATGATCGCCAAATATGTTTTGAAAGAATTCTGACAATTTAACACTTCTCTTGATTATTACATGTATGGTGATAGGGTTCATGAAAAACTAAAAGTATGAAATAATTATATTTTTGAGAAACATTTCTCATATTTTGTTTTACTGACTGGAAATTTTGATATTACTGATTTAATGTGTACAGTACCTATGTAAAAGAGAATACAAAGCAAGGAACATTACAATATTTTTTTCAAAAGTAATATCGTCATAAAAATCACCCATCTTTTAAAAGAACTTCACAATTTTCAAGATGGCTTCTTTAGTCGATAATGTATTTATTATAATTCAATATTATAGGTAAAGTAAGAAAAAATAAAGTATTAGTATTATTTTTTCTCAGCAACGTAAAGCTATGCAATATCAACACAACCAGTTCATACTGTCGAGTATTTTATGTAGCTTTGAAAAAATCTTATTTACTTTATTATGTCGTAGAGTATCATATTTGTTTTTAACTTACGAATGCAGAATATGATACGAATGACTAGAAAAGAGAAAAAAGTGATAGTGGTGAGACTACGTATAAGATTTTTTTCTTTTGTTCATTTGCATTTGCGTAAAGAATTGCAGTTTCGATAAATAAATTGCAAGGAAAATATGAAAAATGTTCTTGTTTTCACGTTGTTTTATTATTGTTTTGAAGCATGAGCTTGAAAATCCAAGGCCAATTAGAGTGTGCGAAATTTCATGTAGACTAGGGAAAGAGTTAATGAAGTCGCTCCTATTAGCTACAGATGGATGAGTATTAGCAACATTAGAGTAGCTTTGAGGAAGGAGAATATAGAAACGATGAATTTATCTACTTACTGAACTGAGACATTGCACTTGTTATAAGCAATACTGAGCACAAATTTCATTTTCTACTATGATCTGTGTGTAGAAAGGAAACTGTATCATGTAACTATTCAGCTCAAATGTGTAATTATTACATTGCGTTAATTCGTTATATTAAGATAGTGCATTCTCACTTATCTACTAATCTAAAGAGTGAATTGTTTCAATAAATATGCAACAATTTGCACAAAGAAATATGTTCTTCTATGGGGAATAATGTATATGTTTGTATTATTATTATTATTATTATTATTATTATTATTTTAAAATTCTTTTAATGATATATCCGAAAGTTCTTATTCGACTCAGTGAACATTTTTTCATTGGTGCATTATATTTGCATATTCTTGTAGATAACTCTATATTACTTATCGTTGTATGTGTGTGTGTCTGTATGAAAGTATGTGTGTGTTTATTGTATGGTAGTTTGTGCGTATGCATATGACGATTGTTCCTGTACATAATTGACACGTACAAGAAAAAGAACTCAGGAACTAATATGAGTAGATTAGTAGTTGGTAGGAGTCTTAAAGATGGAAGTACATTACCGTCCATCAATGTTATATGAAGAATATGTGTATGTGTATTTCCGATTAATTGTTTGCGTGTTCAATTATGTGGCAACGTGAAAATTTCAAAAGATTCTTAACCATCTCAAAATTAATATTTCTTTGGAGTAGTTAGCATTGAAATTTTATTACTAAGTTTTGATGAGGTTTAATGATTTCCACCAGTTTTGCAGATATCTTGTACACATAGGATTATGTAACTTGCAGGAACTGTTTGAGAAAAAAAATAGATGTATAACATGTTTGTTCGGCCATATCCATTCTAGTCCGGATTGTCGCTTTAGTATAAATGTAGGTGTGATTCTGTTGTTATGTAAGCGGTTGTTTATTTTTCTTAGATATTTCATGCTCCGAATCTGAGAATAAACGATGAACTGTATATCTGGTGCTTTTTTCTTCTTTCTGAATTTCATAGACGTATGTAATTTCTTATTGTTTAATAATTGAGTTCTTATCTGACCCCGTTAAACTTTCTTAATCTTGTATTTTAAAAGTAACAAAGATATAGGGCTATGCATTAGCTAATAGTTACCCTAGAGATAATCTTAAATTAATTTTACGCGTGCAGCTATTAGGTGAGCTTTTTGTACGACGTAACTAAAGTGATATGAGTAAACTATAATCACTTGTTAATGGATACATTTGTTCATACCATCTGCCCAAACCAGGTTAAGTAATTTGAATTATTTAAAGAGAATAATTAATTACAATTGAATAAAGAAAAACGCAAAATTCTTAAGCAATAAATAAGAGACAGAGAGATAGAGAATTGATATCTAAGCTTGATTACGGATGTCTATGAAACTTAACGAATGTAGTAAGAAACGCGTTCTCCCAAATTAAACATATTTATTAAAAGTAACTTCCTTATTCTACGTGTATTGTGTGGTCGCGAGCAAAAGAACGTGAACTTCACACGTTTATTCCCAGAAGGTGTATAATTTCACATTTGAAACTCTTTTTGCTTACGACATTCATTGAAGGAATTTTGTCTTTCACTTCAATATGTCATTTAGGTCTCGATTAAACTAACGCACATTTTCGTCAAAATGTTTTTCTCTGAAGTTGCGGTATTATTTTCGATTCAGTTGCATTTTGTGTGTTATTCAAGTTTAATATTGGGAAGCCATTACTACTTAATGAACACAGTAAAACATGGGGAAGAGGAAGGGATTAATATAATAGAAAGAGTTTAGCTGTGATAATTTAAGATTGGACAGATATCTCAGTTTTGGATATAATTTACATTGTAATGAATGCCCAAATCTAATTGATATACACTCTTCAATTGAAGTGGATATTGTTTACTAAAATGCCAGTCGCGATGATCAGTATACTGTACATACATAGATTGAGACTGTTGATTTGCACCTGGCCTTTAACTCGACTTGTAGTACGTGTATAAAATCTCATGTCCAGAATTAATAGTGGTATTTTGAACTTCCAGAACAGAACGGAAGTCGATTTTTTAAAAGCGGAAAGTGACAGTTTTGGACTAAGATTCGGAATGTTTGAAAAAAAAAAAAAAAAAAAAGTTTCGTACACGTTATATCTAAAATATGTCCTTTGCCTTCAAAATGACGTTGAAAATGTAATGGATAGTATATAATTCACTGTCCATGTCTTCTAAAGTTGAAGAGTGTGCATTTTGTCAAAATAATAAATACTGGTAAGTCCTAAATGGTGAAAATAAGGAACTTTTGTTTAAAACATATTTCCGACTTGGCTTTGAAACAGCTTTGAAAGTGTGATAAGAAGTTTTACATAAAGAACTAATATTTAATGTCATCTCAGGGGTAAAGGAAATGGGAAAATGTTTAAAACCAGGTTCTTATTTTATTTTGTATGTACCAAGTCTGAATTCAAAAGTACCATATTCCATTTACAAATGTAACTTCCAATCTGGATGGACTTCCTTTTTTTTTTCCGAGGCTGAAAATTTCATAATTTAATAGACTATTTAGAATTCAATATTACGATACTATTCATTACAAAATTCACGTTCGTCAATTTTAGAAGGAATACCAAGTGGTTGCTTGCATATAAAGATATTTTAAACGTCATTTTGAAGACAACGGATGTCTCGGACTCGAATATGGCTCAAAATTTGCCACTTGTTATATATTCGACGTCCGGTCTAGATATTTCGTCGAATTTGAAAGTTCAAAATAGTACCATTAAGTTTGACATGCAGTTTTATATTATGCTTTTGTTTCAAGAATTCATGTCAAATACGAGCCGAGTTAAGAGTTTGGTCCAAATTTAAGAGCATCATCCATACATATATTACTTAACGGAAAACAGTGACAATATAATCATACACAGTACAAGCGCCTTTGCTAAATGCTTCAACAGATGGGAAGGAGAAGAAGTAGAGAATAAACGAAAGAGAACAGAACCCTGTAATGTGTCCATCCTGGAGTGCAGGGTGAATTAATTTACAGGCACCGTTTCTTGGTGTGTGTGATATTTTCCATTTCCGCTGTAGAATTTCTTTGTTTCAACCATATAATATGGACACACTCACTACTAAGGCAGGATGAAAAATCGTAATCAATCAAGGTGAATTTTATTTTGTTGCCTTAACGTTAAGTCCTTTTTGGAGCAATATAAAATTCTTCTAAATGCCTTTAAAACTCTTATCTTTAAAAGTCTTTGGTCTTGAAACAATTCACTCATTCTTTAGTAGATGTAATCTTTACTTTCTGTTTGTGTTTTAGTTGTATTCAGATGATGTTGCCATTCGATTTATAAGAACGTTTTTTTTTCTTCTTTTTTTTATCAAGTAAAACTAAAAAAAAATCTGAATTAACACTTCTAACTTTGTAAGGTAATGGAAAAACTGTACAAATATTATTCAAATGCTGTAATATAGTACAAGATTTTGTAAAGTATTGAAATCTTGCTGCTGTAATGTACTGTTGCTATTATTATTATTATTTTATTTCATGAATCTTCAAATGTTGAATAGTTGGCAGCAAAGATTATTACGTTGTTAGAGATAGGGGAATGTGCTCTTTTTGTCATAAGTGAAGCATTAGAAAAAGAGAGAGAAGATTGTTCACTACGCTGTACGCAAAGTAGTTGAGCAGTCAACAGAAATGAAATAGTATCAAAGCTGAATAGTTACGCTTTCAACAGCAGCCCAAAAACATTAAATAATATCAAAGTGGACTAACTGCCCATGGTTTAAAATTTAGTTACATTGAAACTATAGAACTCTAGGAACTAAATTTTCAGTGTCGACATTGAAATTGCAGAGAACATTTTATTGCTTGAGATATAGCCATTTAAAAATGTAACTATTAAGGTAATACATCTTGTTTCGATAGTACAGAACCTCATTTTCATTTAAATACAACTGCTTTGTGTTTAGCTGTTACTAGTGTATACACTATTTTTGTTGCGTACACTACTAATCATGTATTTAAAAGAAAAATCAAATCCAGCATTTGACTTTGAAACTGTGAAGTTAATTCTTTTTTAAATTGGGGTCGCGTTGGCTCAGTGGTAGAGCGTCCACGTCTGGTGCATGGGGTCCCGGGTTCAAACCCTGCTCCCGCCAAATAACTTTGTGATGGGCAAACACTGTGTGCGTGGGTTTCCTCGGGGTTCTCCCGTTTCCTCTCACTTTCTTCATTCCATCATTTCATTCATTTCTCATCTTCACCGTCTCCTTTAGCCTAGCCGGCATAACCGTGGGACGTAAAACTCAAAAATTTCATTTCATTTCTTTTTTTAAATTGACAATGTTGACTTGCTGTTCTTGTGCAAAACCTATTTTGCTCAAAGTTTTTTAGTTCTTTGAGAAAAACTATGGCCAATGTAAACATTTCACAGTATTTATTTTTCTCATCTGGGCGAAGTGTTAATTTTAAGAATTCTGTTCTGCTGTTATTCACAAGATATTTATTTGCATCATTTTTTGAAATTTCTAAAGTTTCGTCAAGTGATGTTCTAAGATCTGTGCAAGAGAACAAGAGTTATATTATCAGTGGCACACATGATCAATATTTAAAAAAAAAAAAAAAAAAAAAAAATCAATAATACTGCAGCTGCAGACTAACTCATTAGTTTGTTCTTAGTTGTAGATATATATGCGTTAAGTACTCTCTCTAGATCATTTGTTTTTTTAAATATCACGTTCTTCTGTAAACACTCTAACAACGTAATAATTGTTTGTAAAATACACAGTAATTTGATTAAAATTACTGATGTGGGTGAAATAGTTCTGTAGAAGAAAGTACTTAGATTATACTAATGTTTTCGAAATGAAATGTAAATTATAAACAAAAAAGTTTAAATGAATTAATTTGGTAACTTCTTTTTTTATTGATGTAAACTGCTCCGACTTTCATTTTGTACAGCTTACACTGCTGATTTTTTTTTCTTTTTGAAAGAATGGGAGAAAAAAGCTAAAGGCATTTGTGTATAATAATTTGTACTTAAACATATATTTTGTAGTTCCATACAAATAATTACAACTGATGGAAGGTGTGTACGTACTTTCACAATGATCTGGAAACTATTGTACAGTGTAAACTAAATACGAAATATTACTGGAATGAAAAGTGGGCCATTTTTACATGTGGGCCTTTTATGCAATATTTTGTACCATAATGATTGTCAAATAAATTCGTGAAAACATTAATCATTTATTTTACATTTTCCTCAGGGTTTTTATTATTATTATTATTATTATTATTATTATTATTATTATTATTATTATTATTATTATTATTATTATTTAAGGGCCAAGTAAAGCTATGCTACGGAAAACAAGAAATAAAATCATACAGTACAGCCATGCTCATTACATCTTGGGCGTATATTGTAGTTCACAATTTTTCGATTTTTTTCTTTTTCATTTTCCTTCCGCTTCTAGGTACAAAGTGATTAGTAAGTGGAGATGATAAAAAGTATCCCTTGTATGACCATGTTCCCAAATGACATTAAAAGTAATAAAACTATAAGGAAAGTACAAAATTAAGCTCGATGGAGTGAATCCTGACAATAATGCTTTAATATATTTTCTTTGTAGTAGTGAAAGGAAATTCAGAATTTTTCAGTAAAGGAAATAGGGGAACGGAAGAGACTAAAATGTTGAATCTATTTATTTAAACTTAGTGTCTGAAATGTATGCCAAACTTATATTAGCTCTTGTAATCAAGATTTCGTATGCAAATATAGAAATAAACAGATAAACTCTTCTTCTGAGACTATCACTGCGGCTAGAAATCATGAATGTATGGTAAAAAGTAGGATGAACTTCCGTCTCCGTGGATGAGTGAGTGGAGTGAAAGCTACTAACTCGATAGCATTTTGACATTGGATCGAATATCATTTTTTTTTTTTTTTTTTCATATAGAATAGAGGTTACTTGTACGATTTTCATATTAATAAGAATTGAAACAATATAATAATAAAGTAATTTTTATGTTCTTTCTTTAGTCTACGTATCTATAAATAAGTACAGTACTTACTATGTGTAGCAGCTTTTGTATGTTTGCTCGTCCAGCCACTTCGTTGCAGCTTCTAACTTAGATAACCAGTTAAGGGGAAAAGGTGAATCACAAGCACAGATACAACACACCATTCCGGATCCTTTGCAGTCTTACTACCAAAGATGTTATACAATCAGTGAAATGGAGAAGGTTGTTGTTTTCAAACTAGCCAATACAAATTACTGTAGCTAAGCTTTTTAACTTTTCAGTATATTAAAACATATTTTTTTCTTTAGAAAAGCATACTAAGCAAGGAGTGCGATCACAACCATAAGTTTGGCTAGGGAGAGAAGGATGATTTATTTGTTTAATATATAAATTAGGTTATGCCTATTGACATATTTGTAAGGGAATTGAAACTGAACAATCTCATGGAAATTAACTCTATGGCCTATGGAACCCGGAGGTTCAATGCCGCGTTCACAAAAGCTCTCCACTGACTTCTATCCTTAGCTAACTGCATCCAGTTTCTACTTTGTATTCTAATTTCTGCGAGATCCATCTTAATATTGTCCTCCCATCTGCGCCTAGGTCTTCCTAATGGTCGTTTTTCGATTGGTCTTTCAGTCAAGACTTTGAAAGCGTTTCTACTTTCTTCCATTCTAGCTACATGACCCGCCCACCTAAACAATGTTGGGTGAACCATATAAATTATGTAGTTCCTCGTTATGAAGTTTCCGTCATTCCCCATTCCCGTTCTTCTTGGGTCCGAATATTCGTCTCAGGATCTTGTTCTCAAATACTTTCAGTCTATGTTCTTCCCTCAGAGTAAGTGACCATGTTTCGCAGCCATACAGAACAACAGGCATGATTATCGTTTTGTATATTTTAAGCTTCAAACTCTTCGACAGAATTCGCGACAACAAGCGATTTTTAATCGAATAGTAACATGAATTCCCTGCTTTTAGTCGACATTTAATTTCTCCGTGAATATGATTTTCCTTTGTAAATATTGATCCTAGATATTTGAAACTATCCACTTTATCAAAAGTATTATTTAATATTTTAACGCATCCATAATTTGCTGTATTCTGGTCCCGACACACTTCCATGTATTTAGTTTTCTCTGAATTTACTTCTAAACCCATGTCTCTGCAAGCGTTTAATAAGATCTCTGCATTTCTTTCTATTGTTCTTCTATCGTCCCCTATTAAATTTACATCATCAGCATATACCATAACCTGGTGAATACCGTTCAACTGTAGGCCCTGGTTGCTATCTTTGATTTTCCTTATAGCGTATTCCAGAACGAAGTTAAATAATAATGGCGACAACGCATCTCCTTGTTTCAGGCCATTTTCGACGTGAAAGCTCGTGAACAAAAATTTTCCTACCCGGACTTTACTTTGGGATTCATTCAAACATATCTTAATTAATCTAATTAGCTTTCTCGGTATTCTAAGTTCTGTAAGAACGTTCTATAATGTTTCTCTCCTAACCGAGTCATACACCTTTCTAAAATCAATAAATAGTTGATGTACCGGGGTATTGTATTCCCACTTTTTTTTCTAGTATTTGGCGAATGGTAAATATTTGGTCGATAGTTGATCGATTTCGTCTAAATCCGCACTGATAATCTCCAATAATTTCATCTGCGTATGGGGTCAGTCTTGCTAATAAAATATTTGAAAGGATTTTATAGGATGTTGACAGAAATGCCTCGATAATTATTACAGTCAGTTTTGTCGCCTTTCTTGTGAATTGGAACAATGATTGATTCTTTCCACTCTTGTGGCAATTCTTCCTTGTGGTGGATGAGGAGAATGAGTTTGTGTATCTTGTTCCACAATTTTTCGCCTGTAGCTAAAATTAACTCAGCCGGAATTTCATCTACACCCGGAGATTTGTGTTTCTTTAATTTCTTTATAGCGGTTTCTACTTCTATTCGGTTAAAGCGTCACTAAAGAACTTTTAGTCACAAACTTGAAGTGGGAGACACCACCAGTACATCTTGAAGATTCTCTACAAGCCAATGCCTCCTATCTTGAAGGAAACCAAATTTCATGACGTCATGATATCGCAGTCTAGTACATCCAGAGGTCATGTTGGGAGGCCTCATAAGTCCTTGTAGTGATTGTAGTCGGAAGTTAACGAAACGTAAAATAAGAGAATGATTGAAAAAAGAAGCCATAAGGAACTGTTGTTGACAATTGAATTGAAACTGAGACAAGGAGGAAGGAGGGATTCTGCATTAATTGTGAGAGAACTTTCAAGTACCTCTCTTCAGAGAAGAATTGGGATTAGTAAGTCCCATCAGTCGGTTCTTCGAAGCCTAACGCCACCTGAACTCTTTCCAGAGGCTGCTGTTTTAATAGTGGACATGAATCTCTCAACTTACCAATACATTATTCGCGACCAGGTCAAAATGGTGAATAGTAGCCGTAATCATCACATAAAAAGTAAAATGTGATAAATGTTACTCGCCAGGAATACTTGTTACACACGTGTCTGCAGAAGTTCTCTTAAAATTACTGTTAGAACGCACTATGAAAAGATTAGGTCCGGAAAGACGTTTTAGTACATGCAAATTTACCTCTGATCAGTGTGCAGGAACTTGTTGTGAAGGATCTGAACAGACCAAATACAAACAAGTTTTCTGAATAGCATCAAACTTGCGAAAGCCTTTTTTCTATATTTCCATGGTGACCATCCAATTGCTTCAGAAGAAAGCAAAGTAGAACAACCCTGCACACTTATCAACACGACTCTGTTGATTATAAGTAATATGGGACCAGTCATTTCTATTATTTTACTTCACAGAGGTATGTTACGTAACTTTAATGTGATTAATTCTTTATATCAGTTTGTCCTCGATTTCCGAAATATGACACTATGTACCTGCTGGACACCAGGGAAGTTCTCTGCCAAGGAGTAACTAAGATACCAAAAGAGGTGCTTGGTTAAATTTGAGCTTAGCGTCCCTTTCAGAGATATGTATGAACAAAATCTCGGGGCCAAATCATCCCGCCAGAAATCTCGTGTTGTCAGAATCTCGCCAACCAAAATCTTGCCTGGTGAAAACTTCCCGGACCAAATCTCGTTGGGCCAAAACTCTCATACGGACAACACCTCGTCATAACAATATAGCTATATGAGTTTGTAAGGTGAAAATATTTATAATAGTGATCCGAAAATGCTTAATTTAGACGCTAGAAGTGAAGAAAATTGGCGGTTCAAAGTGAATGGATATATGATCGTAAAATAAATTAGAAGGAATATTATCCATGGAATCAAATTTAGTCCAGTTATTTGGTAAGAGTGCGAATTCCACCGTGAGTTCAAAATTAATGCCAAAAATCTAATACATTACGAGTCCCTTAAGTTAAGAAGGTGAAACTCTGGATATAAATTCCTCATTAAAAACAAGTGGAAACTCGTCACGGCATTATCGGACATTCAGTTTTTAAGGGGACAATTTATATAGTTTTTCCCCACATTTAAATTGTATTGTCTGTGTCATCATCCTTTGAAAACGGCTGAACCATTTGAAATAATTTTTTGTCTCTTGTACTGTACTCACAAGGGAACATCTTATATTGATAGTACCATTGTCCAATCAAACAATGTGCAATCGATAGAGGAGTGAAGAAAAGTGAGAAATCCAAAGCTTTACGGGCCGACACCCAGAATCATAGGAGATACAGAGGAAAGAAGGATCTAGAATCATGTGAAGATAGCAATGCAAAAGATGCACTGACACAGAAAGAACTTCAAAATGATTAAAACAATCAAAATGGCATTTACACAACAGTATAATAAGCGAACTTTGTACCCCCAGGCATGCTCAATAACATCATATGTAATGCAGTGTTACCAACTAAGCACAAAATGAAGTTTTGTTAAATGGCACGGAACAAAAATCATAATATCTAGAAAATTAATTATGAGTAGAACGTACTGTGACGTCTTGATGTACATTGTTGCCAACGTTTGAAGATAGGCCTATATGAATTCCTATATGAATCTTGGATGTAGAAGAGTACATACAGAACACAATTCGAACTAGTTAAAACCAAAAATGAAACCACAAACAAGAATATAATCACTGAAGTACGAAAATAAAGGACGAAGCACAGTGTCGAAGCAGTTTTGCCGAAGTGAAAATCAGAATAGTATCGAACACAACACACAAAACTTCATATAGGAATTCATATACTCAGAAGAAATCACTATGGCTAAACTTCATCTCGCGATATTTTGGAGGGCGAGGGTTTGTCCTAGAGGAAATCTCGACCAGCAAAGTTCTCGCCTTACGAGATTTTGGGTGGCGAAGGTTTCGGCCACGCGAGATTTCAGTCGTGAGGTTTTGTACTCAAACTTTATCAACAGCAAGGCTATATGAGATGAAGACCTAGAGGTAAACATGGAATCCAAACCTTATTAGCTTCCGTTGGGAACCGGACCCACGTTTCTCTCACCAGGAGAAGAGATGGTAATCGGTGAAACAGATGTTAAGAGAATACGGTGGGTGAGGAATAATTTCATACTGCAGGTCATGTATAGTCTGCACTGTTCTTTTAGGATGTGTTTTTGTCCCACCTCTCTTTGGTATGAATTAGGAGCGAGCTAAACTACTTATTTTTTAATACCAATGAGAGAGAACGAATTTTACCCACACTCCGTTGTGAGTAGTTACTTTAAACCAGCCTAACCCTTGTGGTTTGCTGTATAATGTGTAAATGAAAACAATGCATTGTTAGTTTTAAGAAATTTACTTTCTTTAGAAATTGTTGAAATTGTTGAAATGTGTGTTTTAAGTGTTTGAATAGATTACACGATTTGCCAAGGAATGCAATGGTACACAGGAACAAGACTAACCTTGAACTTTCAACTGGTCCAGTAGCACCTATGCTGTTTTCTTTTTCTTTTGTGGATAGATGGGCTGATGTTTTCAAATCGGTGGCGATGAATTTGATGAAGGTGATGATTTCTGTTTTCCACCTTTTTTTTGATTCAATTAAAAAATGTTTATTGATATCGGGTTACAGGTTTGGATTTGACTCACAAGGGAAGTATCAATGAGCTCATATCGAAGCCTACCGTAAAATTTCACTCAGAGGAAAGAAGTCCCACAGAAAGATCACACACAAAAAAGCAGCTGCGCTTTTGAAATGGAATTAACCAAAATGGCAGATTGAAATGTCGTGTATCCATGTCGACAGTTGCACAATACGTTCAGTACCATTCCTTGTAAACTGCCTGTTAATAATAAAAAGTCAATATCAACAATGTGGGTACATACTATACCTAAGGGGAAGTCATACGATAAGGTGAACCTTGACGGCAGCCATTTTGAAAACCGCCATCTTGAATGTAGGCCAAGTTTTGTAAATAGGAATAGGGGAATATGATGCATGATTTTGGGCTAGAATTTAGGCAGAAAAACAATGGTAGCAATAGTTTTAAGGTACGTACATTTGGTAAAAAGTTACAGGCATATTTATTGTGTATATTTCCATGTGCACAATTCCGAATGAAGCAGCTGTCCAACACTTTGTAAAATACACAAACACATACACAATCTGGGGGTCCACTTTATCCGACCATTTTGCAAACGGGCAAAACTCGTCATTTTTTATTTAACAAGAAATAACTGAAAACTTAATACAACGTAAGTGAAATTGTTGTGTTCAAACATTGTACAAATAAACAAAGAATTGTTTTCCTCTAATAGTATTCAATACATGTGTATATTGACAAATTTCTGTTTAAAAATAAACTGGGGATCCAAATTACTCGCACTTCCTCTCTCTCTCTCTCTCTCTCTATATATATATATATATATATATATATATATATATATATATATATATATATATATATATATATATTGTTACACAGTTGTGCCTCGAAGTCCTAGGCCGGACTCCAAATTATAGGGCGAGACGCCCGCGCGTTTCAAAGTGTGTGTGCAGTAAGGGAAAGAGAAATAGGGAGAACGGAGTCAGGTGAGGTCCAGATTGAATTATCAACCTGATGCCTCATTGACACCAAACCACACGCATGGGATAGTGGTATGACCCTAGCTTTGATTTTACTCAGATCACAGAGCTGGGTCCTAGAGGCAATAGTTAGGGAATATCACGAGAGCAATAAATATATGAAATCTATTATGTAGTTAGAACCAGGTATAAAACAAAAACTGTAAAAAGAAATGTAAAATAGGAATTTCAATCCCGGCGTGATAGAGAAAAATCATCGAAATACTAGAAGTCTTAACCACTATTGAGCATGCGCGTGAAGAAGTCTCTCCCATGCTCGATGAGGCTCGTGACGTCGCCTTCGAGCTACGTCAGAAAAGGCAGAAATGCGTGGGACGAAGCGCCTTTATAAACGAGGCTTGTCTGCCGCACCGGTTGATTCTACGGACGGACGGCTAACAGTGAACTTCGCTCTGGTTAGGGACGGTCGTCAGAAAAATCAGGTATGTGCTAATTTTTTCTAAGTTCCCCCTCCACACGGGAAGAGCACTTTGAGATTGTTTAGTGATCAATATGAGTTTTATTTTCAAGTCCCATCAATCTGAGACCACATTCCCTCTTCGAGACTTAACATTTCTTCCTTTCGGGCCAATGCAAGTTGCGATGTACAAAGTTCACACTTTACTATTTTCGATAACTCGCGGTTTAGCATAAAAACCTTCTAGCACACATTGAGTATTATGGGGTTGTGCTCCCACTTGAATAATGTAGAAAAACTTCCAAGTTGTAACTCCAAGTAACCGATTTTGTTAAATTCATCTGTATTCTTATTTTATTTTTTTTTTAATAAAAAGTAAAGTGAAATGGTCTCTTTGATTCAGTCAAGCTATCCCACCTAGTTAGATTCAACTCACAGTCTTCAAGTGTTACCTGGGTTTCGATTTCTAGTACCAAGCTCTACCACTTTAGTGCATTTTCTCATCATCTTCGAACCAGTAAGCCGACGACGTTTTCGAAACCGAGGCTAAAAGGGAGTTGGACTCCGAACCAACTTTGTAATACTGGGTGGAGAGTGAAGAAGTGATCTCAATTACGATTTCACAAAAGAAAGTGTACATAATTGCTACGCCAATCTCAGAACAAAAACAGAACAACAAAAAAACATCATATATAACATTTTATGGTGTTCGGTGTTCGCCGGGTAACCAGCTGTGTGTTCTTGAATCACTAAACAAATCTCTGGTGCTCATTCACTTTATAGGGGAACCTACTATCTCAGTTGTCCTAAAACGCGATTTTAGCAAATCGGGAGTGATTTTTTTTTACCGAAGAGCTTTCAATAGATAAAAGTGAAACGTGTACGCGAAAGTTTTCTTTTGACTAGTCAAGTGGTGTATCAGTAACATGTAGAGTCAGTAAAGTTCAGTGGCGTGCTTAGCCTGGGCGGCGTTCAGCCTTTGACTCTGATATACAAATATAATTTTTTTTTTTGCCGCTCTAAACAGTGCATTTCACATGTAGTGAAGTGGCGACGAAAATTTTTTATTCTCAACTTCTCTCGCTTTAAGTTGTTATAAGTCAGCGGAATAGTTGCTAGGTTCCGCAGAGCAAGACTCAGTTCACCTCACGACGTTTCTTGTGTAGTAAGGGAAATGGAAATCGGGACGCGAGTGTTAATACAGAATTCAGCTCTTGTCTCATGTACTTGCAAAACTTTAAGTCTGCTTATGCTTCTGCTCGCTTTGGTAGGGTCACAGTCAGTTTATCCCTGGTCAACAGAGCCTCCCGTTTTACGGGATGAAAGTTCGACTAGTTTGTCCGGCGATAAGTGGCTAATACCTTTACCACTTATTTGGGGAGGATCACAGGCAGTTTATCTCTAAGACAGCAGAACCGCCCGTATTACGGGATGAAAGTTCGACTAGTCTGTCTGGCGATAAGTGTCTAAAATCCTTTCCCATGCAAAGCTTGGGGGTCACAGGTATCTTATTCTCCAGGTCCAGCAGGGCCCCTCTGTACTAGGGGTGCAAGCCCGACGGCTGCCTGGGAATAACTGCCTAAAACTCACCTTTATGCAAATGCAATACCTGAAATTAAAATGCAAGTGCATGAACCAATGGTTGGATGATCGAAGTCCCCCTTGTGAATTTAAAAGCAAAAGGTTTTGTAGTTAAAAAAAAAATGAAGTTTAAAAAAAAAAAGTTAAAGAATAGAAGTAAAAAGTAAAACTTCTCATAAGTGAACAAATAGGTATTATCTGTTAAAAACAGCTGTCTAGTCACTTTCCGTTTCCCGTTCTAAAAAAGTAAAGCAAAATTTATAAAGAAAGGGAAGTTGAGTATTTCAAGTTCAAAGGAAGTTAAATAAAGATATTGAAATAATAATAAGTCGCAAACTACGTAAGAAATTTTGACGTAGCATTTCCGAGGGAAGTAGCTATCAGTGATTAAATTTTTACCATATCAGAGGAAATAGGTTGATTACCCACTGCCCTGGTTTAAGAGGCCACTGACTTGAAAGAAAAACAGATTTATTATCAAAAATGAGTTTCGCGCAGAAACTAAAAGACAAGCTATTAGATTTAGGGCAATCCCATTGTCCTAAGACGCCCACGGGCAAGCACCGTTATATTTTAGATCGGTGGAATAATTACTATTGTATTGAGTGCAATAAAATAAAAGTACATGGGCATTCTCCTCCTGAATTTGGCCGTTGGAAAAAGAATCCATTACCGAGATACTTGGATACGTGGAGTCAGCCAAGATATCGTGAACCAACGACCGCTAGTCCGCAAACCCCAGACGCACCAGCGAGTGGCTGCGATCTAACGCCGCTGGCCGCGTCTAGCCCTATTCCGACTAGAAATGAGATAGAAATACAAAGTGCTGGTTCAAGTGAAAAACCAATGCCAGCTCCTAGGACGATATATGTAAATTCAGATACGGACGAGACCCCACCTGGGGTAGATCCGAAAACTCTAGTGAATGATGTAAATTTAAAAGATGAACTAGAGATAGCCGAACTAATAACTGCAGGTCAGGAATGGCCTCAGGCAACAATTGAGATAGAAACAACAGCAGGTGTAATACCTGATGTCCCCTCGAACCAAAGTCCCTTAGATAATAATAAGTTAGCTGATAAGGAAAATAGATTAAGTGACTTAGTGTTAAGTTCAGAAAATAAAGATATTGGTGTATCTAAAGGACCGGATAGCCCAGTAGCGCTATATTTCCCCATAAAATACGAACTGTCAGATCCTAGAACGCCGTTAGAAATGCAAAGACCCACCTTTCAATCTTTTTATGCTGGTGGTAGTGATGAAACGGTTTATGCCGAGATCGGTCCTAGAACCATGTATGCTAATCTAGATACTGAATCACGAATTTCAGCGAGTAAAGAGCCAATTTATGAAAATATTGGTCACGAACCCAAGGCTTCCACGAATAAAGAGCCAATTTATGCAAATATAGGAACCGAACCTAGGGAAACAAAAATTGAGAACCCTGACGAAAATAATGAGAATGAATCGCGTTCTCTGACACAATCTAACGATAAAGCGTTAATAGATCAGATTAAGCATTCATTACAACCAGAACTGTCCCCAGCAGTAGGAAACTTAATTCGACCTTTAACTAAACAACTTCGGAACAAGAAAGTACAGGTCACAGTTGTTCGTCGCCAAGGTGACGAAGAAGAGAAATTAGGTATTTTATTTCAAGCGGACCCCTCAGTCCCCTTTGAAGATTTATTACCTGAGGAAAATGTAGTTGGAAATTTTGATATGGAAATACAGACTGACGATTTTCAAAAGAAAGATGTTAGTGTTCAGACCGAATAAAAGTTTCCTAAAATGATCCGAATTGATACAGACCGTGAACTTAAGGTTCTTCGGACAACAGCTACCCAAACCAATCCTGTCATGTTTGAAGATAACCTTACTCTCCAAGAGAAACTGCAATATTTGGACAGTATAGATAACGTACTCAGTGTAGTTAGTAAAGTTAGGTGGTCAAACGGAGATATTAGTAGTGCAGATTCAGATGGGGGCGAATCGTTGAAAGACGATTGGTTAGGTTACGAACTAGAGAAATTACAAAACGAAGAAATAGCGAAATTACAAGACGACAACCCGGAGTCTTCTCCTGCGTCATCCCTGGAGGCTGAGTCAAAATCTTTGTGGAACTCCGAAGAAGAACTCCGATATGACCATTGGGATCCTCCCACGGTCTCTACTCCCCGATCAACGAACCAAGACCCTCCCAAAGAGGACGCTGACCAGAGAAATGACCCCGTCGCCCCTGCTCCAGTTGAGAGGAGGTTAGGCGAAGAGACGAAAAGTGGTGATGCTTTTCCCTCAGTTTGCTCCGACCACCAGAAGCAAATTGAGAAAGAAGAAAAAGAAAATAGCGATTCCTGGTCTGAGAGTAGAATAAACGAAAACGTTGGCAAAATCTTTGATTACGCGGAATTTGGTGCGTCTGTAATTTGTTTAGATGAAGTAGAAAATAGAGACGATCCCTCAACCTCTCCAACCCAAAGAGAGTCTAACAAACTAACTGATACTGTTAAGAATAGTGGTTTACAACCTTCAGCTAGTACTAGTTCTAAATTTAGCTCCTATAATGAACCTAGTGAATCACCTGCGACTAAAGAAATGAAAAAGTACCAACAAGAGGAAAAGTTAAATCCCTTACAGATAGTGTTCATTTCGCCACCTAGTAGTGTATTTACACCCATGGCCCCCATGGAGAAATTAGAGTTTAGCGAAGGGGAAAAGACAGAAAAATCAGCATTTAGCGAACAAGATAGATCTTATACCTCAGAATTTAGTTCAGAACAAACCTCCGAGTTAGAAAATAGAAGCGTAACTAATACCGACTATAGGTCCGTCTCTGAAAATTTCAACACCTCGGTTTCTTTAGACAGGTCCTTAGATCGGAAAGATGAGCCCGTTGCACATTCATCCAGTGAAAATAAGACCTCTGATAAGCAAAAATCAAATTTTTCGCCCTTTTTAAAAGTAGATCCTGAGGATAAGCCTCACATAAATTTAAAATCTGAGCAAGAAATTAAAACTAGTCCGGTTACCGAGCCATCTATACCATATAGTTTTGAGAAACCTAAATTTACGGATACAGGAGTAACAGGCAAAGTTAGCAACCCTCCTCCCGAGGGTGACAATCAAAATTCTACTATTGATGCTAAACCACAAGCCTTTAAGATTTATCCAAATGTTGAAATTCCCTCCTTCTCTGGTAATAGACATGAGTGTGTGGAGCTTTTCCTGCAAGAATATGAATTAGTGGCTAGCATATATGAATGGTCAACCCTAGAGATAGGAAATTACCTTCCTTATTGTCTGAAAGGGGAAGCTTTCTCCTTCTATTTAGTAGACCTAGCAAACATTTTACCTTTAAACTATAGCGAGATGAAGGAAAAACTTAAAAAGGCTTTTCCTAGTATTGAGTATACTGCAAGATTAGAATATGAAGTTGATACAAGAAAACAACAACCCAATGAAAGCACTTTAGCATTCATTTATAAGTTAATAAAGGATTTGAAATTTTTGCGAGGTTGGGTTAATGAAAGTGAATTGATGAGTAAACTTAGAATGAGTTTGTTGCCAGACATCCTAAATAAGCTGATGCTTGAAGTGGATGATTGCGATGATCTCGAACAGTGCTTACTATATCTTAGAAAATTTCACACAGCGCAAAGATTAGTTAGTCAAAGGAATGGTTATGACATAATATGGGAAAATGACCGCTTGGATTGGTCTAGCATTAAAGAACAACACCAACCAGAATTTGTACAGATTAGTTCTTGTTACACAGATGAAGTAGTAGCAGAACCGGGTTACAAAACGTATAGGAACACTCACCAAAATACCTATGGCCTTGGCCATGGGCAGGCGCAGCTTTGTACAGTCAAGATAAAAATAGGAGACCGCTGGGCGCAAGCTCTTATAGATTCTGGCTCTGAAATTTCGATAGCTTCGAAAACCCTCTTACCTCCAAAATTTCCACTAACTGAAAGACTGAAGGGTTATGTGAAACTTCGCGGCGTCGGTGCTCAGCCCACAGATTACATTCCTGTGGTGAGAATAGCGTGTTGCTTTAAGGATCACTTGAAAACAACCAAACGAAGATTCCTAGACGTAGCTATAGTTGACCCACAGTTTTGCGCCTATGACGTTATTTTGGGGATAGATTTTCTGCACAAGTATGTCACCACCATTCATTCCAAATACATGGAATTAGCAGATAAAGACGGGAATCATGTTGAAGACCTATGGTTCACAGTCCCAAAAAGTACATATGGAAATCGTCATGGTGTGATTCATACCTTAGATTTAAAACATGTTAAACGATACCCACCATCAGTAGGAAAAAGATCGTTTAATGATTCCCAATCAAGACAGCACGGTAATGCTGGACAAACGGCTTACTCTGTCCCCCCTCATGGAAACAAACCAATTTATAGGAAACGGAACCTCTCATATAAGAGAAAGGATCCGTCTCCAGAATTGGTCACCGGAAATCACATAAATCCTGTTGTTAGCGTACCCGATAAGAGACAAAAACTTCATACTGAAGAAATTGCGTCCCGCGTATTCGTGTGTTCCAGGGAAACTACAAAATTTCCCTCGGAGCCTACGAATAAAACGAATGGGAAAGTCAATAGACGTAGGAATGCAAAACGTAAACGAACTAAGAAAAGCAAGGTGACTTCCAGTGCTCCTGAGCTGGAACTTACCAATTCGCCTGACTTAGAGACAGAGGAAAAGAACCTATCCAACTTTGACCCTCAGCCAGGCCCTAGTGGAACTTCTGCAGTTAGTTCCACAGATAGTTCGGATACAGAGATTATACTGAGAAAGGAAGAGAATGCGTCTTATGCGACAAGATATAACACAAAGAACCAACACTCTGTAAAGCCACCCCTGGCCTCCCAGGCGCCTCGTGAGCCTGTAGAGGAAAAATCAGACAGTGGTCAGTTAGAGTCATTAGAAAAACAATTGATAACGCAAGGAAGTGAAAATAATCCAGCAACTCTCCCTGACCTAGAGAGTTCTGCCCAGGATCATAGTCCGAAAAAGGTCGTGCCAAACCCCTTGGGGTTAGGCGACGAACTTTTTGATATCTATCCGTACACTACCTACAAAGTACATCTTCCGACAAATGTCCGCGTGCCGTCCAAGGCTTCATATGACATAGAAATTACCGCACCGACCGGGAACGTGCATATTTGGGAATTCTTACCGTCCAAAGGAATTCGATATTGGCACTCCTGTTTGATCCCGAGAGGTCCAGTTTTTACTGACAATGGAAATATTACTCTGACTATTTTCAATAGTTCAGATCGAACCAGATCTTTGTCTAAAAACCTTTATCTAGGGAAACTTGTACCCCAGGCCGAGTCCTTAACTGACGAAACGGAGGATAACGTACAGGCCGTTAATCAGATCATACACCTTACTAACAAAGATGAAACAGATGACGTGGAAGTCCCTGAACAACCCCAGAAAGTCCCCCAAACAAAGGAAGAATTAGCTCAAGCACTAAATATTGGCCCAAACTTAAACCCAGAAGAAAGAAATCAATTACTGGACTTATTGATGGAATTTAGGGACGTTGTAGCCTGGGACAAGTCTCGTCTGACTGCGGCTACCGATAAATTTATGTGCCCCTTAGAGGTCATTACAGATATACCTGTTTCTCATCCACCCTATAGAGAAACACCAAAACAGAGAGAGATAGTCGCGGCAGAGATTCAGAGAATGTTAGATAGCAATATTATCCGAGAAAGTCAAAGCCCATATTCTGCACCAATTGTGATAGTAACTAAAAAAGATGGCTCCCCGCGTATATGTGTCGACTTCAGAAAACTGAACTTAATATTAAGGCCCAATTATACGCCAGTGCCGCGTATAGATGATATATTAGCATTTCTGAATGGTACCAAATACATAAATACGCTCGATTTGCAAAATGGTTATAACCAATTATTAATCCGTCCGTGTGATATAGAGAAGACTGCATTCATCTGCAGCCGTGGAAAATTCGAATTTTTGAGACTACCATTCGGACTAAGCACGGCCCCGGCTCTTTTTCAAAATATGATGAACGTTATCTTTGGTGACATTATGTGGAAGTATGTAATTTGTTATTTAGACGATTTGGTTTGTCCTAGTCCTTCTTTCTCAGATTTAATAGAAAGAACGAGAATTATTTTATCTCGACTCCGGGAGGCCAACCTAAAACTCAACCCTAAGAAATGTTACTTTGGTTACGAAGAAGCCTCTGTGCTTGGTCACATCGTCGGTAGACGAGGAATTTGTGTAGATCCCGCAAAAACGGAAGCTATAGCAAAGGTACCATACCCTACTACAGTCAAAGAAATACGTAGTTTTATTGGACTTTGTTCATTCTACAGAGCTTTTGTCCAAGGGTTTTCTACTATTGCCAAACCACTCATTTCATTGACTAAAAAGAATGCCAAATTCGAGTTTGGAGAAACAGAGAAACAAGCATGGGATACTTTGAAATCTTGTCTTATATCTGCTCCGGTCCTTGCCCACTTTGACCCGAATCAGGACGCCATAGTCTATTCGGATGCCTGTCGAGACGGAATAGGCGGATACGTTGCACAAATTAAAGAAGATAACAAAGAACACCCAATAGCCTATTTTTCAAAATCTTTGTCCCCAGCGGAGCTCAACTACTCCACGGTTGAGCTTGAAGCGCTAGGAGTTACTAAGACAATTTTGCATTTCCACTTCCTATTGGCTGACCGTCCCTTTATTGTGCGGACTGATGCTCACGGTATATGTTACCTAAGAAACAATAAGATGCTAAATTCTCGTTTTATGCGTTGGGCAATTCGTTTACAACCCTATCAATTCACAATCGAACACATCAGGGGCCGCAATAACGTGACCGCCGATTTTTTGTCAAGATGTCCGCTAAAGGATGAGTTACCCTCCAAATTTGGTCAAGAAGAAGATTGTGCAGACGTGTGCAACCTAGTGTTATGTCCCAAAATAGATATCAAAACAATGCAAAAAGAGGACGATAAAATTAGAGAACTAATACAGAAGAAGAAAGATAACCCCACTGATCGTGCTCTAAAACCCTATGTCGTAGTTGACGATGTGTTATATCGAGTCATGAACAAAGATAAGAAACTAGTGATACCGGAAAAGGCTATTCCCGACATATTACAAGAGGCCCATTCGTCTCCGCTGTGCGGAGGCCATACGGGATTTTCTCGCACTTATTCTAAAGTGAATGAACGTTACTATTTTCCCAACATGGGGAAAATAGTTAAGGAATACGTACGCTCTTGTGACGAATGTCAGAGGGTGAACATCCCTAGAGAAAAGAAACAAGGTTTCCTTCACCCTTTACCGGTAAAAGAGGAATTGTTTTCCCGCTGGAGCTTAGATATTTTTGGCCCGCTACATAGTAGCGCAGGCTACAGCTATATCTTAGTTATGATAGAATATCTCAGCCATTTCGCAATATTAGTACCGCTACGAAATATTAAAGCCCCGACAGTGGCTAGGGCCATGTTGGACGAGTTAATCACGCGTTTTGGCCCTCCTAAAGAGGTACTGACGGATAGAGGAAGTAATTTTTTATCAACGATAATGGCCGAATTGAATGACTTATTTGACATTAAACATGTTCGAACCGCAGCATTTAAACCGTCAACGAACGGGCTGTGTGAGCAATTCAACTCTGTCATTGCAAATTTCCTAACTAAGTACACGGCTAAGCAGCCTACTAAGTGGGCGGAATATGTCCGCCTGTGTGCATATGCTTATAATGTGTCACCCTCACCCATTAGAAAATACTCCCCATAAAAGGAGCTCCTTACTTCAGAAACATGAAGAAGTTACACCCAGAACCAAATTATATAAGTAAAAACCTTACGGTGGTTAAACATAGGTTAAGCACAGTGTAAAGAATTCGCTAACCAGTGGTATTGGGATCTCGTAAAATTATAAATACTATTGGTAGTAATGATAGTACTAATCAGTAGTACTAAAGGGTTCAACAATAAACCCAAGAACAAGGTAATTGGAAGATGATAATTTACAAATGTTATTACTCTTTCAACAGACAAACCTTCTGGTTGAACACCAAAACGATCTGGTAAAGTGTATAAGGTCAAGTAAGTTATACTGAAACCCTCATAAATACTGCTTATCTGCTTGACGCTTTAGAAAATATATATATAGGGGAAATAATTTCAGGATGGCTACGGCAAATACTACGGCTGTATCACCTAAGGTTCCTAGCATCAAAATTGATAACTATGGCGGAACCCCGGGAGAGTCCTTGGAGGACTTCCTTCAAACCTTCAAATTGGCCGCGAAGTTATATAAATGGAATGATACTGATTGCATAAAGTACCTTGTTGCTTACTTGTACGGTCCTGCACGCGATTTTTATGAAATAAATTGTGATGAACTACAAGCCCTAACTAAATTTGAAGACGCAGAACAGAAGTTGCGCGCTGCTTTTGGAAACACTGATCAATTGTCCGACAGTTATGCTAGCCTTCATAATAGAATGAAGAAACCGACCGAAACATACTCGCAATATTACTATGCCATGATGAAGCTATGCCAACGTGTTTCTCCGCATATGAGTGACGAGGATAAATTCCAGCATTTATTGCGAGGTTTACCGGCTGATGCCCTTAGTTATGTCATTGAAAAAGGGTGTGACACCCCGGAAGAGGTAAAACTGGCTCTTGAACGGTATGAAAAAGCTCGAGTACGCTCGCAGTTGCGTCGAGAACAAATCTCTTTGCCATCCACCACTAAGCCACAACAAAAAGAAGTAAAGACCCAGATAGCCAGGAAGATTCAACCCCCAAAACCCAAATTCTCAAAATTGCAATCTGTTTCGGTCGAAAAGGCTCCAACTCGAGGCCCCTTGAAGTGCTATAGATGTGGACGACCGAAGCACTTGCGTGCTCAATGTTGGGCTAAAACTCATATTTCAGGGACACCCCTTACTGACAAAGCCCCTGCAGTCCGCCCACAAGAGCAAACAAACACCCGTGATATACAGAATAAATGGAACCCTAAAGTAAATGGAGGAAGGCCAAACACCTTCGGCCGGACTTCACAGGGTCCACAAAAATCGACAGTGACTACAAGGAATCAGACTAAAGAAAATAATCCTTCAGTTCCACCAAACAAGCAGAAATAATAACCGATTTTTCTTTTTCTGGTGAACATTTTGTCAGGTTTGACCAATACTAGTTAATCGCTAGTATATAGAGGTAAGGACAAATTTGGGTAATAAATAAGTTAAGGTTAAAAATAGAATAAGGTAGATTAAGTGCAACCCGACCATGGCGGCACCAAGGTCCAATGTTGTGTTTTCCCTTTAATTATAGAATTTATATTCTGACATGGCACATTTCTGGGAAGAAAAGGAATTCCTACAACTGGATAGCGAGGACGCGGAAATAAATGAAAGTGTAAGCCAAACGAACAATTTTCACATTGCTCCCGCTTATTTCTTCGCGCTGGAAGGCCTTCAACTAGCGCCCGGACTTCAAATATACAAGGAACTATCAGTTTTGATAGTGCCCCCACGGACTAGCCAACAGCTACTAGAGTTGGATCCCATAAATTATATTTTAAAACCCTATATCACCCATGATCAACTTACCCCAGATCAACAAATTACCGCATGGCTTTATGAACAAGTCCAGTCGCTAGAGTATGACCAAGGAGAATGTTATTTACATGAAGCGTTAGGCGAAATTAAAAACAAGATCCCAATGGGATCCACGGTGTTCGTTTATGGCGAGCCGACGGCAGCCGCCTTAAGAGAAGCATGCCAGGAATGGTTTATCCTGGACCTTAAACCTTTGATTAATGTTTCCTTAGACCAGTTGCCTGACCCCATAGTACCCTGGCCCCTTTCAGAGCACTTACAAAATCATTTTGAATGTGGAATCCAACAAGTACTAAAATTACACAGCTGGTACTCGAAAAAAATAGAATCACCCTCCTGGGCGGATCCATTTTGTATGTTAGAGGACCTAATTTCCGAAGGAGAAGGAGAGCGGTAAAGCCATAACAAAGATTAATACTTGTGATGAACCATAAGATCCTTCCACCTTACACTTCATATGTACCGCCTTCCTCTTCGATAAATTGTGGATGATAACGGCTCCTAGATCCCCGATCTGGAAAGAGATAAGAGAGAGGATTACTCATTTAAAAAAAATAAATAAATAAATAAATAGGTAACTAAACAAATTAAGGCATGACATAATAGTAATAAGACTATTAGTAGCTAAGTCTAATAGAAACAGACAACTATCCCCTATAAGTCACGATTCATTTACGATGACCATATAATTATCGTTTTATCTTTCGTAGAGAGGTCAGACAGTAGAAGGTCAGTCTCAGGACAAGGTTGTAAGTTAAAACTGTTATCACTTAGCTGTACGCCCCATGCCGCTCTTCACTCGCATCTCTCAGCGGAAATATTTTGCAAAATCCTTTGTGGCTCAAATTCTATCTTGCATAAATCGACAACTGCCCCCGGACTTGGTATATGTCCATTTATCTGTAGATTTCCTGGAAGCCCTAGAAGTTATCTGCCTTAGCCTAATATACCGACAATTGTCCCCCAAAGCCCTTGCGGATACGGTTAATAATTTAACGGATCAAACAATAGCCTATCTTAGGTATGTCCAGTATCGCTCGGTGGATACAGGAACACTGTTCTTGTTGTCTCTCTCCGGAAACGGATATTCCTACGGATTCCAATTCTGGAGATCGACGCTGCCATATCACCACTAATAGAGGTAGTGTCATTCCCCTACGAGTGTGGACGTACATAACATTGTGGGAAAGAAAACTCTGGGATAAGCTATTTGCATTTATTCCCTCCCGACAAGCTTCCAAGATACTTCCACCCTTTTTTCGATACTATCTGCGACGCTATCTTGCATTTCGATATTGTCAGATAGGAAACCTTACCCTTTTCAAGGGATGGTTGAAACTTTTTGGTTTAAAAACCACGCGTTGGATGAGAAGTGTGTACGCTACGTACGGGTTCGCATTTCGCATATTCCTGGTAATGGGAACAAGTGATGCAACCCTCCAACTGCGAGTTGCCTCCCGACCCGTCACATGGAATGAGGTTTTGGAAGAGGAATACATTTCTTTTTAACCGGTACCTTAAGGCAAAGAACCCCTAAATATATAAAACCCACGGTCAGACTATACGTGATTACTCTACCTCATTAATATTAAACATATCCCTGTTGATTTGACACAATAGTTGATGGTCCAATGCAAATAAATAAATAAGGCATTATTATCATACCGTCGTAAGCCGGGTTTCTCGGCGATATGTTATCCTATATAATTGTTTCTGTTTAGTGTTTCTTTCAGAAAAATGTTAATTCGTCATTATCTTTTTGTTATATTGGGAATTGGAAGTTCTTGTCTTCCATTATCCAACCAGGAAAGCGTTCTTCCTGTACTTGCGAATGCAGGAGTGTTTTGGGAACTACTAACTTCTCAGGTACCCTATCATAAGTTAGCTATATTGGCTTATACCATACCCATATACAATCTACCTCAGTTGCATGATGAATTCAAAACTCTTCAGCAAGCGTTCACTTCCGGTTATTGCGATCAGACTAGAGAGGCGTCTGAACATTCATGTACATTGTTGCAATCAATTGTAGAAATCCAAAAGATCACTGACTTACAATTGCAGCAAGAATTTCTTGACCTCACCGCATTTCGAACAGATAAAACAAAACGTGGTTTAGATTTCATTGGTAGCTTTCTCTCTTGGTGTTGTAACACTGTGTCGAAAAGTACCTTCCAAAATTACGTTACCAACCAAAGAAAGATGGGTGAATTGTTGAATCAAATAGTAGATCAAATACATTCAGATCATCATAACATACTATTGACTCGAGACTCTACAAGAAATTTCTCTACCCAAGTGAACAATGCTGTACATTCAATACAGGATAAAGTGAAATCGCTTCAGAAGGCAGTAAATAGGGTAATCGAGCAAGTAGCTCGTAATCATGATACCGCATTGTCAGTGCAAGTTCTCACCCTAAGCAAGCTCCTTGCTACGCTTCAATACGAGCGCCAACATAAGGACGTCCACACTGCTTGCATTGAGGGAAGTATGTCGTTAACAGCAGTTAACCCCAAACAATTAGCGCGTGATTTACAGGTTTTAGCGCTTCGACTTCAGAAACAAGGATATTCATTGGCTATACCACAATCGGAAATATTTCGCTACTATAATTTACGTACAACCACCTGCCATTTTGTAGGAAATAGTGTGACGTTGATTGCCAAAATTCCAATCACTCGTGGGGCTCACCCCATAAAATTATTCCGTTTGATTCCATTACCATTTCACTACCAAAATCAAACGTGCAAGGTAATACATGAACCGGCCCTATTGGCTACTAATTCTGAATATGAAACTATTTTAACCGACTACGATATTATCACGTGTTTGAACAGACCTGATGGACTTTGTAAAATACCGGAAATAACACGTACATCTTTCCAAGCTCCGAATTGTATCTATCATTTGTGGCAAACATCTTCGGTCGCGGAAATCAATCAATTTTGTGCATTTACTTGTTATCCACACGTACAACCCATTATCACTCCCTTGAGTGAAGACACCTATCTTATTACTAACCCTCCCCGTCAAATGACCATGATATGCCCAGACAAGAGTGAAAGTCTTAAACAGGATCCTTTTACTCCTGGGTCTCTCAAAGTTAGTCTGCACTGTAAATGTGCATTGGAAATTAATTCTCAATTACGAATTCCTCCCCGTTTCCCATGCCCCAAGGACTCCATCATGGATCCTGCCGTCAAGCGTTTACTACCCTTAACTTGGTTACCCTTAGAGACTCTTAAATTACCTAAAAATCTCTTAGGTGAATTGGAATTCACCGACCTTAATGCGACATTAAACCAAAACTGGTCAGTAAAGGTAACCTACTATGAGCCGCCATTACAATCTCATAGGCTAACCCCCATCGCACTTCCCCAAACAATTAAAGTATCAGATATCAGTGGCAGACCGTATCTTACGATTTTGTTCGTATGGAACACTGTTCTTACCTTATGCATGATTTATATGACCCTTCGTTTAAAGAGCACTCTGTGGCCTCTTCTGCTTACTTACCCCCAGCCGGTGAAAGCTCAAGGCATTATTCATGAGATAACAGAACCACTACTTTATGCCGTTATTGGAATAACAATTTCGGGAATTATTCTATTTTGTTGTTATAAGACACTGTGTCTTCGAGTTTTTTCTGTTCTTCGAAACCCCCCTCCACCTATCTCCCACCCCTAGAGGAACCCTCCTCGAGTCAAGACCGACGTCCCCCAGCCCCTCCTCGTAATACTAATTTATGACTAGCAACGATCACGTTACTATTGCTCGCTACTGGTGAGGCGCATGCTCTAGAACTTTCGACCCTTGCCCATTCTGGCGTGATTACAGACAGTGCTCCGCACGTTATCCTTTATGATTCATCGTTACCACTAGTACTTGAATTTCTATACGAGTCGTTCGTACCGCCCGATGGACAAAACATTTGGGACAAACTACCTCCAAATAATCTAGAAGTAATCATGCAAGATCATAGTCAGCAAGGCTATGCCTTTGTCTTTGTCACGAAAGTCCACGTTAAGCAAGCTTGGATTACTACTTCACAGCTTCAAACCTTTCTTGGTAACTTAAGACTAGCTCAACATGCATCCGTGATTCCATGGAAAACTTTACGAACTGTCCATAAAATTCAAACGTGGGATCAATTGATTGCATCATGCTTAACGAATTCTGTCACCCCTACCTTACTTCCCCCTGATTTACTACTTAACTTGACGTATGAACTGGAACAACGGCTTAAGTCAACAGCGTATGAGTTAGTCATACCTCCCTCAGATATTTCGATTCTTTACTCATATAAACTTAGTGAATGTATCATTGCGCCTACGCAAGTCATCATGGCTATTAAAATTCCGTTACGACAACGCGGAACTACTTTACAACTCCAACATTTGCGGATTATTCCTTTCCAAAGGGGTAAGGAAGTCTGTCATGTGGATCTGCCTATCCAACATATAGTAACCCGATGGCCGTCCAATAAACTCATGACCGTAGACTGTGATTTTTCAAAGGAAACCATTTGTTTAGCCCGTGAATTTCAACCGCACGAATTCTCCATAATACCCTGTCTCCTATCCCTTTTGCACTCAAATTCTTCGGCCATCCGAGACAATTGTCCTCTGAAATGCAAATATCTCCCATCGGTTGATTTATTTCACCGGTTAATTTCACTACTGTCACGATTCTTGCCCGACGTGGATTGTCGATTCATATTTCATGCCCAGAAACGGACATTCCAAATATGATGTCCCCAGATGATTATGGCAGTTTTTTGATAAATCTTGGTTGTCGATGCTCTGTGCGACTACAAGGGGTTGTACAACAATCTATTTATCCTTGCATTACTCATCACGTGGAAAAAGCACGTGTTGTAAAACTAATTCCTGTGCAATGGCTTCAAGACATACCCAGTGAGACCGTACCTTTCATTTGTCACCCATGTACCCTTCGTTCAGGGTTCCCATCTTCAGAACCTATATTAACAGACTATTCGACAATGTTTCTCATTAATATAGTATTTATGGTAATTACCTTGGTCATCGGACTGTTGTCTGTTATTTTTACTGGCATTACACTGCGTAGACGTGCTCTAGTACGAGCTCGCCGTCGCCCATACTGTCAGCAACAATCGCCGCCACGATACTTAAGTGTTACTGGATAAACCCAAACCTATAAAATAAATAACGCAATTAAACACTGCCCATTGGCATACCTTATATTTATATTATGCTAGGACGATAGTTACAACAAGCTCAAAAAAGAAAAGGGGGCGCCTATCCCCCTATCTCAACATATCACTCTCTCTCTCCAGATCTCTTTCTTTTAGGAACACTATTATATCTTATTTTTTTTTATTGTCTCCTCCTCCTCTAGCCACCATGGAGCCTACACCCACACCATCTGCGCCTGGCCCATCCATGGACGCTCTACGTGATGAAAATGTTCGATTATCAACTTTTACTGACTGGTCGGTATCTTTTATTTCGCCCGCTTCGTTAGCACGCGCTGGATTCTATTTCCTCTGCAAACCAGATAGAGTAGCTTGTATATTTTGTAATTTGCAGATTGGTCTTTTTGAACCAGGGGATGATCCGACTGAATTGCATCGTCAGTGTTCACCTTCTTGCCCGCTTTTACAAAATTTTCCTACAGGTAGAGACGAATGTGGCCCCTATCATTGGACGTATATGCCCAATTCCCGCCCAGAGCGTCTCTCATCCTCACAGGGGCAATCCCCTGCCATCGCAGGTACTTCAGAAATCACAATAACTGGACCCAAATATCCACACTACACTCTCGAAGAACAACGATTGGAGTCCTTTTCCTTGTGGCCCCCTGCGCTAGCTCAAACTCCACAGGCATTAAGTCGAGCTGGTTTCTTTTATGCGAAAAAAGGAGACCAAACTATCTGTTTTTTTTGTGGTCAGGGCCTTCATCGGTGGGAACCCACCGATGACCCCTGGGTGGAACACGCGCGTTATGCGCCCCGCTGCGCTTTTCTCTTACTTCATAAGGGCCAAGATTTCGTCACTCGCGTGTTACAGCCGGCATCCCAAGATCAATCCCAACCTACCCCACAACCAGTAGTATTGCCAGATACTGAGATCCCGGTCGCCGCTAATGAGGTTGTTGAAAATTCCGACCACCCCACAGACAATCACACCCCCTCCCCTCAAAATTCCCTGTGTAAAATTTGTCTACTTGAAGAAGTACAACTGGTATTCCGACCATGCAATCATGCCGCCACCTGTGTTGCTTGTGGACTGGCGGTTACACAATGCATTGCCTGTCGGGCACCAATTACATCAGTGATTCGTATTTACATCCCCTAACGGGTAGTTGACCCGCTTGTGATTGCTTTGTGCTTCATTGCTACATATTATTTTTCCTCAAATTTCTTTTGTATATACTCTTCCCAGCCATTAAGTGCTGTCAATATATTTGCTACCTGAATTTGCTTCCTTTTCATTACCTTATATATGTTGCCTGACATTTGTTCACCTCACCTACCAGGCTCCTCATATATATTGTGTAGTCTTAGTTTTATTATTCAGTATTGTTTCTTTTTATTCATTACACTTTTCAGCCTTTAAGGTTTATTGCGCTGAAGTTCTAGGTTTATTTTATTTTATTTTTTTTTTCTGAGGAGTCTGGGCGGGAAGGATTATATACATATAGATATGCATAACTAAAATATAAAAAAAATAATAAAAAAATAAAATAAAATAAAATAAAAGAAAATAAAATAAAACAAATATTGTACAATGATATCAGATATAATCCAGTAGTAACCAATTAAGTGGTACAATTAAGTGGTACAATAACTTTTAGATATTACTTTAGTTACTCTTTTATTTTTTATTCACATCGTAAGTTAGTTGGGTTTCTGCTTACTGAGGATTTTAACTTTGGATTTATTTTTTTTTATTATAGTTAATTGTTCTTAGTGAATTCATTTGTGTTATATAGATATAGTTCCTTTGTGTGTTAATATAAACTAAGGACTTTCGAATTTTCGTATAACATAACGAAACTCTACTCAGAATAAACACCTAGACTTTCAAAATTGGTGGCCCCCTCCATAAGCGGCCCTGTTTGATCAATGGAAAACACCACAGTTGACACATGTTAAATCCAAGTCAAACATTCCATGAGAGTGATACACAAACTTTAGGACATAAATATACAAACGGGACAGTAATTATCCTTGTAAGGGAAATAACATGTCAAAATAAACAAACGAACGTGTACTCTCTGAAACTTAAAAGTTAATCAAATATCATTGTGCTTTACAAATTGTTTGAAAAAACTACAAAGGAAATCAACTCTTATCAGGTGACGGAAGTGCATCCGATTCAGGATGATGGTTGCGCGAAAAGTCAACAGCAAAGAATACACCAGCATTTATAACAAGCAAATAGATAAATAACGAATAAAATAGGAAAATGACGTCACGACGAAATGAATAACAATAATAAGGTTGCCTCATAAATCATCACGATTGGGATAAGCCATAGTCTCAGATAAACAATTGACTCTTAGCGATTCCTGGTTCGAGCCCCTAAGGGATCCCTTCTTTTGTCCTATATCTAAATTATCGCTCCTCACGAGCGCAAGTTTGTACTTGAATTGGTTATGTAAAAGTAGGCTAGAATCAAATACTTTCAATAGACATTTAGTGGATCACATATCCTCACTACCTCCACTAGAGGTCCTGAGTTCGAGCCCCGACATATTCCAGTCAACATTAATATCGTTGTAAAAATGGTCTCAATTACCGGAGGTGATTGGCAGTTACGAAATTGTAGATCACGTTGAAAGGAAACAGATAAGTCGGAGATCGAGTCCCGACTCAAGCACTTTTTGCATGAGTGACAATCACGTAACCACGTTTGTTCTCCCTTAGGGATCCACTTACTAGAATCACAGATTATGCAAATCGCATTTTGTATAATCACTGTTACATTGTAACTTAGGTCACTCTCGTTCATCATGATCTCTTGTTTTTCTCAATTAATTCAGTAGTAATAAAATCAGTATGGGATACTCCCAGGATATGAACTACGAATTCGTTGCACTCGAGTTAGCACTCAACTATGTAACACTCACTAGTAAAACCAATTGGTAGCTTGACGTGAAGAAATTGAAATGCATGCTTCAAGATAACACACTAACAATTCAAGGAGTTAGTACTTACCCTGTACCAAGAAACCTCCCCTATTGTCTCTGGAGACGTGAGTCTTCCCTTCTCCTTCTGTTACGTTCTCCGAGCAACAGATGATACGAATACTCCAACAAGCTGAAAAAATATGAACCACAAAGTTAAGATCTTATTTAAATTCGTTGATTATCATACTTAATAAATTAACACAGTGCAATAATTGGCATCATACTTAATAGTTAGAAATTAAACAAAGGAAACTACTAGGTAAATCTAGTCACGCCCTAACTGCCAAGTTCGTTAATTGTCGGCTCATAAGAAGCCGGGACACTACACTCAACTTCAGGTCCCCGCGTCCAATCTATAATGCTATGTGTGGGTGTGAGAATTTTTCGTTCCAGGTTTTTCCTTACAGAAGTCGAAGTAGCAGAACCTGCCCAGAAATAAGGGGTAAGGGTGAAAGCAGTGAAAGGACCTACTCCTTGGAAATAACTGAGTATTCATTTTCCTTTTTATATTTTTGTTAAAAGATAGTTATTTTTAATCACTTGATTGTCAATTCACTTTGACAAGGGAATTTGACATTTTCCTTTATTATTCTTCCTAAGTTACTTACAAAAAAAGGATGCAATATAATGGATAAATCACCATGTGCCCAAGATAAGACGGCCTCCTCTGAGGGACTCATTTATCTTAATTAACCTTATAGAATTAAAAACCCTACAGTATTATTTTAAGAAACCTATAACGATTGAGACAACAAATTATTAGAGATTTAGCGAGACACTACAATTGTGAAAAAATAATATGCACGTTAACTGAGCATTTCTCAAGTGCTGGATTGCCCCATTGTGAGATACGTCTTGTCTTGAACACTATGAGTACTTAAGGTATAATAAAGTGTAAACCTAGAAATGCAGTCTCATTATGAAATCTTGCATGTTTAAAGTTATATCAGTTCTCCTTGATTGTGTTTTAGTTCAATTAGTTGCCAGAAACTTTTATTAGTCTGCCTTAGATAAGTTACAATTATTGTTTTTAGTTAAATTCGTTAACAAATTTTGATGATACTCTGGAACTAATTTTCTTAACTAGCATATTTGCAATGGTATAATTAAATTTACTTAAATCTTGTTGAATCTAAACTCTGATCATTAGTTCTGTGGTTTACGCAGTAACCTAGAATAAAAATCTCACAATAAAGAAAAGGTAGATAATATTAACATTCCAAGGTATAAAAGATTGTATACAAGAGACTTCTTGTACTCATGCATGAAAATCTGAACGACTGACCACTTCTTGTCTTCTAAATTAGAAAAACAATGCAAATATACTTATCTGACAATGCTGAGATGCCACTGGTCTGAAGCTGGCTTCGGTAACAGTATACTAGATGAATTCTCTCAGTTGCGATGCAAAACCCCCTTTTTCCCCTCTCTCCCTCCAAACATTCGTCAGCTGAGCTGATAATTTACCAAGCCACTTGTCAGTATACCAAGCTGTATAATTAGCTCACTTCCGCCACGCTGGCTAAATTCAAACTTCCTTTTAATACTCTAGTTCTCAACCTGACTACAGCTGAAACAAAAGATACGGCAAATGTATGTCAATATGGCCATTACGTCCTGACGTGTCATAACACACTAGGTATTGACCCATCTTGTAAAGTACCTTGGATTTACTCACCATATGATTCATCACCCAGTAATCATAACAGTAAGTGGAAAGAATATTTAACAATGCAGTTTCCTCCATCATTATCATTCCACTCACAACGAAACAAGCCGAGTTAGGTACATCAATCTATTTGAGAAGAACTCGTCTTACCGTGACATTGTTCGATCTTCATCCACAGTCACAGCTTGAACACAAGAGGCATCCTAACAATAATGTGTGGTCAGCGCACATACAATCAATTCTAGGCTTCTGGTTTATTTGTTCAATGATACAAAATTGATTCTTGTAATATTACTACAATCACATACAATATTTAAACAGGTTTCTATACCTAGATGCTGACGATGTGTGGTCAGCACATTCAGGACATCTGGAGGAAAAACATTCTGTATTCGAATCTCATCTTCGAATAGCCTCATTTTTGGGTAACCCCTGCAGGTTCCATTGATTACTATATCTTTCTTAGATTTGATGTGTGGTCAGCCCCGTTGAATAAATATATATAATAAACAATTAAAAAAGGAATTCGGTGGACTTCCTATGTAAACAAGTACTTCGCATAAGACGAGGATATTATGTAACGCATTAATGATTATGTAGTCTAATAGTCTCTCTGATTGCAGAGCCATATCCATTGCCTACCCAGTGTGATGTCTAGAGTAAGGCCCCCCCCCTGGTATCTGGAGGTACCCAAGGATCCAGATTGCAACCTGTCAGCCCCCTCCAGGGCTGATCCAGAGGGATGATATGGTAATCGATTACTGTTATTGATCGATCCATCACTGTTTAGTAATGGGCAACAGTGATCTAAAATCTGAATTTCCATCCGGATCCAGAACTTTCTTTGTGCTACAAACTTTTATAAAATCCCGCAGTGACAAGGAAATCTCGTTTCTCTATGGACAGACTTCCATTGACTTACCTCAGTTCATTGCTTACAGGTGAAAAACTCTTCTCGTATCAGTACAAAAAAAAAAAAAAAAAAAATGGACAAGTGAAAAGACTCAAAATAAAAGGAATCAAAAACTCCTTTCAAATCAGCGTTGTAAAAAATCATAAGAAGATTATAAACATTGTCAAGAGACTTTAAAATATTTCCCCATATATGAAACAACTCAATTTTATTGTAATATCCACGATCTAACGGACCAAAAACAAACAAACAAAAAAAAAAAAAAAAAAAAACCATGGAAAGTTATTGTCTAAACGTAAAAATTAAATTTCTATTGATTGGTCAAGTAAAAGCACAAGTTTGTTTTTCAGACATTTAATGAAGTCTATATGTGAGTATGGTAATCGAGTTTGCACATTTTCATTCCACCATGTTAAAAACCGTAAGTTTTGGAACCCTATGTATAGCTATCTTTTGGCAAACACCGAAGCGAACAGGACAAGGAAGTACTTTATTAAATTATCCATTGCACATTGTATTTAACTGTGCCCAACAACAGGTCACCGTGACGTCATCATATAGAGTTATTCTCCGCATAACTATATCCCTTACACTAGGCATTTAAGATTGAAAAAACAGAAAAGTTCACCACAACGGAAACCGAGGCCTGTTATCAGTCAAGGCTAGTAGAATTAAAAGAAAGAACGGAACATACTTCCGGTGTGTTTTAAAAACATATCAAATATAGCTTATGTTGTGGTTAACTTTTGCGTTTAAAATCTATCCTATAAATCAACAAGATCCACTAACACGATGAAACATGATGTAACTTGACTTCGTAAAATCCCCTTTGTAACCGTAAAGAAATCCCTTTCGATTTCGGTGTATATTTAAAAAAAAAAAAAATAAATAAATAAATAAATTAAATAAAGAAGACATAACATACGTTCATACTATTATTAAAGTAATAAGAATAGGAATACTAACAATACTAACCCCCACTGACGTTCCCCTCTAATTATAAGGAATCGATATGAAATCCCCTGCAAGAAACCTGTCTTTTGGTATAGCAAATGTAACTGCATCCCTGATTATTAGATTTTGTATCTGATACTACCATAGGCCATTAGGGCATAAACTAACACACTAACCGTAGGGTCAGTATTTTAACCATTCAGACTCCCCCCTTTGCTAACACAACCTCTCATGGATTCATGAAAAGAAGTCTAGAGTTGTTGTATGTAATCCTTAGGTGTGCTAAAATGCGCTAATCGATTGTAATGCCTGTACGTTATCAGTATACGTAAATATCATTGTGTCTAGCGTAATGCATACCACACAGGATGAGAGAAACCAAATCGAGGCCAAAATAGCAATCAAGCTGAGTAGAAGTTTAGAAAAACACATGTACATACTATGATTACCCTGTATGGAACAGAGCTATACAGTAAGTTTGAAATATATTACATTTTTATTGCATTATCAATATAAAGAGCAATAACTAATAATGTGAGATGCATTTTTGATAACAATAGGATGAGTTTAATATAAAATGCGTATAGACGCATTTCTAACATTTATTAAGCATTCAGCAACTGTTGTAATCGCTAGTTGTTAATTACTCAAGTTATTTTACATATGCGATTTAATCATTTAGTATGCAATCACTTCTATGTTACAAGTAAATATATTACCAAATATATTACCAAATATGTAATGGAGTATTCAAATATCTTCAAAGGTTTACTCAAGGGAGTACTCCAATACTTTCAATACATTACAGGTTATAAAATCTTCATTTGATTCTGGAAAGTAGAGTATAGCCTATGATTGATAAAGTATAACTGGTATATAGAAACAACGTAAGAAATGTTGTTCACAAACTGTAAAGCACAACCCCGCATTAATTTAAAAAAAAAAAAAAAAAAAAAATCAGGCAACACAATTGAGTATACTAGTCTACATCATTACATGTTATCCCATTTGGCTTATACTATAAACAATGAGAACTACTCTTGTATTTTTATCGGTCATCACAGTCAAACTTTAAAGCGCTTCACGCTATTTTTTTTTTGTTTGAGTGTATATAATGTCAAAAATTCTTTCATTTCTAGTTGAATAAACTTAATAGCCTGCGACAAGCACATTTAACACGTATAACTATACTTGTACTCAGTACCGTAAATACAATGGTAATTAGCAAATTATTGGATTCACAAAATCTTACTTTTCTTTATACTATTAGAAGCTGTACTCATAATCAGTTCGAAGTCATGCTTAATAATATGGTTAGGAATTGGTTTTTTTTTTAAAGAAAAAAAATTATAAAATAAAATATATATACTATTGTGAGTTCATGCAAAACCTGTTGGTAGATATAAGCTAGAAGGAATCCATGGTTGTAAGGTTTCATCCTACAGAGTTTTAATCTAAGAGTTTGTTAATGGAATTGAGTAACATTAATACGTACTATAGTCAGTTATGACACATGAAATCTTACAATCACGCTCTCTTGCAGTTAGTCGTGCATAATCTCCAAATCCCTCAAGAAAGTTTGTGTTTTAGTTTCCTAACACCTTGTGTAAGGCCAGTTCTATATTAACCCTTTAACTCCCAGCAACTTGCCTTGGACAACCGTTTCTGTAACCGAATAAACCTGCCAGAAAGATAACTTTCGACATTTTTTTATTTTATTTTTTTTTTTTTACCGAGGTCGGCGGATAACTGTTACACAGTTGTGCCTCGAAGTCCTAGGCCGGACTCCAAATTATAGGGCGAGACGCCCGCGCGTTTCAAAGTGTGTGTGCAGTAAGGGAAAGAGAAATAGGGAGAACGGAGTCAGGTGAGGTCCAGATTGAATTATCAACCTGATGCCTCATTGACACCAAACCACACGCATGGGATAGTGGTATGACCCTAGCTTTGATTTTACTCAGATCACAGAGCTGGGTCCTAGAGGCAATAGTTAGGGAATATCACGAGAGCAATAAATATATGAAATCTATTATGTAGTTAGAACCAGGTATAAAACAAAAACTGTAAAAAGAAATGTAAAATAGGAATTTCAATCCCGGCGTGATAGAGAAAAATCATCGAAATACTAGAAGTCTTAACCACTATTGAGCATGCGCGTGAAGAAGTCTCTCCCATGCTCGATGAGGCTCGTGACGTCGCCTTCGAGCTACGTCAGAAAAGGCAGAAATGCGTGGGACGAAGCGCCTTTATAAACGAGGCTTGTCTGCCGCACCGGTTGATTCTACGGACGGACGGCTAACAGTGAACTTCGCTCTGGTTAGGGACGGTCGTCAGAAAAATCAGGTATGTGCTAATTTTTTCTAAGTTCCCCCTCCACACGGGAAGAGCACTTTGAGATTGTTTAGTGATCAATATGAGTTTTATTTTCAAGTCCCATCAATCTGAGACCACATTCCCTCTTCGAGACTTAACATTTCTTCCTTTCGGGCCAATGCAAGTTGCGATGTACAAAGTTCACACTTTACTATTTTCGATAACTCGCGGTTTAGCATAAAAACCTTCTAGCACACATTGAGTATTATGGGGTTGTGCTCCCACTTGAATAATGTAGAAAAACTTCCAAGTTGTAACTCCAAGTAACCGATTTTGTTAAATTCATCTGTATTCTTATTTTATTTTTTTTTTAATAAAAAGTAAAGTGAAATGGTCTCTTTGATTCAGTCAAGCTATCCCACCTAGTTAGATTCAACTCACAGTCTTCAAGTGTTACCTGGGTTTCGATTTCTAGTACCAAGCTCTACCACTTTAGTGCATTTTCTCATCATCTTCGAACCAGTAAGCCGACGACGTTTTCGAAACCGAGGCTAAAAGGGAGTTGGACTCCGAACCAACTTTGTAATACTGGGTGGAGAGTGAAGAAGTGATCTCAATTACGATTTCACAAAAGAAAGTGTACATAATTGCTACGCCAATCTCAGAACAAAAAAAGAACAACAAAAAAACATCATATATAACAATATATATATATATATATATATATATATATATATATATATATATATATATATATATATATATATATCGGGTGTCAAAAAATTCCACCGACAAACTTCGGGAGGTAAATCCTCTCATACGAAGAAACAAAAAAGCTCAGTAAACATGGGTCCGGAAACGCGTTGTTTCAGAGATATAAGGCGCCGAAACCATGGGAAATGAATCTTCAAAGGCGTATATTTCAGAAACTATTCAACGTAGAGGGTGTGGTTTGAAAACTCACAAGCGAAGTCATACCTGCTCTGGTTAAACATACATGTTTCATAATCTTGCAATGCCTGCGGAAGGGATTCCCCAAAGGAGCATGGGGATTCCCGGATAATCTGCCGAGTGAAGATGGCTCGAAAGGGGTATGAATGGACGACTTCCTCACCTGTTAACAGTACTTCCTTGTACCAAGACGATAACTCAAACGGATACAAAATGGTGGACACTTGTATACCTGCTGTGTGGTTGCATAACCGCCACATACGGATGGTGCCCAATAACGAAGTTCGGAATATGAAGTACTGTGAAAATGCAGTCGAAGGTTCGTAGTGAGGCACGTGTGGTTTTGCTACAATATAACCCATAAATCAGAGTGATTGAGAGCTGCTGAAACTAGATTCAAACCCGCTATCAAAATGTATATAAATTATCGTGGACAAATGTATGTTAACATATGCAGCATTGTGAAGTATAGTATTAACATAGTAAGAAGCAGCTGACAAATGGCCTCCTGGGAACAGCGATAAAGTGATTCGCATATTAGTGGCATAGTTGGTGGCGTGCAATGCTGTAAAGCATAATCTCCAGGCACACAAAGCACAAAAACAGAAGAAGACGAGTCAATCAGGAAATGGTGTTTGTAATTCATTTGTACCTTCCAATTTTACGAAATCTACTAAAAATGTGAACCATTGACATCAGTGCATAAGAGATAGCGTCGTAGCACTTCGTCTCGCACACGAGGAAAAACGTAGTGGTTAACACGAATTCTTGCGGAAGCCTCGATAATGCGGCCCATAAGGTCCAATTCATTCTCCACTGGTGTCTGGTAGACCAACTCCTTCATGTGTCCCCATAGGTAAAAGTCCATAGGTGTCATATCCGGTGATCTAGGAGGCCATGCTACAGGAGCACCATGCCCGATCCATTGATTCCCAAACATATCAGAAAGTACATTTTGAACACGCCGCGACCGATGGGGTGGAGCTCCGTCATGCTGGAACCACATTTGTCGCCGGACTGCAAGGGGGACATTTTCTAGCAGTTCCGGGAGTACCTCTGAAAAAAAACACACTGTAAGTATGCATGTTCAGTCCTGGAGGTAATACATAATGTCTTACTAAGACACTATCCACTATACCGGCCCACACATTAACTGTGAATCGTTCTTGATGACCTCGGCGAAACATTGCATGCGGATTGTTTGCTGCCCACACATGCCTATTATCAGTGTGCGAATTAGATAACCTATATTGGGGGGGATAAAATTAGGCCAAAGGACATAGTCTGAAGGTTCAAATTTCAAAATGAGACAATAAATGCCTTACCCCCATATATATATATATATATATATATATATATATATATATATATATATATATATATATATATATATATGTGTGTGTGTGTGTGTGTGTGTGTGGCATGTGTAATAAATAAGAGATTTATTAATTTAATAAATCTACCGACAATAACTATGCACATATATATTGTGTGACATACACACACCCCACTAAACCTTTCTGAACGTGTTTTAATGTTGTACTCACTCTTGTCCCCGTAGCTGTCTAAGGTTTATTTAGTTAATAATTCGGCTTGAGCGATAGCCATGATCACAAGCATATGTTAATTTTTCCACTCATATTGAAAGCTTCCACTTTGCATTAATACATACAGGTTGCGAAAAGAAACCTACTTCAGTCTTGTGAAAACCACTAAAATTATCAGTTAAACCGGACATTTTTTTTTTTTTTTTAAGAAAATCTAGATATTAGCCTATCAAATAAGAAATGGATTGTTGCTGGTCCCGATTTCTCACATCAAGGTCAAATCGAAGGCCAAATATTTAAAATCTCTCAATTCAAATTTCGAGCTTGTGCTTCTACTTCCCGCTAAAGCTGTGCTCATCACGACTTTTTTCTCCAAATATTGATTCCGTGATGGGCACGGAAAGTCAACACTTAAAAATTACTTTACTGTTAGGTTGAAGATGAGTTGATTCACTATGGGCTACGTTATTCAAGTAAAGTAAAACATTACACTGAAGTTTTTCAGACAACATTAATTGCGTGGACAGCAAACTGTACAGCGAAAAGATGGAAAAATGAAGGGTTAACTTAAAAAAAAAAACAAAAAAAAAACGCTCCAGTTGAAATGCTTATACAGACACGGACAATGACACGGAGAACCAGTCGTATTAACATGCTGAAACAAATCTTGAATTATTCGCTTATTCACCTAAAAATCACCTTCATTAACATGTCTGCTCACTAGGAGCGTATCCCCCAGCGTGTACGTTAACATATACTTACGAGAGAATACCTATATCTCAGATTTTGAGTACAGTTTCAAAAGTTCATTTCCGTAAACCGTAAAAGCAGTGATTACTATGCTAATTATCACAAATTAAATGCAACTTTTGAGTTGCATACACACAACCTACTAGGGAATGAAGACCATGTGCTAACAAAGAGTACACTGGAAAATGAAATAACATGTTATAACAAAAATTAAAATAAGATGATAATCGATACAAATATAGAGGATGAATATGGCATGTCCGAACTTCGCCAAGTATGGTGGAAGAAGCTATTTGTTTACTTCTTCTTGGCCAGCCGCTAAGAATATTTATAAATCTATATGTGGCTTTGCTATACGCAATTAGTACATTCAAATTCACAAACGATGACGAACTGAAGGGTACGAAGGTAGAGTTGCAAGTAATAACCGTAGTCATAATAATATAGTTCTACTAAACAACGTTGAAAATAGTGGGTAATTAGGTGGTAAGTAGAAATGACCAAAGCTGAACAGTTTGCATCGATCATTTCGAAATACAGCTAGAAGATTAAATTTACAAGAAATAACAAAAATCAGTGAAATTTGGAGTTATACTAAGCATAGTTTGAGGGGGAAAGCGAGCATCTCCGGTGGGGATACTTCAGCTGACTTCTTTGGGGGGGGAACAAAATGTGATTGAGGGGGGAAATCCCCCTCATCCCCTCCGGTAATTCGCACCCTGCCTATTATGAGCATTGTAACATCCGTCACGAAGTAAAACTACTCTCATCCGTGAACAAGACATGCAGCGCGAACTGCGGATTCTCCACACACTGCCGCAGGTACCATCGGGCAAATCGCACACGTTTGGGATAGTCTGTAGGACGCAAAACTTGTACTCTTTAAGTATGATATGGATAGAGATGTTCTTCATGTAGGACGTTCCACACTTGCTGGTGCTGAACATGCAAAACATGTCCAACGGTCTGCGTGCTTGTTGAGGGATTTTGTTCAGATTGGTCTAACACATTCTCTTCGAATGCTGGTGTTCTCACTGTTCGTGGTCTTCCTGCATCAGGCCGGTGAATATGTAAGGAACCTGATTCTCGCAGCTGCCGATCAATTGACGTAAATGTAGTGTGATGGGGGCACCGTCGTTCTGGAAAACGTTCTTTATACAGTCTTTGTGCCTCCCTTGCGTTTCCCAAAGCTGCACTATATGCCAGATGCTTATCACTTAATTCTTCAAAAGTAAACTCCATTTCCCACTATGGTGTTTTATAAAGCACAGACAGTAAGCACTGCACACAAGCACAGTCGCTTCCAGAATACACGTCAGTCTTCGGTAGACTAGCTTCTTTAGATGCTCGTCTGTCATATGGCTTAGAGTCGAATCCAACTAACAGCATGACTCTGTTAGTCAATATTTATTTTATCTCTTCTATCGTATTTTTGTTCCTATAAACAGTTTTGGACGTAAGGAAAATGCTATGCACTGTCATTTTAAGGATAATATCTTTTTGTTGAATATTCTGAACTCAATTAAAATTATCATGTAAAACTGAAATACCTCTTACATGTTTTAAGATTTAAAGAAGACCAGGCACCAATTTCCTTACACACAGTAAAATGATAATCAATGTTGTTTTTGTTTTTAAAGATCGACAATACCCTCCAGAGTTCGACTTCGTGTGCATTTGAATGCAGCCTAAATCTGTTTACATTACGAGAGTTAATTACATCCGACGACTAAAGTTCAGACACAAATGCAGGCGATCTTGCGGCCAGAGCGTTTATAGAGGTACCATCTTGGCATTCGACTTGTGAAACTGAAGAAAGCCACTTAAAATGGTTGAACAAAGAGTGGCGAATCTAGGGTGGGGTCGGGGGGCCTTGGTCCCCCAATTTTGCTGCGTTACTAGAAAATCACTAATGTCATAAATACCAAAACGCAGTCCAAATTACGTATTTTACATAGCAAAATGCTGACACCCCCTCCCCCTCCAGTTTTTACTTTCAAGATCGGCTACTGAACACGAGAATCGTACCCGGTTCTCTCTACACTTAATCTACTCTGGTGTGTTAAATTGGAATAGGCGTATAGATTTGAGGCTCTAGCAGTTGCATTGTAAGCAAAAATAAACATGAGAAGAGTATGACCTTATGATTATTATTTTGTAATAACGTCCCTATCTTATAGACCTAACAAAATGGACACGAATACCATCTTGATGTAAATTTAAATGGAGGAATAAAGACAAGGTATAAAATATGAAGGTGGTTTATTGTTCTGTTTACATATTTTGGAATCCGTTAACACGAGCGGCTTGGGTACCCGCAGGGGCGGATTAAAGGAGGGGGCGAGGGGGGCGATCCCCCCCCAAGAGCCCTCTAAAATATTAAAATTATACACACTGCCGCTTGTAGCTTACCGTCACAAGAACGAAAGTTTGGGATCGTTCTTGCATTATTTCAAAAGAGGGTTAATTCTTTAAATTCTATTTAAAAATAGTCTCTATCCGGCATGACGCGTTTACGCTAACGATAACTCGAGTCATAATAACAGATAAATCTCAGGAAGAAGGACGATGTTACTTGAGGCTAGAACATCTGGAAAACTATCCATGGCTGGTTCTTTCCCATAAGGGAAGGGATCTTTTTTTTGTAAATATTGCTCACTTTTTGCAACGGGTTTTATGGGGGCTATCGAAGAAACGTGCCCCTCCAAACTCTTGGAACTAAACCTTTGAAGAAATTCGCTAATTTCTACGGTATTTTAGAAACTCACAACAAGGCACAATATCACATTAACGCTCTTGAGGTCGGAAAAGCGTTTCTGAGAAACTACTGAGAACCAGTGAAATCAGTTGAGAATCAAATCAACTCGTCAAGCAAACAAGTCATCCAAAATCGCGACAAACTGAAATTAATGTTGCGGAATGTGATATTGCTTGGAAGGCAAGGCATCAGGGCCGGCGCTAGCAGTTTTGCCGCCCTGGGCGGTACTTTCAAATGCCGCCTCTTTAATCCGCAAACTTTATTTTGACAGAGGACGTTCAGGTATTAAGAAAAAGTAAGATACCATATGAAAAATCATGTATGAAAAGGAAAAATAAACAAAAAATTGAACTACCTCTCTCGAATGATTACGTAATATTTAAACGACTCCATACATGACACAATATTCAGTATGATCGATTTTGCTGTATATCTGTGATATACAGAAGCGCATACAGAAAATTAAAAAATATATATGCTTTAGTCCGACTAAGAATTTTAATTTTTAAGCTTAGTTTATATCAAAAGGTGTTTCCAATAATGTGGAGCATGAAGATAATATAGCGAATGCGATATGACGGCAAAAGTAAGTGATTAGCCTAAGCCTTATAGCGTACTAAAACACAATAGAAACACACAAATTTTACATACTTTAATTGAAAAAACTTTTTTTTTGCTTTGATATGAGCAAATTCCTTTATCACATTCGCGTAGTCCAATGTTTCAGCTAATCCGTGTTCCATTGATATCATCACTAGACCACCTATGCGTTTTTCAGATATGGAAGAATGTACACAATTTTTAATAAGCTTAGAGTAAGTTTCGAAACACTTTTTTCTCTACTTGCCACTGTTACTGGTAAGGTATACAAAATCATAAGTGCAACACTGACATTGGAAGCAAAGTCATATTCCTTAATTAATTTTAGTCTCTTTTGTTGAACTTTTAGGCTTAATTATAGCCGATTATAGTTTCAGTTCGTCTTTCAAATCACTGGGGTTAATATCTTTCGATTCCTCGTGTATTAAAATGCAGGCATTTTTCAGACAAAAGTTCAGGTGGCGGTGCCTTCCATTTCAACTCAGGCAAAAAAATATAAAATTGTACCATCACCATCTCAGATATTGTTGAAACTTTTTTTATAGCAACTAGACATGTTTTTAAGAGACCCATATTTTTTTGTTTTGTCGAAAAAAATTTTCCCGCCAAGTAATGGACCATCAAAGACGGAGAGTACAATTTATGTATTGTAGAAGACATGGAAAATGGTCAACTTTGGAGCCTCACCATTCGGCTATGGAGACAGGTAGAGTTATAATTCTTGTTGTGGTATGTACATAGGGATATAAATAAACTATATTTTATTATAGTTTGGTTTGCGCATGCGTATCTTTTTGTACATAAATTAACAAATGAACGTCAATTTATCTGAAAAGTCGAAGTTTGCGAATTTTTTTCGAGCACTTCCGGTTCGAATTTTAAAATTCTGTTTTCGCGGTTGGTAAGACCTGGTTACCCGCTTTCCGAAAAATATTTTGTATCGCTTGTGTGTGCAACCGTTTAGTCGCAAAAAATTCGAGAAATTGTAAAATTTTCAAAAATCGCCATTTTTGGGCGCCATTTTCTCGAAAACGCCATCTTTTAAAATTCTGAAATTTTGTCAGATTGTTCAACTTTACATGAATAATAAACACACCAAATACCATTCTCGACCAATGCTTCATGAATTAACTGCAGCCTTTTAAAGTTATCGAAGTTTCGATAACTTTGATGTCACAGTTAGCAACACTGCAAACAAGAAAAGTGCAATGATTTGATGATGTTTGTGGTTCACATTCATTAAATGAAGAATAAAAGGTTTTCTTGACTGTTTTTTCCGTCATTTTGATCAAGAAGGCTCTCTGAAATAGTAAAATGAGCCTCCCCCTACTCCTCCGTTTTGTTAAACCGAAATAATCTGAGGTGGAAATTACGATTACGAAACGCAGAAATTTCAAGTTCACTTACTTAAAATGGTCTTCAGAAACAAAATTTCCCTGATTTTATTATTATTATTATTATTTTACATGGACCAATCATTTGCTTGGTTGGTGTCTTCGCTAAGAGCATGTAACCGTGCAGGTGCTCCAATAGGTGTTGGCTCACTCACAACTTGTCCAGGAGTGGATCAAGGGGAAGATTTTTTTTAAATATATATAAATAAAACCGATTTCAGAGTTTGGAGCTCTTAAAAGTACCTCTAAGTAGCAGTATTACCCCCCCCTCCAGAAGTCCGTCCTGGATCCGCCCCTGCGTAGCACATTGTCGATAGTCACAAATGCTGAAGGTCCATGTAGAATCATAAACAGCACTTCAACTTCACGTAATTCATGATTTATTCATAATATTTCTGCTACGCACCACTGGTTATACATATATGTATGTAACAAGAGTTCCTTTTTGCAGATTTCATAAATCTACACTTTGAATTGCAGAAGTTCGATTTTGGGGGAAGGATGAAGTTAGTTCATGGTGACCCATTACTGCCATAAAAACTTCGCCATTTTCCGAAAGCCAAAGATGACTTCGTTGAATACCAGTTACCGGTCGCATACTTTCCCTTTTTTTATTCCGAAAGTCGTCGAATTCAGTTCCAGGCAACAAAACGACAGTAATACCCGGAGTTTGTACTTGCACTATACTCACGAATTCTTCTGTGGTTTTAGTGGGGGCGCGGTGGCTCAGTGGTAGAGCGTTCACCTCCGGTGCTTGGGATCCCTGGTTCGATCCTAGCTCGCGCCGTGTGGGCTTTGTGGTGGACAAACACTATGCTCATGGGTTTTCTCGGGGTTATCCCGTTTCCTCCCACTTTCTGCATTCCACCATTTCATTCATTTCTTATAATCACAGTCTTCTTTAGCCTAACCGGCATAACCGTGGGACGTAAAACTTAGATTTCATTTCATTTTCTTCTGCGGTTTTAATACTGTGTATCTGTTTTTGCTTAAGGTTATGCCGCGTTGCCACATTCTTTACACCTCCCCCCTCAATACCATCGCAGAAACCGGTTTCATGGCCGGTTTCGCTGCAAAACCACTGCTTTATCGGACCTGTCTGCATATCGAACATCTGAAAGCGATTTTTAAAGTGGGATGTAACACCATCAGAAATCACTGACACGGTTTGGGAAATTGTAGACACTAATTTCACGTATTCAAACCTTTTTCTATAAAATATATTTTCGCTTTTCTTCGAGTATTTTTAGAATCTTGTCTGTGGCTATGAGTACATGAGCCGAATCGTGTGTTTTATCGTCGTTTATTACAACAAAACTGTCAGTTGTTTCATATTCCGGTGATAACTTTGAATTTCACTTTGCAGAATAACAGTCCAGTTTTCAGCGAAGTCCACATGAAGTAAAATAGAATTTGTATCTTAAAATTTTATACGGTGCTTTTCGGTAGCATTTAATTCTCTTTGGATTTTCTTCATGTAGTCATGAATTACAATTCTTACAGTTAAACCAGCAATGTACGATACGATAACAGAAAGTGGCACAGTTTTTTAACGAGATTATTGTTTTCCATATGGCATATGTAACACTTTCATTTTCATCAGGATCAACAATTAAAGACTCCACACTTATTCCTTCCACTCCAGGATATTCACCACATTCTTGAAGAAGACAGTTGTAATTTTCTACGGATCATACTACTAAAGGAAATAGGTCACTCATGACAGCTTCAATACAGGCTGCACCTTTGATTTGTAGCAACGCAGTAGCAGCTAACTTAAAATTTGCACAATACACACACACACACATACACACTTCCCTCGCAGGTTGCGGACTGACCCACTTTAGTCGAATACTGTAAAATTCCGAGTGACCCATTCTTATGTTGGGATTGTTCTGTTTAAAAAGTCAGTAAATTTCTTTGAAACGCGTAAGAAAACTTTTTTTTTTTTTTTTTTTAACTTTTTGTCCTCTTTCGATCACTGTAGTGACATCGCACTTAATCGAGACTTTGTCTGCAGCATTCCAAATCATCACTGAGCTAATAGTTCAGGCTTTTTGTAGATCATCAGAATTTATTGGATGGCCATTTCAAGTAAACTTAAAATTTGTGTGTTTCGTAATCGTAATTTCCACCTCAGATTATTTCGGTTTAAGAAAACGGAGGAGTAGGGGGAGGCTCATTTTACTATTTCAGAGAGCCTTCTTGATCAAAATGATGGAAAAAAACAGTAAAGAAAACCTTTTTTTCTTCATTTAATGAATGTGAACCACAAACATCACCAAATCATTGCACTTTTATTGTTTGTAGTGTTGCTAACTGTGACATCAAAGTTAACGAAACTTCGATAACTTTAAAAGGCTGCAGTTAATTCATGAAGCATTGGTCGAGAACGGTATTTGGTGTGTTTATTATTCATGTAAAGTTGAACAATCTGACAAAATTTCAGAATTTTAAAAGATGGTGTTTTCGAGAAAATGGCGCCCAAAAATGGCGATTTTTGAAAATTTTACAATTTCTCGAATTTTTTGCGACTAAACGGTTGCACACACAAGCGATACAAAATATTTTTCGGAAAGCGGGTAACCAGGTCTTACCAACCGCGAAAACAGAATTTTAAAATTCGAACCGGAAGTGCTCGAAAAAAATTCGCAAACTTCGACTTTTCAGATAAATTGACGTTCATTTGTTAATTTATGTACAAAAAGATACGCATGCGCAAACCAAACTATAATAAAATATAGTTTATTTATATCCCTATGTACATACCACAACAAGAATTATAACTCTACCTGTCTCCATAGCCGAATGGTGAGGCTCCAAAGTTGACCATTTTCCATGTCTTCTACAATTCATAAATTGTACTCCCCGTCTTTGATGGCCCATTACTTGGCGGGAAAATTTTTTTCGACAAAACAAAAAAATATGGGTCTCTTAAAAACATGTCTAGTTGCTATAGAAAAAGTTTCAACAATATCTGAGATGGTGATGGTACATGCTCTGCCTGAATTGAAATGGAAGGCACCTGGCATATCTTTAAGATTACTTATATCGTAAATAAAATCGAAATACTCGTTGTGATGTTTAAGTTGCCCAAACCTTTCTCTTAAAGCTAACACAATCCCCTCTAGAAGTTTGTAATAAAAATCGATCTTGTATCTTATTTGTGGATCTTCAATAGCTTCATCCTCTGCCTCGTACTGAAGCTGTGTCTTCTTTCGATTCGAGCTTGCACTGTATTACCTATCCGTGGAACATCCATATCTAATGCTGGTGACAACTCCATCGCATCAACTAAGTAAGGTTGAAACTTTGCATAATTTCTGCTCCTCTCAAAGTATTTAGATATATTTTGAAGAAACCTGACTGCATCCAAAACGTGAGAATCAATGCTTTGGAGACTTTTGCTTACTATGTTTATGTGGAGTGAAAAGTCATACCAGATAACGAGTGAGCAAAGAAAGTAAAGCCAGCTGGTTTGCTATACATAGAGAAACGCAGGTGACCATTCTATCTGTTCTATTTTCATTATTTATTTGAAGCAAGGCATCATAAACCTCTCCTATTTGATATCTAAGTGGAGCTAGATAATCAATTCGGGTCTCCCACCGTGTGGTGCTAAATAGTTTTAAAGTGAAGTTGCTAATATGTTCCTTTAGTATGGCCGAACGTTGAACTGACGCAGAAAAGAAGTCATAAACTTTTTTGCTATCCAAAAAATGAAACGGTGGACTGAGATGTTCTGGTTGCATCGTTAACGACAAAGTTTAGTAAAGGAACATAAAAGGCTTGGGAATTTATTTCTAATATTCTCTTCTGAATACCTGAATATTTGCTTTTCATATTGGAACCATTGTCATATCTTTGGCTTTTCTTGTCTTCGATAGGAAGTTCATTTCCTTTAGCTGTTTAATTATTACTTCTGTTAGTCCTAGACCAGTGGTGTCTGTTACTGGTACGAAACCAAGAAAGTATTCGTAAATTTTTACAAGGCATTCATCATTACTGTATGTATATAATTTGTACAAAACGATTGTTGTCATTTGCTCTGTACCAAAAATATCTGGTGTACAGTTTAGTATTATACTATAATATGTTGCAGCTCTCAACAAAGACAGTATTTTACTTTCAATTTACTCACTAAGAATTGGAATAATTTCATTTTGAGCATCTTTTCCTTAGTAACGGTGGTATTTATTTTGTCCCCCCATGATTCTTTTAATGTATTCGGCTATGCTCCTGTCAAATTTATATTGCTTAAATATAAAAACAATTATATATAACGTGTTCTCTAAAATATAATTGTTGATAAGATATGAAGAATTTGTAAATTGGTTAAAAACTCGCTGCTAGAACCTAAATGTCGCTAGGTGTTGTAGGCTAGAACCGCTTGTCTCAAGTGGGTTTTGCATACTTGGAGCAGAGCGTTAGAACATTGCTGAATAGAAAAAATATATCAAAGACACTTGATAATCTTATCCGGCCTAGTTGAAAATCTTATCTACGCCGCTGCAAGGGAAATCTTGAACGAAATACCTGTGGCTAGTAGTTTGATCATTAAATGAGGGTGAATGTTCTGAATATCCTGAGTGAGTATTTTCCTGAATGTAAGTGAATTAAGTTTAATTACATTCACAGGTGAATACAATTTTATTTTTCCATGTGGACCTATTACGAACCATTATATTTTGATACTATTCTTTTCTTTCCCAATTTTGCCGCCCACTAGACGTGCCGCCCTGGGCGGTGGCACGGCTCGACCCCCCTCGCGCCGGCCCTGCAAGGCATTATTGCTTTTCAAGGCCACAGGGAGGATGCTTGTGCGGATAATTGGACCTCAGGTGGTGGCGGTGCAGAAACTAAGTTCAACGACGGTAATTTTCGAGAATTGCTCAAATTCAGAATGATTTGTAGTGACGATCTCTTAAAGAATCACTTGAAGAAAGCATCGAAAAGGACCATTTTTGCCAAAAAACCACACAAAATGCCCTCATTGAGGGTTGTGGATGAGAAATCACGCCTGTAAAATTGTCAATCGAGTGCGAGAGAATCAGTTTTATTCTATTATGTTTGATGAGACTACGGTCGTTTCGCACACATCTCAGCTGTCTTTGATTCTAAGGTACGAACACATGGGTGAAATAAGAGAAGGCTGCTTCGGTTTCATTGATCCTCTATCAGCAGAGCTGAAAGGTGAGGCCATTGGTTCGAGCTCGGAATCCGAAGACGCCCGAACTCTCACTGACTGGAGGATAATTGGAGAAATTGTTCTATCTTTGCTACGAATTTCTCACTCGACCCAAAAAACTGCGCTGGTATTGGTACAGATGGTTGCGCCGTCACGACCTCTCAAAGTCGCCGGGCAGTGCAGGAGAACCAGAAGGAGGCTTGAAACACACTGCACTGTTCATATTGTAGTCACAGCCTCAACTTGTCCATCTTCAGGTCGTCGTCAGTACAGTGCATGAGGAACTGTCTGGGAACAACGAAAGAGATCATTGCGTTTTTCACCGCATCTCAAAACGTAATATTGTCCTTAAGCTTACGGTTAGTGTCCATTTGGAGACATTGTGTGAAACGAGATGGGTTGAACGGAACGACGCGGTATTACAATTTCACGTGAAATTTCAATAAATAAGTGAGGCTCTACAGTGTGTTCCAAGTGGTCCGAGTTAGATACAGCAGCCAAAGCATGGGCACTTTCTTCTGCCTGCACGACAGCGAGTTTATCGTAACTATTACGTGTCTTCAGGGTGTTCTATCGATAACCCTCCCTTCAATCGACTTTTGCAGAAGACAAAATTAGACATGAATGCAACGTCAGATGTCATTCAGGACACTATTGCAGCATTAAACAAGAAGCGTTCAAACAGCAAAGAATTCAAGGCAACTTTCGAAGCAATATCCAGAATGGCTGCTAGTGTCGACGTGCAGATTCAAACCCCTCATCTCACCCAAAGACAAACACATCGTACGAACTTCAGGGCAGATGACACGACATCTTACTACTGAAGAAATGTCTACATTCCGTTGATAGAGTCCGTTGTAGAAGACCTCAAAACTCGTCTTGCGCAGGAAGTTTTCAATGTATACGGACTCAACATTTTATTGCCAACACGCGCAACTGACTAAACTCTGAGCAACAGCTTTCGCGTTCTAGCAGAAAGATTTTACAAAACTATCGGAACTCAAGAGAAAATGCTGTTTTCCCTCTTTAGTTCTGAATTTGCAATCTGCATTTCTAAATGGAAGAGAATTAAAGAAGAAGGTGGAACTCTATCACGGACTGCGTTGGAGGCCTTGCCCACCAGCGACGAAGATCTTCACGTGACTATTCGAAAACAGCTGCGCATACTTGTAACCCTGTGGTACGGATTCCACGTTAATCAGTAGGTCTCATATAGCTTCGCTGCTGAAAGGGACGTTTAACTCAACATCAACTCAACTTGAAACCCTGCATTCGAGCGTGGCCAGTGCAGAACGATCTTAATCCACATTGCACCGACTGAAAACGTGGTTGCGATCTCGTTTTGGCGAAAAGCGGCTGAAGGGACTAGCACTTTTAAATGTCGTAGGGACATTGTTGTAGATCGCGACAATATTATATCGACAGATACGCCTTGGGTGGTATTCGCCGAAAAGCGTGTTTTGAGTGTAACTTCTAAGTTCTTTTGTCCCTTTGTTTAATTCATTTTACTAAAATACAGAAACATTATGAGCGCTCTAAAAAATGTTTAACCTGATATTTTTTCTAGCGAAAAATTTAGTAAACCATAGCCACGACCAGGCCTGTAGACAGAAAATCTTTTCGGGGGAGGGGGCATTGTGGTGAAAATTCCGTAACAATTATATATTTTACCCTCTTTTCCTCAATCCGTTTTACTTTTCTTTTTTAAGGGGGGGAATTTCGGGGAACATATCCCACTCCACAACAAAGAGCCTCCCCCAAGACGTTGGGTTTAATCCGCCAATGGGTACCCGACGAGAAAACGAAACCGTAGCAGGACACATTTAATTTAACGAGCTAAACAAATTCATTTAGATATCACATTCGCGCACTACAGTATCATTCAATTGTACGTTTATAACAATTGTATATTGTCTGATTGTTTATTTGTTAAGATGTTCAACGTTCCTTTTCAGCAGCGGCGCTATATGGAGACGGGACCAAAGTTTCAAATGCGATCCGATCCATCTCTTTGTTGTTGAGTCCAAAGCTTTGACTCTTAGTGGGGATTGACCCCGCGATACGGCGCGTCAACGTGCAACCTTGCTTTCTGTTGCTTCCTTGCTTATCCACGTAACGGTGCAACAACTGAAAGAAACAAGTACCATTGAAATCAGGTAGACGGTTGCAGACTTATTAAGATAATGCATATGATTTCAAATCACAAATCTCTTATACATTTAATCAGATCATTCATGTAATGTATTTAATATTGGGTCTCATTCAATAGTGACATTCACTCAGTTCACTAGACATAACGATATTTCTAGCCATTGCTAAACATTACTCACATGTGAAAATGTGCTGACTGTATTCGCTATCGTGCTATTTGGGGTTTTCCTTGCATTAAGTGTTTTCACAATTTCAATCACTCTACTTCGTGTGTTATGCTGTAGCAACACCGCACGTGCCTCACTACGAACCTTCGACTGCATATTCACAGTACTTCATATTCCGAATTTCATTATTGGGCACCATCCGTATGTAGCGGTTATGCAACCACACACAGCAGGTATACAAGTGTCCACCATTTTGTATCCGTTTGAGTTATCGTCTTGGTACAAGGAAGTACTGTTAACAGGTGAGGAAGTCGTCCATTCATAACCCTTTCGAGCCATCTTCACTCGGCAGATTATCCGGGAATCCCCATGCTTCTTTGGGGAATCCCTTCCGCAGGCATTGCAAGATTATGAAACATGTATGTTTAACCAGAGCAGGTATGACTTCGCTTGTGAGTTTTCAAACCGCACCCTCTACGTTGAATAGTTTCTAAAATATACTCCTTTGAAGATTCATTTCCCACGGTTTTGGGGCCTTATATCTCCGAAACAACGCATTTCCGGACCCATGTTTACTGAGCTTTTTTGTTTCTTCGTATGAGAGGATTTACCTCCCGAAGTTTGTCGGTGGAATTTTTTGACACCCGATATATATATATATATATATATATATATATATATATATATATATATATATATATATATATATATATATATATCCCGATACCGATGGAACGACCATACATTGGCGATTTGCATTCCATCAGGCGACCTGGTCGATCAGGCGACACTATATGGTCGTCCAGTGGGAAACCGTGTTAGACGGTCTCCTCTCACCACCACTAGTGCGTAGAAATCAACTTTGAAAATTGACGTTGGTGGTCCCAACGGTGCTGAGATAACTTTTTCTTGTATAACTGTAGTTCAGGGTTTCATCGGCAGGTGCGCGACAGTCGTGAGCGTATAGCTTGTCGAGCGTATAGTTCGATATACATCAAGGCGCGTTGGACCACCAGAAGTTCTCATTTCGCAGTTGGCAGCTGTGCTCACCATTGGCTCGTGCATGCACTTTGTTCTGTTTGCAGATAGAGAGATTTATCACTGTTTCGGAAGCCTGAAGAAACAACATGAATGAAGGAATCAAACAATGATTAAAAAATAACTGAAAAAAAAACTGACAGAATATTTTATATAGTAATATACAAGACGATAAGAAAAAGTTACAATGTTTTTTAGCTTTACATAGAATACATGTGACTATCTACAAATAATTATTATAATACGTTGTTTCAACTATTATCATACATATTAATCGTGAGGGATGTCAAATACTTTTACAAGCAGTGTTGGGCGTCTTTGGGCCACTTTCACATAATAAAAGCCGAAAGTTACTGGCAGAAGTTTAAAAATGTTTTATATCCATTTATAAGAAAATTGTCAATCGTTTTATACTAGTTTCCTTAAACCTCGGATCCGTTTCCAGCAGAGCCATAGCAAGAAGGGGACGCGCGGGGCGGTCGTCCCAGGCGCTGATGGCTAGAAAGCGCCGAACGAGCAAAAGGAAAGAAAAAGTGCTAGAAATGATTAAAAAAAGTATTGACGCCCTATTAAATCAATGTTGTTGTCGGTTTTGATACTATTTGATACAACTGTAACACTCCGACTTTGATAAAATTTGGCAGTTAGATACCACACATAAAATACACGAATACGTGTTTTTATATATATATATATATATATATATATATATATATATATATATATATATATATATATATATATATATATATATATATAATTTTCTGTGGAGGAGAAACAATTATTGGGGACCAAAGCCCATATCCAATATTTCGGAAGTTGACGCCCGAACGCAGTATGAAGTGGACCGAAGTGAATGAAATTGTACACAGATATTGTACCTAGTAGATGTAAAATGAGGGAATACTTGTTTCGTATTTTCCTGAAACAAAGAAATAAATGGGTGGGGCAAAGACCCTTCCAAATATTTGATTACGAAATATGAAAAGTGCTTATGAGTATACTTTCGAAGTGCTTAAATTACATAGAGAACGCAACGAAAGTATGTTAAGAAACGATACACAAAAATAAGCTAATCCGTGTTTTGTAGTTTGTGCGGAAAAATTGTGTGGATGCCAAGGTCCTCTCCTAAAAAAGTACATAATTAAGCAGAAGCGCAGGAAGGAGTGGACCGAAGCGAATGAAATTATACATAGATTTTGTATATGTAATATAAGGCAATACGTGTTTCGCAAGTAGCTAGGTGGCGCTAACTTCAGTCTTTGAACTTGAACTTTTGAGAGCAAAAACACGAAACACTCGAAATTCACTGTATTGATTCCTACTTTTAGGTCATCTATCTATTGCTAAAATTTCACTATTTTCACATTAGTTTTTTTTTCTACATATAGCGTATTTTATAGTATTTCGGGGTGCGCCTTTAACCCTTAGAGTGTTTTTCCCATAAATAAAAGCACGTGCCGATTTATTTGCTGTTTACTGTTCGATGTGCAAATTTGAAACAAATCAGTACGGGACACTTGGGAAACACGAATTGCTTTATTTTACATATATAATATCTACACACAATTTTATTCGCTTCGGTTTACTCCTTCTTGCGCTTCTGCTGTAAGATTTACTTTCTTCGGAGGGGCCTTGGCCCGACACTAGTTTTCCGCAGAAACTAAAAACACGTGTTCGCTTTTTTTTTTTTTTGCCTATTGTCCTTACACAAAGTGTTGTTGTAATTCTCCTTATCCTTTAGGCACTTCTAATATATACTTATTCCCACTTTTGATATTTTGTAATCAAAGGTTTGGAAAGGTCTGTGCCCCACCCACCTATTTTATGTTGTTTTTTTTTAAGAAAATACGAAATACGTATTTCTTCGTTTTAATTCTACGGTATCTATGCATAATTTCATTTACTTCGGTCCACTTCTTCTTGCTTTTCGAGCGCCAACTTTCAAAATTCTGGGATGGGGCTCCTGCACCCTAAAGCTGTTTTTCCGTAAAAAAGAAAATACGTATTCATTTATTTCATGTGTAATATCTACCTGCCAAATTTGATCAAAATCGGAGTGTTACACTTGGGAATTGTTACATGTTAGTACTTAAAGAAAGTTATTGCTGTATATGATTTTTAATGACGATGTGATATATATAAGGTGCTAAGTAATGATGTACTCAAGAGCGTTTTCAAAATCAGAAACAGTCAAAGTCTGAGTCTAAAATACGTTGGTGGTGATGAGTTTGCTTACTTAATCATGCTTTTCTACCCAATGGGATTAATATTTCTTGAGAATGAAGATACAAAAATGAAAGGAGTGAAGAGACACGAGAGAACATGCAAGTTGCTGTTTGCGCCGGAATATTAAAAATATAAGTAAACAAGAGGAACAATAACACTTTCGAACTTCAAGCAGTTGTAAAAAAGGAGTCAGCGAATTTTCTCTTTTCCAAACACTGATCACTACCAGTGGTTTTTTTTTTTTTTTTTTTTTTTTTTTTTTTATTCCTTTGATAGGCTATATGAAATGCTTCCAATTTGAAGGAATTTGTTGGACTCATTTCTCCATCAACCACTTGTATCGCCAGGATATTTTCTTTTGTGCATACGTATCTAGTTTTGTAGTTTTTCTATCAGCATACATACCAAACGTATACACATATATAATATATATGTGTGTATGTGTATTAGTGTATTTTTAATATGTTAATTAATAATATGCAACCTTAAATTCAGAACTTTTATTGATTAAGAGATTAAGTAATTACTATTATTTCAAAATGTTGTAGCGAACTATATTTTGGATTTGAAATACAACATTAAACATATTCTTTAGCTCCATAGATCAATATTGAGAAATTCGCAAAGAAGGCTCCTTCTAAATGTCCATTACATTTCACAAAATATTTTTTGTCGTAAAAGAATTGAAGTTAAAATCCCATTTGCCTACAGAATAAAATTACAAAAGTTTACAATTATTACTGGAAATTCTATAATTCAGTTCGAACATTTTAAAAGTATATAGTTTCTACTGTACTGAAATTTCATTTCTTATCGATAGTATGAAATATTGCAAATAGTTGTACTGTAAGTTTCCATAACTGTTCTCCAAGTGGATTTGTATAGAACCAAAGGGAGTTTTGTCAAGTTTAACAAAAATTCCAAAATAAACCTCTTGAAAGCAGCTCTCATTTGTAAAAGAATACATAATGATCGGTTTTGGCTGTTGTAATGCTCTTTTAAGCAGCTTAATAAAAATTCAGTGTAGCATAATAACAAAAGCTGCTTTTCTTATGTAAAAAAAAAAGAAAGAAAGAAAAAAAAGAAAAAAAGAAAAGAAAGCTTGGTAAGGTGTCTGTACTGGATACCGAATTCTACTTCACCCCGGGCGCCGAAATCTCTAGTTACGGCTCTGGTTGACAGTATTTTTTTTTAAATAAAAAGTTCGAACGGAGTGCCTACAAAACGGAATACCAAGCTCATTCATGGTGTATGGCATGTTTTAACAATGAGAAACGCACATAACTTTAAAACGTCGGCACAATCAAGCCGTTAAATGAGATATGAACTTCCTTTTCTGAACATTTGTAATCTCTAGGTTGAAATTGGTAAGGGTAATTTTAATTTTTCATTGTTGGGTAAAGACAGGAAGATTGTACTGATATATTTACTGGTACAGTCAACTGCTTTCGGGTTTCTTTAAAAGTACGAGTAATTTCATGTGTTTAGGTACAACTCTTCCCCATTGTTCAATCACTCATTTTCCTCCTTAATTTTTTTTTTTTGTTTTGTTTTTGGCTGGGGTTAAAATAATTGAAGTAAATGATGTAAGATGATTCTCAAAATAATTTAGTGCAAACATTATTGGTCAAATAATTAAGTTCTATTACTGACGGTTTTATTCAAAGTAACTTATAATCTTTCATACTGTGTGTAAATTGAAGAAACTTTTTCTAATAAGAAAGTAATTTATCAATACTTGTATTTTCACTTCCAGTATGTCTTTGTGATAATGTTTGTGACATTTTACATGTTACAAGCTTTGCTTACTTAATATACATTAATATCATCACTGAGCAAATCAGAATGTTTTAATTTAGAAAGTTAAACATTCACATGGGTCAGTGGGTCAAGATTTGTGAGTGGGTCATTGGGTCGTGGTCAGCAGGACATGACCCACTACTACCTACCAACCACCGTGACCCACTCTGACTCACCGACACACTCAGACCGACTGACTCACTCTATTCAGTCCATAGTAGACAGCATCTTCTGAACACTGGTGAATGTGCCTGTGTTTCACTTTCAAGGCATCCATTTTATTCATTTTTCATTTTTTCTGTTTACTTATCTGAGATGAGTATATCTATGTGAAAAAAGAACTTCAGGTATTTTGGATATTGATATTTGTAACTGTTGTAACAACAATAGGACTTACTACCTGGCTTTCGAGATACAGCCTGAGAGTTTTTAGAGGAGCTAACTACTGAAAAAAAAAAAATACATTTTTGAATCACCTGTAATACATGAATTATTACATAAAAGCGAATGTAACTATGTGTGAGTGATGATCACGGACAAATGGCAAAGCCAAATGAAATGAATTTTGGTAGATAGTTAGACCCTAATCTCAACTGGGATGTTATCATATCGCTTTTATTATAATACATGTACTAAAGGGGGAGAGGAGGTCCAAGTTTTTACGAAAAATTGAGTCTCTCACAATTCGTTCAACTTTGGGAGTGAAATTCAGTATATTAACTCTTTATTAAAAATAAACAGAACGTGTTCTACCAGTTTTTTAAATTTCTCTTCTATGGGGGAGACTTTCTATATATGGGAAATTGGTAGTGGGTTGATCTGTAAAACTAATCAAAAACGATCGATATTAGTTGAGAAAAATTTAAGAAACAATTATTAATTGAGACACAAAAAATACAGTCTCAATTAATTAGAAAGCAGTAATAATTAGAAAGCAGTGGTATCATATATTTACTACTTTCTAATATAATAATTTTTGAATCTTATGTTTATTATATGGATCCTTCACAGCACAAGACACTGAAGCTATAAGGTTGCGAGAAATATATATATATATATATATATATATATATATATATATATATATATATATATATATATATATATATATATATATATATATATATATATATATATATATACAAAATTTGTACTGTAAGTTTAATTACATGGAAGTCTTAAGTTTTCACTGTATACTTAAATATATGGAAAACTTTACATCTTTATTCACATTTACTTTGGTCCACTATACCTTGATTTGAGACTTTCAAATTTCATCCCATTTTCCACTGAAAAGTATCTGTAATTCAGCAAGGAAATAATTATATATAATATTTCAAATTCATCGTAATTTTACCCATGACAAACACTTTACCATTTTATATTGTAAAGGTCAGATCCACCTTATTGTAACAGAGCGATGCTTGAGTGATTAACCGTAGAAATTCAAACTCCGATTAGTGATAATTTCACAGCATTGTTTAATTGCAAGTGTAAACTCTTTAGTCAGTGTGCAGGAGGACGTGGATCATGGGTTAAAGTTGATTACGATGGGTTTTGATGGGTAGTGGGTCAGAGTGCGTCACGTTAGGAAGTGGGACATATTGGGTCACGGTTTGTTGAAGTGGGTCATGGTGGATGGTGGATCACAGTGAGTCATAGTCATGATGGGTGGTGGGTCAATGGGTTGTGGGTCAATATTTCATTGACATACATCATCTGAACAGTGATCAGAAATAACGAATTGAAGCAAGCATCATTCCTTCTGATCACTGTTCAGACATTTTCTCCTTTATATATTTTCCTTGGAACAACGTAAACATGATAGTCTAAATTAATACTTGAAGGCTTTGAAGGTTGCCATAACTTTTTCAAGCTTGAAGTATTATAAGAAAAGTAACAATGCACTGTAGTGCCTTTCTTTGCTAAACAAACGCATGCTTAATTAGATGCGTAACCGTGGTCTCAATTAATGCGGATAATCAACACTATTGCATTGCTGTCACTACTGGAAATAAGATTTCTTTATAGATTAATTCAGGGGCGTCATTTAGGGGGGCAGGAGGGGCAATTGCCCCCCCCCAAGAGTTTGAAGAATACATATACTTTAATCGATTGTCTAATAATATACTACTACAAAACGTGAAAATCTTATGTCGGAAGTGCTCTTGCCCCCCCCAAGCGAAGTCTGAAATGACGCCCCTGGATTAATTGGTATTTTAGACTTCAAGACTTTTACTTGCCTCCTGATGTGACACTCGTCAATGAGCACGTAAGGTTGTAATGAAAAATGAGACTGAATTAAATTGTTCATTACGAAGTAACAGCCTGAAAAAGGTTTGATTTAAAGAGGGTGTGTGTCAAGAAAAAAAAAAAGATTTTGTTGAGGAGGATGATTGGTAAATATAAAAGTTCGTAGTAAAGCTATACGTATAAGGGTAAAATTTTTAAGGGATGACAATAGTTTCAAGAAGCAACGAAATATGAAGTTTGTTTACAGGGTGTCCAAAAAGTCCCGTATCATAGATGAGAGCACATTTGTTCAATGTGCCCTCTGTTGAATTCTACCCATGTTTTGAAGCGGAATGGTAAAGAATGAAAATAGGGGGAGGGGACAATTTGGGCAAATTGCTTCCCTTATATATCCTTTGTTTTCGTGTAAGATGAGCCCCGTCGGGAATCTATACGCTAAATTACAACATAGATTAACCGTACTCCCAGAAAGCGTAGTTCATCGAACTCAAAGTAAGCCTCGGGCTCCTTGACGATCAATACAGTTTGGCTGAAATCTAGTGTTCAAGTAGTTTAGTATGAGCAAGACGTAGTGTGCTAGGGCACCAACTTGCATGAACCATGCTTTCTTTATATATTCTACTAACAAAGTGCAATATTCTTATCCATGTTCAAGAAATGACCATCTTAACCTCCTGTCCTCCCTTCGTTTTCAAATACCGTATTTACGCAATCCTAAAACGCACATTTTAAATTATTTTTCAGCCCCAAAATTGAGGTGTGTCTTACATTCGAGTTTGCAAGTTTAGGCCTACATTTTGCACTGTCAGTAAGGCCCAATTTACAGCAGAAAACGATTGAGTTTTGACGGAGATAGCTAATCTCGTTAGTTATGATTCTGTGAAAAATGTGTACTAGGAATACCCACATTTTGCGAAAAATGGGAAATTGTTTTATCCGGAAATTGGAAACAAAATGGAAGACGAAAAATTTTCATTGTGTTCACATGTTTATTTATCGTTTTCATTCTTAAAAGTCAATGCCGAGTAGTTTTCTTTTTTTTTTTCTTTTTTTTTTTTTTTTTGTCTCACATTTGAGGACGTTTTACACTCGCGTAAATACGGTATCTAAAATGTCCTGCAACCCGCTTTAATTAAAACCTACGCTTGGAACTGCTAAACTTTTATTCTTATGAACTTTTAGTTGAGATGCATATTTTTCCTATGGCCACGGACTTTCACCCCAACGAAACTATGTTGGGAACCTCGAAAACACTTAATATATACAGAAGTGAACATAATGTTTAAAATTGTAGAAATTTTGTTCTCACACATTTTCACCGCAAATTCAGTTTTACCAATTTTTTGTATATTACAGCACTTTTGAAATATTCTGTAGATATATAAATGAAAGTCCACGCTTTACTTTTACATAACAGAAAATTACATTTGAAGAATAAAACGCCATACAGTTTACCTCAGTTGCATATTCACCCATTTAAAGGAAAGTAAACGTTTTATTTTCAAAGAACTGATCACTGTTTGAAACCGAAAGAAATGTTTTCAAACCTCAGATGTTATTTCACTTAACCCATTTCAGGAATTATGCAGAAATTTTAAAGTAACATGTATACAGGGTGTATCAGATCACACCGTCCCAGGCTTTTTCTCGGCTCGTAGTGCCCGTAAGCACTTCAAACAACAAATGGTGATGCTTTCATATTTGGTTCTTCAAATAAGCAAACTAGCTTCAGGTATTCTTATTATGATAATGCCATTAAGCGATCAGCTAACTGCTTCACATGGCATTTGATACATAGATTTGGTGTCTCAAATACTTCTCTGCAACACAGACTGTCACAGCGAAAGCAAGGAATGAAATTACCTGTTGCGCGTAAGTTAGGATTTGAGAAAATACTTTCCCCGATATGTATGGAAAAGAGCTGAAATGCCATGTGAAACAGTTAGCTGATCGTTTAATGTCATTCTCAGGTAAGAATAAATGAAGATAGTTTGACTTAGGTGAAGAACTAAATATCAATGACAGGTTCAACAAAGATAAACAGAGTGCTGTGAAAGATTTTTATACGAGTTTAAGAACTGACTTCCCAATTTATTTGTTAGAACACCTGTGTCTACAAGTATATTTAAATCTTTGAGTTTTATTTCCCACGCTTATGCCGGCTAGGCTAATAGAGAAGGGCAATGGTGACAAATGAATGAAATGGTGGAATCAAGAAAGTGGGAGAAAACGGAAGAACCTGAAGGAAACCCACACACACGGTGTTTGTCCACCACAAAGGTCACTTGACGGAGCTGTCAACGAACCAAGAACTCTATGCAGCAGAGGTGAACGCTCTACCACTGAGAAACCGCGACCTGTAAGTATATCGTGAACAACTTTCAATAAGGAACAAATTGCAAAGTTCTATACAAATTAGTGCACATTCATGAAGAAATGTTCTTTTCCACCATCACGAATACTGAACGCTCATAAGATGGTTTATCGTGTGTTCATATTAATTTCAAAGTGATATGTGAAAAACGGAAACGAGTTCTGGGCAAGTTGACATCGGGCTGTGGTTGCCCGACTTCCCGGTTTTCAATGAAAGAATTAACTGTCCCGAAAAAGGCTTTCAGGACTCCTGTTTTCGCTCTTCAGATTGAAAAAAAAAATCAGCCCGCAAGAACTAGTATTTCTTACCTGAAAACGGAAGGTAGTATTTCTGACTCAAATGATGACGCAACAAAGAGTATCTCTTCAATCATAAACGGGAGAGTGTCGGAATTCGGAAAAAGGGTCACCAGGCAACTCTTCCGTTACCTCTCTACATTTTTTATACATCCTTTGTGGGGCTTCATTTGTGCTAACTGTTTATAAAAAGAATGAACTGGAAAATTGTAAGTAGCTACTAATCTGAAAAGACTGGTATAATAGATTCTTACCAAATGAGTAGGAACCGTGATCTTAATGGCTATATAGCGTGAGATTGGTGTCCGGGTTTTTCGCTTACAAAATCTGGCAATCCTACGACGGGCGAAAGAGGTCGGAATATAACATTGATATTCTGCGTGAGTGCTACTGGTCAGTTTGTACTACCCCTCTTTTTTTTTTTTCTTTATAAGGATAAAAATAAAAGGAAAGAATAAAAATTATGCAGATAAACGCAGGTGGGTCAATTACAGTAATGGACGAGATAAAAGAACTCGCTGAGAAGGAAGATATAGACATAATTTTAATACAAGAACCCTATACTAAAAACAAAAAACTAACGGTAATGGGAGAAACAGAAATAGTGTACGCAGGAGAGAAACCTATAAACAACACAGGTGAAAAACAAAACACACGAGGAGGGAAGCCAAACTCAAACCACATTGGAGAGAAACCTATGGCAGTGATAGTAAACAGAAACAAAAACTACAAAATTCTAAATCTAACACAGTTTAGTGACCCATGGACAAATTGTATAGAACTTAAATCACAAAATGGAGATATTATGATATTAAACTGTTACTGTCAGTATTGTCTAGATATAGAACCTTTTTTAAATACCATGACAAAATTTTGTGACACTTACAAACACAAGGACATACTTATATGCGCCGACGCGAATGCTAAATCTCCAATCTGGCAGAGTAGATATACAGACGACAGAGGACAGAAAGTAGAAGAAATGATAGCAGAAAATGATCTGGTAGTAATAAATGAGGAAGGTCATCCGCCCACGTACAGGAGTAGACAAGGGGGTGAATCAAACATAGACATAACACTAACAACATTGCAACTCAGCGACAGAATAACAAATTGGAGGGTACTAGACGCGGCTACCCTAAGTGATCATAACGCAATACTATTCGAGATAAGCAGCAAAACAAATTCTAACAATCTAAATGAAAACGATAAAACTGTAATATATAACACAAAAAGAATAAATTGGACTAAATTTTGGGAGACAATTAAATTGCCACAAATTGAAGACGATAGCGATGTTGATGAAATAGCTGAAACATTGGAAACTGAAATAATTAAAGCAATTATAAGTTCAACTAAAACACGAACATTAAATGGAAAATCAAATAAAAACAACTCCTTTTGGAATAATGAACTAAAAGACTTAAAACTAAAAACGAGAAGAGCTAGGAAATTATATCAAGAGACGTGGGAAATAGAATTGAAACAAATACGACTAAGAAAATACAGGGAGCAAAAAGAAATATATGAAAACAAAATGAAAGAAATGAAAGTAAATAGTTGGAAGAACTACCTTAAAGAAAATACTAACCTAGACATTTGGGGTGAACCATATAAAATAATTAGTCAGAAAATAAAGAAGCCAACAACTCTCTCAACCTTAAGAAAAGATGACGGAAGTTTTACTAAAGGATGGGAAAGCACCATAAAATTTTTAATGGAAAAACTTTTACCCAAGGACGAAAAAGAAGACGATGACGAGGTGCACAAACAAATGAGGGAAGAAATGAAAATTTTACCAATAAACGACGAAATTATGGAAGAAACAACCAATCAAGAAATAAGTAATTACATAAAAATGTTAAAAAAGAAGAAAGCAGCAGGTCCAGACATGATAAAATCAGAAATTTTCATGGAAAATGCAGATACATGGTCACCATATCTATCAAGACTCTACAATTTATGCCTCAAGACGAAAAGAATTCCTAAAATATGGAAACACTCAAACTTAGTAATAATAAAAAAGAGCGAAGATAAAAGAAATGACGACCCTAAGGCGTATAGACCTATCTGTCTCTTAAATATAATAGGAAAAATATTCGAAAGGGTAATCACTAACAGACTTAGCAAATATCGAAACATAGAAAGAGATAAGCTACAGCATGGCTTTAGGAAGAAGAAAAGTACGGAGACAGCTATAAGGAGGCTTTTAGAATTAATAGAAAATGGAAAAATAGACAAGTACCAGGTAGTAATCTATGTTGATATCAGTGGAGCTTTTGACAATTTGTGGTGGCCATCACTCTTCAAACAATTTAAAAAAATGAAAGTACCTAAATCACTATACCAATTAATGTTAGAATACTGCAACGAAAGACAGGTCACTTACAAGGCACCAAATAATAACATTACCACATATACAACAAAGGGATGTCCACAGGGATCCATATGCGGTCCAACGATGTGGGACATCGTTATCGAACCCTGCCTAAAAACACTGGAAATTACGGAAGACACGGAAGGAGTAGTCGGCTATGCAGATGATATCGCAATAGTCGTATCAGCACGATCAAGAGACGAAACTGAGAGGAAAGGGAACCAAGTCTTACACACGCTTCAGAAATGGTGCGAAATAAATAAACTGAAACTATCAGGAAATAAAACTAAATACACGATATTCGGCCAATCTATACAAAGAGATCCAATATTAAAGATAAATAACCAAAAAATTGAACGAGTGAAAGAATTCAAGTATTTGGGAGTATGGATTGACGATAAACTGAACTATGCTAAACATGTCGAAAACGTAACTGACAAAGGAAAGAAAGTAGCACATAAAATACTTACAATTGCAAGAAAAGACTATAAGATACCCAAAAAGACCCTACAAACGTACAACAATGCTGTAATAATGCCAACAGTAAAATACTGTGCCAGCATCTGGGCTCACAGAATATTTGCAAATAAAAAATTAAGGGAACAAATAAACAGAGTTCAGAGAGGAGTTATAATTAGAACAATAGGAATAATCAAAACACTACCGATAGAATCCTTACAAGTGCTTGCACTAGAAGAACCAATCCACTACCAAATACTGAGAGAAGCAATAAAACGATGGAAAACAAATAATGAAACTATAAAAATAATAGAGATTCTAGGTACAAATCCGAATAACGAAGACGAACTAAATATGTTGATAGAAAGAAAATGGCAGGAGGAATGGTACACCACAACAAAAGGAGAAAAGCTCAAAGAATACATACCAACTATCAAAGTAAGGAAAGAAATTGGTGAAATAAAGAAGGAAACTATGGAAGCACTGTCGGGACATGGACCCTTCAAAACACATTTGAAAAGACTAAATATTGAAAATGACGAAATGTGTTCATGTGGAGAAATCCAAACACCTGAACACGTAATATGGAATTGTGAAAATTACGTAACTAGTGAAGAAATAAGGAATTTCAGAGATGAACTTAGTGATGAAGATTGGACTAGCTTACGGCAGGATAAAACAAAATTCGATAATTTTCAAAAAATAACAGAGCATGTAGTGAGAAACCTATGGAATGAACGAACCCAACGAAGAAGGTAATTGAACAAATGGCACTTTGAAAAGATACAAATAATAATAATAAAAAAAAAATCAAATTCTAATAGAAACAATTTTAAAGTTCTGGCAAACACCCAGAACTATAGTACAAGCTTACGCTTCTTTTTATTTATTTATTTATTTCGTTTTATTTCTATAACCTCTATCAACATTGTGTGTGTGTCAGTGTAGTGCGTGTTAGTGTAATAAACGCATATGAAAAACAGTGTGATAAAAGCATAGAGAATCATGGAAGAAAGAAGAAACTACAAGACAGTTAACACCAAATGAGAATATGTTTTTTACACTGTGTTTTGTTTATTTTTTCTTTTAATATTTTACTTTTCAGGGTGGGGAATGTGCTGCTTTCCACTCATTTATCTTATGTACTAATCAATTATTTTCTTTCTTCTTTCAGGTTATTTTCTGCATGTAAAAGGATAAATAAAGGAAATTAATAAAAAAAAATAAACAAAAAAAAAAACAAAAAAAAAAAAGATAGAGAGAAATATAAGGGCATGGTTTTAAATATTAGGTGCCATGCTGAAAAGAAATGAGCCTCACCTCAATCTGCTGAGGTTTGACAGCCGAAAAGACAGAGAGATAATAAAGAAACAACAAAGTATAAGAGAGAGAAATAAAGGCAAGAGGCAGTTGCGTCTGCCATAAATAAGTCCGAAAGTAATCGGCCAAGGCAGGGGAAAGCGGAGGCTATAAAAAAAAAAAAAAAAAAAAACTACCCCTCTTCATAGTCGTATTTCCGCGCCAGAAGAAGAGTGAGGGACTGTTTGTTGATGCTCCACCTAGGGATGCGCACGAGTCGAGTCGAGACAGAATTTTCCTGAGAAAATTCGAGTCGAGACACAGCTCTTCCAATAGAAAAATATACATTTTTCGAGTCGAGACATCACTTTTACAGCACATTTTCGAGACGAGACAGCCTCAAATCTTGTCTCGTGCGCATCCCTAGCTCCACCTGAGAGTATTGCTGTAGCACAAAGTACTGATTGGATAACGACTGATATTTTTTTAACTTCGTTGCAACACTTTGTAAAATTCTGTCATCCTTCCCCTCACATCCCAGTTCTGCTAATTGTTGATGGATATGGCAGCCATAAAGAACTGAAAGTGATTAAATATGCGAGGGATCACAGGATTCACTGCTCAGTACTCCTCCACATATCACTCACAAGACTCAACTCACTGATAGGTGTTTTATGAAACCATTTCAAGACACATACAATGATGCTTGTTCACTGTGGATGCGCAAGAATGCTGAAGTAAAGACATCCGAATACGATGTAGCGCATCTTGTTTCAGAGGCACACCAAAAAGTATGTCACATGGACGTAGCTCTCAACCGATTTGCCTTCACCAGAATATATTCACTAAACCCTCAGATATTCACAGACACTGACTATCTGTCCGCAAACGTTCACGAGTATCTGATCGGCACTTTGTGTGCAAAGGATTGGGCACGTCCATCCTCACCACAACAAACGTCTGGAGATCAGGTGACATGTTCAGGATAAACGGTCTCTCGACATCCTTGATGCAGTCTTTATGGTTCCCCAAATCTCAAAAGGACGATTAGCTAGGGATGCTGCTATGAGCCACATAATGATTTGGAGGACTCTGCACAATAACGCGCTAAATCCTTATCATGTTCGTCTGCACCAAAAACTCCGAGAACAAGATTTCCATAACCATCTGGAGTCAATGGCTGAGCGACAGGAACCCATGTTTCACCACAACATTCTGTGTACGGATGAGGTGACCTTCAAGATTAATGTAGGTCAACGTACACAACGCTCACTACTAGTCCAGCGAGAATGCTCACTGGGTACGTGAAGTTGACAATCAACATATCTGGAGTCTAAATGTCTGACGTGGTATAGTGGGAGGCCAAATTGGTCCTTATTTCTTCGAATGTACTTTAACAGAAATAGGATACGCTAATTATTTGTCAGATATTCTTTGTGAGTGCTTGGAAGAGGTCTCATTAGCAACTCGTGAAATAATGTGATTACAAGACGGTTACTCTGCTCATTTTGCAACAGTTGCCGGACAAACTGTTGCTTATTTATTTCCAAACAGGTGGATCGGAAGAGGAGGCCGTTTCCTGGTCAGCTCGTTCTCCGGACCTGACTCCTCTCGATTTTTCTTTTGGGTACGTGTCAAGGAGCTGGTTTAGCAAGAGCGTCCTACTACAAGGGAAGACATAATGAACAAGATCTATAATGTTTGCCATGTACTAAGAGGAAATGAAGTGTTAAGATAAATCTACAATGTCCCGGTGCGCATTCGAATGTGCATCGCACGTGCTGGACGATCCTTTAAACATTTATTGTGTTTTATTTTTTTTGGGGGGGGAGTACGATATTTTGGTGAGAATGTTGAGAACTTGCAGTTCATGTTATTTATTTTATTTATTATCTTCAGTTTGTTTATTTTTATTATTCTTGAACAATTGTTTGTGCAATGAGTTCCGAAAAGTGATTTATTAAAATGTTTACACAAGTTAAGAAGACTAAGAGAGTGTCAGTGATTTCGTAAGTTTGATTTTTTTGGAGCGGAGTTGTTGGACTTTACACCTAAATTTCTTTCATACGTAGTTTAAAACCAAAAGGTGTTTTTCTCTGTTTTCTGTTTTAAATTGGTTCAGATTCCGAAATTTAAACTAGTACTGTCCTGTAATATTGTTTTCGTTTGTTGATAAGTAGACGAGATATGCCCTAACGTTTGATACTAAATGCTATAAAGCGTTTTCAACAACTATTTAATAGAACATGTGCTATCTGATGTTCTTTTGGAGTCATTACCAACTAAAACTGTTATTCTTAGTTGCAATCCAACAGCAAATAATACATAGATGCCAAACCGTAAAGTTTAACGACAAATGTTCCTGTAAAAGTTATTTCCTTTTCAATAATACTTTAAAATAAATCGAAATTGGTACCACTCTCCATTTGAAACTTTGGAGTTGATCCCCCGCGGAAGTATTCTCGCTACGCCACTGAATATGAAAGAATCACAGTTTGATTCTTCACATACGATTTGGTCATTCATTTTTTTGTTTGTTTGTTTGAAGTTTCTACCTGCACTACGAAGTACGAACTGAGAAAAATGAGTGGGACGGGTGGTCTGATAGCAATTCAACAACAAATAACACACATAGATGCCAAACAGTAGAATTTAACGAAAAGTGCTTCCTGCAAAATTGCTTGTTTTCTATAATACTTCCAAAGAAATCGAAACTGAAGAAAAATTTCCATATAAATTTTTCGAAGTTGATCACCCGTGGAAGTATTCCCGCTACGCCACTGGATACGGAAGCACCACTATTTGATTCTTCACATACGATTTGGTAGTTCATTTTTTGTTTGAAGTGTCTACGTGCACTACGAGGGGAGAAAAGTGCCTGGGACGGGTGGTCTGATACTCCTTGTATATAGTAAAAAGCTGAAGGAACAGAATAAAGAGCTCGTCGCTCCATCAGATAAATACATACATATTTGCTACCATAACTAGAGGTGCGTAAAACATCTACAGTGGCTCACAAAATTGATCGTACACCCTACTAATTTCTAAAAATGAACGCGTAAATTAATTACTTGTCACAAAGTCTACATGATTGCAGTTACTAAGGTGGAACTGATGTTTATGAGACCTATTTGTATGAGTATTGCACCTTCTTGTCCTCCGTGTCTATAGTTATTGGTGGATTCTCCAGATCCATGTACAAAAGACAGTCACAAAATTGATCGTACACTTTACATTTAACTCATGCTGAAGGGGAAGGGGTGGAAACAAACAAAGCTGAAGGAGTGAGTCCCTGTACTAGTAGGTTATCCACGTCCTTCTACATATTTGAGGTGAGTGCAACACGAAGAAAGTGCAGTACAATGGCACCAAAAAGTGAAACTACACATTCTAAACGTAAATTAATTATTAAACTAGCCATGGAGGGCAAATATTTAAGAACTATAGCAAAAGTAACGGGAAGAACACATTCAACCATCCTGGCAGTTGTCAACAGATTCAAGTAAGAGGGCAGGATAAGAAATAAAGTTGGTTGAGGAAGAAAATCTATACTGAGTGAAAGAGACGAACGAAGAATCATTTTAAAAATAAAAAGAAACCTCTTAAAAGTGTACCTAAACTGACAACAGAAGTGGTATCATCCATTGGAAGACCCCTTTCCATAGAAACAGTGAGAAGAACTTTAAGAAAAGCTGGATTCATTGGCCGAGTTGATAGGAAGAAGCCCTATATTAACAAGATGAATCAACGCAAAAGACTTCAATTTGCTCTGGAACATAAGCAATGCTCCGAAGACTTTTGGAATAGCTTAATATTTAGTGATGAGAGCAAATTTAACATATATGGATCCGATGGACACAAAACTATTTGACGAAACCTAATACAGAATTTAAGGAGGAACACACTAGACCAAAAGTAAAACATGTAGGAGGATCAGTCATGATTTGGTGCTGCATGGCTGCTTCTGGCGTAGAAAATCTACACTTTATTGAGGAAATAATGAACAAATTTGCATATCTCAACATATTGAAGACGAACTTGAAGTCTAGTGTAGAAAACTTAGGACTTGGACAGTTCTACAGATTTCAGTAGGACAACGACCCCAAGCATACCGCTCATATTGTGCGCTCATGGCTATTGTACAACACACCAAATACTTTTGCAACCCCTCCTCAATCACCAGATCTCAATCTCATAGAAAATCTATAGTGGGAATAACAGAAGAATGTGCAGCAGCGCCAACCGAATAACCTGACAGAACTGAAGACGTTCCTGAAAGAAGAGTGACTCAAGATTACACCTAGTGCTACAAAGAAATTGGTACAATCAATGCCAAACAGACTAACCGAGGTAATAAGAAGAAACGGATTCTCAACTCGCTATTGAACGTTCCAAATTTGTAAATGGACAAGGTGTACGAATAATTTTGTGACTCTTAAGTTTGTGTATGAAAGTGTTTTGTTTCTACGTTCAAGGTCTGATTTTGTGTAAAGGAATGAAATAAATATATTTTGTTTATAAGATCCCTTCACATAATATATTTCAGTTTCTTGCAACATAAACTATGTAAAAGAGGTTATTTCTATTCATTTGTCTCAAAGCGCCAAGTGTACGATCAATTTTGTGAGCCACTGTATACACAGCTTTGCCGGATGTCCGCTTCATTGTAAGGCTAATTCGACGCCCAAGCAAACGTTGGTACTTCTGCTTGAATGGGCGCAGAAATTGCCTGAAACTGTACGCAAAAAAGCATCTATACTGGACTCCGAAGAGGTACTTGAGTGAATTGTCTCCAGAAGAACGCCACTTTGGGAACAGGCAGAAATACATCAATTTTGAAGAAAAAAAGTTGACTACGGTGTCATCCTCAATGTCTAGAGACGATATATCCAAAAACAAATTTCTATACTCCAGCCGTTCTACCGGTTGCAAAAAGGATACGTTTTATAACGGTCTCTATATTGGTAGAGGGATTTAAATATATATAGGGGGAATGCGGGAGGACGTCGTTACTCCACTTCCAAAAATAAGTTATCTATAGCGTCCCTCCACTTACTAAAATTAAAATGGGCAAAGATAGGCACGGGGGATGGCGTGACACCATACGTCCCCTTACCTTTTCAGACCCACTTTAACCCTGGTTTGCCTCCAAAAATTTATCTTCAAATAAAAGTCAGGAAATTGTCCCCAGTAATTTTAATGCTCACTGTGAATGAATGCTCGTTTGTGTGTGTAGCAGGTATACAAATCTACATCGTTGGCTTGGCATACTTTAAAGTGATTTTATCGAAGAGACCGTATACTGTAGGACTTTTTGGTTTGTATCCTAAGAGGGAAGGAGAGGGTTTCAAAGGGAAAGAGGTGGTTTAAAATTTATGTAAAAATACAGTTAAGTATTTTGATAAGAAACACATGACGATTTATAACTTGCTTTAAGCGTTTCGGCATGCATTTTCCTGGTATACTGAGGGGGAAATACTGTTCCATGTTGTGCGTAATGCTTTTTTTCAAACCTTCTTTCACTGTAAGTCGTATATGTTGACCTTACGTTGCAATTCGTTTCAAAGATTCTCAACGGGATTTTGGGGGGTAGGTTTCTCGCACTTTTGGGCACTTGTAATACAATCATTTTCTTAAAACATACACTTAAAATTTGGAATCAATATCTAGCTAATATTAGAAGTTCTCCTCATTCCCAATTTTCCGCAATTTGGTGAAGATTTGTCCTAAGAACATTAAGATACATTTCTTGTGTCATAATCTCGTCAACACACACTAGGTAACTCTCCAACACCTGATGAACATGTATAACCTAAACCAACTACACTTGCGTCTCCGTGTTTTACAGTTGGCTGGAAGTTCTTGATATTTAACTCTGTATTTACTTGTCGAAACAATATTATTCTACCATCATATTAATGCAATTTAATTTAGATTCGTCGGTAAACAACACATATTTGAGCTTGCTTATATATGAAAGCTCTAGCAAATTTAAGTATTTTATACTTCTTAATTTGTATAATATATGGTTTTTTCTACCTATTTACCATTATACCCTTTCCGTATTAACCACACACAGCACAATACACTGACCAAACAAAATATTGTCACCACCCGCTGTTATTTGAGTGAAATCGTTGAGCTCTACTGAATTTCCGAAACTTTACATATTAAGAGCATTCTATTGTTTTGTGGTAGTAAAGTAACAATTAACAACAAATATACTGTACTTGCTATTGAAATACTGTATGTTAAAATATATTAAAATATGTTATACTTACTATTAGGGTCTAATATAGACCTTATGTGGCAACCCACTCCACAATATTTTCAAACGCAAGCAAGTGAACAGAAACGTGAAGAACACAACTAACGTCCTCCTTATTACTTACCTGTCCCAGTACTTTTCTTCTACTGTAAAGGCAACAAAGAAAGTTCTGTCGCTTTTTATGGAGGTCTGAGTTCAATTGGCCCTCACACCGTGAGTCGAATGCGAACGGAGATAAGGCGAAGATCTATTGTTGGTGTGGGTATATCCAACATACTACCTGGTTGTGGGAGTTCAGTTATACCGTGAACTTGCGTAAGGACAGAGTGAACATGAAAAAAAATGGAATATTTAGTTTTACGTCCCACGTTTATGCCGGTTAGGCTAAAGGAGACGGTGATGATGAGGAATGAATGAAATGGTTGAATGAAGAAAGTGGGAGGAAACGGGAGAACCCCGAGAAAACCCACGAGCACGGTGTTTGTCCACCACAAAGTCCACCGGCGCGAGCTGGGATCGAACCAAGTGAACATGGGACATCCACAGAGAATCATAAGTGCGTGTATGCTGGGGTTCGTGTACGAGTTCAAACTGGGATCAAAGACCGCTGCAATGGAGCGGAAGACATGCCAAGCCTTTGGTGAGGGTGTCGTGACTACGCGGATAGTACAGCAGTGGTTTAACAAGTTTAAGGACGGTGACGAAACACTCGAAGACGCACCACGTACCGGAAGACATGTGTGAGTGGAGAAACCATTCGGTAGTACCTCCACCAACTTGGTAAGCACTGCAAGTTGGATCGATGGGTCTCACATGATTTGACTCCGGGCCAGAACTTCGTGGACTGCTCGCGGTATTGTGCATCGGAAACTGCTACCAGCAGGTCAAAGCACCAATGCAACTGTGTACTGTCAGCAAATGAGCCGTATTCAAGAAAAACTCAAAACTCTGAGCTAACACTTCTGAATCGCAAAGGGGTGCCCCTGTTATTATTATTATTATTATTATTATTAATATTATTATTATTATTATTATTATTATTATTATTATTATTATTATTAGTGTCGTATTTAGGGGAGGCTTCCGGGTTTAAGCCCCCCGAAATTTTATTTACTATTTATTTATTTATTTAAGAAGAAGAACAGAACAGGTTATTCTACCCAATTACAATGTTCATATCAGAGTTACATAGAATATCTATAATATATTTGCGAAATCTATTCTGACTCATACTGTGTATATCCAGAACTTTTTTATATTTACTCAGTTTGTTGTAGACTGCACCCATCCTCCACGTTGCAGACTGTTTTGTTGCATTTGTTTGAGATTTCTTACAATAAAAGAAATTCCCATTGCCCACACGTATGTTTCCATCGAGTACCCTGAGATGAAAGGCAGAGACCAAATCCTTACTATTTAATTTGTTATTTAATATTTTATACAAGAATATCATGTCATTTAACATTCTTCTGTGATTGAGAGACATTGTGTTAAAATTTTCATTAAGAGAAGTACTATTTTCATATGTGGGGAAGATGCCTGTTCTCTTGTACACCAGAAACCGCAGAAATTTATTTTGAACTCTTTCTATTCTAATAGAGTCTTTCTTCGTGTGGGGGTTCCATAAAATAGACGCATATTCTAATCTTGATCTAACTAATGAAAAATATAATTTCAGTAAAACATTCGACTTATTAAATTCCCTTCCCATTCTGAAAATGAATCCAATATTTCTGTTTGCGTCATTTACAATTTGATTTATATGATGCTCAAACGATAGTTTGTTATCATATATTACACCCAAATCTTTGACAGTATGTTCCCCCTTTAATTGTCTACTATCTATCTTACATTGAAGTTTAACAACATTCCGTTTCTTAGTGAAGGACACGGTTTTGCATTTATCTGAATTTATGTTTAACAAGTTGCTCTTGCACCATTCATTTACTCTGTCTATATCCTCCTGCAAACTGACACAGTCCTGTGCTGTTGTTATTCTCATATATAATTTTAGATCGTCTGCATAGAGCAGTTTATGTGATGTTTTAATACAATTAGTAAGGTCATTAATGAATATTATAAAAAGTAACGGCCCTAAATTAGATCCTTGTGGGACTCCAGAAAATTGAATGTATTCAAATGATCTACAGGATTTATAAACCGCATATTGTTTTCTGTCAATCAAATATGACTTCATAAGAGCAATTAACTGATCAGAGTTGAGAAATTTAAGTTTATTCACTAACAATGTGTGGTTTACCTTATCAAATGCTTTCGCAATATCTGTATAAACTACATCTATTTGATTATTACTCTCCAATGTATCAACTAGATGGTCAGTGAAGACAGCGAGATTTGTTACGGTGGATCTGCCAGGAACGAATCCATGTTGATAATCCGATATTACTGGTTTAATGCGATTTTCAATGCGCTTATAAATTATGCTTTCAAATATCTTTGCAAATGAGTTTAGGATACAAATCGGCCTATAATTTTGAATTTCTTTACTGTCATTATTTTTAGGGCAAACTTTTGTAAGTTCCCATTTTGCTGGGCCCATTTTACTGGGTCATATTGTAAACACATTTGCAATCTACTTTAAATCAGTGTATACAGACGGAACACCACTGCTAGTTGAAACAGATGATTCGACATTAGTTGAAATGTATTAAAGTAAATGAAATATCTTGCAGAATTTTCACATTTCCAGGACTAAAGTTAGCAAAGCCCCCTCGAAACGAAATCGTAAATACGCCACTGACTATTATTATTATTATTATTATTATTATTATTATTATTATTATTATTATTATTATTATTATTATTATTATTATTATTATTATTATTATTATTATTATTAATGCAAGCATTAAGCATTTAAGGAACTAATGAATATTCTTGAGCACATTTTGAGTTTAATTTTCTCCGAATTCAAATAAATACCTAGGTAGTTATAGAATACCAATAAATAGAGAATAGCAAAATGTCGAGAAATAACCCAAGTAACAGAAACACCTTGCAAACCGCTTCCTGTATGTTTGCATTTGAAGTCTGCCATTCTTGCGTACAGCTTAATTGGAAAGCGTGCAATCATGCCGCAAGCTGGATTCCAGTAACGAAGTTATATAGGGACAACCTTGCATTCAGTGATCCATTCGAGCTTGATGCAAGTGTTTTACGCATTCGGCAAGTCAATAGCCAATGAATAGCTAGTGGTGCTATGACGCAAGAGAAGGGCCTAAAACCTCTTGCAAGTACAACAAAAGGCAGATTGTATGAAAGCGCACGCTGAAAGTACAAGCGTAGGAAGCCAAAAACCAAGCACGCGCCACCTTGCTGAAAGTTTTCTTGCTACTTGAGAAATTTTAAATTCTACAAAGAAATACATAAGATGAATTGCTATGTTTTTTACCAGCTTGAAAGTTAGAATTATCGTGGATTTCAGTTAAATGCCAAATCATGTAGGGTAAGTTTAAGGCAGGGAACAAGTATGGGGAATTCAGTAAATTCGGTTCGTGCTAGTCTTCCGGAGATTCACGCATATTTTGGAGATTCTTCTTGGATATAAGAATAACAAACATGTCTTTGGCATGGAATATATACGAGAAATGAAGCTTGTTAACTTTCATCATTGCTTACTATTTTTATACGTTTCAAGTTATACTATTTATTAATAAGCATGCATATTAGTGACTACGTTACGTAACTGAGTAAATCGAGGAAGAAATTCCATTTGAAGAAATAAGTTCAGCAATATTCGCAACATCAGTTGATGTTTGTTAAGTCTTGCAGTTTTACTTCCCTAACCCATTAGAGCCCATTGCCCATATTTGTTGACGGTTGTTATTCATCTCTTAAATTAAATACGAAGTTATTGAAAGAAATATATTTACACTACACAGCAAGTACCTGGTCACATTCATCGTATTATGTTGCTTTCGTGGTGTGAGTTTCATTTGTTTGCTTATTAGAACAAGTCGAAATCAAAGAGTAATGAATAATGAATGGATAGTTGCAAAAGATAAGTTAATATATTGTCACTTTAAAATTCTATTGAACTTGTTTCACATTATTTTTAAATTGTAATAGAATGAGTAATAGATTAAATTGTAATAGATTTTTAAATTGTAATAGAATTTGTTTTTACATAAACAGAAAATATTTTGTATTAATAGTAATTTTGTAGCGCTCGTTTTTTTATTGCCCACATTTGTTGGCAATGGGCACAAATGGCTAGGTGAAAATTACTTCGAGATATTCATTAATTATTGAAACTTCGGAGCCAAAATTCATGTGTTGTATGGCTTCTGTTAAAAGTAAATACATTCACTATTATAATTAGTAAAATACGAGAATAAATATTATTAATTAAATAGTACAGGATGTTCCAAAATGATCTGTCCAATTTTGATCCCGTATAAGTCAGTAATGGGGATCGATAGAAAGGTGCGGTTTGCGGCATAATGTTGACACACACTTAAAGTTTTGTTCTATATCAACATTTCCAACAAATCTTTCTACTCTAGTTACTTTTGTTTTAATCTTTGCAGGTGAGGCATTGACAAAAATGGCCACACGCCAGGAGATGGCACCGTATGTGGAATGATGGATAAAGAGATTAAAGACCAGGTCTGCCACCTAGTCCATCGGAAATTCCGGACGCAGTACAGACGCACGTCCCTTCACGTCCGACCATCCCGCAGTGGTACATGAGGTTCAAGAAAATTGGAAATGTAGAACGGGTCCAACGGGCATTTCTCCGGAGCCGAACAAGCTGCAGCTGCTCCATGCGCTTCAACCTGATGACAGGCCAAAGCGCAAAGCATTTCAATTGAGATTCTGAGCCGCATCGACGAGGACTCAGACTTTCTGACAAAGACGATGTTCTCAGACAAAGCGTTCTTTCATGTGTTCAGGATAGTAAACCGACACAATATTAGGACATGAAGCTCAGAGAAACCCCACGTAAACTGTGAAATTGTCCAAAAGTAAACGTGTGGTGTGGTCTGCTTCATGATCGCATGTGTGACCATTTTTCGTTGCAGAGGCGTCAATCACCGCGACTGTTTACCTGGACATGTTGGAACAGTTTGCATTTTCATAGGACGTACATCTGCAACCTGACACCTTGCTGTAGCAGGAGGTGCCCCTCCTCACTGGGCCGCAATCATTGGGACGGCTTTGAATGACATATTTCCTGGTATCTGGATTGGTTGAAAACAACTCATTGCTTGGCCCCCAAGTCTCCGGACATCACCCCACTAGATTTTTTTCTTTGCTATTTTGTGAAGGATGTGATACACAAGATCCAGTGCAGGACCTGCACGAACTGGGAGTTCACATCGGCGTGCATTTAGTTTTCTAGTTGTCATTTAAGTATAAACTTTAATTGTTGATGATCTGATCAAGTGTTTCGAACATTTCCACATGGAAAAGTAGAAAGTAGAACTTGGCAGTTGTACTTTTTTTTCACTATTATACTATATATCATTATCTCCCCTTTATATATATATATATATATATATATATAAAAGTTATTTGCCTTAATGTTTCTATTTCATAATATTGATTTGACATTCATCATCATCATAATACGTATTCTGCCGTTATTGGCAGGTCACTTGCTGGAGCAGAGGAGTTTCCATGCTCCACGGTCTTCCGCTAACCTCTTCGTCTTCACATATGATCTTTCTGTTTTTATATCATCCATTAATTGTAGTCTCCTTCGCCTCCTTCCTCTCTTTCCCGCCACCATACCCCCTAGGACGTCCCTCATGATACAATCTCTTTTTAGGCAATGCCTCAACCAGTTTCTCTTCCTCTTCCTAATAATATCTAAAAGTGTTCTTTTCTCCCCCACCATTTCTAACACTCTCTCATTCGTTTTCCGCTCGACCCAACTAATTCTTTTCATTCTTTTCCACACCCACATTTTGAAGGCTTCCAGTCGTTTTTCATCACTTTTACGTAATGTCCACGTTTTCGCCCCATACAGTACAACACTCCACACGAAGCATTTTATGAGTCTTTTTCTCAACTCTTTATTCAAGGTCCCATAAAGCAGACTTTTCTTCCTCCTAAAGGCTTCTTTCGCCATTCCTATCCTTGCTTTTATTTCACGTTCGGACTTCATGTCATTACTAAGAATACTACCCAGATATCGAAAACTATTCACTTGTTCTATTTTCTCCCCTCCAATTTTATATTTGACACAGAACCTTCGTTCCAATCGCCATGGTTTTTGTCTTTCTAACACTTATTTTCATCCCATATTCTTCAAAGCCCTTCTCATTTTTTCTAACGTTTTATTGATTTTATTTTCAGATAATGCAACAAGTACCATATCGTCTGCAAATCTTATGCATGTAATTGTTCTACCTCCTACCAAAATGTCATCATCATTATATAGGCTTTTTTCACTATCTCTTCTATATAGGCATTAAGTAGTGTTGGCGAGAGGCAGCATCCTTGTCGAACTCCCCTTCCAATTACACTCTCTTCCGTCAGTTTTTCCCCTATCCTAACACGTACTTGTTGGTTCACGTTTAAGTTTCTTATGAGTCTTCTATCTTTCCATTCCAATCCTATCTTTGTTAGAACTCCCAACAACAATTCCCAATTCACGCGGTCAAAAGCCTTTTCTAGATCAATGAATACAACGCACACCTCTTTTCCTTTTTCTATAAATTTTTCACCGATCGCCGTTAATAATACAATTGCATCTCTTGTGCTCTTGCCTCTTCTGAACCCGAACTGCTCCTCCTCAACTTCTACACTTGTTCTTCCATATAACCTTCTGTTCAGTATTCGGAGCAGAATTTTAGCTGCATGAGATATGAGACTAATAGTTCTATAATCCTCACATATCTTTGGGTTCGATTTCTTAGCCATCGGTATCATGATCGTCTTCAGAAAGTCTTTTGGCGACTCTCCTGTTTCATATATTTTATTGCATAGTCGGAACAATTATTTCTTTCCTTTGTCTCTTATATTTTTAATGAATTCGATTGGCATGTTTTCTATTCCGCTTGCCTTTCCATTCCTAATCTCGGATATAACCTTTTCAAACTCACTCCGAAGAATATAAATCCTTTTTTATCCTCGCCTACTTCATTTTCTACTTCAACATTTAGGCTACACGGTCTATCCCTACTTTCATATAAGTCTTGAACACATTCTTTCCATCTTCCTATGACCTCATTGCTCTCGCAGACTACCTTCTCATTCTTATTTTCTACTGTCATCGTAATACCCCCTGGTTTCCCTCGAAATTCCATAGATTTCACCTTCTTGTGCATTTTCTCGTATTTCCCAACTCTTTCTAATTCTTTTATGTCCTCGCATTTTCTTTTGTAAATCTCTTCCCTCGCTCTGTCTGTTTCTCTTCGCAATTCATTATTTAACTTTTTGTACATCTTTTTGCCTTCTTTATCAACCTGTTTCCACGTCTTCCTCTCCCTCATTTTCTGCAACATCTGCTCTATAACCCATGGTTTCTTAACCGTTTAGTGTTCATGGTAACCTACTGCTTCTTCTGCAGCCTGCTGTAAGCAACGTTTAATATGTTCCACCGTGCGTTACTACCTGCGCCTATCCTTTCCTCGTTTGATCATTTTTCTTCGAATTTTTAAACGAAAAGCTTTCTTATTTCCTCGTTTTTCAACTTTTCAGTATTCAATACTTTGTTGACTACTTTTCTTCTGCCCACACTTTTCACTTGAATATCTACTTCGGCCAGCACAAAATTATGATTACAGGAAATATCACCCCCGGGAAGTGTCTTCGCGTTCTTTAAGCTATTCCGATACCTGTCCTGAATCATAACATAGTCTGTCTGATATCTTACGCCGTCTATTGGTGATTTCCACGTATATCATCTTCTCTTGTGCTGATTGAACCAAGTGTTCCTAATTACTAGTGAATTCTGTCTACAGAAATTCACCAGTCCCTCTCCCCTTTCATTTCTTTCGCCTAAACCATATTTGTCTACGATACTACCTTCCTGTTTTTCTCCCAAAACTGCATTGAAATATCCCATTAGAATTACGCATGCACCCCTCTTCTCCCTATCTATAATTTCTTTATTTTTCTCATAATTTTCCTCTACTTCTTCAGTTGCATGCACAGTCGTCGGTGCATATGTCTGTATCACCACTAGATCCTTCGTTTTCCTTTTAAGTCTTAACATCATAACTCTATCATCAATAAATTCTACTTTCACTACCTTCTCCTTTAATCGCTTTCCAAGAATTATTCCTACGCCATTATGATCGCCCTTTTCATTACCTGAGTAAAACATTCTATATCCTTCGCTGTTCAACACCCCATTACCTTCCCATCTAACTTCACAAACGCCTATTAAACCTATATTATTTTGTTTCATTTCTTCTTTAAGATTTTCTAATTTTCCTCCCTGTAACATAGTACGTACGTTCCATGTTCCTATCTTAAACCTGTTGCTCTTCCCTGTCTGTCTTTCCCATTATTTCTCGTCTAATAGTCCTTCCCAAGCCATTCCCCTCCCGGAGATCCAAGTGGGGGATATTTTACCTCCGGAACTATATTTTGACCTGCGAAAGACCATTGTACACCTTGTCTCAAAAAGGTTGAGCGCATTCTTTACTGGTGTTTTGAGGCAATAATTTTCTAAGTCCAGCTTCGGGTATCTTCGGGTATCTTCGGGAAAAAGTAAGCCAGGTTCGAACCTCCAAGCCAGCCTTTGCAATCGGGAACAAGTTTGCAGATGTGTTTTTCTTCTTTTAAATATAATAAGACTTGTTACCAAGTGTTTAAAAAAGCAACATTGATTGAAATACTTAATGATACAATATTTCGAAACCTTTTATTAATGTCAGCAAATGCTTGTTTGTCATTTAGCTCTCCATACGTAATGGAACATTTAAATACGTTAGAGAATCTTTCCATATGTAAAAGAATGCTCAAAGTTAAGACATAGAACATAATTATCGCCTGAGTACTAAAATAAAAGTCAAAGGAGAACAGAAACGGCGCTTGTAATGGATATGAATGTCATAATTATCTTGAGATCCTTTATACATCGCTAGAAGCATAGTTCTAGAAGTCCTTGTGTTAGCTCATTGGTAAGCTGTCGGATTTCAAATCATAAGGTTATGAGTTCGAATCCCGTCTAGGTTAATCCTTTTTTTAAAATTATATTTTCCGCAATGCATGAAAAATTATATAAAATAATTACATTAGAATACATAAGTTGTGTATATATAACATAATCATTGCAGGACATAGTAATTATTATGTTTAAAATATAACATCTGAGATAATTTTCACAGTAGGTCGGTATTATATATGAAGATGTAAATACAAGTTAAGAAACTCGTTCATTAGCAATAAATAAATCATGTAGTGTATTTATTTGCAACTATTTGTCATATAGAGGGTAATTCTCAACATTCATAATACAGAATGTCATTTATGTTCTTGAAAAGTTATTCGATGCATAAACAGAAGGTATAAACAGAGAATCCAAAGTCGGAACGCTCGCAAAAAAATTCATGAACCCCAAAGGTCACGTGAGCAGACTGGAATTGTCCTTATGAAGCATGCCACAGCAGAAAGTCTTTACATAGATTTTCAATTCAATTCCTGATATATGCTTTTGCAATGTGGAAATGGTGATGCCTTGAGTCGCTCTCTCTTGCTCGCTCACTCTCTATTTATACAGAATATAAAAGTGGATTTATGTGTGTATTTCAACATAATTCTGATATGTCTAGAGCAATTTTAACTATATTTCTTACAGTCTGGAAAAAGAGTACTGTCGGGATACATATCAAAAATGCTAGAAACGGGTCGATATTAGTATCGAATCCATAGTCTCGTGGTCGCTTAGGTGAATAGTTCTCCTTTCAATTCAAGTCCAATTAAGCTCCCAGGATGGTTAAGTAGCGACATAAAGATATCGAAATCATTCGATATTAGAATCGAATCGTAAGTTTTCAGCGCCGCTAACAGTGCAGCATTTCCCATTAGTGCACATTAGCCCACATTTCACATTAGTCCCATTGCCTAGAGGGCAACATATTTGCAGATTGCAAAGTTTAAAACTTGAATAATATTTTTAATTTTTTTCGTATGAAAAAGTTAAAAATCAAGAGCAAATATACTATTTCACGAACAATCCTCTTTTACTATTCTAATATGTTTAATAATAGCGTAAGAAATCTAATAGTAATTCAGAACATGTTTCACAGTTATTTTTTGTTACATAGTTGTAGCTGTAGCATGTAGTGAGTGGAATTTAACTGTAATAAATTCACTAATTAACCATATTCGAATTAAGTTTTATTTTTAAGTTCGGGATGAAGGGGCGGAAAAATATGTAGTTATTGGGGGCACCGAGCTTTTCTACATTTTACTTTCAAGATCTCCATTTTTCTTTTGTCATTTGTTCCTAATAAAAAAAAGTTCAGTCACTTTGGGATTGTCATAGGATAGTAGGAGTTGGATTATGGGATGCAGCCTGTGAGATTCTAGAGGAGCTAACTGCTTGAAAAAATATTTTTGAATCATCTGTGACATATGAAATAAGGATATGTATCATAAAAAATTGAAAGTAACTATGTCTGCGTAATCATCACGGTCAAATTGCAAAGTCAAATGAATTGATGTTTGGTATATAATCAGGCTCCAATCCCAACTGGGAAGTTATCATACGCGTGTCACTTTCATTATAATATATATCCTTAGGGGGAGTAGAAGTCCGAATTTTTGCGAAAAATTTAGTATCTCAAAAGCCGTTCAACTGAGCTGAAATTCAGCATATAACTCTTTATTAAAAATAAAGAGAATATGTCCTGGCATTTTTTAAAATTGTCTTTTATGAGCGGGGGGACGGGGGTGCATTTTCTATATATTGGAAATTGGTAGTGGGTTGATTTGTAAAAATAATCCAAAACGATTGATATTAGTTGAGAAACAAATTGAGTAATGCAAACTAAAGTTCTTTGTGAATTTTATACCCATTGCTTTCTATTTATAATTGTTGAAGCTGGTGTTTAATATATGGAGCGTTCCGAGCATAAGGCAATCAAGCCATAAAGTTAGAGAAAAATGGCCATAACATTTGTATTCTAAACTTAATTACATGGGCATTTTCAATTAGTATGGCAGGCTTAATTATATAGAAAATTAGTTTCTCTCTCTCTCTCTCTCTTTTTTTTTTTTTTACGTTGGTCTACTTTTCCTTGATTCGAAACTTTCAAATTTCACCCTATTTTCTACTGAAATATGTCTGTAAGGCAACAAAGAAATAATTATATATGATAAATTTAAATTCATTTTAATTCGGAAGATGAGAAACACTTTGCCATTATATATCGTAAAGGTCAGACCCACTAGTATTGTAGCAGAGAGGTGCTTGAGCCATTAACGGTAGAAATTCAAACTCCAATAAGTGATAATTTCACAGTCTTGTTTTATTACAAGTGTAACCTCTTTAGTCAATGGAGAGGAGGACGTGGGTCATCCGTCAGAGTTGATGTCGATGGGTTTTGGTGGGTCGGAGTTGGTCGCAATGGTTCAGAGTGGTTCATAGTTGGTGGTGGGTCAGAGTGGATCACGATGGTTGATGGGTCAGAGTGGGCAAATGTGGCATTTGGGTGGTGGGTGATAGTGGGTCATGGTGGGTCGTGGATCAAATTTTCATTGACCCACACCATCTCTGGTTAAAATTGTACTAAAGATAAGAGGCACCGAAGATGCATGTCGGCTATTATGCTCAAATTTTGCGCATGGATAGTACTCCACCAGGAAGCAATAAATCTGAAACGGTTCACGGTATCACCTTCTAGAACTCGAGATGTAGGGGTTTGTCTGATTGGCTAAATTAAGACGTCAATGATTTATCCTTCAACAACCAAGCTTTTTATGATCGTTTCCGTGGGGAAGTCAGAAGAACACGTGCCTAGTAATCGTAATATTGATAGTTCGCGTCCACCCCGGGGTATTTGTTTTGTGTTTTTTTGATTCACCTAAATATAAACAAATCTCACATATAGGCATTTTGACATATTTTGGGAGAGTAATTTTGTGGTTCGTTGGCGTTTCATCGCGTCTCTGCTGCTGGTAGTAAAGTTTTCAAAATGGAACTAGGGCCACCACGGATCGTCGCTGCGGAGCCACCAATTTCTGGCGAGAGGTCAATAGTTGACCATCTGTAGTCCACCGACGTTTACAGCTTAGAGTAATGAACGATGTCTTTGCCTTGTAGAGTTCATGACTACCGACGTCGGCAGTCAACTAGCTTTTAGTATTCCTTTACTAACCATCTATTGTTCATGTTTGTACACGGTGTAATAATAATAATAATAATAATAAATATTATTATTATTATTATTATTATTATTATTATTATTATTATTATTATTATTATTATTATTATTATTATTTGTAGTAATAGTAGTATAATTGATGATAGAATAATTATTGTCTATGTATTGTCTAGGTAGGACTACACACAGGATTTGGCTCGTTTTGGTTCGACTTGACTCTAATCCGAGTCGAGTTGGAAGATATTTTTCGCGCCGAGTCCAAGAGTAGATCTCAAAGATGTCTGTTTCGAGTCGAGTCGAGTTTCAAAGAAAAGTCGTTCGTGCCCATCCCTACTAATGAGAGCTTAATCGGAGTTAAGCGAAATTGAAAGTCTCACTATTTATCTAAGCGACCCCGAAACTATGAATCTAATATAGATCATTTTCTAGCAATCTTTTATATGTATCCCCCTCCCATTCACCATAGGTAACCCGACAGCACTCTTTTTGAAACTATAAGAAATGTGGTTAAAATTACTCTAGGCCAGTGGTTCTCAATCTAATTCCTATCACGATCCCCTTTTATCACACGCTCTTGCCAGCGACCCTTTTATAATTTGTTTTATAATAAGCTTGTGTGGGATTTTAACATACCTATTTCTATAATAGTAGAATCCATTTTTTTGTTTATAGTGAACAGTGCCATGGAAAATCAGCGCCCGGGGCGAGAGTATAGTACGATGTCACCGTATATATGAGTGACGTCGACAGACTAGCTACGAAGCGCCACCATGGTTGGCACGAAGCTCAATAACATTTTCAAAATAAACCCTATCTTTCCTTAATTTTGAGCACATTTTATTATGTTTTTCCTTCTATTTTACACATGTGCACATGCACTTTCCTAACATGAGTAACTCACTTCCTCCGAAATGTGTGGCCAATTTTTTCGGCGCCCGGCACTGACAGTGGATACAGTAACTGTAATATCTATATTCCCAACGACGAAGGTGCTGGTTCAAGATGGATGTTAAACTCCTTCATTGAAGAGGCCATTAACGTATCCGATCTAAGCCCACAACTTCTTGACCAAATAATAGAATGATCATGCGACAAGTCTTTGCAACTGGTTTTCTGTAACGAAGACTTGGACAAGTTCTGCCTGATGAGGAGAGAAGAATATCCTGGTCTGGTGATTGCTGCTTTAAAATTAATAATTCCATTTGCTATATCGTACTTGTGCGAAAGTGTATTTTTTTTATCGTAAACATTAAAACAAAATATAAGAAATCGCTTATCAGTTGAAAATGGCTTGATAATGTTCGTCATGAAGATTGAACCGGGCATTGCTGCACTAGTGAAATTACACCATGCTTAGGTATCTCATCAGGTTTTAATTTTAACTAGCAGCGTTCACCCCGCTTCGCTGCGGTCACCCCGGAACGCAATAAACTTTGTTACTTAGATAATTTTTACTTTTTCGCTTTCAAGTGATATGATAAAAACCATAGAAGATTGCAGTAAATGTTAACATTATATCGCCTGTCATTTATGTTAACCCGCCCCGCTTCGCTGCGGTCACCCCGGAACGCAATAAACTTTGTTACTTAGATAATTTTTACTTTTTCGCTTTCAAGTGATATGATAAAAACCATAGTAGATTGCACTAATGTTCACATTATATCGCCTGTCATTTATGTTAACCCGCCGAGTGACACGGTCATGCGGGTTGCATATAAATACGTTTATTTTTACCTATGATGAACTAACAAAGGATTTGTACGTTATGGACACTTGAATGGTCAATTATCTCAAGACACTGGTAATTAAAAATTAAAGTGATATGATAAAAACCATCTAGGGTCCAAACCCTAATAACCCCCCAAAAATGAAAGAAATTGGTGCAGCCGTATTAGCGTGATGAGGGAACAAAGGATTTGTGCGTTCTCTTTTATATATAAGATTGTATTTCAATGTGCAGGTTTTGTTGCATGTGTATTTTTCTAGTATTTCTATATACAGTTCTCATTAGTTTTATATCATACCTCTTTGATTTAAATTCATTTTTAAACAACTCTACTAACTAACTAACTCTATGGCCTATGGAACCCGGAGGTTCAATGCCGCGTTCACAAAAGCTCTACACTGACTTCTATCCTTAGCCAATTGGATCCAGTTTCTACTTTGTATTCTTATCTCAACGAGATCCATCTTAATATTGTCCTCCCATCTGCGCCTAGGTCTTCCTAATGGTCGTTTTCCGATTGATCTTCCAGTCAAGACTTTGAAAGCGTTTCTACTTCCATTCTAGCTACATGACCTGCCCACCTAAGCCTTCTAGACTTGACGACCCTAACAAAGTTGGGTAAACCGTATAAATTATGTAGTTCCTCGTTATGAAGTTTCCGCCATTCCCCATTCCCGTTCCTCTTGGGTCCGAATATTCGTCTCAGGTTCTTGTTCTCAAATACTTTCAGTCTATGTTCTTCCCTCAGAGTAAGCGACCATGTTTCGCAACCATACAGAACAACAGGCATGATTATCGTTTTGTATATTTTAAGCTTCAAATTTCTCGACAGAATTCGCGACGACAAGAGACTTTGAACCGAATAGTAACACGAATTCTATACCCTTTGAAAATGTTCAGTAGACTTATTTTTATTGTTCTGTACAGTGTGTATAAAAAATAAAAGTATGGCTATCAGAACAAAATTAAAAATAATATTTAAAAATAATTTCTGGTATTAGATTCTAACTATATTTATCTCTTCCGCCTATCTTCGTGATCCCCTAGGGGCCGCGACTCCCAGGTTGAGAAACTAGGCATACATGAGTTATGTTGGAACATACATACATACACTTTTATGTGTATAAATGCAGGTAAGAGAGAGTCGAGAGAGAGCGATTAAGGAATCACCGCTCTCAATCTCTTCACTTTACTTTTGCGATTCGTGAATTTCTTACGTGACAGTTTGGGGCTAGCTAGTTTTTTGTCTTGGACTACGATCCGATTTTCGATATGCTCTACCTAAATGCTGTAATGCGAATATTGAGAAGTTATCTGCGATGAAAGTAGCTGCAAATAAATACATTACATAACTTATTTATTGCTATTACACGATTTTTTAAATTTGTATTCAATATTCACACATAACACACCGACGTTCTGTCAATGCCTCAGATGTTATATTTTAAAGATAAGGATTACTTATGTCGTAAAATATGAATATATATATTCAACTGATATATACAACTGATGATATGAATATATATATTCAACTGATATATACAATTGATGAATTGTAATGTAACTGTTTTACATAATTTTCATGCATTGATGAAAGTAGAATATCATAAAAGAATTTCACCTGAACGGGTATCGAACTCACGATTTAAACGCTCGGTGGTGTACCATTGAGCTAACATGACCGCTTTTCGGAAGCTGCTTCTGAAATATAACTGAGCTTATACGTAAATGCTCTTTTCCGTATGGAAATCTCAATGACGAAACGAGAGTGTGAATACATAGTCTCGAAATATTGTATCATTAAGTATTTCAATGTTACTTTTTTCTACACTTAATGCCATTTCAACATGTCTTATTATATTTAACAGAAGGAAAAACATATCTGTACATCGTTTCCCGATTACTAAGGTTGGCTTTGGAGGTTCGAACCAGCAGCTTTAGTTTACTGTTTTCCGAAGATACCCGAAGTTGGACTTCGAAAGTGTTTGTCTCAAAACAGCTATCATCATATCGCTCATTCTGTTTGGTATATGGTATATGTTTTTATACGTGTATAGTCAGTATAACAATTCATTCTTTAAACAGCTTTTCGTATGTATTAATATTCCTTTATAAAAACTGTTTTAATATTATTATTACGGCGCACCATTTTCAGATTTCTTTCGCGAGTCGTTGACCAAGTCGTTCCCCACCAGCGTTGCAAGACTCACAGCTCGGAATTATTCCAAAACCTGATCGAACTTATGCTAGATTCGGTCAAATTATGCTGGATCCTCATAATTACTAATTCAGGAGTTTAAAAAAACGAAGTTGAGATACGATAACGTAACTTAAAATACACAGAGCAAGAATGCATGGATAGAACTCAATACTTCACGCACCAAAATTTTAACTCAACTAAATTACTGCAGTCGTTGCCAGACTCAATGGCGTATATATCGTATAAATGAATGCAAAGTTTTTGTTTACATATTTTGAAAGAAAATTACTTCGCAGCATAAGCGGAGTTGGGAATCGTCTGCTGGGGGAGGGGGGCAGATTTTTGGTCGGTCTCGGAGCTGTCATTTCAGGAATAAATATGATCATGAAGTCAGAAATAAAGATGGGGGAGTTGGAAGGTTATTCTGCAACTGCAGCTAGCAGGCGAGTAGGTGTCCCGGCCTCTACAGGAAGGCGATGGATTCGGAAATATGGTGCTACAGGTCAAACTGGTAATTTACGATCTCCTGGTCGTCCGCATGTGTCAACCGAAGCCCAAGATGCGAGATTAGTAAACGAAGCCCAGTTAGACCCACTAAGGACGTCTAGACAGCTAAGGGAAGCTTCTCTCTTTCCTGGTAGTAAGCATACAGCTCTGCGAAGGCTTCGTCATGCTGGGTTACGTGGCCATGTTGCTGCCGTGAAGGAAAAACTCTCAGACGACCACAAAATGTACCGTCTCGCGTTTGCACAGGCGAATGTGGGTCTCAATTGAGAAAACGTAGTTTTCTCAGATGAATCCATATTCACAACATCAAAAGAGGGACGCCGTTTTGTGTATCGTCCGAGAGGCACCCGATATGACCATGGATATGTGGCTGCTTGCAATCGCAGTGGCCATGTATCTATTTTATGTTCGGGTTGGATTTCCAGTCGCGGAGCAGGACAGCTTCATAGAATTGAAGGACATCTGGACAATGCTCAGTACTTAGACATTATCAGTAATATCATGGTGCTATCTGTACGAGTATTTCAGCCTGATGGTGTAATTCAGTTCCAGCAATACCAGTCGCCAATACACACTTCCCGTGTGATTCAGGAATGGTTCGCAGGGCACCCCGAGATTGATTTAATCGACTGGCCGCTCGTAGAGCAGACCTCAATCTCATGGAAAATATGTGGGCATAAGTGAAGCGTACTCTAAGGGAAAGTTGGCCTGAGGAAGATCCACCAAGAACTCAGGATGACCTGTGGCATCTTGTTTCCGAAGCATGGCTGGAGGTAGAGGAAGGAGATAGATTTGTCACCCATGTAATAGATTCCATGCCCAGAAGAGTGGAGCGTGTAATAAATTCAGAAGGGTCTTGGACAAAATATTAATGTCCCCGCCTTAACTCCCGAAAACAGCCCTTTTCAGGGCTACCTAAACGCTTCTGAAAATATTTCTGGAAGTAAACCACTCCTTGTATCCGATTTCTGTGCAATCCTACTAACAAAAGAATGATAATTAGCTGTAGGCTTTGAACTCAAGACCTCTTCATTGGCAAGTCCGTACTCTACCAGTGAGCTAACATGAACACGCAAACCCAACCTGAAGAAACACGACTTTCAATTTCTGGTATTCGATGACAATGATCCTCATATACTTGGCAAATGTTGTATTCAACTTGGGATATTCCGCAACACACACACACACACATAAACAAAGCGAGAGAGAGAGAGAGATGAATATACAAAAGCATATTCAACGTATTCGAATGAGACTCTAAGTAACGACATTCCGTTCTAAAGAGAATTTGTGTTTCTTCCCGTGACGTTAAGGGGATCGGGAAAAGTTATGTGTCTTGAAGCAGGATACGACTTTGGATACTCTGTTTATACACTTTCTATATCCGTAGGAATATACTGTATTTCACGAATGTAAATGACATGCTGTAATGAGAATATTGAGAAGTTACATCTGTATGACAAATAGCTGCAAATAAATACACTACATGATTTATTTATTGCTATTAAACGATTTTCCTAACTTGTATTTACATCATAATACCGACCTACTGTGAAAATTATCTCAGATGTTATATTTTAAACATAATAATTACTATGTTCCGCAATGATTATGTTATATATACACAACTTATGTATTCTAATGTAATTATTTTATATAATTTTTCATGCATTGCGGAAAATATAATTAAAAAAAAGGATTAACCTAGACGGGATTCGAACTCACAACCTTATGATTTGAAATCCGACAGCTTACCAATGAGCTAACACAAGGTCTTCTAGAACTATGCTTCTAGCGATGTATAACGGATCTCAAGATAATTATGATATTCATATCCATTACAAACGCTGTTTCTGTTCTACTTTGACTTTTATTTTAGTACTCAGGCGATAATTATGTTCTATGTCTTAACTTTGAGCATTCTTTTACATATGGAAAGATTCTTTAACGTATTTAAATGTTCCATTACGTATGGAGAGCTAAATGACAAACAAGCATTTGCTGACATTAATAAAAGGTTTCGAAATATTGTATCATTAAGTATTTCAATCAATGTTGCTTTTTTAAACACTTGGTAACAAGTCTTATTATATTTAAAAGAAGAAAAACACATCTGCAAACTTGTTCCCGATTGCAAAGGCTGGCTTGGAGGTTCGAACCTGGCTTACTTTTTCCCGAAGATACCCGAAGCTGGACTTAGAAAATTATTACCTCAAAACACCAATAAAGAATGCGCTCAACCTTTTTGAGACAAGGTGTACATATGTTCTCTTTTTGCTGCCAGCAAACTAAGGAAAAATAAGAGTGGTGGTTTTCCGTTGCCTTCCACCCCGCAGTATCCCAGCCGTTAAAGTCACTCTGATCACGCCTGAGACTAATGTTCAAGTTGCCGTACCAATCACTATGATTTCTATCAACTTGGCTACTGGAGAATTGCTGCCTTCTCCCAGTACACTCTTCGTCTGGCTACTCTATTTAGACCAATTCGGCACGGGTGGCCCTTCTGGTAGTGAACTACCACCGACATAGCTCTAAATTTCACTGTAGCATGGAATCCTCCCCACCCGACACAAGTGTTTTCGTGAAGGTGATGTTTATCGGGGAAGAGTGATTTGACATTATATTCAATAAATATAACTGGCATTACGCGTTCTCCTTTCGACTTTTTTATGTATCTGATTCTTACGTAAATATATTTGATATAACACAATCGACTGCTCATTACCAATATTTCATTAGCAGGTAAACATCCGCACATACTCGTATTTTTGCCCACGCACATTTGTTGGCAGTAAACACCTACTCATTTGTGCTCATTGCCCACATTTGTGGGCAGCCCATCATTGTGTCACGGGTGAAGTCATTTTAATAAAAACATCATTTTGTAGTGTATTTAGACTCCATGAAACATATATTGACTTATTACAGCAATATGTTTTAAAAATGTTTCTATGCACTAATGGGTTAATATCTTCTTTGTGCTGAGCAAGGTATTTAAAATTAAGTTAAAAATTCTGTATGTATGCCATATGGGGCATTCAGAATACAAGGGATTCAAGACCAATTACCAAAGTTGTGAGAAAAAGAGACGAAGTTTGTAAACTCCATTCAAATAATGGAAAAATGAACCATGGTATTTACATTACAAGAGATTTTAACAAAAGAAACACTGGCCAAAGATTAAAACACACTGTATTTTAAATTATAATATGTAACGGTTTCAGATATATGTAACGATAGTGTCTGAAAAAGGATATGTTAGATATCCGAAACCGTTACATATTGTAATTTAAAATACAGTGTGTTTTAAGCTTTGGTCAGTGTTTCTTTTGTTATAATAATCAATTCAAAGCCATGGATAGTCTTACTATTACAAGAGATATTTACAATATCTGAATACGAATCTTTTGAGCTCTGAAATAACTTAAATATGAAGTATGTCCAAAATGGTAAAAAAATAAATAAATAAATAAAACTTGAATCCTTTGTACACTGAACGCCCTATATCCTGGATGCTCTATTTGATAAGGAACAAATTTTGAAGGAATTAGAGAAATTACAGTTTTTGACTTGATTTATTTAAGAAAAATAGCTTCCTATTCTCCAATGTATTCCTGATACATTATTTTTATATCTTCTTTTTCCTGAAAGAGTACAGAGTCTTCATACTATTGATATACGATTGTAATTTATAATAATAAAAAATAATATGTAAATTCTAACATTTGCTATTATGCCGTTGCGCAGTACATGCGCTTCATAAACTTCTGCAAAAGTTATCCGTGTTTAAGTGATATCAAGAAGTGAACGTCGACATCGTGGGTAAGCGTTTCGACAGTCTTTATAATTTGTACCTAACCACTTGGCTGTCATGTAATCTTCTTCTTCATTTGTTAATGAATCTGTTTCTTTCTTCAACCAATGCATGCTGAAAGAGAAACAATTGTATATTAGTTTTATCAATGTACGACACTATATTAAGGTGGATCACTAGGTGTTCTCGGTGCTATGATAAATGCTGCTTGAATAGTGCGGCGTTGCCAAATAGTGTCGAGTGTTTACTGATGCCAGATAATAAACGGAGTAATTATGGAATTCTGCTTGGATACTTACTGGAGAAATAAGTTTTCGACACTTACCGCAATTCCGTTTCTCGAACTGCAAAGCTAGAATCCAGGAATTTTCTTATTGTGACTATTACGGTAAACGTACAAATTTGGCAACAACACATTATGGTGTTTTGTGCAAGTTTCGTCTCAAAATCTATTTCCTTAAATGTAGATTATATTTAAATAAAATATGAAACATAACACGAAAAAGGTCAAATAATATATCTATTTCGTGACAAGATTATTACTTTAAAATACCTTACGCACACAAATAAATATTTCATAAAACGGAGTACTTCTAGTAAGATCTAACAGCAAGTGCCATCTTGTGTGCTCATTGCAAAACGAATCAAATATTTTCTTTTATTTGTTACATTTTTCGATATCAGGAGAAACAACCAAATGAATCAGTATCTTGTGCTGTAGCTGAGACATTACTCTATCTTATAATACAATATTTATTATATGTAACGTTTCATTTCGCAGTAGTTAAGGGAATGAGCTAAAATATGTACTGACTTCCGGGTGGTGACCCACCTTAAATTAAATCTACGACTCAAGGAGTATGCAGCTTCAGTGTTGAAGGAACAAAATCCTTCTCCTGAGTTTACCAAATCCATACCTAATTGTTGTTTGCCTTTGTCAGCTGTGCTTTAATTTTTCTCTGATCTCTTTCCTAGTCTAACAGAAAACCTTTTTCCTACCGTTTCTCAGTTATTTAGATGCGAAGTCTTATTGGCAATAAATAAAGAAGTCGGCTTTATTTCAAATGTTTCGAACAACTGTATATAGCCAGTTTCCCAACTTACGGTAAGAAAATGTGTGTGTGTCTTAGATGTGGTTACACAATATAAGAGAAGAATATATATACAGGGGTAGACAAAAAATCTAAAAACACTTCATACAGGACACATAAGTTTGGCCCTCCACTGTACAACACGTGTTGTGGTTGTCGATCGTTTTTTGTTTTCAATGTGCCATGTGGACCTTCCTCTTCCGTTAGCAGTAACCAGTTCACCTGTGAGTGTCGTGGTGTGAAAATGGTGCGGTAAATTGGGCGACCTGACAGACTTCCAAAGAGGCATGATCGTTGGAGCCCGTCTGGTTGGAGCTTCAGTGGCAACAGTGACAAACATTGTAGGGGTATCGAAAGGCACTGTGTCCAATGTCATGAGGGCATACACAATTCATGGGCAAACGACGTCTGCAAAGCACAACAGTAGGCGAAAGATAATCCTGTCAGATACGGACCGGAGGGCATTAAAACGGATTATAGCAGCTAAAAAGAAGACCACTGCAATGAAAATTACGTCTAAACTCAATTCCGGCCTACAGAACCCGGTTTCATCGAAATCAGTGCGACGGGAACTTCATAAAATGAAAATTAATGACAGGGTCGCTATCACCAAACCCCTGGTCACAACAATAAATGCGAAGAGGCGTATCCAGTGGTGCAAGAACCACAAGGCGTGGACTCATGAGCAGTGAAAAACGTAATGTGGCCCGATGAATCGACCTTCGCCTTGTTTCCAACAACTGGTCGTGTTTACATATGGAGAACACCGTCGCAGGCCTATGATACAGACTGTCTGCTCCCAACTGTAAAGCATGGGAGTGGTTCTGTTACAGTATGGGCAGTGATATCGTGGTTTTCTGTAAGTCTCATCATAGCCCTGCATGTAATGATGAATGCTAAGGCATATGAGGCCATTTTGGGGGACCAGGTTCTACCCATGGCCCAAATATTGTTCCCTGATGGTGATGGCATCTACCATGATGATTTGGCATCCTGTCACGCTGCAAAAACGGTGAAATCGTGGTTTGAGGAGCATGACCAGGAGCTATCACACCTCCCTTGGGTCCCTACAATCACCAGATCTGAACATCATTGCGCCATTGTGGTCTGAGTTAGAAAGGCGTGTTCGGTCTCATTACCCTTCACCAGCATACCTTAAGGAATTGGAGCATATTTTGGAGGAACAATGATACAAAATTCCACACACCACGATTCAGGAGCTGTATACGTCTATTCCACGTCAGATCCAAGCTGTTTTGTACGCAAAAGGAGGCCCCACACCATAGTAGGTATGATTTTCACACTTTTGCAATCGTTTTAGATTTTTTGTCTACCCCTATATATATATATATATATATATATATATATATATATATATATATATATATATATATATATATATATATATATATATATATATATAATGACTAAGTAAAAGTTAGTTCTTTTACTGATCTGGGATGCTGTGAGGATTTTATTATCTATATCTCTTGTTTGAAGTCACTGTCTCAGAAAATAGAGATAAAATATTTTGTAGTTTACCTTCCGAAAGTGAAGAATAATGCTATAATTTCTCTCCAATCTCCTTTCCACTGGTCTAGCGGCTAGCCCGTGTATCTGTGGTGCACGTTATCCTGGATTCACTTCGCGGTGGGAGAGTACACACAATAAAAATTTCAATCATTCACTTTCATTAGTTATGCGTCTCCCTTAGCTAAAGGACATAGTCGTCCTGTCGTCGTATGTTAAACTAAAAAATAATTTGATTTTTTAAACCTCCATCAGACACTGAAAGTTCTCTGTTTAAACGTTTCGATGTCTAGCACTGATACTGTGATGAGCTAGAGAACAATAAATTATAAGTAACAGATTACTATAGCAATTCTCGTCCGTCGAGTCGAAGTGTCTGCGCTACATTGCAAAAAGTGCATTATTTGTTAAAAGAGTGGTGATTGTGAAAGCATACCTGAGAACATATTCGATTAAGAACAGCGACAAAATGTTTGAGAACAAGTTTCCGGGAGAGAGAACCATACGAACATTGCAGTATGGCGTATAGAGACAGTCAAGGACTGGGGAGTATAAGGTCCCGGCAGGAGCCTCACTTGGAGGGCCCCATCTTATTATTATTATTATTATTATTATTATTATTATTATTATTATTATTATTATTATTATTATTAGTAGTAGTAGTAGTAGTAGTAGTAGTAATAGCAGTAGTAGTAGTGGTGGTGTTGGTGGTGGTAATGGTGCAAGTTTAACAGAGTATTGTAAAACCATTGCCATGGGAGTGTTTTTTCTTCATAAAGCTGTCAGCTTCGTTTACGCGAAGTAATGGGACCCCAGGGTGGGGACCCGTTCTGTTTCTTTATGGTGTAGCCATAACTTGTCAATCGACTAACAGAGGGCCCCAGAAGAACTTCATAAAAGTCAGAATCATTTCGGCATTCACAGCGTCTCAATACACATTTGGACATGATGCTGGAGCCCAACTCTTCACATTGTTGAAATATATTCTTACTAGGCCACAAACAAAGGACTTTATAATACTGTTAGTTTCATTCCAATAATAGTACCCCAAGACTGCATTCAATGCTTGGAGCTACTGAACTCTGGGAACGGAACAAACTACAATATATATTTAGCGAGGGCCCAGGCAGGAATCCCTGCCCTCCTGCCCTGGTTAGTCCGAGCCTGTATAGAGATGTCTCAGTAGAATGTTTTACAATTTTACAATTCTACGCATTAGAAATTATTGAAGACAAGAATATGCTACATAAACATATAGGAAAGAAAAATTTAAGTATTCTGTTGGAAAGTAAACTTGAAGAATATGGGATGACAATTGTAATAAAAGCATCTAGTTCATGGCAATGTTGAATCTTAAGAGAAGATATAGAAACTGGTTGCTAAAAGTTTGTTGATTTATTTATTTAGTTTGTTATGTGAAAATATGTTCGTGCTTGTTGTTTAATGTTCGTGGCTAATTGCAGATAACAGAAAAAGGAGAAAAATGTATTATGTTTATGCATAAAGGTAACCAAGAAATTTTTATCGCTTTTTGTGGAGGTCTGTGTTCAGGGTCTGATAGGGCCACCGGGCTACCGGGCGGCGTCCTGTGTGCTTCTCAACGAATTGCCCCTAAGATGCAACATATAAAAGAAAATTCCTGATTAGATGGACCGAGCTTTAAATCGTGAAAATCGATGCGGTGTCGTGAAAAGAAGGCAAAGTTATTAGAAGCAGATGACCAAGACCCAGGGTGCGAATTGCTTGAATTTCATTTGTTGGGCTGAAAGTGATGAAATAAAATTAGTACTTTATAATTAATCATCATACTGTATTTTCAAATTTTAAATGACAAAATTTATATTATGTATCTTCTTACTTGCAACTATATATACTGTAAAATACAGGGTGAGTCAAAAGTCCTTGGACACCTGCATAAGTTTGAAAATCGACGGGAAAAGTAAAAAGTGATGATGGAACAGAGGTTTGATGAGGGGCCGCAACTTTTGGAGTGTATGTCATTCATGGACGCCATCTTGAAATCCGAAATTTTGGATTCAAGTCATTTTTTTTAAATGGAAAGTGCGGGTGTGTGACACATCAAATAACACTAGCTTGAGCTAAGGAATTTAGTGGTGTAATTTGTTTTTTTCTATCTTGTACAGTTTAGGAGTTTTTAATGTTCAAAGGTGGGAAATTACCTTGATACTGAATGCTACAACACATGTTCTACGTGTTGTTCATCCCGTGCAATGCACAACTGTAGTCGCCACAACCACTCTGACTGCACACGGAGGAGAATGTCTCCTGAAATTTGGTCACAGGCTTGTTGGATGCGTTCCTCCAGGTGTCTCAAATTACGGATTGTCTCAGCATACACTATCTGCTTAAGATGTCTCCATAGATCAAAATCAAGGGTCGTTAAGTCAGGGGATCTTGGCGGCCACTCCACGGGACCACGGCGACCAATCCACTTCCCTGGCAGTTGTTCATCCAACCATTCACGGACACCAAGTCCATAGTGTGGAGGGACTCCATCGTGCTAAAAAGAAATAAGATGGGAAAATACCGTCAGCGTTCAGTGTGGCAGGGAACACAAGGTCCAGCAGCAGCATTAGATACTGTGGTGCAGTTAAGGTGTTATAAATGGAAAATGGCCCAATGGTGCGGGTGTCTCATATGCCACACCACACCATCACCTTCGCTGGACTATGTTCTCGACTCGGGTCAACCCAGTTCGGATTTGCGTCACACCAGTATCGACAATTATGCCGATTAACCTCCCCGTTCAAAGTGAAATACGCCTCGTCTCTGAACAGTATGCTCTTGGCAAACGCAGGATCCAGTTCGTGTTGTTCAGTAGCCCACATGCAGAACTCCAACCGGCGATCAGGGTCATCCTCGTTCAGTTTATGTTGCATGTGCAGCTTGTAAGGATGACACTGATTGGCGTACAATATCCGGGCAACGGAGGATTGGCTTATTGCACATGCTAGGGACACACGACGGGTACTTCGTTTAGGACTTTTCACAAACTACGCAACAACCGCCGTTGCAGTTTCCTCATTGGTGGCAGTCTTTGGTCGCCCACTACGTGCCCTATCTTGAACAGAGCCCGTCTCCCGGAATTTGGTAATCACGTGAGCCACCGCGCTGTGCGATACCGGTTCTCTGTCTGGGTGGCGTCTGTTGTAGTCAACTGCTATTGTTCGGTAGCTGCATTCCCCTGATATAAGGATGATTTCGATCTTCTGTTCACGTGTCAGACCCATTTTAGATCACCTAGAACAAAGAGAGAACTGGGTCAGTATCAAGGTAATTTGCCACCTTTGAACATTAATAACGTCTAAACTGTACAAGATAGAAAAAAAAAAATTACACCACTAAATTCCTGAGCTCAAGTTAGTGTTATTTGATGTGTCATATACCTCCCTTCCCATTTAAAAAATTGACTTGAATCCAAAATTTCGCGGATTTCAAGATGACGGCCATAAATGACATACACTCCAAAAGTTGCGACCCCTCATCAAACCTCTGTTCCCATCATCACTTTTTACTTTTCCCGTTGATTTTCAAACTTATGCAGGTGTCCAAGGACTTTTGGCTCACCCTGTACGTTTTAATTACCGAGAAAGAAAAATCAAAGTGGTGCGGGTCCCGGAATCATAAGAACCCATTTTGGAATGAAAGTTGAAGGGTTGGAAAAAATCACAGGTGTTCTCCCGTTTCCTCAACCCTTATCATTGTAATTAAACGATTTCCTTTTGTCTCCGCTAACATACTCTTGCTACTGCCTTCCGAGAAGACCCCCTGCCTTCCGAGCGGTGGGGTGCTGACTGCCACGGGTGCTGACTGCCACAGCCAATTATTGGTGCTGATTGCCACGACTGGCGCTGATTGCCAATATCAAGATGCTGACTGCCACGAGCCTGACAAAAAGTTGCTAGACGTAACATTACCGGACGCCAAGAAGCATGAAAGAAACTAGATGATCCTTAGGATCGTGTTGTTCAGACCAACACCTAAGAAAGGTAAACAGGTCTCTGTATGTACACTCATGTCCAACATTATTGTCACATGATTATGAATATGTTGTTCTAGTAATATAATTTGATAACGAATTGGTATTTCTTATAATGTTAGTATGTGTATAATCGGCAAAGACAAGTATGTGGTAAATTTCATGTCTAAAGAGCAGTAAATAAGAACAATAAAACGAAAATAAAATTTTCTTGTCCATTTAGTTACATTTTATTTTACTCATTATGATTTTCGTATTTTTAATTCTTTTCCTATGAAATTTATCACAAATAATAAATTTCCTGATTATATTTCTACACATAATATAAGTATTAAAAGTACTCTGCAAAATTATCAAATTATATTCTTACAAGAAGACAGTTATAGATATGCGACAATAATTTTGGACATGAGTGTACTTTCAGTTTTGTCAGGGAGCGGTGCGTACAAAATTGGTACGATTTATGTATTCTCACTTGAACTCCCTATGTCAGCATGAATTGTGTACAGCTGTGCAAATTGTTTCGAGCAGCTCTTGAAAGTTCCATCAAAAAAGCACTGCTGGCTGTACCTCACAAGGCACTCGCCTGCAGAGAAACTAAGCATGCCATTTGAAGTCCCAATTCATGCTGATTATAACAAACTAATAAAATTCCTGTACGGTTGAGAACGGTTCGAGATATTCAACTTGGAAGTTTATATGAGAAAATGAGGATATACGCTTTTATACGCGTTAAGTACAACATAACTAGTAACGAATATTGACATACGAATTGAAAGCTATCAGAAGTAACAGAAAAAAAGTGTTTCGCAATAACTAGCGGGTTTGTTAGATACAATTAGTCATTATATTGTTCACAATAATCATAGGTTAGAGATGAAAATTTATCACTGTTGTTCTTCTGTTTTATGAAGAAATGACGCAGGCAAGACTCCCTTGCACCATGAACATTTTATATGTGCAATTGTTTTGCATCCGTCAACAGAACAGTTCGCAGAACCAAAGCAAAAAGCAAATTCGACAAGTTATCCAAAAGTTATAGGCCTATAATTTGTTCGTAACCTGCTTTGCAGAACGCAAACTGAAACAATCCAGTGTATCGCGGTGATCGGAAGTGATTCGTATGGACACGAACTTTATTTGATTGTTTCGTTGGTACGTTATAATGTCCAGATGAAGAAGATTCATACTATGTACAAATCTCCTGCCATAATCTTTGATTGATCGGAATCAAAACACATCAAATGGTTGCACAAATCGTGTGCAATTCTTTGGTATCTTCTCAACCATTAGGTCTTTGCCACCCGTCATGCAACTTGTAATGGACAATTTGTCTGTGAATGGACCGCAGTGATCAAGCAATAGCAAGTTCAAACCATCAGGCTTCGCCATGGGTGAGAATACTTAACGCATTGAAACGTGCATCCACTCATTTTCTCATATAAATTTCCAAGCTGAATATCTCGAACAGTTCTCAACGTACAGGAGTTTTATTGCCTGTTGTAATCAGCATAAATTGGTCCTTCAAATGACATGCTTATTTCTCTGCAGGCGAGTGCTTCTCCAAACTTCCCTTGTCAGCTGGCTTCAGACCATCATATCCATTAAATAATACAATAAAACAATTAATATAAACAATGAAATGTGCAAATTGTACATATAACAGAAAATACAATCCCTTTATAAACATCCAAGTGTATGTCGTTCCACTTAGTGAGCAACATTGTAAGTTATAGGATGCCACATAGATTTGCTGTGAGGATTACTAAATTAATCCCTACTTAATTAATTAATAATCATAAATTTAGTATGAGGGATTAATTCCTCTCTTTCGAAATACAGTTTCTCCCAGGCTCGTGGCAGTCAGCACGCCGTCGTGGCAGTCAGCACCTTCATATTTGCAATCAGCAACAGTCGTGGCAGTCAGCACCCGTGGCAATCAGCACCTATCCTTCCGAACAGGTGAGAACACTGACCTTGAAGAAAAATTTCGTCACATAGAACTAAAGCAAGGGAAAAAATAAATTTCTCACACGTCGGACATTGGTATCAGCTATAAAAAGAAATAACCAAACCTCAAAAGTGCCAAATATTCCCTAAGATGCATATACGAATCCCCCGCTTGATCTAACTAGTGGTTAACGTGTAAGACTTCGATACACGTGGTCCGGGTTTAATTCCCAATGGGAGTGCATTTTGGTCTTCACCCAATGTCGTGACCGTAGTGCTCTCAGACGGGTCGGGTCGGGTCAACTCGGGTCGGGTTGTCTGGTCGGGTCAACTCGGGTCGGTTTGTCCAGTCGGGTCAGCTCGGGTCGGGTTGGGTCAATCGGGTCAGCTAGGGTCGGGTTGACGGGTCGGGTCGGGTCGGGTCGGTCTTCAACCCGACCCGACCCGACCCGTTGAGAGCACTACTGTGAACAGACTGAATACAGTGTTGAAGTTAGCGATCCTACCTCATCTGTTACGAATGCTACTGTCAGAGTGGAAAATGAACAGGAAAACTCCAGCGGCATAGCATAAGGGAATGCCGGTACGCCCGGCATCCCCTGTTAATAAGAAAGAGTACGTATTTTATTATATACACAAATTATTTGCTTGTAATCACAATTATTTTCACTGCAATCTTCTGGATACAATCTCTCGCCTAATGCTTTGACAAGCGGAACCTACATGCACGTCACTCACATACACATACAGTACATATTCTGTCTTTTTTCTTGTCATATGGCAAGTTCCTTGGGCATCCAGGCCTACTGCAAGCATCGGAGTTTTCGGCTGCTTTCTGTGGAATGCGCATGCCCAACTACTTGCTCCTTTTACTGCACCACATTCCTTGCAACCCCTCATTTGGCTTAGATATAAGCTGGCATATTTTCAAGTATTACCAACTCTTTGCTTTTTTTACTGCACCACATCCCTTGCAACCCCTCATTTGGCTTAGATATAAGCTGGCATATGCAAGTATTACCAACTCTATCTATTTTGAACTAAACTATAGTTTTTGTACAGAACGTACGAGCACTAACGGCAAGGAAATAGAACAGAACAGAAATGGTTAGTTCAACTTCTTTTTGAAGCATGTTTCACTTATGTAAAAATCGTAATTAAATGCATCGTAATTGTACGCGTAATTAAAGGCAAATTATTAATCTTCATCATAAATACATAGTATGTCCCAGAGGCGAAGCCAGAAACTCTTTGAGGGGTCTCACACACACAAACATAAATATAAAGCATTCTGTAGAATCACGGTCACCGATCTGGTAGGCCAAGAAGAATACTCGCAAAGATTGCTTAGACCCTTCAGTATCTGGATAGCCTATCTGACAACGAAATAGACACACAGAAACGGGTCCCCAGAGTTGTTTTAAGTGCTTTCTGTTTGCATCTTCAAATAATATATACACTCAGGCCCATATTCACGAACGGGCGTCTGAGGTTCGGACCCCAAGATGATAAATTTCTAGGGGCGATATACAGAAAATATGTAATTTTAAGGAACGAGATTGAAGTATGGTATGTGGGGAAGAACTGCCCACGAGAGAGAAATAAAGAAACTGTACTGAAAACAATGTTCATGGAACATCGGAGCCAAGTTTTCTCGTTACAACGCCAGTGGCACAAGAAGGAGCTGAGACAATTGCTTATTGGCTTCTAACGTAATCCATTCCATTTCCATTTGCTTCTGTATAGGCTACTCCACTAGGTCCGCAATTAGGGAGGCTTGTCCCCCCAAAAAAACCAATTATTGTGAATAGTTATTGATACAAAGAAATCTAGAATTGTGACGATTGGGGCCCCCTCATATTTATGCCTCTCTCCCAAACTTTAGTGGCTGGTCGCGGGCCTTAATGAACAGACTCAGCCATATAGTGCTTGTTATTAATTTACTATTTGTATTCTATAATCGTTTGGGATGGGTGCAAATTATGCCGGGCTAAATATAAAGCTTCTGAAAATTATTTCATGAATGGTGTTACAGTACTTTTTATGATAAAGTAATGAAAAACGTCGGAATAGCGGGATCATAAATGGAATCTAGAGCATGCAAGGAAAATAATTTATTATATCACTGCCATAAAAGGGGCTTGGTTCGGTCCACCCCTCCCTGGCTACGCCATCGCGTTTTGTACTAGATTTATGCTTTTGGTTAGCAACACTGATCGTGGGTGGTCATCTGGTCAAAAAAAAAAAAAATGGTGGTATAGAATTTCTTTTGCGTTCTAACTTCTATTTGTAAAGTGAATAGTTGTTTTATTGTTTTAGTGTAGTGTGAAGAATACATTACATTTATAAGTAATAGACAAAGTTGTGGAAAGTGTTACGCAGCAGCAAGGTCTAGTAAATTACTAACTTTTAGCAAATGATGACTGCGATAACAGTACCAGACACAAATTTAATTGACTTTTTGTTAATTCCCATATCTCAGTTGACCTACGAGCAGCGCTGCTCTCTGAAAGGGAGACGACCTACCCCAAAGCTTTCCATAAAAACGACAGCTAGCAATCATTCAGTCTTCGCGGTATGATACGTTTTCTTGGCTTTCTGGATGCTCTGTAAGAAATAAAATGTTCTGTTTCGACTGCGTTATGTTTGGGGCAAAGGGTCACGCAGTGGCTCCAGATCCGAACGAGACAATTGTGTTTGCATTTGGTATGTTAAAATTAGATGAATCCCAAAGTTATACGTGCCACCGGGCGGAATATCGTGAGTTACAACATATTTTGTAATGTAAGAACTACAAAAAAATTACCTGGCAGGATAGTTTGAACCGAGTCATTTCTTCGGAAACGGTTGGGCAAGTGGAAAACTCGGACAATACGTATTCCATCATTTCCAAGAACACAGTTTTTCGGATAAAAAAGTTTGCCTCAGGGTTCTCGCAGGATCCCAGACGGGGTCCAACTCAAAATTTTCAAATGGCAAGGGGGTTAAGTAGCACATCGTTTGAAAGTTGTTGTAAAATGAAAGAAAATGCAGCAAGTCTCGACTCTCTACGACAACCCTGTGCAAAATGGCGACGGGTCAAAGTGTAAACAAAAACTTATTTGAAAAGTCCATGGTCACCCCTATAAATTGGAAACGGTGAGACAAATGTGAAAACAGGAAAGAAAATGTGGCGTTATTTTCAAAGTACAACGATTTAAGTGAAAACGCCTTGTCCCAGGGTCCCCACATGGTCCCAGGTGGGGTCCAACTAAAAAGTTTCAAACGGCAAGAGAGGTAGCACATCGTTTGAAAGCTCTTGTTAAGTGAAAGAAGATGGAGGACACCTCGACTTTCTACGACAACCCTGTCCTAAATTGCGGCGGGTCAAAATGTAAAGAAAAGCTTAATTGAAAATCTATGGCCACCTTGAATCCAAGATGGTTGCTTAAAACCTATATCGAAAGGATAAGTATACCAAACTGCTGAAGCTAGGAAAACCAAATTTGGCATTAATGTTGGTTAGTAGGTGACGAAAATATGCGAAATGTTCAAAAACACGACATCTTGAGTTCAAAATGCCGCACTATGTATCGAACACATGTCCAGCTCACACCACTGGTGGTGGAGAAGCGAAATGTGGTATTTGGGTTTATGGTTAATAGTAGGTATCCACAAAATATCAAAGAGTATAATCTGTAATCCAATATGGCTGTCAGCGTAAAAAATAAGTTCGTATATAAATATGTTATTTCTTGGAATACTGTGACCAAACCAACAAAGTTTGACGCAGTTCGATGTACTAAAATGACTCGCCAACCTTGCAAATTAATCTTTTTTTTTTTTGTATATTTGTTATTGCTTGAAGTATTGCGATCAAACCAACGAATGCCATACAAATGTAACCATCACGAATACGCTGCAATAGAGCCCCCAACCTACTGATCCAGCAAGTCCTTTATGCATGAACTACGTATGACAAAATTAGAAAAAAATACCCGAAAGTATTCCACTTTTGTTTAGCAGTATGAGTAGGAAGTCAGAGTTGTGTGATCCTCGCATATTCGTTATATTCAAGTAAATGATGTCGAGAGAACCGTGACGAACATGCATTAAGAATAAAACGTATGTCTTGTTACCGAATGAAATAATAGTTGAAGTGAATCGAAATTCAATTGTTCTTTACTCTTCCTATTGTTTCTAAATACATAATAGAGCAAAATAGATATTCAGATTTGTACTGTTATGAATGACATAGGTTTTAAGCGGTCATCTTGGATTCAAGGTGGCCATAGTTTTTCAATTAAGCTTTTGTTTACCTTTTGACCCACCACAATTTTGGACAGGATTGTCGTAGAAAGTCGAGACTTGCTCCATCTACTTTCATTTAACAAGATCTTGCAAACGATTAGATACTTTACCCCTCTTGCCATTTGAAATTTTAGTTGGACCCCACTGGGACCCTGTGGGGATCCTGGGAAAAGACGTTTTAACTTAAATTGTTATACTTTGAAAATAATGCCACACTCCCTTTCTTATTTTCACATTTGTCTCACCATTTCCGTCTTATAGGGGTGACCATGGACTTTTCAATTAAGTTTTTGTTTACATTTTGACCCTCCGCCATTTTGCACAGGGTTGTCATAGAGAGTCGAGACTTGCTGCATTTTCTTTCATTTTACAACAGCTTTCAAACGATGTGCTACTTAACCCCCTTGCCATTTGAAAATTTTGAGTTGGACCCCGTCTGGGACCCTGCGAGAACCCTGGGGCAAACTTTTTTATCCGAAAAAGTGTGTTCTTGGAAATGATGGGATACGTATTGTCCAAGTTCTCCACTTACCCAACCGTTTTCGAACAAATGATTTGGTTTAAACTATTCTGCCAGGTAATTTTTTTGTAGTTCTTACATTACAAAATATGTTGTAACTCACGATATTCCGCCCGGTGGCACGTATAACTTTCGGATTCATCTAGTTATAACATATCAAATGCAAACACAATTGTCTTGTTCGGATCTCAGCGGAGCCACTGCGTGGCCTTTCCTTGTGAGTGGTGTTCAAACGGTGTTTCTGATTTGAATAATTTCATAAAGAAAGCTATAAAACACGAGTCATCGAAACAACATGTGCTGCATAGTGAATCTTTTCACTTGTTAGGGAGAGCACGCATTGAACATGTGATTTCAGAAGCAGTCCGTCTCCAAGCAATAAAGTATAATGAACTAGTTAGTACAAATAGGAACATATTAAAGAGACTTATTCAAGCAATAGTCTTCTTAAGTAAACAGAAACTAGCTTTCCGTGGTCACAAGGAATTCGAAGGTTCTAGCAATAGTGCCAATTATTTAGAACTCTTAGATCTCTTGGCTCAAAGCGAGTCTTCCATGCGAGAACACTTGCAATCTTCCTCTGTGTTTAAAGGAACGTTTCCGGATGTTCAAAATAATTTGATCGAAATAATAACTACTGTGCTGAAAGAAAATATAAAACTTGAAACTCAAGATTGCTGTTTTATATCGGTTCAAACAGATGAAACTTTAGACGTTTCATGCAAAAGCCAACTGAGCATAATATTTCGTTACTTCGTAAAAGATACAGTAGAAGAGAGGTTTATAGGTTTTTTCGACGTGTCAAGGAATAAAACTGCTGTTGGTTTGTCCGAAGTAATACATAAAGTGCTGCAAGAGTGGAGCGTAGAAAAAAAAAGTGATGTGCCAGACTTACGATGGTGCATCTGTAATGGCAGGTCAAGAAGGTGGCGAGCAAAAACTAGTAAGACAATTTTGTCCATATGCTCTTTTCATTCATTGTTATGCTCACAGGTTAAATTTGGTGCATCTGCACGGTGCTAAGTCAATAAAACATGTTCGTCTATTCGTGTCCTAACAGCATTTCATAGTTTTTTTTCTAAGTCTTCAAAGTGAACAGCGTTGCTCACTGAAAAAGGATTTAAGTTGCCACAAGCCAGTAACACGCGATGGACTTTTCATTCCAGAGTGGTATCAATTATTACACGGTATTTCAACGAACTGTATGAAGTTTTTGATAAAATTATTGAGAATGAAGATTCGGAGTGGGATAGTGAAACTGTGAACTGTGGATTAGGCATCAGGAGACACATGGATGACCCACTTACTGCATGTTTTTAAGGCATGTTTTGTTCATATTGACCTCCTCTTCAGGCTCTTGCAATCCTCAACTGCGAGCATTACAACATGTCAACATGAAATAAATGTTGTAATCAGAATGTTGGAGAACTTAAGAGAAAGTACTCTTATTGATTGAAAAAAGTTCCCAGCTGAACACAAGCCTAACCTATAGCAACACACAAAGAAACAACTTACGGGCGCTAACATACGAGATCTTAGATTCGCAGATTGTCCAGATGAGACTTAGATTCGAAGATTTTCCTCAACCTCAGTTCGTGGAATTAGTTCATCAGAAACAATTTACAGACTATAGCAATAAATTTCCCGGAGATAAAGTAGACCAGTTAATAAAGATCTACCCATTTTTAATAAAGAACAACTTGAAAATGAACTCCACAATGTTTATGCAGACGAAAACAAGCACTTAGATCCCCATAATCTTTTGAATTTTTTAGTAGGAAATGGTCTGGACTCAATTTACCGTTAGGTAACAAAACTTCTACGTTTAGTGTTAACTTTTCCTGTAACTACAGCAAGTTCAGAAAGAAGCATGAGTACGTTGAAAAGAATGAAATCATACCTAGGAATACTATGACCAATAGTAGACTCTCAAATCTTAGTTCATTGCCTATTGAAAAGAAATTACCATCAAGAAAAGTGAGTTGTCATCTGATCAGCAGTTTTTAGAAAGAGTTATAGTTGTCTTCGCGGAAAAGAAGAACAGAATGGATTCGATGTACAAAAAAATATAAGGTAAGTTCCTTTGGGGAAATTTACAATTTCATGGTTGTTTTCGAAACACGTTACTAGAATGTATTCAGGATCGTACCATACATTACATTTTCACAGTCTGTAGTTACGTTTTTAAGACTTGTTTAGATCTTATGATGTTTATTCTTAATTAGTGTATTTCGGAGAACATGGTGGCTCAATGGCAGAGCGTTTACCACTCGTGTGAGGGGTACTTGATTCAGTCTCTGGCCACCGTCTCTAACGGGGACAACAGTTTTTCTCGAAATTCTCCCATTTCATACGCAACTGGATATTGATTCATTCATTATACTTTTGAACTCTTGTGTTTTATGACTTGAAGGAAAATTAATTTTAAGTGGAAAGTATCTGAACATGTTTTATATGCAAGATCACAGCCACAGAAGCAATCGGGGAGGAGGAGAAAATATGTCTGAAAAACAACAATCCTTTTTAGAGGAACCAGAAAATGACTTTAAAATTCAATTTTATTTAGTGTAAGAGTTCTTAATTTATAACCTTACTAGCAGCGTTCACCCCGCTTCGCTGGGGTCACCCCGGAACGCAATAAACTTTGTTACTTAGATAATTTTTTACTTTTTCGCTTTCAAGTGATATGATAAAAACCATAGAAGATTGGAGTAAATGTTAACATTATATCGCCTGTCATTTATGTTAACCCGCCGAGTGACACGGTCATGTGGGTTGCATATAAATACGGTTAGATTTAGCTATGATGAGCTAACAAAGGATTTGTACGTTATGGACACTTGAATGGTCAATTATCTCAAGACACTGGTAATTGAAAATTAAAGTGATATGATAAAAACCATCTAGGGTCCAAATCTTAATAACCCCCCAAAAATGAAAGAAATTGGTTCAGCCGTATTAGCGTGATGAGCTAACAAAGGATTTGTACGTTCTCTTTTATATATATAGATATTTCCCCTCCGAATGGCTATGTATTGTTGATTGCAGTAGTATTGTATCGCACAAGAGACTAACTTTGGCATCCCCATTTCGGAATACCACACTACGCTACGGAAAACTCTAGTTTCATGAATGCTGAAATTAGTGTTCCCACCACATCAACTACGAATGTCCCTTTCAAGAGTGGAAAATTAACAAGAAGGTTCCACTTCCATGAGTCTTGAAATTAGTGCACTTCCAACATAAGCTACGATTGTTGCTGTCAAAGAAGAAAATGAACAGGAAAGCTCAAGTTCTAGTGATGTCGGTTCCGGAGTCAGTGAAAACGTGGAAAGAGTGATGCAGCAGGGAACAGAGCAACGAACTCTTCATAAGAGGATGATATCCTCAAGTCTTTGAGTTCCATCCCCACCAACAAGAGCCAAGATCGTGAGGGGCCGATGGAGCCCGGGCCCCCCAAAGCTCATGTGGGTCCCCCTCATTGTATTTGTAAATTTACAATAATTGGCATAATTTGAATGCAATTTGTCTTAAAATCCTCAAATATGCTTTCTGCATCTGAATGGGATCCCCCAAATTTACAGAGAAATCAGCGCCCTTGCCCATCAACCAAAATAAAGCATACTCTTTAATCCTGAGTTTGCTTATAAACGAACAGATAGTACCAACAGGGCTTGGCTGTCATATTGTCCTTCTCAAAATGCGTTTCTTGCAGCATGTGCACAGCTTATTCTGCAGATCGAACAAACACGTTTTTTAAAGGTTCTGTGTGTGACGAACATAACACTGAACACGCTTATCAGCGATTAAGAGAACACAGGTCTTCCAAACTACATCAGACCAGCGTGCATTTTCGTCGATCCCAAGAGGTTCATCTAATACATGGCTGAAGTAGCACTCTTATTGACAACGTTCCGAAGACGTCACAAAGTTTCAAGTTCAACCTGCTACTATGCTTGTTGCTTTCGTTTCTCTGTTTTTTGTGTGTGCGTATTTAAAAGCAAAGAGAGGAGATTCATTAATATTATTACTTCTGAAATACATTGCATTATAATTCTTGATTTATGTTCACTTTTTACGCGGTACAAATATATTATCCTTAAAGAAGTTTTCGTCCAAATAAAAGTTTTTAAAAAACGCACTACACATGAAAGTTATTACTGTCTACAATTTTGACATTTTTATCAGATGACACATTAGCTGATGGTGCTCACAATGAACACTGCAATTGCAAATACGAATTGCAAAATTGAAAATACGAATTTGCAAAAATCGCGCACTTTGTAATGCAATACTTTCTTCTGATTCCAATCTATCATACATACAGAACTTGGATTCCACTCACTGGATGATGCAAAATTAAAAACGTCTTGGCCATGTTACTTTTACCATGTAGAAAAATGTTTCTCAAATTAACTTTACGTTACACGCCATTTCGTCCTCTTTGGCATCCAAGAGTAGGTCTGGTTTAGAAGTATTATTGTATTATCGTTGTTATTATTATTATTGAAGATTTGAGATTTCAATATTGAATCTGAAATCATAGATGGATCAGACAAAAAAGCGCATATGGCCAATGAACGGGAGGGATGTTAGCGAGAAATATAAAGGGTTTAAGAAGGAAACACTAGGTAGACACGGTTGGGAACCACTGCTTTAAATATGATCACCTAAATTTTGTAACTTCTCGCTTATGCTTCCTGCTTCACTCTGCCCTTTGCGGATTTGATACAAAACTAGCTTGTACAGACCACCCAGCACAGTTTGTCGTGTATTTTATACATTTGATGATATATTTGCATCGAGGAAACCTTATCAATAAAGATACGACAATAACACATATTACAAAATACTTCTACACGTCGAATGCACATACGAACTGCAGGACTTTATTTTTTAAATTTATCTTTATATGAAACTCGTAATGTTAAATGGGGTTATTCCATGCTTTCAAGAAAGGGTTCGTTTCATAATCAACTGAGAAGTGTAGAGACCCAAGAAAACAGACACCTGAACAGCACTGGAAATGGGGTTAAGAGCAAGGATTATACGCGCAAACTACGTGGGCGCTCCGGGGCTCCGGCACGCACACAAACAAGATTTTTAGTTTGGACCCGGGTTTGAAACTGCTTCTCTTGCTTTTAAGTCAGCCGTGTTACAGACTGAGCCAAAATCTTATCTTTATAGTACTGGCATATATATATATATATATATATATATATATATATATATATATATATATATATATATATATATATATATATATATATATATATATTATCACACCATAGCCTTTTATGACAGTGTTCATTAAATATTTTAACTAAAAATAAATCAATCAAATATTGAGACACTCCCGAAAATATAGACTAACACGTTCCGCCATTGATATGCACCCACATAAATTTTGGAAAGTCGGCGCCGTTGGCAAGGATAGTAGATATGAAAACACTAGCCTTAAAACTCGGCAGACAATTGTACGTTGCATTTGCTGAAGATTTTGAAATCGGGTGCCTAGAGCTGGAAATTTGCGGGAAAGATGTAGTAATTTAGGTTTCGGTTTGATTTAGGGTCCCTTTCAGCAGGAGGCTATGTGAGACATAACACTACACTTACATGGTTCAGTGTATACATGAGCTAGATAATTTGAGAATACATATCTAATATATTTCTCGGTAAAAATTCAACTCACACAGCACTAAAGGTGGTGTGTTAGATTTAACCCTTTCACTACCATTTTTTTCGGAATGAGAAACATTAATATATGGTTATTTTAAGTTGTTATCAAAATTATAAATATAAAAAAATATGTCCCGCCGTTTCGTTTTTCAACGTGGGAAAGTAGAGACATATGTATCCCACTGATACTTTTACGTAGGACCTATATGTCCCAATAGTAGTGAAATGAATGATCATCTTGTATTTTCAATTGTGATATGTATATTGTCAGAAAACCAGGTGGAAAGCCTTCAAGTGGAATCTGTAGTTATAAGAATTATGTAAACCATTAGCAGGCTTCTCTTCACCAGTGGAATATCGATTCATAGCAATAACATGCGGTAAATTTCACAGCGCATCATTCATATATGAGCATGAATCTCCTTGTTATTTCTTACATCTGTTCATGTCAGTTTGCAGACACAAGTATCGGCAAATATATACCGTAAAGGGGAGATTTTTTTTCGATTACTTTTTCAATATCTCGTACCGTTTGCAAGATTTGAGCCTACTTCCGGTTGCAGTTTTTAATTCATGTATGAGCTCTGTTTTCTTTCTTCTTGCATGTAGTATGTAATAAGCAAATACATGAACTAAGTAACTCTATGGCCTATGGAACCCGGAGGTTCAATACCGCGTTCGCAAAAGCTCTCCACTGACTTCTATCCTTAGCCAATTGGATCCAGTTTCTACTTTGTATTCCTATTTCTGCGAGATTCATCTTAGTATTGTCCTCCGATCTGCGCTTACATCTTCCTAATGGTCGTTTTCCAGCTGGTCTTCCAGTTAAGATTTTGAAAGCGTTCGTTCTTTCTCCCATTCTGGCTACATGATCTGCCCACCTGAGCCACCTAGATTTGATGACCCTAACAATGTTGGATAAACCGTATAAATTATGTAGTTCCTCGTTATGAAGATTCCGCCATTCAATATTTCCGTTTCTCTTGGGTCCGAATATTCATCTCTGGATCTTGTTCTCAAATACTTTCAATCTATGTTCTTCGTTCTGAGTAAGAGACCATATTTCGCAACCATACAGAACAACAGGCATGATTATCGTTTTATATATTTTAAAATAAGTTAATACATCACACATACAATCAATTATAATGTCAGCGATATATGGTGTTAATTGGGCAAAACACTCCAAACAATAAAGATTCAACTTACACGTAAGGGACCATATGGTTGTATAGCAATTCAGATGCAGACATACGCCATCTGATTGAGCATGAAAAGATATGGAGAACAGAAATTTAAGGTGCTAAGGGCCATAGGGAGCGGAGCGAGGAAAGAGGAAGCATTGAATGTCGGCAAAATTGAAGAAAGTAAGGAATGACGGGAAAAGTTAATTTCTTGCAAACAAGGAAAGAAAGTCAACCAAAAGAAAGAAACTAAACATAACAAGGGCATCAAGGACGAAGAAAGATCATAATCAGGGTTGCCATCCGGACCGCAGTGTTGCCAGCGCTGCATAACATTGATATGGAAGGTATAGCACAGTATAGCAATTCATGCACAAGGAAAAATATTAGTAACACAAAAGACAATTGAAAAGACTCTGTACACGTGCGTAAAAAGGTTTAACGATTGTCGTGAGTGAATAATGTACATGAGGGAGGACAAATATAGACATGAAAGTGAAGGGGGTACACATGATAACACAGAAAAGAAAGTGTTTGGGAGCATCGTTCCATGATGATGATGATGATCGGTGTTCTGCCCGAAGGCAGGTTTTGACCTGAAGGTCACTGGGCTGGATGAACCCATGGTGGTTTGCTATTGCCTTCCATGGGATGATAATGACGTATAAAGGACGGGAGCTACAGTTTAACGAGGGATCCGAACTTTTTGTGTACCCACCGGGAATCGAACCCGGGACCCGTTGAATACAACGGGAAGAGCTTAACCACTCATCCATCCGGGACACTATCCGTCCAGTGTGGATATTAGTAGAGAAAAAAATTCGGCCGGCCATCCTGCATATTGTACCTAATAAGCAGTCGTTGCACAAGGCGAATGTCGGGATGATATATGGTAGCACGGACCAAACCTGCTTGCCTCATCTGTCCTAGTCTCACTGAAACTGCCGATGTGGCCTCGGAATTAAAGATATAAACCCCTGATTGTATCCTTGACTAGAAAAATAAATAGACTGGAAGAATACCCGGGTAATTGACGATGCAGTGTATATTGCGTATTCGCTGATTTCGTAGACAAAAAACCGCAAACGCCGCCTCGCCGTAGGTAGGATATATGTCACCAAACTCGGTGGGAGACGAGTGTATGAATGCCTCCAAAACACGGGGACATTTGTTATTTCTGTTGTTTCCATGGCAATCGCTATAAGAGCTAACCGAACGTTTTTTTGTTTATAAAATACAATGTGCACATGTTTTTCACATGTGTACTCATGGTTTTCCTTCGAGATTGTCCAAGCAGTGATCTTATAAAAGAAGACAAAACCAGATGGCGTGGAACTACAAAATAAAAGAGGTACGAAGTAATTTGTTATGCTATGGGCCACAGGCAACTACGTAGATAGGGGGCGCATTTGTAGGAAGTGAGCAGAGAGTGTGGGACTCAAAGGCGCGATACACAACTAGTGCTTGTTATTGTAGAAGTACAAGTGTTGAGCGAAGATTATGTTCTGTGTGTCCCACCACAAAGGGCAGTCAGGAAGTGGCATTGGACCGAGTGTGGGGATACTTTGGAAACTGATTTGTACACTTGTTGCGTGTTGTTTTATTAATGATATATTAGAAAAATACAACACTAGATCAATATTGATCTGCTATTGGAATAGAAGCGAGTGATTTGAACGTAGGTAGAGCACAAAGATTGTGAGACATTTTCGGCATATATTGAAGCAATTCTGTTTATTATCCAGCAGGCACGAGTGAGATTTACTAGGCGCGTCATATGTGTGCAAAATGCGACAATCTGTAGTTGTGAAGTTGTTAGCAGATGTGTTCGGCATTTCACAAGAAACACCAACGCGGAAGGAACTTATCGTTACAGAGCAGATTAAAACACAGTTGTGGAACGAAGAAAGTGTTGTAGGTGAGTTTAATACTGAAAGTGATTTCGGTGATGATACAGCGTTAGCAGAAGAAACAATGTTGCAACCAGAACGAAGTCCACCAACCCATCACGAAAGCAGTGGGTCGTCATATTATGCTCCATCTCCACCAAAGAAACAGTTCACAAAATTCCCGGACAACTACTTGGCAAATGCACACAAGATCTGGACCAAGTAGCAACAGGGCCGGAGCCCCCCCCCCCAGCTGTGTCCTCCTGGGTTAGCGATCGATATGTCACCGCGTCTAAAATTCACTAGCGTTATGGCACAAAAACGCAAAATAAAAAATAAAACCGTCTTACAAAAATTTGAAAAGATACTCACAACACCTTACAAACGCCGGCACTCCTTACAGAAACGCTTAAATAATGCTGTACTCGAGCATTTCATCGCAATTAGACAATGCAATGCAATTATTCACGACCGCACAATACGTATCTGGGCCATGAATATTAAGAAAGAAATTGATCCATACAACACATTATCATTCACAGCGTCCAGATCATGGGTCACGCGCTTCAAACGAAAAAACAAATTGGTTTCGCGCAAGATTACACATAAAGTTAGTACACGAGTTGCCGTTGATACTGCTGCAGTTCAAGCATCCGCCACAGACTTTGTTAACGAGATCAAGTCTTTCATTGTAGAGCACGAGTTGACTCCAGAGCAGGTCCTTAATACAGATCAGTCGAGATTTGCTAAAGAGTTGCATTCAGGCAGAACCCTTGCCATTAAAGGAAGCAACCCAATCTTTGGTGCCGTAGATTCAGTTACCACAACAACGCATTCCTATATGATTATGCCGGTGATTGGGATGGACGGTACATTACTTCAACACATGTATGTTGTTGTTTCGGAACCCAGTGGTAACTTTCCAGCGCGCATGGTCGCTGAATTCCCCAATGTGAAAGCATATGCAAGCAGATCAGCGAATATGGCCAAACGGGATTTGCAAATCTTCCTGGAAGAAGTTTGTGGCCCGATCTTCAGGGTAAGGATCGTGTTTTGCTTTTGGTTGACTCCTGGACTCCAAACAAGGATGACACTCTTTACAACATGACAGTTCCTGACGGTGTTCAGTTCTACAAAAAGCTGATTCCTCCGAAATGTACAGGCCTTATACAACCGGCTGATGTGTTCTTCTTTCGTCCATTTAAAAACATGGTGAAGTTCATTACAGATACGTTAGTGTTCTCCAGTATTAGTGTGTGGCAACGTGAGAACTTTCTCCGCCTTCAGTCATTTGTTCATTACCAGTTTTCCTCTAGGCGATTCCAAAAGATGATACGCTTTACGTTTTTCAAATGTGGCTGCTCAATGAATATCCTGGACAATTTGAAACACCTTCCGCATATTGCTTTGAAAAAGGACTCACAGAGGAATGCTATAGAGACGCGTGTGACCAGCTTGCTTTCATCCACTGTGCTCACTGCGAGAAATGTTTATGTGTTGACCACGCATTCATTCGTGATCTTCACATCGACTGCAATTAAACTACAAATGGTGTGTACTGTTCTCTATTTTCCTCCATTTGTATTCACGCGGGTGTAATATTCACTCACGACTACGTTAAACCTTTTTACGCACGTGTACAGAGTCTTTTCAATTGTCTTTTGTGTTACTAATATTTTTCCTTGTGCATGAATTGCTATACTGTGCTATATAACACTGCGGTCCGGATGGTAACCCTGATTATGATCTTTTTTCGTCCTTAATGCCCTTGTTATGTTTAGTTTCTTTCTTTTGGTTGACTTTCTTTCCCTGTTTGCACGAAATTAACTTTTCCCGTCATTCCTGATTTTCTCCAATTTTGCCGACATTCAATGTTTCCTTTTTCCTCGCTCCGATCCCTATGGCCCTTAACACCTTAAATTTCTGTGTTCTCCATATCTTTTCATGCTCAATCAGATGGCGTATGTCTGCATCTGATTTGCGCGACAACCATATGGTCCCTTACTTGTTAGACTGGAGAAATGGTTATCCTTCGTTTTTCATTATAATTTGACCATGAAACAAACACCTGAGAGTTATTCAGCCCCTATATACAATTATATGGTGTTGGAATGTATAATAGGTAGGATATAATGCTTTATTTTTTTTTAAATTTCAACACTTCCAGTGTACCCGTAAAAATGTAATAAATAAATAATGGCCATGTTTTTTTTTTAATATTGAGTTAGAATTGGACAATCTACGCAAAATTTCCAATCGATCAGTGAAAACGTCATCTTTCTAGAGCCTGTAGTTTCCGAGATCTCACTGTCGAAAGGATTTGCCACAAAAATATAAACATCCACAAACGTATAGTTTAAAAAGCTCCAGAGATGACAGCACAATTCATTTGCATTTATTTCGAAGGCTTATTAAATTGAAGAGGCTTTGAACAATAATTTAAAAGGATAAACTTGGTGAAAAAGATCTTTTTAAGTAATTCATTTAAAGCACACCTTTTAAAAAATATTTGTCTTTGTTATAAACGTGAAATCACAAATAACCGTAAATCAAAGGTTTGAAAGCCAAAGTTATAGGTTGGAGCTCAGTCGCTCTTAATTGCTAATGTAGCATTTTAATAGATAGATTTTTAAAAATCTTATTTCTGGAAATATATACCTAATTCAGTGATGCCAACCTGTGGGAAAATCCCATATCGTGGGAGTTTTTGAACTTATTTTCTCGGAAATGGATAATAAGCAACATATATGGGATTTTTCGAGAAGATCGAAATTTACGGCTTACATTTAGATATTGTAAAAAGTGACTACCACAAAGACATTTAATTTTTAATGTTACAGCATACTTTTAATTAGTATAACGTGGAAAATTCACACGTAAAATGGGATTTTTTTTGCCTCTGGACATGGGATTTCATATTGTTTTAGGTTGGAATCACTGATCTAATTTTTTCTTATAAATTTTTTGGGCCCCCAAATGAGTGAAGCTCCTAAGCTACAACTTGTTTAGCTTATACATAAATCCGGCACTGGCGATATAAGTTCATTATTTTTTATACGGTTTACTAGATGCTCCTGAAAGTAATGGACTGTAGCTATTTGTTTTCCAAACTATTATTAATACTAATGGCACAAAACATTGGCTTTCTACTTGACTATCTTCTTTCAAATAATATACAAATGGGTAAATGGAGATTTGTCGATTGCCCCGTTATGACCCTGGGCCTCATCTTGTACAACAATTATATTTTCAGAAGAATCAGTCAAAATAAAAGTTTCTTCTTGCATAGATTATCTTTTTGTTATATTTCAGAAATCTTGTTTGAATCTTTGAAACATAACGTTTTTTTTAAATGCAGTATACTTCTTAGCTAACAGCTATTAATAGACAAACACTAGAAAATGGCTATCCTACTGGTTGCGCCACTGTAGATATATGAAAGAAATCATAGGCGCCGACTTGAAGAAAATATTGGGGGGGCCAAAACAATGAATAAATATATAATCATATTCAGCCGTTTTCTATCAACTGCTGGATAAAGGCCCCCTTCCCTCCAGATCTTGGTCTGCTGCATCCGCTCCGCTGCTAAATTCATGACCTAAGTCAAATTTGTGTAAACTCATTAAAACAAATTCAAGTTCAAATTCTGGGAACTTCACTGCACCACATTGATCTTCACTTCTCATATCACTGTTACCATAGTGTTGGTTGAAGCTTCAGTGCTCTATTAACCCTTTTAGGATTTTTGGTAACTTTTGTTACCATGGCGCACTATTGTCTTTGACCTCTTATTTAGGTTCTAGAACAGGTACTTAAGCCGTTCTTTTATTAGCCAAATCAAGGATGGACCAAAGAACACCCCAGATGCATTTTGGAACCGGATAGTCAACTTGGCTGCGCCAAGTGGGGGCGGAAGGGCGTGACTTTTTACTTTTTCTTAAGGCAAATTTCAAAAATTTTTCACGCCTGTAGTTTTCACGATATCAGATTGGAATTGTATGTACCTTTGGATATTTCTCACATTTTCCTGAGATCTCTACGTGAAACCGAGTCCGGGCACGAGAGGCGCGAATATTCCGAGGGGCTGATTTTTCCAGAAAAAAATTCAGTTTTCCCGATTTTTCCGGTTCGGGAATATGATACGTAAATGTGTTTGCCACCGTTGGAAAGGGCTCGTTATACTAAAGAAAATAACGTTTAAGCCATGACTCAGTAGGGTTAAATAGTAATGACGCAGTAAATTTTTATAATAAACTAGCAGCGTTCACCCCGCTTCGCTGCGGTCACCCCGGAACGCAATAAACTTTGTTACTTAGATAATTTTTACTTTTTCGCTTTCAAGTGATATGAATTGCAGTAAATGTTAACATTATATCGCCTGTCATTTATGTTAACCCGCCGAGTGACACGGTCATGCGGGTTGCATATAAATACGTTTATTTTTACCTATGATGAACTAACAAAGGATTTGTACGTTATGGACACCTGAATGGTCAATTATCTCAAGACACTGGTAATTGAAAATTAAAGTGATATGATAAAAACCATCTAGGGTCCAAATCCTAATAACCCCCCAAAAATGAAAGAAATTGGTTCAGCCGTATTAGCGTGATGAGGGAACAAAGGATTTGTACGTTCTCTTTTATATATAAGATATATACGTATGTGTGTGTGTAAAGAGAGAGCATAAAATCAGACTTTCAACAATTTTCCTGTCCTTTGTTTTTAAGATACAAGATTGGAATTTTGCACACATATTATGTACATAACAATGTATTTTTAGAAAAAAATCAGATCCCTACGTCAACCCAGGCCTAGGCCAGAGGGGCAAAACGTTTTGGTTGGATTTGCAAAAATACTTCCGAGTTTTTCCCTAATTATCTCGTTTAGGTGTATGATACGGACATGTGAGTGATACCGTTGGAAAGGGCTTATTATACTGAAGAAAATGACGTTTGAACCATGGCTCTAGGCTAAATAGGAATGGCGCAGTACATTTTTAAAATATTTTATACCTAGGGTATTATGGAATACCATTTTTGTTTCGCTTGTAACTCAGTTAATAATTGCACATTGAAACAAAAAGGAAAACAAGTATATGCCTTACATATTTGGCTTTATTTATGCATATCTTGATAAAGAAGTTTCGTTACAGGGGTGGGTAAAATTTATAATTTGTAAAGAAACCACCACTTTGAAGGTGGGTAATATGAAATAGTCGAGCATGGAATACAAATGCTATACAGAAAAGAAATGAGTTTTCTGTTGAACATACAATGAATACAGTGACAATATATGAAAATTCTGAATGCCAAGCCATAACTGATTGTGATTACTTGCAAAAGTCATAAATATAATACTCTCCTTCAGGATTGGCACAGTCATTGTGTGCTCACATTAAACATGATGAACGCTGGAACCAAGCTCACCCCTTGTATCATGAGAAAATCTGCTGTAATAAAAAATACATTTAGCATTGTTGTCATCATAAATGTATGTTTAATTGTCCAATACCGATAGATAATTTTGTAATCGGAATACCATACGGAATACGGAATACCATGCTTTTCTTGTGGGTATTCCATATTGCCCTCCACGCCACCTTGGAAACGAAAGAGCTGTTAAACGCATTCGAAGGCGTATAGGATAATGGCGCTTATAAAACTACCTCTGTATATCCAACGTCATAGTAAATAAAGAATTGTTGTTCTATTACACTTCAATAGGAAAATACAGGTTGTAAACCACTTACCTGTAAAAGTATTCCTGAATAAGAAATCAGATTTTCACGTCTACCAACACAACGAATGTCACAATCACATGGAGTCTGACTGTAGAGCATCATGGGGACGTGAGGTAGTAGTTTCTTTCCTCTGCGCTTGGAAGCAACACATCACAGGCAAGATAATGAGGTATTCCATATTATCCGACTATTCCATAATACCCGAACTTTCTCTATTTATATACATATATGAAAAGATGGGTCACCTTCAGACTTTCAAAAATTTCTCCCGACCTCAGTTTTCAAGATACAAGAACGAAATTTTGCGCACGTATTATGTATATAACAAGATTTTTTTAAATATTCAGATCCGTACGTGAACCCAGGCCCGGGCCAGAGGGGCACAAAAATTTCGATTTTTTTTCGAAAAATCTCATGTTTTTTCAATTTTCTTATTTCTGGTATATAATACGGACAAGAGAGTGGTACCGTTGGAAAGTATGAGCTATCCTGAGAAAAACGAGGTATGAACCACAATCCTACGATAAATAGTAAGGAAGCAGTAGCTGTTTGAGTGAAAGTCTAAAATTTACCTCAAAAAGTGGAAATCCTAAAAGGGTTAAACTCCGATTTGAAAACGGTGCTTTTTAACGAATAAGAAAGCTATTCCTAATATTGAATTAAAGGCAGGACGTAATTTACGACAGAAATTCTTGCTCCTCTTTGGTAATTCTTCTGGATTATATTGGGGGGGCGAGGACCCCACCTTTAAATATTGGGGGGGGGGCAAAAGTGCCCTGCCCCCCCAAAGTCGGCGCCTATGAAAGAAATCAATTGTCAAACTAAAACTTGTTTAGCATACTCTTAGTAGGCATTTAAAAATAAACAAGACAGTATTATTCTATTTACATTGGTCATAGCATTAAAATACTATTATAGTTAAAACATAGGCATTAACACATCTACTTTCAACAATAAATTCATTTTAAACTCAACAAAAACAATAATTAAATTATGGACCCACTCCAACTCTGACTTCATCTTCTATCTTGCTATTTTGAGGTAACAATACTTTTTGTGCGATTTTTAATGTTTTGTAACCTAACTTGCAGTTAAATCTCAAACATGCTATTTGCAATACACGATAATGGGTTTATCTGCCAAATTTTCAGATTTTAAACTTTATCCCAATAAAAATAGTGTTCAAATTTTGAATTAAAATCCGTTTTTGAAACATTCATTGAAACTTGTAAAGAAAGGAACTCCTAGTATTTGTTTTTGATTTTGATATAGTACATTTAGATCGCTATATCCTTCCTAAACAATTACGCCTGATATTACATACTTTCCTCAGGTGATATGCCTTCGAACATTGCAAATTTGTCAATTTCGATGTCAACTATTTAGATGGATTTGGACTATTTTACATATGAATTTCATTAACTATGTCCTGCATATACGATAGGTATTCTTTATTGAATAAAATGGTTTTCGTTTCATCAATCTAGGGTTCACCATGCCTACCCCTACAAACGCAAGAATCAACGCGTGTTGTCAAATAAAAATGGCTGCCATCGGAGTTGAGAAACCGATAAAAAATTTTAAAATATTATTTTAAGACACTGTAATCATGTGGCAATCCACAGACACAAGATCATTTTATTATAGAATGTTCAAGTAACCAATTATTTTTTGTGGTACTTCATATGGAGGAACCTTTTCCCTTTTCTTTTGCTATCTTGAATCGTATTACTTCTACCAGTGGACCAACGTCGCCTGCATATAACATGGTACCAACGGCGCCGACTTTCCAAAATTTATGTGGGTGCACATCAATGGCGGGACGTTTTATGTTTAGAGCGGAAAGTCGATACTTTTTGATTGATTTCCTTTTAGTTAAAATCTTTTATGAACACAGCCATAAAGGACTGTGCTGTATATAAATTAAATTATAGCGGTAATATAAGGATAAGTTTGGGCTGCTCTATCTCAGTCGGTAACACGACTGACTTAAACAAAAGAGAAACGGATAAGGTTAAGAATAAGGTATTGTAATGAATATTCTCAACATATGTAATCGTAATATGAAGTGTGTACTTTAAACAACTTACATCATGCACAATGATTGCAAGAGGCCATGATATTATCAACACGATACTAAAAGAAAATACCACATTCATACAAATTAAAATGAAAAATCTTCATAAAAGCAAATAGCTTTAGACATTGCAGAAAGAACAGTGCAAGGATTTTATTATGAAGACAAACTACAAAATGACTATAACTTAAATGTGTTGCTTCGTTGCCTTTGCACAAACTCATTTGAAACAATTACGTTTTAGAGGCTAGAAATGTTAACTTCCATCTCAGTGTTTTAATTCCTTATTATTTTTTTATTAATGGCAAATGAGAAATATTTATTTTGTTTCTATCAAACTAAAAATTTTGTTGGTGCGCCGCACCCACAAGACTATCTGTGTGGGTGCTGGAGCCCCGGAACACCCACGTAGTTGGCGCGCATGCATAGTACATCACTTCCGTTTGCTATTTCTAAATATGTAATGGACTTTAGCGACATATTTCCACCTCTTTTTGACCTTTCTAGATTTTATTTTAAATCAAAAGTCGAAAGTCTAAATCTTAAGGCATTTCGGGATAGGAACATCTTAACAACGTATAACAATTTAAATTTGCCACTCCTTTCTCTTCCGTTCTAGTTCAAAAATAATTTTTGAAAAGTTGAAAAGAAAATATCAAATTTAAAATCTAAATTTAAGACATTCCGAGATATGGATATTTTATTAGTAATAATTGCAACTCCATTCCCGCCCTTCCACATCGAATTTCATTTAAAAATTCCTTCCTTAGTAATACATTGTATCACAAACCCTACGTACTGTTTGAATTTGAAGTTTCTACCTTAAACAGTTTGACCTAGGCGCTGATCAATCAGTCAGGATTATTACTTTTTTATATATGAAGATCTACTCGTAATTACGAATCTCAATGTTCTAACAATCACCATGGTTTATGTATGATACATTAAACTATAGTAAGTCATGGGAAATGCCAATAACTCATCTCTATTATTTTGCTTTCGTATGACCGCGACAGGAAACTTTTCGCAAATAATCTTAAGCCTATTTAGTATAATATTCAGTAAATTAGGTATTAATTCCAGATTTAAGTTGTGCTCACGATGTATTAAGTTACATACTTGAAGTTTAACGATACACTACCTCAACTAAATAACATTTTTATTGTAATAGCGTAAATCACAATTGGATTTTGGAATAGACTAAGTAAACTATAGTTGACGTCAATGGCGTACACAGAATTTTATCAAACTGGATGGTTCAAGCACCCAAGGACGGTGTTAAAATCCAGGAACTTCCCTTTCCGTACGCCATTGACTATCTTAGCTGAATAATTATTATCATTGCTATAACTAGAATCACAACCATATAGTCACGAAGAAGGTCTCCAGCATTTGTCTTTTACAATTACAAATTACCCCTTACACTTGCTCATCCCTGAAAACATCTTCGGGGATGTCCGGAGAAATTGCAGTGGCAAATGACTGGTATTAAGCGACAAACTTAATAAAAGTGGTCCCTGTGTCATCAGGGCAATTTAGTGTGCACTACTCGGCACTACAAAGCCTTCTACTTTGTTCTGTTAGATCTTCTCACTAAACCGCATCGTTCACGTTTCTAACATGATAAGACCACGCCTAACAGCCAATACGGCTTCGGCAATGACAATCATCCAACCACGGCAAGGTCTTCATCGAGCGTAGGACACAATATATCAGACATATATTGATTACCTGTATGACCGACTACCTGCCCAAAAAGAGCAACACGTGTTATTTAAATGTAAAATATATTATGTAAAATATAATATGTTAAATGTATATTTTTGAACATTATACGACATTCGAGATTTGTTACGGGCGCCTTCTTGAAATCACTATGACCAACCATTATGTTCTTTCTATGTAATAACTTTGTGTCAAATCCGTTTCTTAAATGTTTCTCCACTAGAATATTTCCTTAAGAGATTTCCTATGAACATAATCTGAAAAAATTAATTGTTACACTCTATAATTTTAACATGAAACTTACGTGAATATGATATTCAGTATTTCTCCAAACATTCCTCGTTTTCTAAATGGCTTTTGAGTAGTTTCACAAATTGTTCGTAGAACACAAGAATGACCATCCATGCCGTACCTTAAAAAAAGGAAGAAAGAAATTAAAAGTAATTTTCAAGAGGTCGACCTTGTACAACATTGGAACACGTTTTTATGTTCGAAACAGATATACAGAAGGACAGGAAAAGCCAAAAGGAAGAAGAGAAGAATGTGACTAGGAATAAATATATGAGTGTTGTATCTCCAAGACCATCTTCTCTACTGTAGAAATTCTTGTTTGCCAGTGTATTTGACAACGCCTGGATGATCAACGCCTTAGTCGGATTCCTTTGTAACTATATTTTGTCTCGTTTACAGATAATGGGATAGCAAAATATAACATCTTAGAACATATATTGGAAGGAATTGAATTAAAATAATCAAGAATCTACAGGAATTAGAATACTTACCCTAACAACACAAGATGTGCTAGGCATGTGCCATTTAGGTGTCCCAGATACTTTTTAGGTACATGACACTTGGCACATATGATATTCATGTGCTAAGTATGTACTTCAGCTACCTACAGTTTTAGGTACTTGTTACACCTAATTGGTATTTGCAACTATGTACCACAAATATAGCATTTATATACCGGACTCAGTTTCGCACTCTAACAGTCATTTGTTTTTATGTCGTTACTTGGGATATATATATCTGTCATGTTCTAGGTATGTCCTTTAGGTACATACTGTTTCAGATACCCTAACAGCACAAGATGTGCTAGGAATGTACTATTTAGGTGTTCTAAATTCATCTTCCACATTTATGCATTTGTTGCTTCTTTTTTAAACGATTGTGTACTTGAAGCAACAAATGCATCCACTTTATTAGATGGCAACTGTCACCGATCATTTGAAAGTGAATATGGAAGAACCATAAAATAAAGTAAATAGGCACTCGCCATTTTGTTATATAATTATATGGCGAGCAGATTTTATCTAATCCCAAACGGTTATCGACGAATATACGCGGTTAAAGGAGCACTCTGATTAGCCAAATTCAAAAGACCTCAACAATTTATCCCTCTACAAGCAACGCTCTCTTCATCGCCTCCATGGCCAAGTTGGAAGAGCACGCAGCTAGTAATCCAAAGGTTGGTGGTTAGCGCCCACCCTGGGGAACATTTTTTACTTGTTTAAAGTGTTCTTTAGACTCACCTTAATGTAAACTCATTACGCACATAGGCGATTTAACATATTTTGGAGGAGTAATTTTGTGGTACATTGACGCTTACGGCATGCGGAACATACCTAGAACATACTAGGCACGTTCCCCAGGTACACGTCAGGCATGTGCCTAGGGGAGGACATAGACTGTGACTATCACTTGCCATCCATGTGATTTCTCTCTCATAGGTACGAGGCACATACTGGACACACTCCCATGTACCTGAGGGAACATGATAGGCATATTCCTGCTATGTAATTGCGCTGTTAGGGTATTTGAACTAGGTAGGGAGAAAATAAAATTACAAAATTATAACTATGTTTGCGATATGTTTCTAAAAACAAGTTCATTACAACGTATGGGAATATCACTAGTATGTCGTACCTTAATGGTGGTGTCAATACTATCCTCAGAGGTTATTTGGACAATTATTTTCATCAGCGTAAGTGCGGTGAGCCCATTACCCTCTACTCGGAACACTCCTCCCTTCCGGACCTGTTAGATCTCCGTACATAAGTGTTATCGAGCAGTGAGACATGGTGGTACTCTCCCTGATCGGCAGTCGGGCCCAGCAATAACCATCTCCTAGACAGACATGCAGCATTTGTACGATCAGCTACGCTTCTGAACTGTTGCTTGTGTGGCTGCAGGGAAAAGTTATACAGACTATTAAGGCGAGCGCTGTACGTTTTTGAACAGTCTGTATTACATGTTCTGGATGTTCCTTAGGTGCTATGTTCAGAACAATAATATCTACAATCACTGTTTTCCTCTGTACAACTTTGAAACAAACTCGTGAATTCCTACTCACTATTTCCATTCGCATTTGCAGCAGCGTAGTAGTTCTACAGTTTCTTATATATATATATATATATATATATATATATATATATATATATATATATATATATATATATATATATATATATATACAGGGGTAGACAAAAATCTAAAAGCACTTCATATAGGACACGTAAGTTTGGCCCTACACTGTACAACGCGTGTTGCGGTTGCCGATCGTTTTTTGTTTTTAATGTGACATGTGGACTTCCTCTTCCGTCAGCAGTAGTCCATTCACCTGTGTGTGTCATGGTGTGAAAGTGGTGCGGTAAAATGGGCAACCTGACAGACTTGAAAAGAGGCATGATTGTTTGTGCCCGTCTGGTTGGAGCTTCAGTGGCAAGAGTGGAGAACATTGTGGGGATATCGACAGGCACTGTGCCCAATGTCACGAGGGCATACACAATTCATGAGCAAACGACGTCTGCAAAGCACAACAGTGGTCCAAAGACAATCCTGTCAGATAGGGACCGGAGTGATTTTAGCAGAGAAGAAAACCACTTCAATGAAAATTATGTCTGTACTCAATTCCGGCCTCCAGAACTCGGTTTCATCGAAAACAGTGCGCGAGAACTTCATAAAATGAAAATTCATGGCAGGGCCGCTATCGCCAAAGCCCTGGTCACAGCCGTAAATGCGAAGAGGCGTATCCAGTGGTGCAAGGACCACAAGGCATGGACTCATAAGCAGTGGAAACACGTAATGTGGTCCGATGAATCGACCTTCACCTTGTTTCCAACAACCGGTCGTGTTTACGTATGGAGAACACCATCGCAGGTCTATGATACAGACTGTCTGCTCCCAACTGTAAAGCATGGGGGTGGTTCTGTTACAGTATGGGCAGTGATATCGAGATTTTCCGCTGGTCCCATCATAATCCTGCATGGAATGATGAATGCTAAGGTCATTTTGGAGGACCAGGTTCTACCCATGGCCCAAATATTGTTCCCTGATCGTGATGGCATCTACCAAGATGATTTGGCACCCTGTCACGCTGCAAAGACGGTGAAATCATGGTTTGAGGAGCATGAACAGTAGCTATCACACCTCCCCTGGGTCCCACAATCACCAGTTCTGAACATTATTGAGCCATTGTGGTCTGAGTTAGAAAGGCGTGTTCGGTCTCATTGCCCTCCACCAACATCCCTTAAGGAACTGGAGCATGTTTTGGAGGAACAATGGCACAAAATTCCATACACCACGATTCAGGAACTGTATATGTCCATTCCAGGGCGGATCCAAGCTGTTTTGTACGCAAAAGGAGGTCCCACACCATAGTAGGTATGATTTTCACACTTTTGCAAACGTTTTAGATTTTTTTTGTCGAACCCCTATATATATATATATCGATTTTTTGGCAAACAAAATCAACTCTAAAAGAAGTCTTATGATGACGCTCCTAATTTTATTACAAATTTCGAATATTTCGTTTTCCTCCTTCTTCTTTACTTTTAGTAAATTGAAAACGTATATTGCCTACATTTTCGTTCTTTATTTCGCTATATGTTTGTGAACTTCTCCCTCAGTATTCCAATTCCTTTCCCATCCTAGTTTATTTATTTATTTATTTATTTTTTGTTTTAATACTTAAAGTATACCGTTTATTCTTGCTATAATCCGGTTTCTCAATGTATTTTTTACCATCTTCCTTAGGCTGCAATTCTTTCATTAGATGTTCATTTCCATCTTTAGTTTCTATATTGTCATAGTAGTTCTCCCTTGCTATTCTTCTATTTACATTAATTTATATTCATGTGCGTTATTCAAATTTCGCTATCCTTTTTAATTATTCTTGTCATCTTTCCTTGTATTGTATATTTCCCTGTCTTTGTAGATTTTCCTTCTTAATTCGCAGATCAACTTTCTATGCATTCTTTGCCCTTCTCCAGTTTGCCTTCCAATCGTTACTCTTACGCAATGAGAAAAGTGTGTGGCTGCAGCCGATTCTACTTTGACTAACCAAGAAGTATATTTTTTAAACTGCTTTCCTTAAATCTGGCTCAAGTCAACTAATCATTTTAATCACACCAACCTTTTACTTAACAACAGATATAACTTCCATTTGTTCAGCCTGTCATTATTTCTTATGTATAGACCTAAATATTTTCAAGCATTGATCCATTTAATCTCTTTCATAAAATATTTGTGGGACGCGTCCCTTCTGCCCCCCCCCCATCAGAGACGTCCCTGATCTCTTGGAATGTATAAAGGTATTTTTATATCATATTTACTTTATAAAGAATACTTTTCTGTTAACATGTAAGGATAAAATATAGCTCATTCTTTTCCCAAAAATTCAAAATTTCCAGATGCAAATTCAATACCGACCGTTTTAAAATTTCAGTTACATGTACTTTATGCTTCAACTTAGCATACACAGAAATTTACAACACTGTAAAAGTGTCATTATTATTTTGTCGGTATCGAAAAGCTTTAATCAACCATTAGAATCATCTATCTTTACATTTTTTTTAAATATTCGCAAATTCAAAGTGAGGGACATAGATATATTCCGGAGATAGTATCGACCCTACAACGATTCAATCGTATGCCGTTTCGGTTTTACGACGTTTTGGTCCTATGCTGTTTCGGTCCTACACCGTTTCAGCCCTATGCATGTAACCCGACTAAAAGGCGGGAATTTATATTATTATTCAGTCCAAACTCTTTTGTCTTGACGAATTCTGGGGAAGAATTTGAATCTTAAGTATATATTAAACGATAGTTATGCCTGTTGTGCTGTATGGTTGCAAAACATAGTCATTTACTTTGAGGGCAGACTGCAGACTGAAAGTTTGAAAATAAAATCTTCAGACGAATATTTGTACCCACGAGAGATGGGAATGGGGAATGCCGGAAATTTCGTAACAAGGAACTGCATAATTTATACCGTTTACTTAACTTTGTTAAGGTAATTAAGTCTACGCGTATTAGTCTCAGTTGGGCAGATCGTGTAGCCAGATGGAAGAAAATAGGAACGCTTTCATAGTTTTAACTAGAAACCCAATAGGAAACAAGACCATTAGTGAGACCTATATGCAGATGAGAGGATAATATTAAGATGGATGTCACAGAAATAGGAATACTAAGTGGAAATTAGATTTAGCTGGCTGCGGACAAATATGAATGAAGAGCTTTTGTGAATGCCGCATTGAATCGAGGATCATTTCATAAACAAATCACACCAATTTTTGTGATTTGCACGTTTATTGTTTGGAGAGCATCTCTTTACAGTCCTTCAACATAATCTTCCTGCTTAGTAATGACGGAATCTCAACGTCCGGGTAGCTTCTGTATTCCATCTTTGTGAATCTGTCGAATGGTTCGGGTAACGGCTGGAGAAAGCTCTTCCAAACATGGAAACTGACGTCCACGCATATGTTGTTTCAACTTTGGGAACAGGCCGTAGTCTGGTGGATTCATGTCCGGACTGAAGAGAGCATGAGGTAGTATTTTCGAACCGTATTTGCGAAGTTCTGTCGCACAACATTGGCGACATAATCGTGGAGAATCAGTGGACTCGCCCTGAGCAACTGTGGTCAGGTTTTGTGCATTTTTCTGCGCAGTTTCAGTAGAAATTCACAATAATACCCTGCTGTGACACTTCTTCCACATGAAACTCCGTCCATTATGATAATTCCTTCGGGTTGGAAGCAAAAATCACAATTTTCTTAAGATTTGACTTATATTAGCGACAGTTTTTTGGTCTTGGAGAAGATAAAGCTCTCCACTCGTTGGATTGTGATTTCAACTCCGGCTTAAAGTCTCTTATCTAAGTTTCATCAATAGCAATAATGTGATGCAGAAAGTCCTCACCTTCGACGTTGAATCTTTGTTTCAGCATCGTTGAATTGTCAGATGTGTCTGCTTCTGTTCAGCATTCAAGAAGAGGGGAACCATCAGACATAAATTTTTCTCTTCCATAAATCAAATATCAGAATTCCTTATATTGACGCAGATGAAATGCTGTGGTGTCAGAAAGTTCCTCACCAAAGGCGTCATTTAGGGAGGGCAGGGAGGGGCAATTGCCCCCCCTGAGTTTGAGATTTATATAGACTTTATCAAAAGAATAATGATAAATCAGTGAAAAACGAGAAATTTTACTTAAATCAAGGGGTCTTGCTCCCCCCCCCCAAGCAAAATCTGAAATGACACTCCTGTTCCTCACATGTTACACGGCAATCTTATTCAAATGCATCTACCACAATTTGCACATTTTTCATGGGTTCATGATTTTGGCCTTCCTGGTCTTGCATCAACCTTTATGCTCACACGACCATTACGGAAACGAATAGCCCAATGCGAAACTGTACTACGCTCCACTCTTGTCTCACCAAAAACTTCACGTAAGACACTGTGATTTTTTGTCGAGTTTTTGCCACGTAAAGTTTCAATCTTTATGTACGACATCTGATCTTCAATAGACACGTTACCCAAGACACTTGCCGCCTCCGTTTCCAACATTTGTCACAGCCCCACTGTGTTCTCTAGAGAGTGGACAAGCACATGCCCTGCCGCCTCTAGTTTTCAGCTTTAACTGACGAAATGTTTACCACGATTTCATCATCCACTCCGCAGTATTGTCATCGTGTGAATTACTTATGAAATGACCTTCGAAATCACTGAGTTCCATAGCTCACCGAGATATTTCTGGATTATTATAATATTCCATTAATTATGCTAATTTTTGGTAGTGATTATTGTGTGGAAAGGAAATGAGAATTCTACATTTCGATATATATACATATTCATTTTTACAAAATCTTCATAATAGAACAATGGGAATTTCAACACTTCTTACAATAATAATTCACTTTGATTTACCTAATGAAAGCACTTATCAATCTTGCTTGAGTTAAACCATTAGTCTCATTCAAATCTAGTTTATTTTTTCTAAATAAACACATAAAAATATATCTGATTAGAAAATGCTTGTATATGTTCAAAGGTAAGATACGGGAAAGGTTAAGAGGTCATGTTAAAAGTGTACTACAGAGTTACCTGTCTAGTGTATCTTCAAGCTGATGGAATATAGCAATTCGATCTTGATTTAGTCTTCTTTCACTTTCTTCATGTTCTTCAGTGTCAATATGTTCCATTATTTCTCCCATCATAGTCTCATGTTCTTCATGATCTTCCTCCATTTCAGGCAACTCCAGTTTTACTTCAAGACCTACTTTCAAATTGAGCTTAGCTCGCATTTTAAGTGGGAGTTCTAATCCTACCTCTATCTAGAAATGGAGAAAACAAGATGTTTTACTCGTCTTTTTATATTTCATAGTTCAAATTTATATAACGTTAATTTGAAACAAATCTCTTTACAAGTAATATGTAGGTCACTGTTGGAATATATCAAACAACAATAATTTATCCAATCTGCTACTTAATGGTTCACATTTTCTTACACAGTACATAAATTAATAATAAGAAACATTTCCAGCAGAATAAGAACTATCTACAGCAAGAGATTAACAACAAATGACATATTTCATGCCATAAAAATAGTTTTTCACAATTTATCGAAAATTACACATGATAATTCACTTGTAAGCATACTGTTTTGTGCATGTCAATGTGATGTATGGATTGATTGTCTTATCTTTAGACAATGTTATAGTTTAACAAAAACTAAAATTTAGGAGTATATCACAATTGAAGGGTAAGGGAAAAAAAAGAAGGAATGTCACTAATTGTATTTTCGAGAAAACGACGTTTTAATATTGAAAATATCGTACAAAATGAATAGGGGTAGTCAAATTTTTTGCCCCTTTCCTTGGACATTTCTTCATCTACGCATGCATGGCATATACAGTCAAATAGTACCAAGCGTCATCAACAGATAGCGCCAAACACCCGTTAAAGCACACACATGAACATTCCTTGTTTTTCCCCCTTACTCTTCAATTTTGTATATACATATTATATTACTCATACACATACTCTATATTATCGTTTCGCTTCACTCATAATGAAAAACTTGATTAGTGCATACCTCACGATCAGATTCAGCTTAACTTAAAGCACATGTTCTCAGGTTTACAAAAAAGAAACTTGCTTTTATCGATTTACTCCAAAACCCACGCATGAGGATTTACACTCCTTCATTTTTGTTCAGTTCAGTGAAATCTATCGATTGTGATATTTTTCATTTTTTCATTTCAAGACATACAATTGATTGATATCTAGTTCGTTTTCAAATATATTAGAATTACAAAACACATGTAATAGACATTTATGTCAAAATATATTGACTCTCCAGTAACAACACGGGCCCCTAGCTACATTGTATAACTAACGTGTGTGCCTAGGACAGGCTTTATGCCCACGTCATACACTCACTTCCGAGGTGACCCATGCATTTAAATTGTACATTTACACTTCTAGTTGCACTCCATACCAACCGAAATTAAATTCAGAACATAGCAGAACATAGAACCTAGTTCAGATCAGTTCCCATCAAGTATATCGTGACTACATGAGGCCACGAAATCCCGAAGCTGCACATGTTTCCCATCAGCTCCAGTGTTCCATCAGAAAGTATATTGAAGCAAAAATGCAAACGGATTAAATCTTGTAACTCCCTCGTAAACACGGCACACCCATTACGTTACTGGAAATGTTTCAATGCATTTTATGGTAAATTCAGTAAAACCTCTCATTCACACATCATCAGTAACGCTCAAGCTTCTTCTGATCCCGACAATGCATTTCCCGACTGCCTCTAAGACATTTTCGCTTCTCAACCCGTGATCATATTATTTCTAATCCAATAGATGCAGTCAACATAGCGACTCCTCTCTTCCAACTAGTGTTGTAAATAGAAAAAAAAAACGTTCGTATTTTTTCAGAAATGTACGTTTTTTTAGAAAAAAAACATTGCCTCTCGTTTTTTTCTAAATTTCGTTTTTTTTCAAATAGTCATTTCTAATGCATCTTACATCTATTTAAGTATTAAATATTTTTATGTAGGTATAATCACCGTAAAATGCAATATAAATTAAACGCTAGATACTGATACGCTACAAATATTTTAGAATTTACATGAATGCCATACCTATTAACAATTCGGGTTTCAGCAGTTTTCATCAATATCAACTAAGAAATAAAAGTAGAAATGAAATTTTGTTTTTTCGTGTAAGCAGGCCTTTAAAACGAAAATAAGTACGAAAATAATGTCACGAACAGTATAAAATTCCAATAACTTGTCTAAAGGTAAAAACTAATACTAATTTGCCTATTAGTATTTTTCTAAATGCCATATATAAATAATTTGTCGACTAGATATATATATGTCGGCTCTACCATATATGCAACACGTGCATTTGCGTGGAGCGGAAAGTTTGGATGATCCGGTAAAATCTGTCATATTATTTAAATTAAATATTTCTTGCTGGAAACAGACTTCATGATGATGGTAGTTACATTTACTAAGCTGACCTTCTATTTGAATACTACATTCATAAATTATGTTTAGGTTGCATTAGTTTAAGGCCACATTGACAATGCTAAAGCAAATGGTCGAATAAATCCGAGCACAAATTGCTTGATTGTTGCCAAGTGCAAGAATTTTATTCTCGAGTAGTAGTGAATATCTGTTTCATTTAGTAAGTTATCACAGTTTTGATATGACAACTAGTCTTGTTTTTGTCAGAAACAAGTTCCTTATCATTGAAGATAGAAACAAGTTTTTTTTTTTAAAAAAAATGTTAACAGATATTGAAGGGAAATCAAGAAATAAAGATAAAAGAGCTAGTTGCACTGGAATTGCAAACTGATACATTGAGATTGAAGCTCGATAGTGAATTCTATAAAAAGGATTACCATTTTCCTCTGCAGGTGTGTTTGCTTTATCTTTCACTAACGTAATAGATTAATATTTTTTAAAAAAGAAATAACGGGATTGCATTTTTAGCAAGTATTTAAGCCTTTCTGAGTGCAACTGCACTTACCCTCACCTTTGTTGTTCATGCTGGAGTAGCATACTTAAAATAATGATTTTTAAGATTTGTTCTTTCTGGAGGAAGGGGGAGGCGGCAAATTATGTCATTGCATGGGGCGACAAATTGACTAGGACCGGCCCTGTTGACATGTATATAAAAGACATGAATATAGGATGACACAATTTGAAGTAATGCAGGGTGTTTCAAAATTAATATTTGGGTTTTGAAACTTTGTAGTATCTATTACAATTAACTTACAATTATAAATATTATATCAAATGAAAGAGCAACTGAAACAGTTTTGTACGCACGCATGTACATGCATTGTTTCTTCTGTCTGTCGTTAGAAAGAGCAAGCAGCAAAGATGTAGAATAGAGAGCAGAAAGTTTTTTGTGTTTTAATAAAAACTGAATCTGTACAGTGCAGCGGTCTGTGTGAAGAATATTAAGGAGGCGCTTGCAACTACGTCCTTATCGTTTGCAGTTGCTACAGGTCTAAAGCCTACAGACTACGGTTTACGTGCCAATTTCGCAAGTGAAATATTGTTGCATAACAATGAAGATTTTCTGGATCGTGTCGTCTTCAGTGATAAATCGACATTTCACCTAAGAGCTAATGTGAACACTCATAATGTTTGTATCTGGCCGTCAGCAAATCCTCAGGAGATGGTACACTTGAAACGAGACTCCCCTAAATTGAATGTGTTTTGTACCATATGGCGGAAAGTTTATGGGTCTTTCTCGCCTATCGACTAGATGTGTGCCGTGTGACAAATGAATCTCACATTGAACACTTGTAGCAAAGACTGTTTGAGGTGCTCTTTTACTTGATGCATTGCTTATAATTGTACGTAAAATGTAATAAGTACTACGAAGACTTAAAACCCCAAAATTCATTTTGAAACACCCTGCATTTCTCACCAACAGTGTTGGAACTAAGATGTAAAAAGGAGAGAAACTTTTCCTTATAAACTTATTGTTTAAAACTACTATATTATTATTAGTCGAGACTATAACTACAACAACAACACGAGTTAGTAGTCAAAAAAATGTAATCAAATGTATACTCGGTGGCCCAGGTAGCCAAAGTGGCACACACGGGTGTCATTTGTTTAATCCGCTCTTGTGTGGACACTAATTAAGATATCGGGATATTATCCTTGCAAAATATGGTTGGACTATAGTTTATCATATTATTTTTTCTTCTGGTGTCGAATTTCCTTCTCAAATTTCACCCCAGTCAAAAATTCGAGAATTTTCTAATTTCTAATTTCCTTTACTTCTTTTTTTCCCTGTAGCTTCCCTCGTTGTAGAAAGACCTCCTTATACTTGCCAGGTAGATACCTCGGATGGATACCTAATTGTTGACATCAATTGGACGGGCCTGCGCCCAGTGTTGCCAATTAGGGAAATTAAAATTTTCCTAAATTTGGGGAAAAAATTAGAAATTTTAGTTTATAAATCCGTATCTATACGTCTGAGTGCAAGTCAACTTACGCCAATCGAACATGTGTCCTTACTTAACAAACGCAAGTACAGACTGTTACAATGGGGTAATTAGGGAACGCACGAAAAATTCGTATTTAGGTTCTAACCCTTGATTTTTCTAGTTTTTCCCTACTTTTCTGTTTACAGTAATATATTTTTGGTAATTAGAAATTTTGTTCCTTAAATATCGTCGTGTACCAATGTTTAACTTAAGATAGTTTGCGTCTGTCTAGTAGCACTGTTACCAGCTAGAGAAAATTTTAACTCCAGATTTTAGGGGGAAATGTTGGAAAAATTATCTGTTTTGTCTTTATTATTTCCCTCTTGTTGGCTATATCGGACCAAACGTACCAGTATCTGGAAGTCTACACAACGCATTATAGAAAGTTTCAATAGGATAATTAGGGGAATTATAGTAGACCTTGTTCTCTAATTGGGAAGATAACTGATTTTTTTTAAAGGTAGAATGAGATATTTTTTATGGACATGCTTACTTTATTAGATATCGTCACAATACTTGATAGCCCTCGATATATATCGTAGAATATATAAGAGGGCTACCAAAGCTTATTTTAAGATAGTTTGTGTGTGTCTGATAGTAGTGTTGCCAGCTACAGAAAATTTTAATTCCAGATTTTACGGCAAATTTAAAAAAAAAACTTTTTTTATTTCTATTATTTCCTTCTTGTTGGCTACATTCGAACAAACGTACCAATGTCTAACAGCCTCATCCTTAGCCTACACAGCACACCATAAAAAGTTTCACTAGAATAATTAGGGAAAGTACAGTTGAGGTTTATAATAAACCATGTTCTGTAAGTGATAAGAAAATGGTGAATTTGTGAGGTAGAATGAGAGTTTTAAAAAAATTTCATGCTTACTTTGTTATATATCGCCATGATACATATAGGATATATTCTTGGAGTACTAAGGGCTATTTTAAGATAGTTTTCGTCTGTCTGATGGCAGTGTTTCCAGCCAAAACAATTAATTCCCGCTTTTAGGTGAAAAATTTGGAAAATTTCCCTTTTCCCCTCTATTATTACCCTCTTACTGGCTACATTGAAACAAACGTACCATTACCTGAAAGCTTCCTCTTTGTCTTACAGAACGCACCATAAAAAGTTTCAATAGGATAATTAGAGAAGCTGTAGCCCCGGCATATTTGATTTTTGCTTGTGAGGCGTAAAAAGTGTCAAAATTTCATGTATATGACAGCATTTTTTCTTTCTCTCTTTGGATGGAAGCAAGAGACCTCAGGATTTCACTGTACCTTGTCAACACACCAAAGGTTTTTTTAGGCGACTTGAACCCATATAGCAGCAGTGGTGCTAGATACAAAAAATTTTGAATTCGGTTAGGGAATTTTTTGTAAATTTTCACCCCTACATTTCCCTCAATAATTTCTCACCCATTGGCAATACTGCAATGCAACTTACACCAAAAGATAGCCACATCCATTTTGTAAAAAAACAAGGCCTTAACCATATCAATCGAATGAATGGTTTTTGAGCAATAAGTCACTAACTGGAAATGTAGGAAAACGCCAAAAATGACCTGGGGCCGAAAGAAATAATCACACAATTTTGCTAGTATATAGGTGCAAAGAAACAAAAGATTTATAAGTTACGAGGGCTTCGACTCAAGTTCTGTTGATTATTTCAATAATCTGCGACGTAAATCAATAAATAATAGTTGCCAGAAAAAAAACAGACATTTGAAAAAAACATGAAAAAGAACGATGTTTTTTATTGAAAAAAAAACTTCACAGAAAAAAAACGTTTTTTTACAACACTACTTCTAACCCACTGCCGACCATACATTCTGACCTAATGAACTCACTTCTCTTATCATCGTCGCCGATATCACATCCGTTGCCCAGACTAAACGACACTCTGCTACAAGTTTTGATTCAATAACATATTTCCATATCAAGAAAAGTCCGCCTTCACTCCTCATTTTATTAGACTCTATCTTAACTTTAATCCTTTAAATAGCCTTTTTTCCTGCTGAATAGAAATTGTCTAAAGTTCTAATATTCCCCAAACCGAATGAAGCACCCACTACTGTATCTTCATATCGCCCTATGTAAGTCACTTCAAGTTTTAACAAAACATCTGAACACCATCGTCAATAGGCTTCATTGTTATCTCCGTGCACGTAGTCGCATCCCATCTTACTATTCCGACTTCTGTTCATTATACTCCAGTATTGATCATCTCCAACCTAATAACTCTTATTACAACTCATTATAATTCTGTGCTTCCACCCTGTCTTATGCTTTTTGACCTCGAAAAAGTATTTCCGAAAGTCTGTCATCTCGATCTCATCTTCAAATTCGGGCCATTCCATTCCATGTCAACTCACCTAAAGCAATGTGCTTCAATTTCTCAGATTCGCTTCAAAATTTTTTCATACATAAATACCAATGAAATTATGCTAAATTATTTTTCCCCGATTTTTTGGATTGTAAATGGGCCGGGGAAATTTTTTTGAAAAATGTGAATTTGGCGTCAATTTCACTTTCCCGCACTCAGCATCTAGTCCAGGAACTTTAGCATTTTTCTTCGGAAAAATTAGAAGCCAAGGTTTTTCTTCACAAAAACGTTCATTAGGTCATTCTAAATGACATATCAAAAGTCCCCGACTTTCTGATGTACGCTTCCCCTTTTTTCAGGGGGTGGAAGGGGGGAGGAAAACGCAATTTAAAATACAATCAAATTCAGCTTATTTGCATGTTAACCTAAATATTCCGAATAAAAAAACAAAATTTACCGGGAACGCTTAGCACATTTGCTCGTAAATGTTTCACAGGAAGTCCCAAAGAATATCGGGTCGGGTTTCGGAAATATGACGTCATCAAAATGGCCGACACCAGAATTTGTAGTGTTTTGTGGGAATGGTTATAACTTTCCGCAGAATAGTGGTAAAACCGTCGTTTTTGTTTCAGATTGAAGATAATTAATTACCAAACGTACGCAATGAAGCGTGCTTTTGTATCGTTAATTTCTTTCGAGATACAAAAAAAGAAAACTAGTTTTTGAGCACCTGGTTTTAAGTGTAAATGCAAATAACTCAGTAATCATAAAATATTTCAAAATATATCTTCAAACAATGGTTGCAGGGCATTATAAAGCCTTTCCAACGGTACCTGTATCTGCATTTGTTTGTATTTTGAAATGTAAGGAACAGTGGCGTATTTAGGGGGGCTTCGGGCCTTAAGGCCCCCCGAATTCTTACTTACTATTGTAAAGTATATGAAATATCGTGCAGAATTTTCACATTTTCAGGCAAAGTCCCCCGCGAAAGTTAGCAAAGCTCCCCCTCCGAACATCGGATAAACCCCAGGGCTAGCAAAAATAAGTGAATTACATCCTTTCCCGATGCTGGGGCTTGCGCAGATATTCGATTAGCAACAAGTTGATCCAGTCAAGGATAGCTCGTTGTTGCACGTTTATTCTGGAGCATTTCATCACATTAGACCACTATCCGAATTGGTGTCTTCAACCTACTACCTGCTGCCTATGTTTGTTGCATTACTTTGAGGTTAGCCATTAACTGGCTATGTCTTCTCCAGGATTCACTATTTTTGTTCCCGAGCCGTCCGTTGTACCCAAGAAGGTGGATAAACAGAACACAGCGCAGATTCTAGTTCATAACACTCATGATTCCCTCATCATTCAAAACAGGATCCCAGTCACACCCACCTCAAGCTAATACCCATAATAGGCTTAGTGAATCATCTTCATCGACCACTTCAGGTCACTTCAACATGGATGCGGATTTTTCATCTCTATCTCTTTCACAGAATTAGCCTCCAATCAACATTCAAAAGATCCCAGCGATTTCCGCCTTATTACTCACTAATTACGTTCCAAAATATCAAGATCTCAAACATCTTTACCTTCGTCTTATAAAGTACCTTCCTCGCTCTAACGTCATTCAAATAGTCTCGACTCGTAAGAGTAAAACCATCAAAACTTCTGACTGTAATCTGGCTGCTTCAGTTCTCAATACATACTCCTATGAGATATTTGGCAACACGTAAATCTTTTTAAACTGGTTGCATCTTGTACCAAATAACCACCGCAGCCATGTAGTTCACTAGCACTCTCTGTTATCATTCGTGGTGTCCCACCTGCCTATACTGATGACGAAATTGCCGAAAAATAAAACATAGACGGACACTCTATCCTTAAGACCATACGCATCGAAAATGCCTCTGGATATACTTATATGGTTCTTGTACTTACAAATTTCTCGTCAACAACTGCAAATTTTCTGTCGCACGGTGCCTACACTTGCGAGAACTGTCAAGCATACACACGCATCATACTTCTAAATGTCCGAATATATGCGGTTTCTGCTCCTGACCTTTTGCTACTAAAACCTGCACAAATCTTCAGAAATCCCCCCTCTACAGTACCTGTGGTTCTAATAAACATCCGACTTATAGCTACAAATTCAAAGCCAGACCCACCGCCAAATCTTTTAAGTCGGAATTCGTTGTCTTTGTACGTCCTCTCGGAACTCAAGATACCACTGTTCTTCCGCCATCAACCAATTCTTGTCATTTATTACTGTTACTCTTCAGAATATCCATCTTTTCCTTCGACATTACATCTTACAACAGGTTCAACAAACGGCCAAAGCAATCCTTAACGTCGATTTTCAGGCAACATATTGTGGTTCAACTCTGTACTTTCACTCTGATATATTATAAAAAGCAGTGTGACTATTCTGAGTATCTACGTTATAAATCCATTTTCATTGTTGATTTCATCATGGAACTGAACTCTATTTTTGAATACTCGTTCACTATCTCAACATCAACCTCTTTGAACAACTTCTCCGTAAAGAAGACATTAGTACGTTTCTTTTAAACAAAACTTACCTGATTCTAAGACTCCATCCCCCACATCTTTAGCTTTCAGTTAGTTCACCATGATAATGCACTTCCAGCATGCCTTGCTAATGGCGGGGTCACCGTCGACTTTTCTTCTAACGCTCCTTTTCTTCAGAATCTTTCTACTATTCATAATCTTCCTGAAATTCTCATTCTCATTACCATTTTAAAGATTTCTCTATCACTGTCGCTATTTTTTATGTTCGCCTTGACCATCTCATTCCACATGACTTTTCCGGTGTCATTAACTTGCTCCACCACAAACGAATTTCGAGATCGTTTCCTTCACATCATTTTGTGCGTATTTTGTGCCGTTTTGTGTGCTTATTTCCACGTTTCGTGAGTCATCGGAAGTGGGTCGAAATAATCCTACAAATATGGCGGAACAAGTTAATGCTATTCCGCCACCAACAAATTTTGAGGTCGTTTCCTTCACATTTTTTGTGCACTTATTTCCACGTTTTGTGCGCCACCAGAAGGGTCAAAATGAGCCTCCAAGGTGGGACGAAAATGGTCCATTGTTCCGCCACTATCGAATTTCGAGGTTGTTTCTTACGCATCGTTTAGTGCATGTTTTGTGCCGTTTTGTGCGACTATTTCCACATTTTGTGAGTTACTGGAAGCGGGTCAAAATAGGCCTCCCAGGGGGGTCGAAAATAACCCTATGTTCTGCCACTAATGAATTTCGAGGTCGTTTCTTTCACATCGTTTAGTGCCTGTTTTGTTCGCCTATTTCTACGGAAGTCACCGGAAGTGGGTCTGCAAATATGAGGGAACGACTTAGTGCTCGTACGCCACCATCGAATTTAGAAATTATTCCTTTTGCATCGATTTGTGTGCGTTCTGTGCTGTTTTGTGTGTGTATTTGCACGATTTTTGCTTCACAGGAAGTGGGTCAAAATTTACTTCGATAATGGGCGAAAGATGAATGCTGTTTTGCCACCCGTTGATTTTGAAAATATTGTAAAATTATACGCCAGTAGGAGATGATACTCATTTTGTGCATAAATTCCTTTGTCTTTCGTGTGGGTAAAACATCCACACACATATACACTAACGTAATACTATATACTTATGATGTCCGAAATGTTACAGTTTTTATATTGGAGTGAAGGCGAAGCAGTAGGTTATTTTCACTAACCCACATTTGAAGCCCACTTTGACCAACTTCCGATGACACAAAAAAGTGGAAATAGGTGCACAAAACGGTACAAAACACACACAAAACCATGTGAAGGAAACGACCTCGAAATTCGATGCTAGCGAAACAGCATTAACTTGTTCCGAGATATTTTAGACCCATTTTGACCCAATTGCGGTGACGCACAAAACGTGGAAATAGGCGCACTGAACGGTACAAAACAGGCACTAAACGATGCGAAAGAAACGACCTCAAAATTCGAAAGTGGCAGAACAGTGAGTCATTTGCGTCCCACCTTGGAGGCCTATTTTGACCCGCTTCCGGTGAGCCACAAAACGAGGAAATAGGCGCACAAAACGCACAAAGCGATGTGAAGGAAATTGCCTCGAAATTCGTTGTTGGCGGAACAGTGGGTCATTTTCGTCCCACTTTGGAGGCTCATTTGACCCGCTTCCGGTGACGCACAAAACGTGGAAATAGGCGCACAAAACACACACAAGATTATGTGAAGGAGACGACCTTGATATTCGTTGATGGCGGAACAGCATTAATTTGTTCCGCCATATCTGTAGGCCCATTTTAACCCAATTTCATTCACGCACAAAACGTAAAAATAGGCGCACAAAAGAGCACAAAACACGTGCAAAACGATGTAAAGGAATCAACGTTGAAATTCGTTGATGGCGGAACAAGTTAATGACGCCCTTTTCTCCACTATATCTCTTTCAACTTCCGCTCGTTCTTTATTTTATGGCTGATATCAACTTTTATGGTCACTTGGCTCAACAACAGCCGGATTTTCGTACTTATATCACCAGTCATGCTGCTGGTTTTATTCATACTCTTCCGAAACCTAGACGTCCCGCCAGTAACATCAACATCTAACGTGGTGATAACGATCAGCCAGTCTCTCTCCAGTTATACGATCACAGTCTTAGACCGATTCGGATGCGATCGTATTCCTATCAAACTCTGCATATTTCTTCAGCATTCTCCTGAAAATCGGCAATCCTTCCCGCTCACACCACTCCTCACTTCGACAAGACCGATTGGGTTAGTTATCGCTCCCACATAGATGCAGCTCTAAACCACTACGCCCCTCACCAATAAAACTGAACTTTACACAACTCTTAACACCATGAATATCATTAAAGGCAGTTGTGGCTTTTTTCTGTAGACAAATGGGAGTGTTAGAAAGTAGAAATGTATCGTTCTGAAACAAGAATGACACATTGACACCAAGTGTAGACATCACACTTTATAACGTGACGTAAAATACAAGTATTCTCCGACATTATGACATAATATGGCAACACTGACGGTACCAGATTGTGTCAAATGTGGCTGGCCACCAATTATCCTACATATAAACAGTTGCAAGTCATTCAGGAAGTCATGGCCAGGCATGGTTACATTTCCTGAATTATTTGCAAATTTCTTGTTTGTTTTTGACTGTCTAACTATAGGATAGTTGGTCACTAGCCATATGCGTTGACCAGACTAGTAGCGGCAGTGGTGTTATACTACGACATAATACTGGAAACTAGTCTTTTTTTGTCACGCCATTATCACGGCTGTAGGATGTCTACACTTGGTGTCAACGTGTCATTCTTCATTCAGAACAATACATTTCTACCTAGCCTACCCATTAGAATTTCCATTTGTCCAAGTAAAAAAAGCCACAACTGTCTTTAAATTATTCGTATTTATACGTTTTGTGCAAACATTTTACTTCACCTTTGTCTGCTTTTGGCATTAGTGAGAACAAACATCGAAATCTCCACTCCACGGTTTATATATAAAAATATCTACAAGGACAGCCGTACTCCGTTAAAGGGAACCTACGAAAGCTTTAAAAATTAAGTATTAACTTTATTTTATATTTTACAAGGAAGTTTCATATTATGATCTTGTGTTGATGTGTTTTGTGAATACCGGAATACAATACCCCGGTACATCAAGTATTTACTGATTTTAGAAAGGCGTACAGCTCGGTTAGGTGAGAAACATTATACAACGTTCTTACAGAACTTGGAATACCGAGAAAGCTAATTAGATTAATTAAGATATGTTTAAATGAATCCCAAAGTAAGTCCGAGTGGGAAAATTTTTGTCTACGAGCTTTCACGTCGAAAATGGCCTGAAACAAGGAGATGCGTTGTCGCCATTATTATTTAACTTTGTTCTGGAATACGTTATAAGGAAAATCAAAGATAGCAACCAGGGCGTAGAGTTGAACGGTATTCACCAGGTTATGGCATATGCTGATGATGTAAAGTTATAGGGGATGATACGAGAACAATAGAAAGAAATGGAGATATCTTATTAAACGCTTGCAGGGACATGTGTTTAGAAGTAAATGCAGAGGAAACTAAATACATGGAAGTGTGTCGGGACCGTAATACAGCAAATTATGGATGCGTTAAAATATTAAATAATACTTTCGATAAAGTGGATAGTTTCAAATATCTAGGATCAATATTAACAGAGGAAAATCATATTCACGATGAAATTAAATGTCGACTAAAAGCAGGGAATTCGTGTTACTATTCGGTTCAAAATCTCTTGTCGTCGCGAATTCTGTCGAGGAATTTGAAGCTTATAATATACAAAACGATAATCATGCCTGTTGTTCTGTATGGTTGCGAAACATGGTCGCTTACTCTGAGAGAAGAATATAAACTGAAAGTATTTGAGAACAAGATCCTGAGACGAATATACGGACCCAAAAGGAACGGGAATGGGGAATGGTGAAAACTTCATAACGAGGAAATACATAAGTTATACGGTTTACTCAAGAGTTAGTTAGTTAGTTAGTTGATGTGTTTAACATGGTGTTCCTCTGAAATGGGAACGTGTTAATCTTACTGGCTGAAGCAAGACGAGATAAGATCTGAGGTGAAAGCTCGAGAAAGAGGTGATTCGAATGCAGTAAGTATGCCAGAATTTTTTACTTGGGGGGTGTTCAAAATAAAAGGGGGGGTGCTCTCAGAATAGTGATATAATTTTTAAACAAACTCAATCAAGAAAACAGTATATTTTGTTACGCAACTATTGCAATACTACTACTACTACTACTACTACTACTACTACTACTACTACTATTACTACTACTACTACTACTACTACTACTACTACTACTACTACTACTACTACTACTACTACTAATAATAATAATAATAATAATAATAATAATAATAATAATATCAGCTCTTCGCAGTGGTAGGTTCAATAAAGTAAGTTCACACATTTGGGCATTTATTATTATTATTAAATTAAGTAATACAGTGAAACCTCTCAAAACGGACATAGGTGGAACCGATTATATGTCCGTAAATGAAAGGTGTCCCTAAAAGGAAGGGTTCTCTCTCATAACGCCACACCACACATATTTATGGCATGGAAGAATAAGAAAGTTTGTTCTCTTATGAAAATGTCCATTATTGACAGATGCCCGTTAAGAGAGGTTTCACTGTATTAGGAATTAATCTACACTATTTTACCGAGTAATTACATGTGAATTGATTACATACGAATTATTGTAATTATTTTGCAAAATTCTGCTATTATTTCAATTTATTCACCCCCAGCAAGTTGTAGTGGGTGATTTTTTTCCCCAAAATATTAATTGAGAAAAAATTTCCTCGTCCTATGTTCAAATCACATTCGTTTAGTAATTAATACTGTACATAGTTCCAATTTCGTTTATTCTAACCCTGTTGTTAACGTTAATTGTTGTAATATTATTTGATCTCTTAATCTCCGTTCCTGCCCCTTCCTGGCTACGTTATTCGCTCTGAATATCTTTCATAAGAAAATTATTCATTGATTTAGTTGTTTTCCAGTAATCCAGTTTTCCAATTTACAAATATTTTGTATCTTTCTGTTTTGTCTTCTTTAATATACCCTAATTTTAATAATCCCAGGGCTCATAGTGGTCTGGCCTCTTGTAAATAGTTGAAAAGTGACCAAAAAATGGCCAAAAGCACACGAAAAAGTAACCAAAATCTCATCATGACCCTTTTTTTCTTTGTCAATTTCTCCATCACCTCTCTCTTTGTTTGTTGTTTTGTTTCTTCTTTACTTCTTTTTGAGCTTCATCCTTTCTTAGGTTTTCAAAGTATGCTTTGTAGTTACGGTAAGCAGACTTAGCAGATCTAAAAAGCTTCTGAGTAGGTGGAACCAGTTCTGGCTTATTTCCGAATTTTTTCATCCCGACATTATATTTAAGTTAGCATTAAGAGTTCTCAAAAACGTGAAATATTCAAATTCATCACCTACTCTTAAGAAGAACATACAAGAAGCATAACACAAGACGAACATGATGAACTACACAAACATACACAACTTTGAATGGGCGAGTAGGGGTGGGGTGGGGATTCTGCGCCACTTCATCATTTCCAATAACAATCTAGCACACCATCAATAATAATAGCGCACCCCTAATAACAATAGCGCATCCCCCTACCTCCAAATAACTTCTAAACTACCCCTAATAATTTCTACCGCACTCCCTACTTCCCAAATAACTTCTATCACATCTCAAATAACTTCTATCTTACTCATAATAACTTCTAATGCATTCTATCACTAAATCTAGTTACAAAAACAAAAAAATCACTAAATCTAGTTGTAAAAATCACTAAATTTAGTAAAATAAAATTACAAAACACTTTTATGATTTTACCATAAAAGTTAACTAAATTCTACATAATTACATAATACTTACAAATTAGTATATTAATAGTTACAAGTTCGGATACTGATAATGGAATCGTCTGCTAACCTCGTTCTCTATAGGAAACAATGACTTCTTAAACTCTGTCCACTGATCATAATTCAAACTGAATAGACAGCCGTTAATATCAAAAACAACTTGAACTTCGGTTTGCACATTTTTCACAATTACATTGAAGTTATTAGTAAGTATAAATTTCTTTTGAGGATCCATTCTATTCACTCCATTTTTTACTTCTGACAACATATTTTTGATCATTTTTATTATTTTTTGGATTCACATACAGAACTCAACAGTTGGATAGTTATCTTTTAAACCAGTGTATTTGATTTTTATTCCATCTTTAACGATCTCATCAATCATTTTATCTGTTAAGTGTTTTGTAAATCTAGGTGGAAGAAATACCTTAAACTCTTCACATTCAACTAAAATGCTCTTTCCAAACTTAGTTTTAATCTTTTCCATTTTCACAATCTTATATTCTGTATTTAATTCTAATTCTCTTAATCCAATAACCTGTTTTTGCTCAAGACTTCCAAGTTTATTTAAAAGTTCAATATGACTCGCCATCGTATTTATTATATTAAAACTTTTTAAAAATCAGTTTCTAATAGCCTCGAATTTCGTTAAGTATGTCATTGATTCTGTTAACAATATCTCTTACATTTTCATCTGTTAATTCGCCATTCATGAGCTTAATTACATTAAGCTCATCTTTAAACATCCCAATTCGATTCACCATATTTTTATAATATTCTTTCTTTGAAGCTATATTAAACCGTGTTGATAGACCAGTGATAACAGCAGAAGCCGAAGCAAATGCAGTTGTAATAATTGAATACACTGTAACAGGAATAAATACATTGATGAACCCTGTAGAAGCTGATAATAGAATTGATAACGTAATAAGAGTAATATAAACATTTTATTCTCTTAAACTTTCTTTTGTTTTTCATTAATAACTTCTCAAGATTTAATATAGTATCTTCAATTAACACAATTAAATTCTCACGTGGAATGTTATCTGGAATAGTCATTTTATTAAATAAGTTTTTATGATAATATCATAAAAACACTTACAAACTAAACAAATCTAATAAACATATTATATAATTGATTTATATCTTCTCAATTATTTTTTCTTTCTCAACATCATACTCTAAATTTTTCTTACCAATCATAACAACATAGCAAATTGTTTTATCTGATACATCGCTTTCAAAATTAACAGTCAGTTTCAAATTAGTTCTATCACTTACAGTTACTGATTTATGCTTGCTTGTGTTAATTACGAACATCGGCCTATTTTCTAAAAATTCCTTAGGATAATAAAACATCTCAGTATTTCCAATTGTAGCTCGCTTATATACCGTATACATTTCATAAACTTTGAAATACTTATGTTTTGCAAAATCTAAGTTTAAAGATTCTAATGGGAAAGATTCATTTCTAGAATTACGAAAATGTATATTCTGAACTTTACAATGATCAAAATAGCTTGAATCTCTTTCTTGATTATCATTTCTATCAGTTTGGAAAAAGGCAATCACAAAATTAGGCGTATCAAATTCACTTGAGTTAAATTGTGTGGTTAAATCGAATTCTAAATACTTCCCACTAACTGATTTCTGTAAACATTGATACGTGTTAAATGAAATAGGAATCTTACCTTCTTTTAACATATTAGATCTTAACAAGGTGGCATAGTTAGGTTCATAATTAACAATAGGCATTCTTAACTCCATATTTGTAATCTTAATTTTACCTGGATGTGGTTGATCATTCTCATATGTTCCATCCTGCTTTTTTGTTTTCCAAATAGCAAATGCATTATCATCAGAACCACTTCTTTTAAATGTATATTTCAAACCTCCTTTCCACATAATATCTTTAAAATCTGAACAAAATCCTGGCAAAAGTCTTAGCAAAAACACTATTTCTTCATCTGTTCTTGCCCACGTAATTCCTTCCCATCCACATTCATCATAGTGATTTGCCTCTGGTTTTGAAATCGTACATGTGTTTACAGCTGTTAAAGTTAAACCAGGATAATCTATAATATCTAATATCTGTCCATGCTTACTAACTTGAATTTGAGAAAAGAAATGTGGGAAGAAATTATTAATAAGTCTAATATTTTGACCAGTAGTATATTCTCCATCACCATCTCTATCTCTAATTTCAAAAGTTTTATAAATATCAGCATAATAAGGATGTATGAAGCCATCACCCACGTCAATATCAAATTCAATAGACCTGTTTGGCTTATTTAAATTCTCAATTGTTTTTTGATTAGGTTTAAAGGATTGTAATTCATATGATTCTATTTTATCCATATTTATTATAAAAAATATTTATAATCGTTTTATGAATTAAGCCCATAAAATAAACCCATAAAAACTTAAATATAACTTCTCCAAATATCCTTATTCCTATTCACCTGACTAATAATTTCTGAAAAGCTATACCCATCTGTAAACATTTTTAACACTGTAATGCATAAATGTCCACAAATTACCTCGTTAAAATGTTGTATACGGCTGCTATTGTACTTTATATTATGACCAAGATATTTTACGAGTGTTTTTGGTGGATTACCTCCAAATGAATCAAACACATACTTTCTATTTCCTTTTTTCCAATAACAAATCCAATGCGTTCCTATATTTTTAGACGTATCAAAATTAACAATACCACACTCATTCTTCCTTGGTTGTTTAGGCAATTCATCACTCATAAATACACCTCTAAAGTTTCTTATCTTAAGTTTTTTAACAAGTTGTATTAGATCTAAATTACTTAAAGGTTTAATTTCTTCTTTTTCTTTACTGTTTTGGAGTTTACGTTTTTTAAAAGCTTACCACCTTGTTTTTCTTCCATTGCTAAGTTATGTCGCTTTTGTTCTTCTAATTCCATTTTATTCTTTTTTGCATCATCTACAGTCTTAGCAATAGCAGCTGCTCCTCCAGCAACAGAACCTAGAGCACCTATTAAAGCTAAAATCGTTGGAATAGTAAATATAAAACCACCATAATGAACTTTATTATCATTTGCCTTCATTTCTTTGTTTATTTTCTTAAGTTGTGGTATAGAAAGACATAGAGACATACATTGTGCTTTACTTAGTTTTGCCTCCTTTTGTTTGAGTTCTTTGTTAGTTAAAATGTGATCTATATTTAATTGTTTAAGTTCCTGATTAGGAATCGTAAATGTAAAACCTTTTAACTGCATATTTATTATATAAATTAAAAGCTTTTTATGAAAAAATTCCATAAAAAGTACATATATAAACCTAAATCTAAAAAATACTTATAAACCTAATCTTACTTTCATTACTTATAAACCTAAACCAAATCTTACTTTTGTATTCATCATTAAAGCAGTTCCAAGAGCAGGTAGTTTTTCAGTTATTAAATTAGCATCTTTAGCAAAAACTCTTTCCCAAGCTTTATTTTCTAATTCCTTATCTGCAATATGTCTTGATTCTGTACCTTTATTATCCCTATAGTATATATCATGTTCTTTACAAGCCTCATCTAATTTGTTAATACCTTCATCACCTCTTTCTAATCTTTCTTCTAACTTAGTCCCAGGCCCGCAAAATCTAAATCCTGGAATATGCAACTCAAATGGAAGTTTATTAATAAAATCATTTACTAATCCTTTTCCATACTTTTCACTATTCCAAAATTTTGGTGGCAGCGTATTCAATATCTTAATCAAATAACCTATACCTTTTGGATCATTAGGTATAAATTGTGCAAGTTTAGAATTAATCATATCCATAATACCTACTTTCTCATTATAAAAGTTATCATTTCCAGATTTTTCTTCCCCATCAATAACAATCAAGCGGTCAATCAGTTTTCTCACATCATCCATCCATATGTATTCTTTTGATAATTCGTTATATACCATTATTCCTTCTCCAGATTTTGGTGTCTTTTTTGAAGGTGTTGTTGGTTTTATATATTCATCCCAAATAGGTTTGATAATTTCTTTATATTTTTTACCTTTACTAGATTTTTGTTTTCTTGTACTTGGATCATTATTATGAAATGCAACACTAGAATCAATTACTATTTGTTTATATTTTTCTAGATCATCATCATTATAATTTGTTGGATTATGTTTTGTCAATAATTCCCATAAACCTTCTGTTCCTGTATAATGTCGATTATTAATAACTAAATCATCACCATGAATTTTAACTTCCGCATTTCCTATCATATGTATAATTTTCCCATCTTCATCATATGATTGTATTCCAAAACTTATAATCTCTAGTTGCATAATATCTTGAGGCAATATTACCAAAATGAGTTGTTGCTAAAGATTCCATTCCTTCTACTTTATATTTAATTTGTTTTTTCATGTGTTTTATTTCTTCTGTTATAGGCGTATCACTTTCATTTATAGAACTATCATACATAGGCGGTGTTTCTAATAAGCTTGAATCCACTCTAGCACTTTTATGTACAACTGGAACTAACTCTTGAATTAGATTTTTATTTTCTTCTGCTACTTTTGATATATCTTGCCCTAAATCTTTAATTGCATCAATAACAGGCTGATCTTGTTCTTTAAATTTTTCATACTTACTTCGATTACTTTGTTTAATTTCCTTAAATCTTTTAATAAGTTCTTCTTTTAACTTAATATACTTCTGAGCTTTATTAACATCCATTTATTATATAAAGAAAAAAATAAAAACATAACATAACATAACATAACATAACATAACATAACATAACATAACATAATATAACATAACATAACATAACATAACATAACATAACATAATATATACGTTCACCTGCATTCATATATGTTTAGTTTACACTTTTAGAAATTCTTTAATTTTATTTCTATATTTACCATTATTCACCTTCCTAGTCATATCTATTGTTAAGAAACCATGTTCTTCACTCCAACACTTGCTACATAATAATTGTAATTTTTCAAACGACATATCAGATGCAACAAATTCATCATATATATGTTTTAAATTTACATTGTCCTGTCTAAATATACAAAGAAAGTTTAAGTTGTCTCTAATTAATTGTTTTGGCACTTTAGAATATGTTTGTCCAAGATAGAAACAGTTCAAACCCTTATGACGCCCTCGAGTAAAATATTCTCTAACGTGATTTTGTTCTTCTAATATGAAATCATCAAATACTACCACAGAATAGTCCTCACATTCATCTAATGGAATAATCTCTTCATTGTTTCCTTTTATTATTGCTACTGTATCTTTAATATTACGTTCTATATCTCGAAAAAGTTGTATTAAGTGTTGATATTTAGGTTGATTTAAACTTTTAGAATATATATAAACATTTGCATATTTTAACCATTTAGGTGCTAACAAAAAATTATCAATCATTAACGTCGTTTTACCACAACCACTAGGCCCAACTATTAAACATCTTATATCATCAGGTAACAACTCTCCATTCCTCTTACTCTTCGCCGTTTCTTCTGTTAACCTTACTTTAATATCCCAATTATCCATATTAGTTATTTATTATATAATAAATGAAGGTATTTAATTTAAATGGTTATTCATCTGTATTAAACATGTCATTGCATTACCCATTTGAAAACGATTTAGAAGTAGCTGTTGCAGGATTTTACACAACATACTTAACTCCAAACATTACAGAAAAGAACAACAAATTAACATTTTGTAATAGTAACTCAAAATTTACAAAACAACTCATAATTCAGCCTGGTCAATATAGTTTACAAGAATTAGAAGAATATATTAAATCAAACCTTCCATATACCAACGATCCTTTTAAAAATATTCAATTTACTGAGGATAGAAGGAAAAATAGAGTTAAAATATTTAGCCAGCAATGTAATATAACCTTAGATACTATTAATACTGTATTAGGTTTTAGTGAAAAGAACTTGACTGAAAAGATAGAACATGTTGGAGATAAGGTGCCAATGTTTCATCCGTTTGATACTATAAATATTCACTGTGATTTAGCAGAAGGTATGATTTTAAAACACAATGATACAACACACAACGAAACAGACTTAATTGCAACATTTAGAACAAATGCAGAGTTTAGAGAACCAATTATATATGAACCTAATGAAAAGATATTTTTCCCAATACATCAAAATAAATTTAATAATTTCAAAGTTTCAATTAAAGATGAGAATGGTGATTTGATTGATTTTGGTGGAGCTCGTATAACTGTTTTACTTGCTGTTAAATAACTCAAATTATTATATAATAAATATGGATATTTTTGGTAATATTAAAAGTAAGGTAAGTGATATTAGTGAAGAGCAGTTAAGGAATTTAGATAATGTTGTTAAGAATGAAGAATTTGAAAAATATAAAAGAGAGACACATCAAAATTTAATGAGTCGTACAAATTTTAAATCTGAACTAAATAAAATTTTCACAACAAATTATAGATCGTGGATTGATTTTACACAAAAAAGATTAGTTAATATAACTAATGGTATTGATCAACAAGATGCTATTACGTTAAACCAGCTCGAGTTAGTGAAAAGCGATATTAACAACCAATTAGAAAGTGATAGAAACAAATTTGAAGATGTATTAAAATCATTACAAGACACACATATAAAGAAAGATGATATTGAGGTTTTAAAAGGTGAATATATGGAAGAATTTAAAAAGACCAATAATAATGTTACTATTCTATTTAAAGCAAAAGTTCCTGTTTCAGAATTTAATCAATATAAGTCAGAAATATCATCCCAATTAAATACACTTACAACAAAACAAGATTTCCAAATGATGAAAAAGGAAACTTTTAATCTAATTATGCAAAAAGAAACTATAAATTTATTATGTCGATTGAGAACTAGAAATGTTCCAAATCCAATCTTCAGAATATTTAATTTATCTAATGATTATGAGTTTCTCTACAATGGAAAAATAATGCATATGGAATTAAGTTTTGGATAGATACTTTTTAGATATATTTTTGAACAATACTTTAGTGGTAAATTTGCCATTAAACATTAAAAAGGGTGATAAAATTATGTTTCAAGCACAAAAAAATTCAGCTATGGAAGAAGGAAAATTATTGGAAGTTATTATGTATATAGAAAGAGAACCTTAATAATTTTCCATATAATAAATAATGATGTATTGTGTTAAGTGTATGAAATCAACAGGTGCAATGAAAGGTACCATTAGAATAGAACAAACAAAGAATGGAAGATATGTTAAGAAAGGTATATGTGTTGTATGTGGTACTAATAAATCTCAATTCATTAAAAAGCGTGATTGACTATATGAAGGTGAAGGTATTAGAGAAGATATTATAGAAGAAATTCATAAACCATCTAGAAAGAATTATGCTAGGTTAAGTGTTATTGTTAAAGGTATAGATGATTTATGGCAAGCTGATCTTGTGGAAATGGATAGTGGTGTGTTACAAGGTGTTTCAAAATTAAATAAAGGTTATAAGTATTTACTAACAATTATAGATGTGTTTTCAAAATATGCGTTTACTGTTCCTGTTAAAGATAAGAGTGGTAAGAATGTTACAGAAGCATTTGAATCAGTGTTAAAAATTAGAAAACCTAATAATTTACAAACTGATCAAGGTAAAGAGTTTTATAATAAAGAATTTGAAGATTTGATGGGAAAAAACAATATCAATCATTACTCAACATATAGTGGTAAAAAAGCTTCTGTTGTTGAAAGATTTAACAAAACACTTAAACAAAATATGTGGAAAAAATTTACTGTTCAAGGTAATTATAAGTGGTTAAAAATATTGCAAGGTTTGGTTGATGAATATAATAATAAAGTACATAGAACAATTGGTGTGAAACCTGTAGAAGTGAATAAGAAAAATGAGCATGCGATATTGAAAAAAGTGTATAAGAAAGAATATAAGTCTGTTAAGTTAAAGTATAAGATTGGTGATTATGTTCGTATAAGTAAAATTAAAGGTTTGTTTGAAAAAGGTTATACACCAAATTGGTCAGCAGAAGTGTTTGTTATTAATGAGGTTATACCATCTAATCCACCAACATATAAAATTAGAGATTTAAACAATGAAGAAGTTAGAGGAAGATTTTATGAACCAGAATTATTGAAAACTAAATATAAGGATGAGTATTTGGTTGAAAAAATATTGAGAAAGAAAGGTAATAAAGTGTTTGTTAAATGGTTAGGGTTTGATAATTCACATAATAGTTGGATAGATAAAGAAAATGTTGTAGTGTAAATTTAATGTGTTTAACTTTTATGAATATTTTCATACAAGGTAATAAAGTGTTTGTTAAATAATTAGGGTTTATTAAATGGTTAGGGTTTAATAATTTACATAATAATTAAATAATTAGGGTTTATTAAATGGTTAGGGTTTAATAATTTGCATTAATAATTAAATAAATAATTTGCATAATAATTAAATAAATAATTTGCATAATAATTAAATAAATAATTTGCATAATAATTAAATAATTAGTTTATTAAATGGTTCGGGTTTAATAATTTGCATAATAATTAAATAAATAAAAATAATATAATATTATAAATGTTGTAATGTAATTTAATGTGTTTAACTTTTATAAATATTTTCATAAAAGGTAATAAAGTGTTTATTAAATGGTTAGGGTTTAATAATTTGCATAATAATTAAATAAATAATTAAATAAATAATTTGCATAATAATTAAATAATTAGAGTTTATTAAATGGTTAGGGTTTAATAATTTACATAATAATTAAATAAATAAAAATAATATAATATTATAAATGTTGTAATGTAATTTAATTTGTTTAAGCATGAAAAATATTATGAAAATGAATTAAAAAATCTGGTGAATATAAAAAATGATACAGTGTTTTTTCATATAAGGTGTGTTATTATATGGAAAAACACTGTATCATTTTTTTTATGTCGACATTAACAGCTGTATTAGAAAAATAAGTATGCTAATGTTGGTATAAAAATATTATGAAAATGAATTAAAAAATTTAGTGAATATAAAATTACGATACAGTGTTTTTCCATATAAAATGAGTATGAATAATGTTAATTTTACTGGTGAGGAGATGAAGGAGATGTCAATTACAAAACTAAAACAAATATGTAAAGTCAAGAAAATCCGCGGCTATAGTTATTTAAATAAGAGTGAATTAATCAAAAAATCGAACAATACCAAAATGAACCAGATGAATTGAAAGTTATATACACAATGAAAGTTGATGAACTAAAAAACCATTGTAAAAGGAAGGGGATAAAAGGTTATTCTAAATTAAGAAAGGCTGAACTTATTGACCGTATTATAAAATATGAAGATGAACAAAACAGATCACAAATTAGAAACATATTTCCATTTAAACAAGATGTTTTTGAAGAATCCAAACCACAACGAATACCAATTAAAGTACAAACAAAGGAAACAGCAATACAGAAACGATTACAAACTATCACAATTGAAAACATAGGAGGATATAAGGATCCGGTGAAGTTTTTAAATATAAGTGGGAAAGTAGTTATTAATAAAATCAAGGAAGAATTAAAGCACCATCCATTAAAAGTCAACCTTGTATTCATTTGTGATTATATTAAAGATAAAGAAGTACAAGAACGCAATTTTAAAACTATGAATGAAAGAATATTACAATCAACTGACTTAGATGAATATATAACCAATGCTAAACAAAAACTATGTAGAGAGATGGAGGAATTTCAAGGAAGAGGTTCAGGTTGGTCATTACATCAAATTAAATATTTAGAAATCAGATTAAATAAATATGTACCATTACGAGCTTCTTCCTATATTGACCTTCCTAAACCAATTAAAGATAAAAAAGCAGTGATTAATGTTCAAAATAAAGATAATAAATGTTTCTTATATTCTATTGCATGTTATTTAAAACCTATAGATCATCAATCACATTCTCAACGGCCTTCAAACTATACAGAAATTGTGGATGAATTACAAGAGAAATATTGTAAGGGTATTGAATTTCCTGTACAATTAAAAGATATAGTAAAGTTTGAAAAAAGAAGTAACATATCCATTAACGTGTATACCTATGATGATGAATATAATATATATCCACTTCAAATCATAAAAAATAAGCAGGATAACACATCAATTTATTATATGTAAAAGATGAAAATAATGATCACTTTTGTTGGATAAAGGATTTATCAAGATTAATAAGAAGTCAAGTAACAAAGCATAAGGAAAAATTATACTTTTGTGATAGGTGTTTAACAAGACATTTTACAAATGAGATACAATTACAAGAACATGAACTATATTGTAAGGAGCATGAATCTGTTAGAATAGAACTTCCAAAACCATATAACAATCAAATACAATTTCAAAATTATAATAAATCATTGAGGGTACCATTTGCGATATATGCCGATTTTGAATGCTTGTTATGTAAAATGGATGTAGACCATAATTGTTCTAAAACTGTGAAGTATCAAAAGCATTTACCAATGAGTTTCTGTTATTACATCAAATACTCAAATGGTGTGTATAAAAGGCCTGTTAGTTATATTTGTTTAGATGCTGCAAAGGTGTTTGTGGAGAATTTAAAACAAGAAGCAATAGAAATAAAGAAAATATATAACAAAACAGTTGAAATGATTGACCTAACTAAAGATGAGGAAAATAGATATAATAATTCCAATAGTTGTCATATATGTGAGAGAAACTTGAATGATTTACCACCAGCAATTGAAAAACAAATAAATATGTTAAATAAGAAAATAAAATTCGCTAAAAATAATGATAGCATGGTTGAAAAATTAGAAGAATGGAAACATGAATTAGGTAAATGTTTGAAAAATATAAATATAAATAAAGCAAAAGTAAGATATCATGATCATTTAACTGGAAAGTTTAGAGGTGCAGCTCACAGTTATTGTAACTTAAGCTATCGAAATCCTAATTTTATTCCAGTATTTATTCACAATTTAAGTGGTTATGATACTCACCTGTTTGTTAAAGAACTTGCTTATGATAAGAATGAAATAAAACTAATTGCAAATAATGAGGAAAAATATATAACATACTCAAAATATGTGAAGGTTGATAAAAAGAATGGAATTAATTTACGATTTCTAGATTCATTTAGGTTTATGTCAAGGGGTTTAGCAGAACTAGCAAATAACCTTACAAAAGAACAATATAGAGAAACGTCAAAGTATTTCACTAATGATTTATTAGATTTAGTAATTAAAAAAGGTGTGTACCCATATGATTATATTGACTCAATTGAAAGATTAGAAGAAACAAAACTACCTTCAAAAGAAATGTTCTTTAATAAACTTATTAACACCCACATCAGTGATGAAGATTATGAGCATGCGAAAAATGTTTGGAAGTCATTCAATATTAAAAATCTAGGTGAATATACAGAACTTTATAACAGGACAGATGTATTAATATTAGCCGATGTATTTGAAAATTTTAGAGATGTGTGTTTAAAGGCATATGGTTTAGATCCTGCTTGGTATTTCACTGCTCCTGGTTTATCGTGGGATTCAATGTTAAAGGTGACTAAAATCGAACTAGAAATGTTAACTGACTATGACAAAATATTAATGATTGAAAAAGGTATAAGAGGTGGAATTTCACAATGTAGTAAGAGGTATGTAAAAGCAAATAATAAGTATATGAAAAGTTATAATAAAGATGAACTTTCAAAGTATTTAACTTATCTAGATGCAAATAATTTATATGGATGGGCAATGAGTCAATACATGCCTTACAAAGACTTTAAATGGGTTCAACCTTACATAAACATAATGAATATTCCAGATGATTCAGAAACTGGCTACATATTAGAAGTTGATTTAGAATATCCAGAATACTTACATGATAAACATACAGATCTACCATTAGCTCCAGAAAATATGTGCCCACCAGGATCGAAACAATCAAAATTATTAACAACGCTTTACAATAAAGAAAGATATGTTATTCACTATAGAAATTTAAAATTATATATGTCACTTGGAATGATATTAAAGAAAATTCACCGAGTATTAGAGTTCAAGCAATCAAACTGGTTAAAGGAATATATTGATCTAAATACAAATATGAGAACGCAAGCTAAGAATAATTTCGAGAAAGATTTTTACAAGTTAATGAATAATAGTGTATTTGGTAAAACAATGGAAAACATTAGAAAGAGGCCATCAATTACTTTAGAATGTGATCCAATGAGGGTGGAAAAGTTAATAGCGAAACCGAACTTTGATTATAGAACAATATTTACTGAAGATTTGTGTGCGATACATATGAAAAAAGAAAAATTGATCTTCAACAAACCTATATATGTTGGTATGAGTGTGTTAGATTTATCAAAACTATTAATGTATGACTTCCATTACAACATTATGAAACCTAAATATGATATTGATATAAACTTATGTTATACGGATACTGATAGTTTTATATATGAAATTGGGACAGATGACTTCTACAAAGACTTAAATGAAATGATTGATTTATTTGATACAAGTGATTATGGAAAGGATAATCAATATGGAATACCATTAGTAAACAAAAAAGTATTAGGAAAGATGAAGGATGAAAACAATGGTAAAATAATGACAGAATTTATTGGGTTAAGGTCGAAAATGTATGCCTTTAAAGTTGAAAATAAAGAGGAGAAAAAAGCAAAAGGAATAACAAAATGTGTAGTAGCAAAAGAGTTACAATTTGATGATTATAAGCAAACCCTATTCAATGATGTGAAAACATAAAAATATAAATCTAATTCGAAGTTGTAAACATGATGTGTATACCATAGTTGTAAATAAATTAGCTTTAGATTCGAATGATGATAAAAGATATATATTAGAGTGGTGTAAGTACATTAGCTTGGGGGCATTATAAGATATAGTTAAAATGTATTTATGTGTAGTTTAAAGTCATATTTAATTAACCTTTATGTATAGTTTAGTTTTAGGTCATATTTAATTAACCTTTATGTATAGTTTAGTTTTAGGTCATATTTAATTAACTTTTATGTGAGGTGTAGTTTAGTTTTAGGTCATATTTAATTAACTTTTATGTATAGTTTAGTTTAGTTTTAGGTCATATTTAATTAACTTTCATGTATAGTTTAGTTTAGTTTTAGGTCATATTTAATTAACTTTTATGTATAGTTTAGTTTTAGGTAAAATTTAGTTAACTTTTATGTGTGGTGTAGTTGATAGGTGTTAGTGAGTAATTATGTATAGTTTAGTTTTAGGTAAAATTTATATTTTTGTCATAAAAGTTGTTTTTGTAATTTTATCCTTAGACATAGGCAACCAGTAACGTGTTAGAAAAAAATTATAAGAAAATAGAAACCATTTACCGTTTGAATTTTGAAAATCGGTTAATATTTGATGAAGTTACAGCAAACTCAAAATTTCGGGAATTTTTTACGGGTTTATTTTTAAATTTTCGGGAAAATGTTATTCTTTAAAAAAGTGTTAAAATTTTATTTTAATTATGGTAGTATTTTTATTTTTTCGATTTGTTGAAATTTTGTGGAGATATTGAAAAAGGGAAAAGTATCCTTTGGGTTATGCAACCATCTATGCATTTTAAAAAATTGGTTATGTTATTAGTATTCATTTGCCGTTTGAATTTTTGAAATCGGTTAATTAGGAGCCGAGGAATTAATTAATAACGTTATTTGGGGGTGGCACTTTAAGTGTTGCCAACTCACTTTTAACAATTATCATATTTATTAGTAGTGGGGTGAATTCATCCCGATATGTTTTAAAGCGATATCTTGAAAAATTAAAATCCTGGAACGTTCCGAAAAAATATATGGAGTTGGATACACTGATTTTTTCTTTTTTGAACATTAATGTTTTAGCTATATTTACCATCTAGGTGACTATGATCAATAAGTTACTCACCTACTCAATAGATGGTGTGGCATGTAATATGTTTCAGAGTAATAAAAGCTAGAGAGTTGCGGACAGATTTTGTATCAAGAATTTTCTTCAAAGTGATGACCGTGAATCGAAAAAAGCGGGACTGACAAGAAGCTGTGACACCTAGGACAGACAGCCTGGACAGACAGCCAGGACGGACAGTTTTGGTGTTGTTATTATTACATACTCAGAAGAAAGAGAGAAGGAAACTGAATTGTAAATGTGTGTGTGTGTGTTGTGTTGGGTTGTATAAATACAGGCGGCAAAATGCTAAATTCGTTATTTTTTATCCGATTTTGATAATTCAAACGGCATTTAAAAGAGTATGTATCAGAGTTTAAAACGCAATTGTTCATTCTTGTTAAATGTTGTTAGATTTAGTAATTTTTTTGTTTTTGTAACTAGATTTAGTGATTTTTTGTAACCAGATTTAGTGATTTTTGAAGTCTAAACCGGTTATAACCAGATTTTGTAACCAAATTTAGTGATTTTTTAAAGTCAAAACCGGTTATAACCAGATTTTGTAACTAGATTTAGTGATTTTGTAACTAGATTTAGTGATTTTTGTAACTAGATTTAGTGATTTTTTATAACCAGATTTAATGATTTTTGTAACTAGATTTAGTGATAGAATGCATTAGAAGTTATTATGAGTAAGATAGAAGTTATTTGAGATGTGATAGAAGTTATTTGGGAAGTAGGGAGTGCGGTAGAAATTATTAGGGGTAGTTTAGAAGTTATTTGGAGGTAGGGGGATGCGCTATTGTTATTAGGGGTGCGCTATTATTATTGATGGTGTGCTAGATTGTTATTGGAAATGATGAAGTGGCGCAGAATCCCCACCCCACCCCTACTTGGGCGTTAACTATTACGAGAGAAAACTAGAAGATTATTATGATAGATGAAAGAATAGACACAAGAGTTCTCAACTCCACCTTGAGAGCTTAAGCATCCACCAACCGTCCACTGTGCTTTAGAAAGAATAAAAGCTGAAGTGAGAATAAAGCTGACTGTTTCACATATGGCAGCAAGTACTGAAGCTTTCAGAAGAGTAATGAGTAACGAGTTTCTGCCTTTTTCCATTTGTTTTTATATTTTTCTTAGAAAACTGTCAATGTAAAACATAAATCACACGAAAAAGTCACTTTACCTCTCATAAAAGTAACTTTTAGTGACAAATTTGGAAAAAGTAACTTTTAGTGACCAACTTGAAAAAAAGTAAATTTTAGTTTAAAAAAAGTGACTCGCTATGAACCCTGTTCCGCTCAATGAATTTACGTGAATAAAAATATACTTTACAAAAAATTAAGCTGGCGCCAAATGCATTCCTGAATAACACTAGACTCAGTCTAAAACATATATAATTCTTAATTCGACCGATCTCTTCATTTCTAAAAACGTTTTGATTACACCCTTCTAACGTCCGTCCGTTGATACACCATTTGCAGAGCGGGCTCGAAACCAGCCACAGAGCTTTGGGGAGGGCATGAATATGTTAGGAGGGGCCAAGTCATTAAAAATTCTCTTACAAATATCTAAATTGTGCATTTTGTATTGAGGTCTGGAGGAGAGATGAAAAATTTAGTGAGAGCCAGGCCTTCCCTAGCCCCCTCTGGTTGCTAGCCTGTTGCAGAGTAGCACTTACCAACTGAATCTGGTATAGGCTAATTACTATATTGTCACATTTTTCCTTATTGAGGAGGAGGTAGGTGAATGACCGCTCAAGACGTTGCCAATTTCAGTCATCTGCATCTGTCCATCAATCTCTTTTCTCGGAAACGACAGCGGAGCCCAGGAGGGTAGGTAAGAGCGGATCTGTTTTGCCATTTGTTTTGATCGAAACACTGCCCGAAACAATAAGGTCATGTGGTTCTCGAAGCCGTACATAATAACGAGGTCGCTTCGTATTTTGAAGTGAAATAAAACAAATAAGAATATTGCATTCTTTCCTAAACGCTAAACCTTTTTTAACTTGATGTAATAAATAACCTATATGATACTGATTGATACAATTGGATTTGGGGGAGTATTCCTCTTCCATCCAGGGGTGTGTGTAAAGAAATTTGGAGGGGTGTTAGGGGGGTGTAGATTACTCCCTGTTCGAATGGAAGAAACATTCGTTAGACAGGTATAAAGAAAAAGAAGGAAAGTATCCCCATGAAAAGGAGTAAAATCAAAAACTCATATACTGCACTCATGGTAGAGATACAATGTAGCACACGTAAGACTACAGTCGTATTGCAAAACTGAAGAAATTACTATTTACATCAGGCAGTAATTTGCCTATTAAGTAGTACATTCAATTTTACCAGAGAGGAGAAAGAAATTATATGTACGTAAGCAATAAGCAAAGATTATAACAATTACTTCGTTTTTTCTTCTGTTTCTTCTATATTCGATGACCTTCGAAATACAAAGTAACATTTTCGTGTTATATCTAGTCTACAGAGCAATTAATGATTTAAAATACGAACATAATTTTTTTCGAGAATCGAGATTAGACTTTTTTGGTATTTCTCGTCTCGTCTCGTCTTGAAAACGAGACGAGAACTGTCATGTTTCTAGTCTTGTCTCAAATTTGAAAATGTAATTCTCATCTCGTGGAAAACACTAATGTTGGTGTGCTTCTATGGAGGCAAAAGTGTCTCTTGTTTCACTGGTAGTCGTTATTAAGCCAGAACATAACTGTCCAAATTGTTCGTTTCCTAGTAAATCGCGGGAACATGATTCTATGGAAACTTTTTATCTTCGATCGTATTGTACGTAACTGATAAACTACTGATATTAACGAACTATACGAGCGGAAGTATATATTTAATGGAATTAATTTACTTTTGTAATTAAAATAAACTGAAACCTAAAATTCATTTTCTAGAAATAAAATTCGGAAGTCTAACGATTGTATTTAGTATTTCAATGTACACAAGTTTGTTTTCTCGAACACCTATATAAATAAGATTAGTATAGGTTTAAATTCAATTAAAAGATCTACTTACGGTAAGTGCAGTGCCCTCCGGAAATGTTAAAAATTTATCAATCTTCTCTAACTGTGTGTCGTTTTCTTTTTCTAGGATCCCAGCAGACATTAGTGTCGTTAAACAAAACAGAGCTGTAAGACATGATTTTGCTTCCATGTAGTGTGTTCCTAACGGAAAACAAATTAACCATGCAAGAAATATGAACTTTCTAAACTTATTGCTCGTAATGTAATATGTATTTAATAAATAAAATTGAACAGTGAATTACATACATACACTGTAAAAAATCGTTGTATTATTTCAACGACATACCCATGTGTTAACACGATGGTGTTAAAATATAACACAAACCGGTGGTTAGAACAACTCACTCTCCATTTGGAATCGCGTGTCAAATGCCGGTAGTTGAAATGACACACAGCCTGTGTGTTAAATTATCACAAGTGTAGAATCTTCGATGTTGTTCTCTGCCAAGTGATTGCCAACTATGTTCGCATCTAATTGTAAAGGCTTATTGATTGAAGCTACAGACAAACACAGTAGAAAGAAACACTTAAACAAATCCAGGTATACGCAAAATTTTAACAAGCAAACCGCGCGATGTGTTTTCAATTGTTTTACATAATGTTTCTGAAGAAATATGTTAACAGCGAGAAACAACACGTATTACTGTGTCACTTCTACACTGCACTAGAGCTCACCAGTTAAGACTGTGCTTCAAAAATGGCGGAAAACAAGTAGAATCACGATCAAGAGGCAAACATATTATAAGGATATAGGTACGATTTTCCTATCATTCTTGAACAAGATGCTGGTGAAGGTTGTGTTTCGCACCAGCCAGAAATACTTCACAATAAATGTTGGGGGGGACGACAAAAATTTTTATGAATATATTCTATATGAAGTGTTCTGTAGTTTACTATTCTTATTTTAAAATTAAAATCTTCGGTAAGCGTAAGCATGCACACCACATGGTTTTCCAACACAGAAAAATGGTTACATGAAAACCACACACGGAGTTATTTCAACACCGAAATAAGTGTCGTAGTAACACACAAGTGGAGTCGAACTAACACCACAAACGGTGTTAATCTGGTGGTCCGACCTTGAATTTTAACACAGGGAGTGTTGAACTAACACCAAAACAGTGTTGCTTATATGGCTTTGACCTTGAATTATGAAACAAATTGTGTGTTGAAATGATAAGAAAATGATGTTGAAGTAACACAGGGACTGTGTTATATTCATACTTGACATGGTGTAATATTAACACAAAATAATTAACACACTACGCACTGTGTCACTTTCTTCGTGTTGATGCAACACCGCCACACGTAACAGTCAACACTTTTCTCCACACTACCGACCCTGACATGGTGGCGAATCAACTCTGAAAATACTAACACAGATAGAATTTAACACCGCTCAACACCGGTTGTGTGTCAAAGACGTAACACACCTAATGTGTTAAACGCCAACACCACGGGATCTATGTTGAACTAACATCGCATAGTAATAGTAACGCTGGAACCACTGCCCTGTGTTAAAATTGAGTTGAATTAACACAACCATTTTTGCTGTGTAATAATAATAATAATTGTTACCAACTTCATCAATAAATATGAAAGTTGGGTCATTTTAAAGTTTGGGCAGAGCCGGGTCGGGATGCGGAAATTTTCTCCAAAAATTGGGACAGGTGGCAATCCTGAACTACAGCCGGAAACCATTTTGGCTAATGAGGTAGTATGGTTCTAGAGTTCTTGTCCTTTGAAAGTGACAAACATCAGCTTAACACTTCGGTCTTACCAAACCCATAAATATCGAGCTATTTGTAGTTCATAAGTTGATTTTCACTTGTATTGATCTCGATTTCTAACAGAAAGAAATCTAGTTTTATTACAATATTATTATTATTATTATTATTATTATTATTATTATTATTATTATTATTATTATTATTATTATTATTATTATTATTATTATTATTATTATTTGCAACATCTTTCTGTTTTTGCAAATGTAGACTTTATACTTTCATATTTTAACTCTCAAGATATTCGGAACTGGAAATCCTGAAGATATAGGTTTATTTGATATACATGCAATACCACATGAAGTATAGAGCAAAAAGCAGCTGTTGATATGGAATGGTATTGCGACACCTTTTCAAAATATCATAACAAATGATCAATTTGTCGGCATCTCTTTCTTTCTCTCTCTCTCTCTGTCTCTGTCGACAAACGGACACGGCCGCTCTATAAAACTTATGATATTTATACATAACAAGTTTGGAATCTAATATTATATTTACATTAAACAAGTGAGGAGAATTACTGAAATTTAAGATAAGCATAAAACTAATTCTTTTATGCAGTTGGTCGAAAGATTAAAGTGTTCAGAACTCATCAAAATTATGAAACCCATAAAATATCACTCAAAGCCAATTTTGTTTTAGTTAAAATTAATTAGATTAAGTACTTCAATCGTATTGAGCACTAACGTGATAAGTAGAGCAACCCACATTATGCTTTATTTCTGGTTTAATTAGGCTTTTTTTTTCAAATTATGCTTTATTATGCTTTATTGTTAATTTCAATCATTGTTTTACATTAAACGTGTATAATGTAGGATATTTACTATACATTAAATAATCTAAATATCTGGATCTACTTATTCATATTTTATGGAGCAATTTCTTTCATATTTAATGAACTTTCTACTTAATGCACTGTAAAGAGATATGCTTTGCTCGAATCAGTTTTTTTTTATCACTTGTGTGCACCTTAGAGGTGCATATATACAGAAAGGGAAAGTATACACAAAGGTGCACAAAAAGTACAGAAAGTGCTCAAGTTCCAGAAGTATACATAACAATATAATGTGGAGTTCTTGTGTATTATTCATTGTTGGCGGAAAGTTTTCTTCTTTTCTTTTTTCTTATCTCCACATCAAAGGATTATACCGAAAAATTCACAGAAATAAAAATAAGCTTTTCATTGTTGCATTGTTATGTTCTTAATGATTTTGCGTTGTAAATATTTAAAAAAATATATTAATATATGTTAAACTTGCAGTTAAATAGAATTTCCAAGAATTATGCTATATATTTTAAATTATGCTTTATGCTTTATTATCTAAAATTATGCTTTATTATGCTTTTAAAACTAGTTTCTTCTGGACCCTTAGACAACCACAACCACGTTCAAGGTACCAACCATATGTGTAAATTGCTATTATGCTTTTATGCTTTTTATGCTTTTGGGTTGCTCTAGTGATAAGTAACGCTGAAAAATCGTTTGACGATTCTAAAAAAAAATAAAAAATAAAAATAATTGAGGTTTTGCAACAATTTTAGTTTTTTCTTTAAAAGGAGTGTGCTTTAGGAATGTTACGTTACTATAGACTATATGACAATATCTGAAAATATGAATTCACTTTTTTTTGAGGGGGTAATGTACTTCTACAACCATATTTAAGACATCAAAATCATTTATGGTTTCGTAATTGAAGACTGAAGATACAATGTTACTGCACCACATTTATTTTTATATTTATTTAAATTTTCCCCATTTTGGATGCTAAGAATCTAAACGCTACCGTGTGAGACATGAAACATGAGAGACACAAATGTGAGACAATCACCAGGCCTATAGGTAGCTTAAAACAAGATGGCTCAACAGTAGAGTATACAGTACTTCAGTTTGCAAATACGCGAGGTAGATTTGGATTAATCCATTTCTCATTTGTAGTGCGATACTACCATTTTCTTCTCCATTCTTGTCTGCAATTCTTTAACAGGGGCTCACTGACAGAATGGGTGATTGTTTGACTGTAGTAAAGAAAAGAAGAGTTCCTGGTTCGAATCCAGACAATCTGATCTTGCATGTTTGTTTTGAAGTCTAAAACTCTTTTCAGTGTTGAAATTATACGAGACATGAATCTACTGGTTAACTTGAGATTCAAACAACGTCCACTCCCACCAGCTTCTGCATCAAAGGTCCATTGAGCTAATGACAGCATCAATTTTCTGGGTTTTTTCGTTTTCTCCTAAATTTTTCATTCTACACAATGTTTCACTACATATATTGTAATTCCATTTAGTATAAAATCAATAGATTTAAAATAAAACTTGATCAAATTTAACCCAGATTGTAACAGTTTAAAATTACGAAGTTTAGTTTCTGTTCGGGTCGCCGAATTTTGTAAAAGTTTAAAAATGAGGGAGAGAGTATGGGGGTCTGTTCGGAGCTTCAAATCTTGTAAAGGTTAAAAAAAAAGAGTGGGATGTTAGGTTCGTGTTCCGGCTGCCACAATTTATATTAGGTGCACCACCGTTGAAGTCTCCGCTCTTCAAACTAAAATGATGTATGACCCGATACACCATTGTTTCCGATCTGAATATGACATTTTAAAAAAATAGGTTTGGCATAGAAGTATCGGCCTTCGAAAGGTACCGTGACCTATTTGGGTTTCGAACCTACGAACCTCTGAATATAAAATAAAATGCTTTTAAAAAATGAAGACTGATTTCACGGTATTGAAAATCCTATCTCTCCACGGTATTCCAGGGCTTTAGGCAAATAAGATCCCACTAAAACGTGAGATCAAGCGAAAATTGATTCTATTCCTGTAGCGTATCCATATATTCACATGCTGCAATGCTGAAAAAGAATTTTGCTCTAATTTCCGGTTTATGTGGACAAACTAAACTGATTTTCATTTTCCATAAAGATTGGATAATCATAATAATAATAATAATAATAATAATAATAATAATAATAATAATAATAATAATAATAATAATAATAATAATAATAATAATAATAATAATAATAATAATACGATAAGTAAAGAAATATCTTGAATTTAAAATTTCGATTGAAAGTTTTGAAAATCAGTCCAATTTAGATTGAACAGTCCATGGTAGATTGAATTGGAAAATTTCCTGTATTGCCTCATTATTTTAGCCTAACAAATCCTTGAAAAACAAATGTTATTCTTGAGGTCAGGGATACAACTTGTTCATGAAAGAAAAAGTTCACGAATTTGGGTTAACAGTATTCTAAAACCTTTAATGTGTAAAAGGAGAAAAAAAGTTTTTAAAAAATCAAGCATAGCAAAAATTAACAATGAATCTGTAATTTATGATGACAAAGATGAAGAATAAGGCATATGGTCTTAGCATTAAAATTAAATTAAGTAAATTACATTTTTGTTTTCTTTCTTGACCTATTTGCTTGAATGAGTCGTTTTAAGTAATCTGATATACATAAACAAAGTAATAGAATTGTTTTTCATAACCAGTTCTAGGTGACATTTTACGATTGTTTATCCTTATATAATGAGCTTTCATAATTCTGTATATTACATAAATGGTTAATTTATAATCTTACATTTACATTTGACAATACTTATTGGCTTGATATTGGATGATAAACATATGGTTAACGTTGATCAGCTGATACTTTGTGATTAGTGACATCTCCCAAAAATTATGAATTTAAGAATACATAGTTTTATGGAATCTGAATTTAAATACATACGACTTAGGTTGAGTGAAATTTAGAAGATAAGTGGAAGAATCTAGAATACGTGGATTGAGTTGACATAAGTCATGACTTTGATTTGGAGATTCAGTGAGAAATTTTGAAAGAAAAAAGGACTGACCTAATGAAACTAAGTAAGCATATATCTGGCTTCTAATCGATTATAATCATAACTGAGATTAGGAGATAATTACACCATATATGAAATTTAATATTAACATTAACAACAAGAATACATCATACGTACATTTATCAATGAGAGTACTATTGTTATTTAACCATGTCTAATGTATATACACACATATTGGTGAATAAGGAAATATACCAAGACACACACACATATATATAATATAGGCATGCATACATAGAGGACAATTAATACTTAAATATTCATATTCAATGCAAAGACATCTCTTAGACAAATGTGCCTATTTTTCCATGGTTTTCCTTATGTTGCAACAGTAGTATATGTATATAGTCGCAGGTTGTCGTCATTAGTGTGATTTATGCGCATAGACTTCTGATCTTTCTATTGTATTCAGAATGATACATTGAACGCGGCTTTGCCTAGTCTACTTTCTGGTCACTAGTTGAAACCAGTGTTGGGCAAATTTCAATTGAATTAACAATTAACAATTAATCTGTAAATTTAATTGTTAATTGCAATTAACAATTGAAATAAGTAATGGTTAATTGTTAATTGCAGTTGGCCATTGAAAAAGGAGAATCAATTGCAATTGATCAATTGATTGAAAGTAATTGCAGTGGAAAGTAATTGCAATTGAATTCTGTAATTCAATTGCAATTGAAATTAATTGGCAATTGATTCAATTGCAATTGATTTCCACAGCAATTACTTTCAATTGATTGATCAATTGCAATTGATTTTCACTGATTAATTTTCAACACTGTAGTTCAGAGAGGGCGTGGGGCAATGAAAACTTTAGCCACGACCAATTGACTCACCACCCGTCGTGACCCACGACCCACCGTAACCCAGTCTGACCCACCACCCGCCATAAACCACTCTTACCCACTGCGACCCACAGACCCACCAAAACCCATTGTCATCAACTCTGACCCATGATTCACGCCCTCTTCTCTACTGACTAAAGAATTTAAACTTGTAATAAAACAAGCCTATAAAATTATCACTCATCGGAGTTTGAATTTCTACGATCAATCGCTAAAGCACCGCACTAATACAATAACGGCGGATCTGACCTTTCTAATATAAATAGAGTTTGTTCGTGTGTCTGTCTGTCTATCTTTGTGCGGCCTGTGGACGAGGCGAGTGGACCGAAACTTCTCAAAATTTGGTCACGAGTAGCTTGGTCTAGGCCCCAGACCAAGACGAAGAGTTTTTTTTTTAAATTCCTTACTAGGGGGTCTCCAGGGGACGTTTACCGGGACCGGCCTGGGGACCAGAAAAGCCGACCGAGAATTACCAAATTTTGGTCAAAGATACCTTGGTCCAGGTCCCACACCAAGGCAAACCGTTTTCAACAAAATTCGAACCAGGGGGTCTCAGGGGGGCGTTTACTGGGACATGTAAAAGTAGAACGATATCAGTGCCGATTTCATAGTTTCCGCGGTCGCTGAGATCCATGGTGAAACTCCGATCGCATTAACTTCCAAAGTCACCGTGTTCGGCTGCGGGCCGTGGGTCAACGGGGGGGGGGGGGTGGATACCGAAACGTAAAAGTAATCCAAAATGACCGATATTAGTGTCAAATCCATAGTTTTCGCGGTTGCTGATATCAATGGCGACACTACCATTAGCGATGACTTTCAAATTCAGCCACCGTTGTATGCGGGCTTTGGGTCACCAGAGGGGGGAATTCCGAGACATGTAAAAATAATCGAAAATGACCGATATTAATGTCAAATCCATAGTTTTCGGAATAGCTGAGCTCAATGGTGAAACTCAAGACCGCGTTTACTTTCATATTTAGCCCCCATCAGCTAAGAAAGAGGGGCATTATAAAGGGAATCACCAGACATGTAAAAATAATCCACAAACACCGATGTCAAATCCGTAGTTTTCGCGGTGGCTGAGATCAATGGTGATACTTTCATTAGCGATGATTTTCAAATTTAGCCACCATTGTATGCGGGCCGGGAGTCACCGGGGGTGGGGAATTGCGAGACATGTAAAAATAATGGAAAGTGACTGATATTAGTGTCAAATCCATAGTTTTCGCTGTCGCTGAGATGAATGGTGATACTTCCACAGGCGTTGACTTCCAAATACAGCCCCCATCGGCTGTGGGCCAGAGGCATTGTTTTTTTCAAAATTGGAACCAGAGGATTATAGGGACTTTTACCGGCATATGTAAAAAGTAGTAGAAAATGGCAGATGTTAGTGTCACATTCATAGTTTTCGCGGTATTGGTTGGGGGTTGGTGGGGGCCAGAGGAGATTTTTTCACAATACGAACTAAGGGGGTCTGAGGGGTGGTTCACCGGGACATGTAAAAGTAGTAGAATTTGTGTCGAATCCATATTTATTGGGGTTGCTCAGACGTATAGTGACACCCCCGATAGTGTATACGTTCAAATTCAGCCCCCATCGGCCTTCCCAATGAAAACACATGTACGTTGTTGGATATATATTCACACAAAATATATCTAATTTTAGAAATGTTTCTTAATTGTTCTCCCGTTGTTCAGTTCGTTTACATTGATATTTTATCTGATCCATGCGAAGAACGGGCATAACAGCTAGTACGAAATGGTAAAGTGTTTGTTAGAAGTAAATGGTAAAGTTAGAAAAAGACATATCCATTTCACTTTCAAGGTCCATTTTGACCCTCTCCCACTGATGCACAAAGCGACACAAGTCATGCATAAAAAATGTGAAGAAAACGACCCTACATTCGATGGTGACGGAACAGCATTAAGTTATTCCCATATACTTGTAGGCCATTTTGACCCATTTTCGTTGTCGCACTAAAGTGAAAATAGGAGCACAAAACAGTACAAAGCAGGCACTATACGATGCGAAAGAAACGACCTCCAAATTAGATAGTGGCAGAACAATGGCTCTATTTCCTCACACATTGATGGACCATTTTGACGCATTTTTGGTGATGCTCAAAACGTGGAAGTATGTGAACAGAACGGTACAAAATACACACTAAACGATGCGAAAGAACCAACCCCGAAATTCGATAGTGGCGGAACAGTGAGCCATTTAACTCCCACTTTAAAGCCCCGTTTAACTCACCTCGGGCGATGCACAAGACGAGAAATAGGCGCAGAAAACTTTTTTTTTTTTTTTTTTTTTAAAAAAAAGGGCACTAAACGATGCGAAAGTAACGATCTAGAAATTCGATAGTGTCGGAACAGTGGGTCATTTTCGTCACACCTTGGAGGCTCATCTTTCACACTTCTGGTGACGAACACAACGTGGAAATAGGGGCAGAAAACTTAACAAAACAGGCACTAGTCAATGCGAAAGGAAGGACCTCGAAATTCGGTAGTGGCGGAGGAGTGAGTCATTTTGGTCACACTTTGGAGGCCCATTTTGACACACTTCTGGTGACGCGCAAAACATGGAAATAAGGGGACGAAACGGCACGAAACATTCACTAGTCGATGCGAAAGGAAGGACCACGAAATTCGGTAGTGACGGAGAAGTGGGTCATTTTCGTCACACTTTGGAAGCCCATTTTGACACACTTCTGGTGACGCGCAAAACGTGGAAATAAGGGCACGAAACGGCACGAAACATTCACTAGTCGATGCGAAATGAAGGTCCACGAAATTTGGTACTGGAGGAGCAGTGGGTCATTTTCGTCCCACATTCGAGGCCCACTTTGACCGTCTTCCAGTGACGCACAAAACGCCGAAATACGCGCACAAAAGGGTACGCGATGTGAAATTAACGACCTCGAAATTCGATAGTGGCGGAACAGTGGATCATTTTCGTCCCATCTTGGAAGCCCATTTTGACCGTCTTCCAGTGACGCACAAAACGTCGAAATAGGTGCACAAAAGGGTACGCGGTGTGAAATTAACGACCTCGAAATTCGATAGTAGCGGAACTCTTGGTCATTTTCGTCCCATCTTGGAAGCCCATTTTGACCCACTCCTGTGACGCACAAAACGGAAGTAGGCGCACAAAACGGCACAAAACGATGTGAAGGAAACGACCTCGAAATTCATTGGTGGCGGAAGAGCAATAATTTTTCCGCCATATTTGTAGGCCCATTTTGACCCACTTCCGGTGATGCACAAAATGTGGGAATAGGCGTACAAAGCGACACAAAACACGCACAAAAGATGCAAAACAAAGTACCTCGAAATTCGTTGGTGGTGGAACAAGTTAATGACGCCGTGAGCACCAATATAAGTATATACTGTAGTTCTCACCATGGGGCGCGGTGGGTCAGTGGTAGAACGTTCACCTCCGGTGCTTGAGGTCCCTGGTTCGATCCCAGCTCGCGCAGTTTGGACTTTGTGGTGGACAAACACCGTGCTCGTGGATTTTCTTGGGGTTCTCCCGTTTCCTTCCACTTTCTTCATTTCATTCATTTCCAATCATCACCGTCTCCTTTAGCCTAAGCGGCATAATCGTGGGACGTAAAACTAAAGATTTCATATCATTTTTTGTAGTTCTTACCATCAAGGATGAGAACTGCACGGTCCAATTTTTTAGCGAAAGTAGAAGCCCAACCGGAATAGTGATGTCAACCGGCCCGGCTCGGTTCAACTGAGCGTACAGCTTGAGCTGGCTTGGTTGGGATTACCCATCGACTGGGCTCAATTGAGCCAATGGCTTGAACCGGCTCGGTAAAGACGAGTTATCGACTCGGCTCGATTGGAGCCAATGACTCGAACCAGCTCCGTTGAAACGAGTCCATAGGCTGGGTTCGAGTTAGCTTAACTGAGCCAATGGCTCGAACCGGCTCGGTTAGGGTAAGCAATCAGCTCGGTTCGGTTCGGCTCGGTGAGCCTTCGACTCGAGCTGGCTCGGTTGGATGAGCTGTTGGCTCGGCTCACTTCTCGGTTCGGCTCGATAAGTGAATGAGCTGTGAGCGAGCCGCTTGAGTCGTTGACAACCCTAAACCCGGGTCGAGCAGTTTTAAACATGTTTGGCTGGAGTCCCATAACTTCTAACAATTTTTGGCTCGAACCCGAATACTTGCTCCTCCTGAACTCAAACCAAGAACCTCGTGACCGATGTCCTTGCCTCCTGAAGATTTCTTGACTACCGAGATCGACAGTTAACTAATTTTTAGTATTCCGATACAAACCGCCTATATTCCATGTTTATACAGGTACACAGTGTTATAATAATAATAGTAGTAGTAGTAGTAGTATCATTGATAATTATATTGTCTATGTAGGATACTTGAAGATAGTAGTACTTGGAACTACACAAAGGATTTAGCTCGAATTGGCTCGACTCGACTGGAAACTCGATCCGAATTCGAGTCGAGTTGGGGGAAATTTTTCGAGCCGAGATCCCGAGTCGAACTCAAAGATGTCTGCTTTGAGTCGAGTCGAGTTTTAAAGAAAACTCGCTCGAACTCGCTCGTGCTCATTCCTATTGTATGCATGACGGACACATAGAGTTCTTTCGAGGGGGATAGAACCATAAACATAATATATTTAAAAAATACTTAGTTTCACGGCTTTCTTCCCAGGGGGGAAAGGGATGGTAGGTATCCAGCATTTCTTATAAGTACCTTATTTGAAATATGTAAAACAGTAACAAGTGGACAATACAATATACACACATCTTCTTATCTTCAGTTTTAGTTGCTGATTTCAATTGCAATTAACAATTACAATTAACAATTACAAGTTTCAATTGTCAATTGCAATTAACAATTGAATGTTTCAATTGCACCCTTTGCAATTGACAATTAACAATTAAAATTTTCAATTGCCTGGTGACCAATTAACAATTAACAATTGACGAAAATTTAATTGCAAGTTTTATGATTGAATTCAATTGCAATTGAAATTAATTGTCAATTACAAATTGAAATCAATTGCAATTGAAATCAATTGCAATTGATTTTCAGAGCAATTACTTTCAATTGATTGATCAATTGCAATTGATTTCAATTGATTTTGCCCAACACTGGTTGAAACATATTCTTCGAGACAGAATATAATATTTGTTCCGTCTTATCAACGGATTCCGTACCACTAACACAAAAATGATTGCTTGTGAGATTACTTGCGTTTTCTAATCACTACTTAGCTTTTAAGCTCTATGCGTTAAATGCTTTTATTGGGACATTACTACAGATTATTCAGTAAGCTTTTATTAGCATATCGGTTTGAAGTAAATTCATTAGGTCACCAATACCTATGTGAATGACTTTGTAAATATAGCTGTTTTGTACAATTTAAACAACACACTGAATACACTTCTAGAAAATATATCCTTTGTTTTTAATTATTTTACATCCAAAAAGTGCCTGTCAGTATAGTAGATGACGCACTGTCACTCCATGCAAATTTAAACATTCTAATGTTAATAGTTAGATTGCCTTCTTTTATCAAACATTTCACAATTCGAGCTACTAAAAGTCTATATGTTATTTAATATACATTTGGTTTATCTTTCTTTATCCACAAGTTTGAATCATCACTGACAAAAAGAAAAATTACAGGAATTAATATGTCTTTAATTAGAACGATGCGGTCACCAATATCACATAATATGTAAATGAAATCGCTAAAGTGTCTCTATAGTTCAATACAAGCCGACTTTAAGGTAAAATATTTACTCTTTGACATCTAAAGTTCAAAATAAAGTACCTATTTTCGATGCGAGGAAATTAAGTTTTTGAAATATCAGTTATTTCCGGCTTTCATATTTCTGTATAGCGAACGTCTTGCACCTCTACTCAATGCCGAAAATCGACCTCTCAACACCAAGAAATGGGTCCTACCTTTCGTTCCTTCCACTGCGCTGACCACACATACACAGAGGTCCTCGTGTCTCCTTCCCCATAAGCATTCCGCCAGCGGGCCGCCGTAGGCCCATCGGCGTGCGAATGGCGGGCCGCTGGCGGACGCCACCGCCGGGCCACCTGCTCGATTACACTAATTACGCCTTCGTCCCACCGGCGGGGCTGCTCCCCCGCCCTTAGCCGATACCCAGCCGCTGAAATCCCCTACGTATTTCCCTCATATGCAAGACGAAATCGGATCTATCGCAAACCATGGCGGATTGCTCCCAAAAATTTCTCTTCATGCCGCCTTTAATCATCTACTCTCAATTTTTGAAACGTATTGGCATTAAGGGCTGAAACCTTTATACCAATACATGGTTAAAATACAAAGATTTAACACATTTTTTTTTTCAAGAATTCCATTCCCATCCGGAGATGGGTGGGCTGTAGAAGGCAATACCTTCCAAGGATATTTGAACTACTATCTCGTAATTGTCACTGAGAGTTGTAATTTTGGAGTTGATTGTTTGCAATGAACAAAGTTTTAGGCAGTATATTTGACATTTCGCCAAGTAACAAATAATGTAACATGTTCTGCTGTAACCGGTCACGAAAATAGTTTTGTAAGCCAACGAACTGTCTGACAATAGTTACATGAGTACAGTGCAGCCACCTGTTGCTCTCATATCCTAGGTCAGCAGACGTTACCAAGTTCTCTTCTGTTCATATGAAAACCAGAACAAATGACGTTCACCACGCGAAGAGTGAAGAATTGTGGGTAATGCAAAGCCAATCCGTCCCCGCCACACGACCGCAAGCAGGGACAACCGCCACGATCAGCGTATGGTCCGAAGGCTACATCCACAGACAAAGGATCCTATATCCTTTGTGTGTGGCTACATCCGTCGCAGTACCGCGTTCGTGGGTACCCTGACAAAACCGTCATCGGTCCGCCAGTGGTTGCAGTTACTCAACCGACTCGATGTCCCGCCTCGTTCCCGCTCGAAATCCGCTTATATACCGCCATAGTAGCGATCGGCCCGACGATGTGCGGCGGACAATTGCTTATGGGGTTGTTTCGTGTCTGGGCGACGAATGTCTTGGATCCTGGGTTCTCTCATTGGACTTTTCCTGTGCCTTTCTCCTAATTTGCAAGCGGCGACGCACTCTGGTCTGTCCTTGTCCATTGAAACAGGGCTTCCGTGGATCCATCTCTTCAACAACGCACTTTTCTGCACTAGTACTTTCAATTATTACACTGCAACATCACTCTTTCTATCGTGAGTGTAGTGTTGCACGGACTATTTTAATAAGTGTTCATTGTAATGCAAGCTAATCGTGTATTCTTAAGGCTAGTCTAAGTGCGTTCTGGAGATGTGCAAGCAACTTTTAAGTTTGTTTTCTTTACTCCTTATTAATTTTAGTTAAACAAGTCTGTTGACACTTGTTGTATTGAATTTTTGTGCGTGAAAATGTATCACCCACACAAAAATGTATGTAAATAATTTAATGTTTTTCGAAGTTTAAAGGTCTAGTTCCGGAAAATTTGCGTATAAATGTCTATACTTTTGTGCCGCTGAACACGGTACACTGGGCTGTTTTCTAAATTAGCTATTCATGGTGTGTGTTACTTAACGCGTTGTATATTTTAGTGTGTAGTGTGAGTTTGCTTTGGTGTATGATTGAATGCTTGCGATGCACTTCCGATGCCTATTTCCAACTAACTACTACTGACTTGGAATTTTGAATTCTCCTCTCGCTGATCTTTTAGGACACGTCTCTAACTGCATTTTTGATTTCCTCCTTTCTCCCATTCGTCAAATTATTTTGCGTCTTCAATTCTATTTTTTATTTGTGTCCGCCCATTTACGGTGCTCGAGCATCGCTTTTCCAAAGTACGTGATTTCTTTAAGTTTCACAAGTTGTATCTAAAATTTTTATGGAAATTCATCTGGAGACTTCCCGTCTGGTTCGTGCCTTTGGACCAACTTACAAACCTGTGCAAAAATTTTATCCAACTTTTATGTGGAGACATCTTGACGGAAATGTGAACCTAAAAAATTCACAGGTATTATTTTGAACTTCGATTCTATTCAATTTGAGTAGACTTCTCTATTTTTCTCCTTTTCCACAGAAGGATGTTAAAAGCTCTTCTGTTTCTTTGCTCGGGTTCATGAACGGCCTTCTATATATGTGTGTGGTCGCGTGGCTAACAGTTTCGGCAGAGCATTGTTTAAGGGACAAAAGAAGGGTAGTTTGAATTCCTTGCCGCAACTACAGGTATACTGAATAAGAAAAAGCATATTACGTTTGGATAGGGAAAGAAAATAAAGAACACTGTTTCAGTTCCCTTTCCTTTTTCTTAACACAGAATTTAAAATGACATTCGTTAAAGTTGTTTTAATCACATGCATAGTAAAATTAAATACAAAATGAATATGAGGCAACTGTCACAAGATATTCCTAACGTCCAACATATGGGATACACAAAATTTTGAAAGTCTTCAATAGTCAAAACCAGTTATTAAGTATTAGTATGTTGTCACTCTTTAAGCACAAGTATTGTATGACACGGTCGTGTTGTTTGTGTGGTACGCAAAAGGAGGGAAGTATAGCATAAAGCTTTGATACATCAATATTGAACTTTAACACCATTTTGAGACATTTCTCTGCAAGTTCTTGTGTAAAAAAAAGCCGAAAAACTTTGGACATTTCCGATCAGCTGATTAATTATACATACTTCAGGATGGAAACATTGGCTTACTAGGTCAATGTAAGCGTTGTGATATTCGTTTGTTTTAAGTGATTGAAATCCCACCTATTTTGTGTAATGCACTCGTAGCTGTAACGTTTCCATTATAATGAAACGTGAGATAAGCAGAGGTAGGAGCATACAAATAGTGATGTGAGGTGGAAAATTTTCCGCGGAAAATTTTCCATTTCGGAGAATTTTCCGGAAAATTTTCCGCTATATTTTTCCGGAAAATTTTCCGTTCTAAAAAAAATATCAGTAATCAAGTAACAATTCCTCAGCAATCATAAAATTGATTGAATTCATGTATAGAAATGTTAAAAAGTGAAAGATCGTTTAAAGAATCTGAAAATTTTCATGGCTCAGACAATTTTCAGTACTATGTAGGAACAAGTTAAACAATTTTTCATGAATCGAAATATTTTCTGCCTTATAGGAAAAAATTGAAGAACTTTTTATGAGTCGTTAAGTTTTCATCATTTTGAAGCATGAAGTAAAACAACTTTTTTGTGAATCGGAAAGTTTTATTGCTCTGTAGAAACAAGTGAGAGGAATTTTCATAGATCGGAAAATTTTCATCACGATGTAGAAACAAGTGGAAAACACTTTTCATAGGCCTGACAATTTTGGATATTATGTATAGTGATGTTAGGTGGAAAATTTTCCACTATATTTAACTGCACATTAGGGATATGACTTTTTAACTTTTTACAAAATTTTAATTTTCCTTATGTTGTATTTAATGAACTTTTGCCTATACGTTACTTCTCCGCTGTTATTTTCGTTCGGGGTTGGAAAAACGTCCCGCACCTAATCTATTGTTATATGCGAGGTAACTGAAAAAAACGATATATGATAAGAATTTTTGATTCGCAAAACATGATAATGGAAAGAAGTCTGGCATCTAGAAAAGGTTTAATAGACATTGGTATAATATAAATTGTGATAATGTAATCCATTTATCGTATGTTTACAACCAAAATGTACAGATCTTTGTCTGCACATCAACCCATCAGGCACGCAGAAATTCAAAGATTCCTATGTAAATAACACATTGTGTTTTGTTGTAAGTTATAAGTAAGCAACATAGATACAAATTATTTTCCAAATTTTAATTTATACTATGCGCATTAAACACTTTTGTAAATCAGTTTTATTGGTGTTACGAGCCTAGTAGGTTGATTTGCCGGTGATAAAACTTTAGTAATCTTTGCTTTTATACGTATTTGTAATGTGCTTCCCTCAATTGTCTTTCTAATTGCGATCTCTTCTATTTTTAGATTTAAAATGTCATTCAAAACCAAAAGATCAAAATCAGCAGTTGAATCAGCTGGAAAAAAGTGGACACAGAACTTAGCGATATGTAGAAAACGCCGTCCCAGTATACCAGAAATGAAAACGGACATGAGTGAAATGTGTAAAATGTCTACAAATAGAGACATAGTTGATAGATATTTGGGGTTGTGCGATGAACTGAAAGGGCAGTCGGATAGAAAAAAGATAATCTCTTAAGAACTGTGTAGACTTTGGGAGAAGCTGAGTTTTCCTTTGCTTACTATGCAGCAAACTTCAGCTAAAGTTGCCAAGCTGATAAAGTTCTTCGTAAAATATAGAAAAACGAGGAATGAGGTATTTAAAAAATCTCTCACTAGTGTCTTCAATATTACAAAAGAAAAAGGAAACTGGCTTTGCAGTGAAGACAAAGAATTGTATAGAAAACAACTTGAATCAGGTGGCCGAGTCAGATACACTACAGAGAAAGTTGCCTCTATATCAACGATCCATCCTTCAAAAAGGCGAAGTATCTCAATTGGTCCGTGTACAAGCCAAGTGCAACATGTGAGTATCAGTCATACTGAAGAAGGTAAGGTCAGCAGTGACTCTGAATTTTCAGAAGAGCCTCCCCCTATAAAACATAAGTATAAAGCAACAAAATCTGCAGCCAAACTCGTGTCAAAACTGTCTCTGTCTACAAGAAAAGCAGCGAAAGTCCTTCAGAATTTGGCTGAGAAAAAAATAAATGTACCCACACCTTCACAATCGGGGATTTTGCGTCGAGTGATCAAGGAAGCTGAAACAATGAAGAACCGGCTTAAAAAAATTTTCGGTGAACAGGAATTCTGCTTGCATTTTGATGGGACGAGAATAGGAAGATAAGATTATCAAGTGCAGAATTGTGAAAGAAGTCTTCGCCTTGGAGTTTTGGTTTGTGAAAACACATCCACCGAGAACATCTATATCTTACTGCAAGCCTTGTTGGATGAGTATAATGCATGGAAGAGTATTAAAATGATCATTTCTGACATCACAACATTGAATATAGGGCACAAAAGTGGTGGTGTTGTTAGACTCCAGAGACATTTTAAACAAATGGGTTTCGATGAGCCTCAGTTTATAGGATGTCAGCACCATATTCTAGACCTGGTTCTGCGACACTGGATGGATTCCGTATTCCCAACAAAGTCACGGTCATCCAGCTTCAATTATCAATTCATTGAAGATGTTTTGGCTCGGTATGAGGACTTACAAGAAACTATTCTGGCACAGGAAAGGTACCACCACGTGAAAAACCAGGATGAAGAAATGATTTCCGGTTTTTATTTGAACTTTGTGAAGGATACAATTTCTACCGGAAGGAGAACAATTGGCCTCAGTTGAACTGGCAGAAGCTACCTTCCCTTAACAATGCTAGGTGGAATTCACGTCAAATCTATGCAATCTATGCATCGTTGCCTTTTTTCTCCTTCCAAAATGGAGAGATAAGCTACAACGTACTTGCGACTTCATCGCAACTAGATGGACAAAGGTATTATTTTCAATTCAGCACTATACAGAGGACACATACAATGAATTGCATGCTGCTATCTCCGACCTAAAGTGTCCTAAAGCTTTAAAGTGTTTTTCTGCTCACTGGGTAAAAGAACGTTCTATGCTGGAAGTGCCTCGCTCAAATATGGTGGCCGAGCGAGCTGTGGAAGTGATGCAATAGCATAACAACACTTGCAAAAGTGACAAATATCTCAACAGCAAGTTCATTAACAGTAATTCACAAATTTAAAACCATTTTACTAATGTACTGTATGGAATATTCAGTGCCAAATGCAGACTGTGTAAGTTGACGAATTTTCTTTTAATACTAAAACAGCATCAATGTAGGTGCGGGAGCTTTTTTTACAATTAAACAAAATCAAAGACATTTTTGAGGTTTGCAGCCAAATGTTCATTGTTTGCCACCCCAGGCTTTTCAATTTGAAAAAAGTCATATACCTACTGCACATAGACCTACAAAATTGAATTTCAGTAGAGGAAAGTTAGTCAGCAACAAATTATAATTTTCCAATTAGCTTACGGGAACCGGGAAATTTTCTATTTCAAGTTGGGAAATAAAATTTTACAGTATTTCTCTCTCTCTGTCTCTTGCTCTGCGAGCTCCTTCGTTGCTAAGCGGTTAGCAAACGCGCCTTTGTCATGGAAAACCTGGCTTCGATTCCCAGCGGGAGCTCATGTAGTTCGGATTCCACGTTAATCAGTTGGTACCGTTTTATATAGTCTCGCTGTTGAAAGGGACGTTAAACTCAAAATCAACTCAATTCAACTATTCTCTCTCTCTCTCTCTATGTGTGTGTGTGTGTGTGTATGTTTGTGTGTGTATGTAAACTGCAGAGAACATACCTCGAGTTCGTAGAGTACAAATATCCCATTCTATTATTTAAAATTTCAATTTATTAAAGGTCTTGAATATTTTCCGATTCATAAAAACATACTCCAATTATTCACTCGATTCATGAAAAATTGTTCCACTTGTTCCTACATAGTACTGAAAATTGTCTAAGCCATGAAAATTTTCAGATTCTTTAAACGATCTTTCACTTTTTAACATTTCTATATATGAATTCAATCAAATTTTATGAATACTGACGAATTGTTAATTGATCACTGATATTTGTTAAGAACGGAAAATTTTGTGGAAAAATATATAAGAAAATTTTCCACCTCACATCTCGACTAAACAACGATGTAGGAATAGGTGGAGTATATTTTTATGAATCGGAAAATTTTCCGGAAAATTTTCATCACTGTACAGGACAGACAATTTTTCGATTCACGAAAAATTGTTCCACTAGTTCCTACATCGTACTGAAAATTGCCTGAGTCATGAAAATTTTCAGACTCTTTAAACGATCTTTCACTTTTTAACATTTCTATACATGAACTCAATCAATTTTATGAATACTGACGAATTGTTACTTAATCACTGATATTGTTAAGAACGGAAAAATTTCCGGGAAAATATAGAAGAAAATTTTCCACCTCACGCCTCGACTAAACAACGATGTAGGAATAAGTGGAGTATGTTTTTATAAATCGGAAAATTTTCACCACTGCATACAAATTCTATTCGTTAAATTGAAATTAAGTGAAATGTAATTTTCGTAATAGTATGGGTTTATAGTGCTCCTATACGTAAGATGGACGGATATATATATATATATATATATATATATATATATATATATATATATATATATATATATATATATATATATATATATATATATATATATGTGTGTGTGTGTGTGTGTGTGTGTATGTATGTATGTATGTATGTAAAGTGAACAAGGAGATATAACTCAACCTGAATTTTATTCTATTTTTTTCTTCTTTGGCCAACTACTTCAATTCTCGGTGAGTGGTATGTCTTTGATCACTAAATTAAAATCTTTAGAATATGTAAAACTGCATCTAATTAATTGAAAGTGGAACGAGAATGTTGGAAACTTCCGTACTACCAGTGAAAAATGGGAAAGTTTAAATTTGCTTTGGATGTTCATATTTGTGTACGCACCTCTATTTCGTTGTTGTTAAATTTATTTTCATGTTGATAAATTTAGACAATAAATTGTTACTGTTTAGGAAAATCATAATATATCTCTTGAAAACATTACTTGCCCAATTATTCCGCATTAAAGGAAAACAATCGAACCTTTCCGTAAGTAGTGGTGTCCTTGCAGTCAAGATTACCGCTACAGTGTCTACAAAAGGCAATATAAAAGAATGCTTTTATATATTGAGGTAATTAAAATATTATGCTAATGATGTACAAATAAATAGGAATCTTTATATACCGGTAATTCTTATCACGTAAATCTGTAAATGCTATAGTGCTTACAATCTTATTACCCCTTATGTGGGACGTTTAGGAAAACACGTGTATAAAGGACAGCTCTATGTAGTAATGGTTATACTGTATAGCTTCTTCTAAATTCAAGCGTCGGTTGTTAAATAAATTTAAGCTAAATATGAATTGCATTACTACGGATATGAATAATAAACTATCGAACAAGGGAACTGAAGCATGTTCGTGGACAAATACCTGCGCTCTCTTTATACTTATGCATGGCATTTTGCACCCAATATTACAGACGATATATCTACTGAAGAACTAGTTTTCTCTCTTTCTCATGGCATCATTGATACTATTGTAATTGAATCTAACAGGCATGTTAGTCAATAGAATCGTGCACAAATCTTCTCCGCTGATGAAACTAAATGCTTATATATCTGAGTGGCTATGCGCAACTTATCATGCCGAAGAATATTCTTGGAACAAACTTAAGATAGCATAACAGTAGTGGTAAATGCAATAAACAAAGACATATTTGACATATATTCATGTAACAGATAATGATCATATCCATAAGTTTGCAAAAGTACGACTACTCTTTATAATTTTGAACTTTAATTTTCTGACAAACGCCCTGATATAACAACTCTACGGTGTAGATGAAGCGATGGTCACTTACTTCGGTAGACATGGGTGTCAAACTGACAAGCCTATAATGGCTTCAAGGTGTGGACAGGAGTAACTCGTGTGGGATATGTGTTATGGATGGAGTCCTGTCAGGGTCGAAGTATGCCAATTAGTAAAAAGTACAAGGATTTTGGACTCATGCTTCTGTTGTTCCAGAGAATAGCAGGAAACTAGTCGTTATTTGGAAACTGCCACATAATAAGTATCTACTTCGATTTTTATAAATCCGTCAATTTTTTTCAAGAACTAGGGAAGGGTGAAATAAAGGAAAATGAATAATATTCTTTTAATTCCCGCCTTCATACAAAGCTGCTATGAGAAATATGCAAAGAGATGCCTACAATATTGGCTGAAGAAACAAAAGTGAAATGACATCAGTGTTGTGACTAAGATTTCATATTCTTGTTACGTACAGCCAGCACACCAGAAAAAAAGAAAAGAATTATCTCCATCCTGGTATCATCCTCTTTACATGGTTGACAGGTATAATCTGATGGTGAATTTTTGGATAATTTCAATCAGAGAAATTAATATCCCCATCGAGAATCGAACCCGGGACCGCTCGCATCAAAGGTGAGAACGTTAGCGACTACGTCACGCGGAGTCACTAGGCATGGACGCGAGCGAGTTCGAGCGAGTTTTCTTTGAAACTCGACTCGACTCGAAACAGGCATCTTTGAGATTGACTCGAAAACTCGGCTCGAAAAATTTCCTCCAACTCGACTCGAATTCGGTTCGAGTTTTGAGTCGAGTCGAGCCAATTCGAGCTAAATCCTGTGTGCAGTACCAAGTACTCTCTTCAAGTATCCTTCATAGACAATATAATTATCCATGATACTACTACTGAAACTTTTATTATTATTATTATTATTATTATTATTATTATTATTATTATTATTATTATTATTATTATTATTATTATTATTATTATTATTATTATTATTATAACAACACCGTGTATAAGCATAAAAAGTAGGCGGTTTGTATTTGAATACTAGAAACTAATTGACTGTCGATCTCAGTCGTCGAGAAGTCTTCAGGAGGCAAAGACATCGGTCACGAGGTTCTGGGTTTGAGTTTCCTAGGAGCACGTATTCGGGCTCGAGCCCAAAATTGTTAATAAGTTATAGGGCGCCGGCCAAATATGTTCAAAACTGCTCGGCCCGCGTTTAGCTTGGCTCGGGCGCACAGCTCATTTACTATCGAGCCGAATCGAGAAGTGAGCCGAGCCAACAGCTTACCCAACCGAACTGGCTCGAACCGATGGCTCACCCGAGCCGAACCAAACCGAGCTAATTGCTCACCCCAACCGAACCGGTTCGAGCCATCGGCTCAGTTGAAGTGAGTCGGACAGAGCCAATGGACTCGTTTCAACGGAGCTGGCTCGAGCCAATGGCTCACATGAGCCGAATCAGTGGCTTGTCCCAACCGAGCAGGCTCAAGACATGTGCTCAATTGAGCCGAGCCGGTAGTTCATCCTAACCGAGCCGGCTCGAGCTGTTCGCTCAGTTGAACCGAGTCGATCCGGTTGACATCACAATCCGGGTTGGGCTTCTCCTTGGGATAAAAAATTCGACCGTGCAGGATCTCAGCCTTAATGGTAAGAACTACAGTACATACTTATATTGGTGCTCACTACATTTGAGGCTGTCTCGTTATAAAAATCGGAGACGAAACGAGATACATTAAAAGTACCCCTCAAAATGCACTGAAAGTACGAGACAAGATGCACATCTGTGGTAAGCAACACTAAAAGTATTCCACATTACTGCTTACATTTCTCATGGCTTTTGCATTCCAGTCTAATCAGACCTTGATTTCAAAACGAGTTAAAACGAGCTGAACGAGCGATCCATTTATCAAACTCGACTCGACTCGAAACTCGACCTGAAAACAGTGACTCGGCTCGGAACTCGACTCGAGAAAATTACCTTTGGCTCGACTCGAAACTTCTGTCGAATTCGAGTCGAGTCGAGGTTTAGCTCGACTCGGGCCCATCCCTAAGGGTCACTTGGGAAGAAATTTGGATTAAAACATGATAATTTGGCAGTTAGAACAACAGCTACCCCAGCCTCGTCTCAAAATATGAATGATCAAAGCAAGTAATAGGAAGGTTATCAGAAAATATAAACGTGGGTATCAGATATGATTGCATAGATCCTCTACGTTGACCTTTCAAAAAAATGAACGATATGTCTATCATTCAAAAAATGTTCTACAAAATTTCGAAAGTGTAATGTTGGACTGCATACTGTATCACACGAAGTAAAATGAACTGAAATCTTGATGTCCCACGATTATGTCGTTTAGGCTAAGGGAGACGGATGATTAAGGCGAGTAACGATGATGGAAAAATTGGTGAAATGATAATGTTGGAGGAGAAGGAGTACCTTGAGAAAATCCATGGACACGATGTTGTCTACCACAAACTTACTTCGCCAGGGAACAAACCAGGGATCCTATGCACCAGAGATCTACCAATGAACTATCACACAAGGAAAAGAAATGAGAGAGAAAAATTAAAACCAAACATCTCATTCCATATAATGATTTCTGTTTCAGGTTTATATACTGTAAAATAGTTCCCAATATTGTGTTAGAAATAGCTTAATAAACATGGAAACTACTCAGTTTCATGTCTCCAATCTCTTGTAAACTTGTCCTAATATTAGGTAATGTAATTTGTGGATTTTTCAATTTAGAGCTGTAAATTTTCCTGACGTCCCATATATGAGCTCACTACGTCATAACCTATTATTATCATCTTGTTACTCAAACATTATAATTATACTTGACACCTTAAAAAACATTTAAAAACTTAAAAAAAATATATTTCGAAGAACTTTCAGAAATATCTGGATTAATGCATTGCAGTTACAGGTAACCTGACTTGACAAAATTGGATTATGTGTTTTCAACTTTAACTCAATGATAAGGTGTCCAAATTTTGTTTTAAAACTTATTTCCATTAGTACTTTCTCGATAAATCACATCCAGACGCAGGATGGCACGATTGTGTAAATGTTTAGATCAAGTTTGTGCTTTTCTCATGAATATATTTTCAAATAGATTTAATAAAATTCTATAGTATTAGGATTAGATTGATTCTTAAAACTATTTTCGTTCTCTTTCGAAAGCTTACAACTTTTATGAATGCTTAAAACGACATTTCCGATATTAAAGGACGTGCTTTTCGGCTTATGTTTATTAGAGATTCTTCTTACATTTACTTCTTACACTTACAAATCTCTCAAAATTTGATTACCTATTTTTTCCGTAGGTTATATAATGTATATAATTGCATAATTATATATGTTAATAAACAATCAATTAAAGCATTATTAAATCATTAAATCATCATTAAATATAAGAAAACTCGGATTAATAAATGTCGAAATTAACTTAATAAAAGTCCAGGCTATATTGAATCGAATCAATTTAGGTGTATAAGGTACACTTTCAATACTCAAATTTCTTTAATTTTCTTAACTTCTGTTATTTTTCTAAATAACACCCAAGCAAGAATAGAAAGTTTTTGGTTACTATCTTTATAACTAATATAACAATTATTTAAAAGACGTTTATTTTAAACGCATAATAACACTTTAAACTAAAATTTGGACCATATGTTCACATTCTATTTACTACAAATTATAGGAAAAGGTAGGTGTAATACTTACAGTTTAGTAAATCTAGTGTAGATATATGTACAGACAACACTTTCTTGCAGTAAAGATATGAACGAATAACTGAAGCGCATATAATGCTTCACTAGCAATTATAGTCATCAACGTTACCAACTTAGTGTCTGAAAATTTATTTAAAAGCAGTCCTTTTAGAAAAATATGCAATTTTAATGTAAAACAAACCTATTTTAAACATTATTAGTTAAGATACTTTAAACATGACTCGTAAGTATACAATACAGTCTCGTTTGACAGAATCCCAATTAACCGAATTTCCGGGTTAACCAGTGTTCGTAGGTTTCTTAAGAAAATTTCCCTCGACTGACACAAAATTTCCCTTTCCGTATCGAATTTTCCCTAATTTATTAAATGTCCAATTCCTATGACAGAAGTTATGTGATAAGAATAATTTAGCTACTGTATATTAAAGGAACTGCCAACACATTTGTTTATTAATTTGGCTTTTGCTTTTATTTTCCTTCACTTTTATAACAAGAAAAAATATGCACACAAATAAGCTCATCCAATAATGCGTGCAAATTATGGTACTTCAAACGGTCACACATACATACACGAACTATTGCTATTTTATTGGTTTATTTGTGAAGAACAAAGAAAAAATATCCATTTATATTGGTCAGTCAATCGGAGCGCGAATTTCCCTGAATTTTCACATTTTATCGAAAAAAAATCCCTTTTCCCTTTTTAATTTATCTATGAAATTTCCCTGGAAATTTCCCTCAAACTACGAACACGGGGTTAACCGAATTGCTAAAAAAAATCTTTGCTATTGTCCAACTTTTATTTAAAAACGCCAACAATAAGTACACTATTTGTTTTGGTTTAGCAGTTATCAAAGAGTAAGTTTATTGTTTCGATGGATTAACTGTATTTACCATTCCACCATCTCTATCTATTTTAACACATGGTATCGTACTGTACTGTAAAGGCTGGCCCGTATCCAGGGGGGTCTAGGGAGGGCCAGGTCCCCCTAAATTTTGGCTGACTCCTCCTAAAATTTTCACGGTAGGCTTGCAAATGAACTATATGGTGATGAGCTATAATATGGTTGGATCGCCTCCCCTAAATTCAGCCCCCCTACATTTTTGGACTGGCTACAGGCCTGTCAAGAGGCACCAACCAGTTGAGATTTGTATAGATAGTGCTGTAGGTATACCAGAAAAAAACTTTATTCTTAATTAACTGAATTTTCCTTTAACCGAAGCACCATCAAGCCTATCAAATTCTGTTAAACCGGATCCTTAGGTGTTATGAAAGCAATAGTTACAAATATAACTTAGAAAGTAAATATATAAAGTAATTTTTAATATAATTAAATTTTCTGATTTAATACAATATTGTCCTCCTAAGATTGTGCGGACACTGAAACTCTAGCTCGTTGAAAAACATAGTAAATATTTATATTTCAAAGCAATATATTTGATATGCCATAAATTGATTGGGAGTATCGAAAGGTAGTTCTGAAGATTCTACAACACAGAATTAGTCAATAGTTATATGTGCATAGGTTCTGCAAGTAATTACAATTAAATAGGAGTCCGATTCCCGAATTCCTTATTCTTTATTCCTTGTAATTTTCACAAGATTACAATATCAAGTCTAAAAATTGCACATGGTTACTGTTTCATCGACATCACTTTACTTTTATATACTTTTATCGTATGAAAAATCTAGCGTCTAACTTCTAACTCCTTTCACGAATCAACCTCGCAAAGCAACAAAGCAACACTAGGAAATAATATTCTGGGAGTTATTTTTCGCTCGAATAGGTCTCTTGATCCATTAGGTTCAACATTCTAGTTTACATTTTCGTAAGATTTCCTTCTTAGAAAATGGAAGAAAACCAAACAATTTTATTCATACATATGTTAGTATGCATAGAAGGTTATTATTTACGATGTAATCAATAATATAATACACTGAGAAAAAAATTGAGGTGGCATACTTAAAAAGGTAGGTTGCATGCGTAATTCCTCTGGTTTTTGGACTTAACGTAGAGCAGACGTATAACTGAAAATGCATGTCTTATAATACTTTGTCTATAAATGTTCCATCTATACGTACTTTCCGTATGAAACAATATAGGCGGTCAGGATCTCACACAAATGAACGTATATAACATATAGTTGAGGAATGTAACATAAGTATATGCATGTGATATACGGAAAATTGTTAGATGTGAGACATCCTGCAACGGCATGATGTAACATCTAAGGGTACTGCGCATGTAGCATATGGATAACGTATGCTCCATACTGATTTCTGTAGTAAGCAAAAGGATTCCGTATATTTGAACAATATACCGCTGTCCTGAGAACGGATTTTTCTCAGTGTACTTGGATGGATAAACGAAATTTTCTTTCCAGATGGCAACAATGTTGCGGTAGGCTCCAGATACTTATTTCTAAAATTTAAACCACATTCTCTGCTTCGGAAGATGTCACGATTTATTTTTCTCTCTATTTAAGTTATTTTAGCTATTGTCTCAGGGAAATCAACTATACACGAATTGCACCGTAGTACGAGACACGGTAAACAAGTCGAGATGAATGGGTATTGACCATAAATATTTTTTCAATTATGCAATTAAATACATAATTTTCTCTATTGCAGTTTGTCAATTACTAAGTTCCACACTAATTACTCTTTTCCTTTCTTATGTGTTGTAAATATATCACAGAAAACCCATTGACTAATAATTTAATGACTTTTCCCCGGCAATAATAAACATGTTCACATACATATTTGATGGAAAATGTAAAAAATTGTTAAAATGGAGACACATTTCGGTCTATCCAAGTGCAACAAGTAATATTACAATATTGACTGATGTTGATACTTCTTATTTTCACTTTTAAAAAAATATGCATATACTTTTTTTAAAGTTGAAATTATGTAGGCTAATGTTAGATCATAAGTGCGATTCAAAATATCTGAAATAGTCAATGATTACCACTGCTATTACTATTACATTATTATTATTATTATTATTATTATTATTATTATTATTATTATTATTATTATTATTATTATTATTATTATTATTATTATTAAAGTAGCTGAGAAGCCCGTTCTCCACATGAGAAGAATACGTTTATGGTGTTATTCTTTTCGAGAATTTCAAACTTTCCCCTCCCCCTTATATTATGCATTTCAATATAAAGTAAAATGATAAAAGCCTTTGATTTTTCGAAAACGATGGAGCATTTGGAGGAGTAATCTTCCCACTTGGTATCACTTTTGTGTCCCTGAGTCTGTGGCACAGGGCCTACAGTCCCTAATTCATGGGGTGCATAGGGTCACTACATCTAAATTTTGGCAATAGGTGCGACAGCTCACCCTTTCAAATTTAGGAAGAGTCATAGGATCATTTCTTAAATTTTGGAAATTTTCAAAAGTAGAAAATTGATGTTAATATAGAAACATGGTAAGTTTAGATGATCAATCTTGTTCCCTTGTAAAACATCCTCTTTGATGAGATTTTATTACGTTATTTGGTTATATAGTTGAGTACAGGCGTTCATTCTCTTTCGTAGGACATGGATATACATTGATACACCCCTCCTAAATTTTCGGAGTGCTACATAGGACCACTCCTTAAATTTGTGAATTGTCAAAAAACAAAAATTGATAAATGTTCTCTAGGATAAAAACACAAATGCCTCTGTAAATTTGATTGATCCAATTCATGTCTTTCTAATAATAAAAAGAAGTGCCAAGAATATACGTAAACAACGCTATATTTTGAGGATGAATTTAAGTTCTGACGGAAATTTGTTTAGAAACAGGCGAAATTGTGAATATAGTGCCCCACGGTACACAAAGATGATACTTTATTCCAACATATGATCATATTTAATAAGTGCATCGGTTCCTTCTCTTGAATATGACATGAATACTATGATAGGGGGCGCGGTGGCTCAGTGGTCGAGCGTTCACCTCCGGTGCTTAGGGTCCCTGATTCGATCCCAGCTCGTGCCGTGTGGACCTTGTGGTGGATAAACACCGTGCTCATGGGTTTTCTCGGGGTTCTTCCGTTTCCTCCCATTTTCTTCATTCTACCATTTCATTAATCTCTCATCATCACCGTTTCCTTTAACCTAACCGGCATAACCGTGGGACGTAAAACTTAAAGATTTCATTTCATTTTTTAAAATACTATGATACACCGCTTTAAAATTTTGGAAGGTGTGCAAAAAAAAAAAAAAAAGTACATTGCTCACCCTTAAATTTTGAAAATTGTCAAAACTAGGAATTGGTAAATGGTTTCTAAGACTAAGGTATATTCCTCTGATATCTCTGTTGCAAAAGACCTTCTATTGGCGCCAATTCACTAGTATCTGATGGAACCTAGAAACCTAGTATGGAACAGAGAACAATTTTACATAGAGTTATTTTAAGTAGCGTGCGGAATAGCCTAGCAGTTTCTGTGAATACTTTTTCAATAATGTGATCGCGTGTTCAAATTCTGGAGTAGGTCAATTTTATTGACCCTAACCTACCCGAACACCAGAAACATTTCTTTGAATAACCCTTTGTCAATTATTTTCTTTTCAAATTCGATTAGGAAACAATATTATATACACTATAAGTGTAAAATGCCGTAACTGATAACAAGATATTAAACACTAGAAGGACCGGATGGGTCAAAATGACCCATCACCATATTTTAATATTCCACTGTAAACGTACTTAAAATACTAAGTGAATAATATTTTATGAATTTGTTAATGCTATTGGCCTTAACAAATTCATAAAATATTATTCACTTAATATTTCAAGTACGTTTACAGTGGAATATTAAAATATGGTGATGGGTCATTTTGACCCATCCGGTCCTTCTAGTGTTAAGTATGTTCACTATTCTATTATTATTCACTCAAGCGCGAGGCATTAGGGTTCAATTCTCGGTAAAAGCTTATGTGATTTGGATTGAGTGTGAGTAAAAATTTAAAATAGGCCTAGTACTTAAAAAGAGGCTAAACTCTAATTAACCAGCTACTAACTTCTAAATAATAAAATAAAATAATTCAGCAATTATTTCTTAAGAAATACAATGGTTCATTTGTTTCTTATTACTCATCTTGAAATAGCAAAATCTGAATTTTTGTGAAAATGAACAAACAAATATTTACGTTGTTCTTGTTATAATTCCAATGTATAGTACTGATCGTCGAGGAAGGAAGGTGTTTAATTAAAATTCGATTACTGTTCTGCATTGTATTTTAAAGTCCGCTCTTATAGTGCTGGAAATGGACATTAACTTAAAACACTATTGGAAACTAACATGTTTTATAATTTTTTTCATTAACACAAATAGTATAATAAATCATGACATTAAATTACGTAGAAAATATAGTATAATCAATGTTACATTCTTTTTATAGGCCTGTGTGGTTATAACCTAAAATTTTCTATTGAACATTTTCTACACGCATTTCATATACCTTGAAAATAGTTATACATCAGTACTTAACAGCATAACAGGATGAAAATTACAAATATAAATTGTGGTCCCTTTCCGAGAACTAAAATAATTATATTGCCATTTTGCTTACATTTTCAGATTTAAATATGACATTAAGTACAACAGTGAAAATATCTCCTACAATATTCTAATATTTTTATCAAATAAATATATGATACCATCTTTATGTGGACTTTTACAATTCTTGGTATAGTTTAACGCACCATAAACCTTTTGTTTGGTAATTTGAACTAACAACGGTACATTTTCCACTTCGCGATTAGCAACTGGATGTCATATAAACAGTTGTTTCCTCGTCGCCAAAAGTGCCTTTACATCGCCGTGACAGGTATGTGACAGCGCAGTACTCCGAGGAAGGGATGGTTGCATAAGAAATTGTGATTAATTTTGAAGTTTTTATTTTGACTAGGGAAATAACGGAGTATAGAGAGTAAAGGCATAGATTTGAAGCATCAGCGAACTGTCATCTCTGAAAAGATTCGTATTTTCAGTTTTTCAATTTATTGTCCTATATGTGAAGTTAATAACTGCTAACAACTGCTACTAGCGCTTTTCACTCTTCAGGAATTTACTGTGACATTTTCCCAGGACAATTTTCTAAGTCCTAAATGAGTTAGTGAATTACTTGATTCGCCTCACTGTTCTCATTTGAGAATGGAAACTGATTAAGTTGAACGTGAATATGTTTCGCTGTCGTCAAGCAAGGGCCGCAATAAATGTAAATAAGATTCTTATTATTAAATAAAACAAAACAGTATGTATTCTATGTATAGCACAATATAATAAAGTAATTAAGCAACATGATAATCACTAACGCCTGCAGGGTTTTTTCCAACGGGAAGGGGGGGAGGTAAAAGACCGATATAGAGTTTTTCGATTTATTGCCCTATATATATTAAAAGTCATAAGATTTATCATTGATAGCGTATATCCTCTTACTTTTTAAAATCGCCACTGTAGCCTATTAGTCAGAACATTCTTCTCCAGATATAATGTAGAGAGAAGAAAGGAGATATGAAAAGTGGCGTCAGTAATTTTACTGCGTCCTGGATCATCGATTTACTCATACCCGCCCCTGTCCCACGCATTTCAGCTGCTGCGTTATATTTATATATAATATATATATATATATATATATATATATATATATATATATATATATATAGAATAGTATATATATATACATACAGGGTTTTCATAAAGTATGTACGGATTTAATTCGCTTATAATTTACATAAATATGCTCATATTGAAATCAAATAAAGTGCATACGGTAGCGGAAGGATTAAATTTTTACCTGTAGTCTGCACCAGCTCAGTTCATTCACCGCCACACCTCCAACTGGGCGCCATTTATGTCCACACATTCGCGTAGGCGGCGCTGGAATGTTGGCGGCCTCCCAGTTCGAGGACGGTCCAAGACGCTTCCTGTCTCCAAGAACTTAGCATGCCACTTTCGGATTGCACTCTCAGTCGGTGCCGGCTTTTAGAACTCTTTGGTGAACTTTCGATACACCAGAATTGGTTATTTTAGCTCTGCGTACCACAGAACACATTGCGAACCACAGAACATAAGAAACTGACCCTTGCACTCCCTCTCCCTTTCTCAACGTGTTCAGAGTTGCCGCTTATCTAACAGTGTTGCCAACTAAAAATTTAATCCTTCCGCTACCGTTTGTACTTTATTTGATTTCATTATGAGCATTTTTATGAAAATTATAAGCAAATTAAATCCGTCCAGACTTTATGAAAACCCTGTATATATATATATATATATATATATATATATATATATATATATATATATATATATGATTCCATGTCAAAAGTGGCCCGCAACAAAAGTGCCGAGTCGAAACTCGTCAAAAGGTTTCCCTCGTCAAAAGTGACCGGGTCAAAAGATCGTCGCGGGAAGAGAGCCCGAGTCAAAAGGGACATATGTCAAAAACCCGAGTCAAAGAGGACCCCGCCTCAAAAAAGCACAGGTCAAATGGTCCTCACCAGTAAAGAGGACGAGTCAAAAGGGCCCTATGTCAAAAAGCCTAGGTCAAAAAGGACCCCGCCTTGAAAGGGCACTGGTCAAAATGGTCCCGCGTCAAAAGGGTCCGGTAAATACAATTCCACGGCTAAAAATCCTGAAATCAAGAGTGGAAATCAGGAGAAAGAAAGAGATATGACCAGTGGCGTAAGTAATTTTGCTGCGCCCTGAATAATCGATTTACTCATACCCGCCACCTGTCCCACACATTTCAGCTTCTGTGTTATGTGGTTAAATATCAGAATGGCCCGACAAAAGGGCGAGAATGGAAAGGCCCGAGTCAAGACGGACCCGGTCAAAAAGGCCCCACGACAAAAGTGGTCGAGTCGAAAGGGTCTTATGTCAAAAAAAAACAGGTCAAAGAAAACTCCGCACCAAAACGGCCCTGCGTAAAAAGACCCAAGTTAAAAGGCCCATCGTTAAGAGGAGTCGAGTCAAAAGAGCCCCGCGTCAAAAGGGCCCGGTAAATACAATTCCGCGCCTGATCGTTCATCATCTATTTACTCATCCCTGCCCCCCACATTTTAGCTGGTGAATATATATATATATATATATATATATATATATATATATATATATATATATATATATATATATATAGCTCTGTCTGAAGCGCACGGACAAAAGGGCGAAGACAGAAATGCCTGAGTAAAAAGGGACCGGCGACAAAAGGGTTCGAGTCAATTTTACTGCGCTCTGTATCGTTGATCATCTATTTACTCATACCTTCCCCATGCCCCCACGCATTTCAGCTGCTGAATATTCTATGTCAGAAGAGCACGGACAAAAGGGCGAGGACCGAAATGCCCGAGTCAAAAGTGCCCCACGACAAAACTGCCCGAGTCAAAAACGGCCCCGCGTCTAAAGGGCTCGTGTTAAAAGGGCTCGGCGACCAAAGGACCTGAGTCAAAACGGTCCAAATTAAAATGGTTCCTGGTCAAAAGAACCCGTACACGGTGACAAGAAAGCCCACGTCAAAGAAGCCCTGGTCAAAAGGGCCGGAGTCAAAATGGCCTCGCGTCAATAGGGTTCGAGTCGAAAGTGCCCCACGTAAAATAGGTCCGAGTGAAAAAGTATCCGCGTCAAAAGGGACCAGACGAGTGGACCGAAACTTTTCGAAATTTGGTGACGGGTAGCTTGGTCTAGGGCCCCAGATCAAGACGAAGAGATTTTATTCTAATTTCGAACTAGGGGATCTCAGGGGGACGTTTACCGGGACCGGCCTGAGGACCAGACAAGTTGACGGCCGAGAGTTACCAAATTTTGATCAAAGACACCTTGGTCCAGGTCCCACACCAAGGCAAAGCGTTTTTGACAAATTCGAACCAGGGGGTCTCAGGGGGGCGTCTATCGGGACATGTAAAAGTACTAGAAAATGACCGATATCAGTGTCGATTTCATAGTTTTCGCGGTCGCTGAGATCAATGGTGAAACTCCGATCGCATTAACTTCCAAATTCTCCCTATTCAGCTGCGGGCCGTGAGTCAACGGGGGGAGGGGGATACCGAAACGTAAAAGTAATCCAAAATGACCGATATTAGTGTCAATTCCATAGTTTTCGCGGTTGCTGATGTCAATGGTGAAACTACCATTAACAATGAGTCAAATTCATCCACCGTTGTATGCGGGCCTTGGGTCACCAGAGGGGGGAATTCTGAGACATGTAAAAATAATTGAAAATGACCGATATTAATGTCAAATCCATAGTTTTCGGGGGTCGCTGGGCTCAATGGTGAAACTTACAACCGCGTTTACTTTTACATTTAGCCCCCATCAGCTAAGGAACGGAAGCATTATAAAGGGGATCACGAGACAAGTAAAAATAATCCACAATGACCGATGTCAAATCCGTAGTTTTCGCGGTCGCTGAGATCAATGGTGATACTTTCATTAGCGATTTTTTTTCAAATTTAGCCACCATTGTATGCGGGCCGGGAGTCACCGGGGGTGGGGATTGCGAGACATGTAAAAATAATGGAAAATTACCGATATTAGTGCCAAATCCATAGTTTTCGCTGTTGCTGAAAATAATGGTGATACTTCCACAGGCGTTGACTTCCAAATACAGCCCCCATCGGCTGCGGACCAGAGTTGTTTTTTCAAAATTGGAACCAGATGATCATAGGGGCTTTTACCGGGATATGTAAAAAGTAGTAGAAAATGGCAGATGTTAGTGTCACATTCATAGTTTTCGCGGTATTGGTTGGGGGCAAGAGGTTTTTTTCACAACTCGAACCAAGGGGGTCTGAGGGGGCGTTCACCGGGACATGTAAAAGTAGCAGTAAATGACCAATATTTGTGTCGAATCCATATTCATCGGGGTTGCTCAGATGTATAGTGACACCACCGATAGTGTTTACGTTCAAATTCAGCCCCCATCGGTCTTCCCAATGAAAACACATGTACGTTGTTGGATACACAAAATATGTCCAATTTTAGAAATGTTTCTTAATTGTTCTCCCGTTGTTCAGTTTGTTTACATTGATATTTTATCTGATCCGTGCGAAGAACGGGCATAACAGCTAGTACGAAATGGTAAAGTGTTTTTATGAACCAAATTACAATGAATTCAATTATATAGATAATTATTATAATTGTAATACATAATTATTTCCTTGTTGAATTATAGATACTTTTCAGTGGAAAAAAGAATAAAATTTGGAAGTCCCAAATCAACGTAAAGTAGACAAACGTAAAGGAAAAATGTATAACATTTTCCATATAATTAAGCTTATAAACTTAAAATTTCCATGTAATTAAGCTAAATTTCAATTTTTGTGTCGCTTTGTGCGCCTATTTCCTCGTTTTCTGCGTCACCGGAAATGGCTCAATGTTATCCTACAAATATGGCGGAACAAGTTAATGCTGTTCCGTCAGAAACGATTTCGAGGTCATTTCCTTCACATCGTCTTGTGCGTGTTTTCTACCGTTTTGTAAGCCTATGTCCACGTTTTGTAAATCAATGGTAGTGGGTCAAAATGGGCATTCAATGTGGGAAGAAAAATGACCCACTCTCTCACCAAGATCGAATTTCGAAGTCGCTTTTTGCGCATTGTTTAGTGCATGTATTTACCGTTTCTGCGCATATTTTCACGTTTTGTGCGCCAACGAAAGTGGGTCAAAGACGACCTACAAATATGGCAGAAAAAGACATATTCATTCCACTTTCAAGGTCCATTTTGACCCACTTGCACTGATGCACAAAGCGACACAAATCATGCATAAAAATGTGAAGGAAACGACCTCGACATTCGATGGTGACGGAACAGCATTAAGTTATTCCGCTATACTTGTAGACCATTTTGACCCATTTTCTTTGTCACACTAAAGTGGAAACAGGAGCACAAAACGGTACAAAGCAGGCACTATACGATGCGAAAGAAACGACCTCCAAATTGGATAGTGGCGGAACAATGGCTCTATTTCCTCACACCTTGATGGACCATTTTGACGCATTTCTGGTGATGCTCAAAACGTGGAAGTAGGCGAACAGAACGGTACAAAATACACATTAAACGATGTGAAGGAAACGTTCTCCAAATTTGTTTGTAGCGAAACAACATTAACTTATTTCTTTACATTCGTAGGTCCATTTTGACCTACTTCCGGCGACGCGAAAAACGTACAAAAAAGGCACTAAAAGATGCGAAAGAACCCACCCCGAAATTCGATAGTGGCGGAACAATGAGCCATTTAACTCCCACTTTAAAGGCCCGTTTAACTCACCTCGGGTGATGCACAAGACGAGAAATAGGCGCAGAAAGCTTTCAAAAAAGGCACTAAACGATGCGAAAGTAACGATCTAGAAATTTGATAGTGTCGGAACAGTGGGTCATTTTTGTCACACTTTGGACGCCCATTTTGACACACTTCTGGTGACGCGCAAAACGTGGAAATAAGGGCACAAAAGGGCACGAAACATTCACTAGTCGATGTGAAAGGAAGGACCACGAAATTCGGTAGTAGCGGAGCAGTGGGTCATTTTTATCCCACCTTCGAGGCCCATTTTGACCGTCTTCCAGTGACGCACAAAACGTCGAAATAGGCGCACAAAAGGGTACGCGATGTGAAATTAGCGACCTCGAAATTCGATAGTGGCGAAACTCTTGATCATTTTCGTCCCATCTTGGAAGCCCATTTTGACCCACTTCCGGTGACGCACAAAACATGGAAATAGGGGAACGAAACGGCACGAAAATTCAGTAGTCGATGCGAAAGGAAAAACCTCGAAATTCGGTAGTGGCGGAGCAGTGGGTCATTTTCGTCCCACCTTTGAGGCAAATTTTGACCGTCTTCCAGTGACGTACAAAACGTCGAAATAGACGCACAAAAGGTTACGCGATGTAAAATTAACGACTTCGAATTTCGATAGTTGCGGAACTCTTGATCATTTATGTCCCATCTTGGAAGCCCATTTTGACCCACTTCCGGTGACGCACAAAACGTAAAAATACGGGGACTCATTTTAACCCACTTCCCATGACGCACAAAACGTGGAAGTAGACGCACAAAACGGCACAAAACGATGTGAAGGAAACGAACTCGAAATTCATTGGTGGCAGAACAGCAATAACTTGTTCCGCCATATTTGTAGGCCCATTTTGACCCACTTCCGGTGATGCACAAAATGTGGGAATAAGCGCATAAAGCGACACAAAACTCGCACAAAAGATGCAAAACAAAGTACCTCGAAATTCGCTGGTCGCGGAACAAGTTAATGACGCGGTGAGCACCAATATAGACCTAAGTATATATTGTAGTTCTTACCAGGGGGCGCGGTGGCTCAGCGTTCACCTCCGGTGCTTGAGGTCCCTGGTTCAATCCCAGCTCGCGCCGTGTGGACTTTGTGGTGAACAAACACCGTACTCGCGGGTTTTCTCGGGGTTCTCCCGTTTCCTACCACTTTCTTCATTACATTATTTCATTCATTTCCCATCATCACCGTCTTCTTTAGCCTAACCGGCATAACCGTGGGACGTAAAACTAAAAATTTCATTTAATTTTTTTGTAGTTCTTACCATCAAGGCTGAGAACTTCACGGTCCAATTTTTTAGCCAAAGTAGAAGCCCAACCGGGATAGTGATGTCAACCGGCTCGGCTCGGTTCAACTGAGCGTACAGCTTGAGCTGGCTTGGTTGGGATGACCCATCGACTGGGCTCAATTGAGCCAATGGCTTGAACCGGCTCGGTAGAAACGAGTCATCGACTCGGCTCGGTTGAAACGAGTCCATAGGCTGGGTTCGAGTCAGCTTAAATTAGCTGATGGTTCGAACCGGCTCGGTTGGGGTAAGCAATCAGCTCGGTTCGGCTTGTGTGAGCCTTCGGCTTGTGTGAGCCATCGGCTCGAGCTGGCTCGGTTGGATGATCTGTTGGCTCGGCTCACTTCTCGGTTCGGCTCGATAAGTGAATGAGCTGTGAGCAAGCCGCTTGAGTCGTTGACAACTCTAAACCTGGGTCGAGCAATTTTGAACATTTTTGACTGGAGTCCTATAACTTTTAACAATTTTCGGCTCGAGTCCGAATACTTGCTCATCCTGAACTCAAACCTAGAACCTCGTGACCGATGTCCTTGCCTCCTGAAGATTTCTTGACGACCGAGATCGACAGTCAACTAATTTTTAGTATTGAGATAAAAGCCGCCTATATTCCATGTTTGTACAGGTACACGGTGTTATAATAATAATGAGTTATAGTAGTACTAGTAGTATCATTGATAGTTATATTGTCTATGTAGGATACTTGAAGATAGTAGTACTTGGAACTACACAAAGGATTTAGCTCGAATTGGCTCGACTCGACTGGAAACTCGATCCGAATTCGAGTCGAGTTGGGGGAAATGTTTCGAGCCGAGTTCTCGAGTCGAGCTCAAAGATGTCTGCTTCGATTCAAGTCGAGTTTTAAAGAAAACTCGCTCGAGCTCGCTCGTGCCCATTCCTATTGTATGCATGACGGGCATATAAAGTTCTTTCGAGGGGGATAGAACCATAAACATAATATATTTTTAAAAATTCTTAGTTTCACGGCTTTCTTCCTAGGGGGCGAAGGGGTGGTAGTTATCCAGCATTTCTTATAAGTACCTTATTTGAAATATGTAAAACAGGAACAAGTGAACAACACAATAAACACACATCTTCTTATCTTCAGTTTTCATTGCTGAGTTCAATTGCAATTAACAATTACAATTAACAAAATAAGTTTCAATTGTCAATTGCAATTAACAATTAAATGTTTCAATTGCACCCTTTGCAATTGACAATTAACAATTAAAAAGTTTCAATTGCCTTGTGACCAATTAACAATTAACAATTGACGAAAATTTAATTGCAAATTTTATGATTGAATTCAATTGCAATTGAAATTAATTGTCAATTCCAAATTGAAATCATTAGCAATTGAAATCAATTGCAATTAATTTTCAGAGCAATTACTTTAAATTGATTGATCAATTGCAATTGATTTCAATTGATTTTGCCCAACACTGGTCTGTGATTCCTTTTCCTGATTGGGGGCGCAGTGGCTCAGTAGTAGAGCGTTCACCTCCGGTGCTTGGGATCCCTGGTTCGATCCCGGCTTGCGCCGTGTGGACTTTGTGGTGGACAAACACCGTGCTCGCGGGTTTTCTCGGGGTTCTCCCGTTTCCTCCTACTTTCTTCATTGCACCATTTTCACTCATTTCTCATTATCACCGTCTCCTTTAGCCTAACCGGCATAACCGTCGGACGTAAAACTCAAAGATTTCATTTCATTTTTTTCCTTTTCCTGATCGCACCAAATATTAGGCGTCACTTGGCAACGTCGCATAGCAGATACGTAGACTACAACTTTCGTGCCACAACATGTACTGTGGTTGTCCTTATTCATCAAAGTAAAGCCCGGCATGTAAGTCTTGCAGGCCGAGTATACCTTTTTAATGTTTTTATATACAGTCGTCTTTGGTTCCTACCAAAAATATTTTCCTTGCCAACGAAATATCTCAGTATAATACGGAAACACACAGTGCAATTGCTGTGGCATACTTACTGCCTAAGGGTGTCACGCGACAGTGTACTTATCAAAATGCGACGGTGGCCTTGGTCTTGAAAACATTCAACTTCAGAGCTGCTCGCTGTTCTACATAGCGTGTGCCAAACCAAGGCGCTTTAACTTATTAATTTAAAGCGCCCTGGCGAAACACTGCTCATAGTTGGGGTCCCTTTCCAGCACAGTAAAAGAGCGCAAGGACGAAAAAAATGAAAAGAAAAGAAAAAAGAAAGAAAGAATACGGAGAATTGTTTCTTATGCAAAGAGCGTTTGAAAACATTTCAAAAGATACGCTATGACTATTATCAGTTAATTGTCAACAACCGATATCGGGGACAGATCCAGGAATTTTTGATGGGGAGGGGCGCAGGTCTGAAAAATAAATTTGAGACATTTTTCTATATGTGGTTCGCTAACCAAAAATGTGAGCTGGAGTGCTTTCTAATACGTATTTATCGCCCTTCTGGAGGCAGCATTGAGGAAAGCCATGTTGTTCAACACGAGAGAATCCAGGATTACCGTAAAAAAATAAAACTTTTTTATTACCATCTATTTATTATTGTATTATTTTATTTTATTATTATCATTATTTTTCTTAAATTAGATTATGTAGAGTAAACTATTTTTAATTTAATTTCCTATTAACATAATTCATATTAACTCTTCACTAATATCGTTATTTTTATACTGCATAAGTACTATCGTGGGGTCAGATTTAACCCCATTATTTGTTTTGAAATTGAACTATGTTAAAACGTATTACCATTAGCAGTTGATTGTGGACCTTTTACTAGTCCTATACTTTAATGGATTTAACTAGTTTTGGGGACAAAAAATATTTTCAAAATATTTTTTGACTAATTGTCTTTTAGTAATAGATTATTACAAAGCGAAACAACATACTTAAATGAAATAAAGTTTTTTGTTATCCGAAAATAACAAAGTATGAAAATAAACTTATTTTCATATAAGGAAAGCATTCAATTATTAGTGCTGAGAAAATGTAACTTGTCATTTAAAAAAACTGACAATTGATGCTTTTTTGTTTCATCAGTTGCTTGGCTATAGGCCCGTACCCACATGGGGACTAGGGGGCCGGGCTCCTCTAAAGTTTTACTGTCCCCCTAAATTGTTCACGGTAGGCTTGCAAATGAACTACTATAATATAGTGATGAATTATCATATGGTTGGATCACCCCCCTAACTTCTACCGCCCCCTCATATTTTTGGGCTGGCTACGGGCCTGCTTGGCTACCTATCAATACACACAATGTTTAGTCTTAAGGGACCGTCCACATATTACATAACGCTATTTTTGACCAATTTTTACCCCCTCCCTTCCCCTTGTCACACTTCGTAACGCAAGGCTGAACCCCTCCCCCGTTCGTTACATAACACCTTTGTATTTTTGTTTTTCACCAATCTTGCTTATTTTGGGAGCTATTATAATAAAACATTATTTTTAATGGGAGAACTTTTATTACAAAATGCTTTTATTCTGAATATATTTGTAGTGTTTTTCGCCAATAAATCAAATACAGGTACGTATTAGAAAATAGTAGGATGGTAATCATATTTTAACCCCATAAGATTGCTTAATTAACATCCTAATTCTTCAAAACTGCATACTGTCGTTTTCCCAAGGAGATCACACCTATCCTTTTCGGTCAGATGATGGCAATGAGGAAATACTGACAAGGAAGATGAAGGTGGAACAGGATCTAAAGAACTAACATTGACCTCTTTTTCAGGGATCCAGGATGCTTCGTGCATTTGAAGTTCGCCAGTGTCGATAGGGATGCGCTCGAGTCGAGACATGTCTCGAATCTCGACTCGACTCGACTCGAATTCGAGTCGAGATTCGAGTCGAGACACACTTTGTAAAATTCGAGACGAGTCGAGACAAACGTATTTCTCGACTCGAATTTTCGAGTCGAGACACGAGTCGAGTCGAGACGGCTCTTAAAAATCTCGACTCGACTCGAATGTCTCGAAAATTTTCTATAATTTTTAATATTATTTTGAAGAAAGTATTCACTCAGAAACAGCCTTGAAACCAATTCCAGCTTTTATTCCTTCAGAAAGGTACAGAACGCATAAAATTAATAGTTAATCTTTAAAGATCAAGATTTAATTTTCAGCTCAATTCAGTTAATTAGAACTAATAGTTCATGTTGTTGTATTTGGTTGTACTGCAAATATAATGATAATAATAATAATTGATTATCTAGTTTGTATAAAACTATTATCCGTAGTTTAAATCTAGTTTGTATAAAACTATTGCGATAAAGTGAACTTCATAAATTTTCTGAATGAGCAGTTGATAGCAGTCTATAGTAATTTAGCATAGTTATAATTATTGTTTTTGTTCCCATGAACGCAATAGGGTTACGTAACTTCTGGACTATTCGCTTGCCCAACTATTTTGACGCTTTAATATGTTGCAGCATATCAAGAGCTACGGGTAATATATAATGAAACATTTGTTGTACATCACATATTGTGATACGAGATTTTTTTACATAGTATATCTTATGTAATATAAATAAAATAAAGAGTTTTTTTTTTGTGTCTTTGTCTGTCTGTTTGTGTGTGACCTGGGGACCAGACGAGTGGACCGAGAGTTCCCAAAATTTGGTCACGGGTACCTTGGTCCAGGCCCCAGATCAAGACGAAGCGTTTATTTTTAAATTTCGAACCAGAGGGGTCTCGGAGGGGACGTTTACTGGGACCGACCTGGGGACCAGACAAGTTGACCGAGAGTTACCAAATTTTGGTCACGGATACCTTGGTCCAGGTTCCAGTCTAAGGCAAAGCGTTTTTGTCAAAATTGTAGCCAGGGGGGTCTCAGGGGGGCGTTTAGCTAGACATGTAGTAAAAGTAATCCAAATTGATCGACATTAGAGTCAAATCCATAGTTTTCACGGTCGCTGAGATCAATTGTGACACTTCCATCAGCGATGACTTGCAAATTCAGCTACCACTGTATGCGGGCCGGGTGTCAGATAGTGAGGAATACCGAGACATGTATAAATAGCCCATATTGATTGATACTAGTGTCAAATCCACAGTTTTCGCGGTCGCTGAAATGAATTGTGATACTTCCACAGGTGTTGACTTCCAAATACAGCCCCCAAGCGAAGAATGGGTATATTAAGCTAGTATTACAATAAATGGACTGCTTGGATGCCAAGAACTAGTACAGATAAGTACCTTTCACTTCTGTGAATAGGTATTTTTTTAAAGGATTTTTGTAAACACTAAATTATAAAACAATGAACTACATACAGTAGTTATGGTTTTGGTTCTCAACATAAAAGAAATATGAATTGTTCATGAGATATTGAACTTTAACTTTCACTCCTGGAAAATTTCAATTTCGGAGTTAGGCCACTTGGCATCGAAGCAGTTCACTGTAAGATAAATACATTCCGCACATTAGTAACATAGTTGTTCAGGAGCCTTCGATTTCCATCCCCTCAAATGAAAGCTGAACGATTGCTTGATACATGCTGACTATATAGGAGAAATAGTGTATTAAGTTTTCGAGCTTTGGTGCGTATCCGTATTTACACTCTGATATAACTTTAAGTTCACACTCAAATCGAGCTAATTGTTTAATACATTTCGAAAGCTTTTGTTTATATGCAGCTCATTAAGGAAAATCTATTTCATAATCGTAACATTTATGTACTAAGAAACTATGAACGTAAAGTGGACTCGACCTAGCCTCGTGGCTGCTGTGACTCAGTGGCACAGCTTTCACCCTGTGAGCGTGTGGCCCCCCCTCACCCTCATTCCATTTTAATTCTCCCAGTTGCTCTTGGCTGAAGTGGAATAAGGCTCCATGTAATATATGTCGACGCAAATTTCGTTAGTTTTATCTTTCTCTATGAGTTGGCAGCGCTGTGAGTGGTGACTTGTATTTCCGGTTGACCGAACAAAAAGGATGTGATGTGGTGATGTTACGAAATATAGTGCCATAGTTTCAAAAGTAATCCTAAGACGTTTTTATTAATTTCAATATTTTAATTATGATATGTTAATGGCAAGATCATTTAACGCCTTATGATATATATATTTCTTGTAAACAATACTGCTTATGGATATTTTTAAAGTAATCCTCTGGTGTGACTAGCGCAAGCTTACCGACGCTAGAGGGAGAAGGCGGGAACTGGTGTGTGTGTGCAGGAAGACGCCATCAGTAAGGAATGATGTAAACGACTCAGAAAAGAAATCCGTCGTCTATTTAGTAATCACTTATGATATTGTATTCAAATATGTACGAGTAAAGTGTGGAACTTATATAATTGCGTCATATACATATGTCAATATAAATAACGATGAAAACGCTTCAAAATAACTTAATTTGTCTACGATTGAAGACGCCACGTCACATCAATTCTTTGTAAAGGTTACTCTTTTCGAACAAATACTAAGTCCATTGCTGAGTTTTGCTCGTATTAGCAATGAAATAACGTAAGTAAAACAAGTAATGATTTTACTTCTTCAATTGTTCATCAGCGCACCACGAGTAATTTTATCGTCGACTATCCAGCCGTACAATGGAAATTGGGGTTATTCAAGGAAATTCAAAACCAATTCAAACTTGGGAAGAAGTATCCAATAAGTTATTGCCCTCCTAAATAGCCCACCAACCCTCCTCTTCTCTTTGTGAAATACCCAGAATCAAAGTGTCGTGAGAAGTAGTGCTCAGTGATTAACGTGTGTAAAATAATTATTTCTATTGTCACGCAATAAGCCGGCTTCGTCGTTACATCATATTTTGAGTTAATCTTTTAAAATTCCTTTTTTTATTTTTTTTATTCTTCTATTAATAAATACAAGGGCTAAATTCACTATGTTCATACGATAAAAGAAAAAATCTGAAATACAAACTTCTAAAGGTGTCAACGATAATCATATTAACAAAATGCAGTAGTAAGTATGTATATGAAAAGTGTAACATTTTGTGCTTGAGTAAAACCATTTCTGTGTATATTTCATGTTTTTAGTTGCAATCCATGTTTCTCGCATCGATCACTACCAGAACGGTAAGAATTCTGTATTTAATATTACAACACTTGAGTGTATGCGAAGCAGGCGTGTCACTGAAGGTGGGTACGCGCGTATACAACTTTGGTTGGGACTGATTTCAAGTCGCATCTGGTGCAGTTCCAAATACGAATTCTAACCACTAAAATCACTATTATTAAGGGGTACCGAACAAGACTCGAACTCAGGTCATGAGAGTGTCTTCTCGAGAGAGAACAAGTGGGAATCGAACCCCACCATGTTATAAGAATGGCCTTCCCGAACAAGAACACGAACCACTCGTGTTATAAGAATGGCGCCCGAACAGGGACAGAACTCCTGCACCCTAAAGCAAAAGTAGTGATTTATGCGTAGAAATATTGATGTACAAGGTAAGTTTCTGACTCGTATTTAGAAGTTTAAAATAGTTTATAATTGTTTAAAATTTTCTGTAATTTTGCGAAATGGATGAAAGTAACGTCAAGTTATTGCTAGAGGCAATTAATGCAAATAAAATTGAAATGCAAACTTTGCATGAATCATTAGAAAATAAAATAGCTGAAATAAATTAATCTTTGGAAGGAAAAATAGAAAAAGTCGTTGAACAAATTAATAATGTACGGGAGTTTTTAGAAAACAAAATAGTGGAAGTTTCTGAAATAACAAAAAAGCAGATTGACGATAAACTTGAGGTGCAATTGGAAATATTCAGAAAAGAATGCGTAGGTAGATATGAACAAATATCGAAAGAAATAGACGAGAAATGTGAGAAGGTAAATGATAAATGTGAGAAAATATGGGGGAAAACACTTCAGAATTATCAAAAACTTGAGAACATTACGGTCGATTTGGGTAAATGTGAAGAAAAGGCGGACGAGCTTTTGAGAAAATTGAAGCAATCGAGGGGTCAGTTTATAAAATTGAAGGTAATTTAGAAAATAAAGAAAAAATGCTAGTGGGATTAAGTGATACGACCCACAAGTTAGAAAGAAATGTCGCAGTATTACATAGTAGGGTTGATACTCTGTCACAGAACACTATCCCTCCCGGTATTGATTTAATCAACATGAACCAAAATATTGCTTTAATAGGTGACAGGTTGTCAAGTTTAGAAATTAAGGTAGATGAAACCCAAACGAAGTTAACCTCATTAGCGGAGAACGCTAGCAGAGAAAGAAGTGAACGTAATTGGCGTCCATTAAGTATGTCGGGTGACGATAGGAGTAGCCATAAGTTAAAGTATAGTAGTAAGGAAGAAACTAGTAGTGCCAACCAAACAGATTGTAGTTCGTCAACAGCAAGTGAGACAACGAAACTAAAGAAACGTATTAAAGTGAGAAAATCAGAAAGGGGTGACGTAAAAAGGGTTAAACGACGAATATTGCGTCCTGGTGACATTTAAATGTTCCCAAAGTTTTCTGGCTTAGAAGATGATGAGTCACCATCTTCGTTTTTAGAGCAGTTTAAGATTGCAGCGCACGCTGTAGACGTACCTGAATCCCAATTTTTAGATGTACTAGGGTTTATTTTTACCGGTAACGCTCGTGAGTGGTACAAGTCAAAATTAGGTACATTTCGTTCATTTAAAGATTTCACTAAAGAATTCAAAGCTCAATTTGGTTCTGAACAAGTCATCGCAAGTAAACTTTCAGTGTTGCAATCGCAAGCATTCAACCCAAAAACTGATGGTACTGTTACTGATTTTGTTCACAAAAGGTTCAATAAGATACGAGGTTTATCACCTAATATACCAGATACTTTCATTGTGAATACAATTAAACAGTTGATCCCTATTTCTTACCGACGACAATTAGCGTTGTTCCCAAATTTAGATTTCAGTTCATTTTTAACAGCCATACAAAATCTTGAAGCACTGTATTATGACAGCAGAAATACCAACGATAGAAACAACTTTCATGGTAGAACTGTACGTGTCAATCAGGTAGATGAAGTGCAAGGGAATTACGAGAATTTTAATAAAAGGGGAAATTATAGTAATGAAAACCGCAAAAATTCAGGTAGGGGTAAGTTTGACGGACCCAAAAGAAAGGGAACTCCGAACAAGAGAAAGTTCCACTGGAACAAAGGTAAGAATAATTATAGAAGAGATAATGATCGCAATGAAGGTCAAGGTAGTAATCGTAGTAATTACGAAGATGATCACGAGTACGAGAATTCAAACCAAAGCGAAAGGGTGAACTTTGTAAATAGTAACCATGATGAAGGTATGAATCGAACACAGCCAATGCCCACATATACTCAATCTGCACCACAATTTCCGTATTATAGTCCAAGAGTTATGTTTCCTCAAAACAAAGATCAAACTTTAAACTAAATGTGCTCTCCAACGCGAGTGCGGTTGATAGAGTTGGTAACGTAAATGGTAATTTTGGTACTGAAAGTCAAAATGCACTCAAAAATGATTCGCAATGCGAGCTTGTTGTAATTGGAAAGAACGTAGTGAATGTTGTAAGTTGGGACACTGATTCATCTGAAAGTAGTGATGAAGAACAGAAATTTAATAGTCAAGCTAGGTCAGCTGAAATTAAAGTACAGATTTTAAATCAACCAGTAGTAGCCTTGTGTGACTCTGGAGCTTCTGTTAGTATTTTGTCTTTAGAGACATGGAAACGTATAGCGTCAATCATCTCCCATCCTCACTTGCGACCAGCTCCACATATTCTGTTGGTGGATTTTTCAGGTAAGAAAAAGAAACAGGTGCAAGGTGAAACAATATTGTGTATTGAAATAGGGAAGGTTAGTTTTGACGTACGTGTGCTAGTTGTCTCTGACTTGAATACTGAATGCTTGTTGGGTAGAAATTTTCTCACACAATCCAAGGCAAAGATAGATTTTGGTGATAATTCTATTACGGTTGAAAAGGAAGGAGAAATCGTTAACGTACCTATGCTAGGTGGTCAAGCTGACAACATGAAAGTTACAAAAATTCTGACTAAAGGTGATGTACAGAAAAAGGTAAATTTTGTATCTCAAGTTGGTATTGATACTAAAATGAATGCTATAACGACAGTGATGATGAATCAGAAATTTTATTTGAGATTGGAAAAGTGAATGTAGAATGTCCCATAGTAAATAATCTGGTAAGTGAAAAACAAAAACTAGAAAAAGAATGGCTTAATCATGTTGTTCTTTCTAATCAAGCTTATAATAAAATTCGTAATTCTTGTAGTAATGAAAAGGAAATGAAAGTGTTAAATTTAGAAGTTGCCAATGAAGATAAATTTTTGTTTGATTACTATTCTCAGCAAATGTCAGAAATAGATTATGAGATCGAAAAATCGCATTGTAAATCGTTAGGTAGAGTTGCAGTCTATAACACATTTAATAGTAAAATAGAAAGTGAATTTGTGTCAATTTCAGAAATACGAGAAAAGGTTAGGGAAGCTCAATTGTCTGATTTTGAAAAAGAGAAATTGTTCAAATTGTTGTTGAAACAGGAAAATTTTTAAAAATATTCCCGGACGTTGTACCAAATTTGAATATGAAATTGAGGTAGACACAGACCAACCTTTGGTTAAAAGGCAATATACATTACCATATAAATTCAAAGAGCATATTGATTCGCAAATCGATGAGAGGTTACAATGTGGCGTAATAGAATCTTGTGTGTCAATCCATTCACACCCAATCTTTTGCGTGCCAAAGAAAAATACTAGTAAAATGCGAGTAGTAGTCGATTTAACTGTTTTGAACAAGCATGTAAAAATAAAACAATTGAAGGTGAATAAAATTGATGATTTGTTGTTAAAGTTCCAGGGTGCTAAATACGTATCAAATATTGATTTAGTAGGAAGTTATACACAAGTTCCAATTTCTGAAAATTGTAGAGATTATACAGCGTTCTCATGGAATGGGAAAATGTATAGATTTACATCTATTCCCTTTGGATACGCAAACGGAGGCGTAGGATTAATGGCTTGTCTTTTGGTTGTGTTAGGTCATGCATTGTTTGATAAATTAGTTACGTACATACATGACATTTCTGTACCAACATTTTCTTTTGATGAACAGTTAGAAATTTTAAACCTATTATTTACAAAATTAGAAGAAGCCAATATGACTGTAAATTTAAAGAAATCTTCATTTTGCAATACGAGTTTTCAATTTCTTGGTTTCGTAGTCACACCTGAAGGCGTGAAAAAGGATCCGTCGTACGTAGAAACAATTCGAACATTGCCTCGTCCGAAAAATGTAAAGGAACTTAAGCGAGTGTTAGGTTTGTTCGAGTGGTGTTCAAAATTTGTGTATCATTTCGCTCATTTAGCCAATCCATTGTTTGAACTTCTGAAAAAGAATAAAAAATGGGTTTGGACTGACGAGTGTGAGCAAAGTTTTGCCCAGTTAAAAGCATCGTTAGCTGAAGAAGTGTTGTTAAATCATCCGCTGTTAGATCACGATTTTTGTTTAGTAACAGACAGTTCCTTGGTAGCAGTGGGAAGTATATTATTCCAAGAAGTTAACGGTGAAAAACACATACTGGTTTTTTACAGTAAAACTTTGAATAGTGCACAGCGAAATTTCACTATCACGGAATTAGAGGCGTACGCAATCGTCACAGCCGTACTTAAATGGGGACATTTATTATTTGGCCATCACGTGAAAGTTTACACGGACCATAACTCATTAGTGTTTTTGAATAAAATTCGCCATTGGAACTCTCGTTTGGCTCGGTGGAGTCTCGAACTACAGGGATTTAATCTAGAAATAATGCACATTTCAGGGAGTGAGAATGTTGCCAGTGATGCATTGTCCAGGATAGTTTTAGCCCCTCCTAGTGAAATTTTGGACATAAATAATTTAGAAGTACTTCCATCGTTTTTTAGAAACCTCACACCAGGAGAGTTAACCGAAAAACAAAAGGAACATCCTGAGTACAGTAAAATTATCAAATTTTTAGAGAAACCAAATGATCCTTACAGTAAGATGCAAAATAGGAATGTAGAAAAATTTTACAAATTGGAAAACGGTATATTGTTGTATAAGAACTTTCATTTTCCCAATAGTTGGAGAATTTGCATCCCACCATCTTTAATAAATCTGGTAATTGAAGAAATGCACAACAACCGTGGACATTTCGGGTGCGAAAGAACAGTAAGCTTCATCAGCGAGATCTGTTATTGGAAATCTATGCGGCGAGACGTGATGAACTATATTAACGATTGTCTCGAGTGCAAACGAACTAAAGTCGATACTCAACCCCCAGCTAGACCTTTAGAAACCATACAGGTGAAAGGCCCCAGGAGATTAATTTCAATTGACATTATTGGACCTCTTGTGCCATCTCCCTCAAAGTGTAAATTCATACTCTCTGTTTTGGATGTCTTTACTCGTTACCTTGTTCTTTATCCGATCCGGAACGCTACTACGAAGTGCGTAGTTAAATGTTTGGAAACATTGTACTTTGTGCACTTAGGAATACCTTCAGCTATATTGGCGGACAATGGTAGTTGCTTTATTTCCAAAAATTTCAAACAGAAAATGGAAGAATATGGTGTTAAAATATTTTATTCAACGCCCTACCATCCGGCGTCGAACGCGGTGGAGAGAATCCATCGGGAGACGAACAGGTTGTTCAGACTATTTTGTAAAGATGATCATGGTTCTTGGGAGAAGTTTATACCGCAAGTTGTAGTGTTGCTGAACTATTCTATATCTAGCAGTCTTGGCGCGAGTCCAGCCAGTTTACATTTGAACATTCAGGCTGAAAAACCAATCTTCGAACATTTTAGCATTTTTACGAATGATACCAACGAAAACGATAATGAGAGTTGGGACAATAAATTGGTAATGGCAGATTTTAAAAGAAAAGAAGTGATCCGAAAGCGAAATGAAAGGTATAACTCACAACAGGAGAGTAAACACAAAATACAGGTGAACGATCTGGTCTTCTTGAAACAGGCAAACTTAAGTTCCGCAATAGACAAGAAAATCTCAAAATTTTTCAATGTGTTCAAAGGACCCTATCTTTGCGTTAACAAACCATCCAATTCACAAAAAGATGTTCGAATTGTTAGATCCTTTAACTGGTAAATCAATTGGGTCACATTCAGTGGATAGACTTAAGGTGTGGAAACCTACGAAGCAAACTCGTAAAATCTGGTTAGACCTAGCAGTAAAACATAGTTCTCAAAAGTACCATGACATGATTTCAAGCGAATTTAAAAATTCAGATTTAGAAAGTAGTGTTGAAACTGTTCTTTGCAATGCATTAACTACAACACCAGTATGTTTGTCTCAAAGTGTTCAATCAAGAAGTAATAACCAACGAATACATAAAATTTTAGAGAAATTGCTAGATGTTGACAAGTATTTGAATTTTCTGTACTGTAAAAATCTGTGTTCATCTGATGTGTTGGAACTTGCGTTGGTAAACTTACAAAATCCTTATGTGTTATTGAATGAAAGAGTACAAGGAGTGTAAAAAAAAGTTATTTTTGCATCTTATATTACATACCGTTTAAAATATTGAAAATTTTATATGTTTAGTACGATAAGAATATTTATTGTAAGATGTAATAATGCGAGTCAGATACTTATAAAGAAAAAAAAGAGAGAAAGAAAGAAAGATTGAGATTTTATGATTTATGTAATGGTGTAAGAAATATATTAGTTAAAAGAATATGCAACTTATATATGATATAAAGTGAAAGTATAATAGATAATCAAAATATTATTCAATTTGTATTAAAATATTGTGTTATGAAGATAAATGTAATCTTATATTTATATACAAAAAAAGGCCTATTTAAAGTGAATAGCCCTTCTACGTTTGTGTGAAGTATTCGTGAACCATCGTGAATCAAATATTAATAGTGCAAGAAAGATGAGGAATAATAACCGGAGAAATAAGCTTTTGGGAAGAGGATAAGTTCAAGGTTCCAGGATTCTGATAATCTTCAAAGAAGATCATCGTCCCCTTCGCACGCCATCTGTGAGCGTGTGGCCCCCCTCACCCTCATTCCATTTTAATTCTCCCAGTTGCTCTTGGCTGAAGTGGAATAAGGCTCCATGTAATATATGTCGACGCAAATTTCGTTAGTTTTATCTTTCTCTATGAGTTGGCAGCGCTGTGAGTGGTGACTTGTATTTCCGGTTGACCGAACAAAAAGGATGTGATGTGGTGATGTTACGAAATATAGTGCCATAGTTTCAAAAGTAATCCTAAGACGTTTTTATTAATTTCAATATTTTAATTATGATATGTTAATGGCAAGATCATTTAACGCCTTATGATATATATATTTCTTGTAAACAATACTGCTTATGGATATTTTTAAAGTAATCCTCTGGTGTGACTAGCGCAAGCTTACCGACGCTAGAGGGAGAAGGCGGGAACTGGTGTGTGTGTGCAGGAAGACGCCATCAGTAAGGAATGATGTAAACGACTCAGAAAAGAAATCCGTCGTCTATTTAGTAATCACTTATGATATTGTATTCAAATATGTACGAGTAAAGTGTGGAACTTATATAATTGCGTCATATACATATGTCAATATAAATAACGATGAAAACGCTTCAAAATAACTTAATTTGTCTACGATTGAAGACGCCACGTCACATCAATTCTTTGTAAAGGTTACTCTTTTCGAACAAATACTAAGTCCATTGCTCGTATTAGCAATGAAATAACGTAAGTAAAACAAGTAATGATTTTACTTCTTCAATTGTTCATCAGCGCACCACGAGTAATTTTATCGTCGACTATCCAGCCGTACAATGGAAATTGGGGTTATTCAAGGAAATTCAAAACCAATTCAAACTTGGGAAGAAGTATCCAATAAGTTATTGCCCTCCTAAATAGCCCACCAACCCTCCTCTTCTCTTTGTGAAATACCCAGAATCAAAGTGTCGTGAGAAGTAGTGCTCAGTGATTAACGTGTGTAAAATAATTATTTCTATTGTCACGCAATAAGCCGGCTTCGTCGTTACATCATATTTTGAGTTAATCTTTTAAAATTCCTTTTTTTATTTTTTTATTCTTCTATTAATAAATACAAGGGCTAAATTCACTATGTTCATACGATAAAAGAAAAAATCTGAAATACAAACTTCTAAAGGTGTCAACGATAATCATATTAACAAAATGCAGTAGTAAGTATGTATATGAAAAGTGTAACATTTTGTGCTTGAGTAAAACCATTTCTGTGTATATTTCATGTTTTTAGTTGCAATCCATGTTTCTCGCATCGATCACTACCAGAACGGTAAGAATTCTGTATTTAATATTACAACACTTGAGTGTATGCGAAGCAGGCGTGTCACTGAAGGTGGGTACGCGCGTATACAACTTTGGTTGGGACTGATTTCAAGTCGCATCTGGTGCAGTTCCAAATACGAATTCTAACCACTAAAATCACTATTATTAAGGGGTACCGAACAAGACTCGAACTCAGGTCATGAGAGTGTCTTCTCGAGAGAGAACAAGTGGGAATCGAACCCCACCATGTTATAAGAGTGGCCTTCCCGAACAAGAACACGAACCACTCGTGTTATAACCCTTGGTGTGTATGAGGACTCTGATTCTCTGTGTGTGTGTGAACTCCGTGGCTAGTGTACGCGTCTTTGTCGTGGAAGACTCGGGTTCAATTCCCGGCGCGATCTCATGTAGTTCGGATTCCACGTTAATCAGTAGGTCTACACTTCATATATCCTCGCTGCTGAAAGAGACGGTAAAGTCAAAATCAACTCAACAATATATATGTGTGTGTGCTTATGTGAATTTCCTCGTGGCTGTATGGTTAACACATGCACCTTGATCGCGGGAGACTCTGGTTCGATTTACGGTGGAAGCTCATGAAGTTGTTACCGGTATTCCACTTTAAACTGTAGATCCATGCCTCATATAACCATAGATATAATATATATGCCTTTGATACACTTATTTTCCGACTTGGAAGCCATCGAAAATTTTCGGACACAGAGTCCCGTAGACCGAAAATGAGAAACATGGCTACAGAGTAAAACTGCCATAAAAATTTAAGCTTTTTAGGCTAACTTAATCCTTATATATAATGCAACTAGCTTGGCCAAGTTATAATGGAGGAAATGCTATCATTTGCAACACTCTGAGAATAGAAAATGTTCGCCAGGTATTACTATCCTCCCCTCTCCTGCAGAATGAAAACCCTGACTAAAACTCAATATTATATATATATATATATATATATATATATATATATATATATATATATATATATATATATATATATATAACTATTTTGTGTAATGTAACAAACAGTGGCGGATAGTATTCATGTTTTCTTGCAGAGGTCCTTACGAGGGTTCGCTTCCATCTTTCTCTCCCCAAGAACTAAGATAAATTTAAAAAATTGCGATTACTTGTTAATCTTGTAAAATTGCGATTACTTGTCAATCTTGTACAAAGGACGCAATTAAAGTCCCAGTGTAACACCCCTTCACATTTAGATTTTTGCCCTGGAAGAAAACCAGTTATTATTGTTTCTTGATTTCTCAGTCTCACCTACATAAACATACGAATAGAATTAAAGGATAGAACATGTTTAGAGTGCTTGCACGTGACATCTAACTATATTTCTCATCAAATGTGTCACAGATGAAAATGTCCGTTTGTACTGCCTCTATTTTCTGGTACACATGTTTCATTTATGTTGCTGAAATTCGTTAGGAAACAAGTACAGACTAGGGATGGCCATTTCCGGAAAAAGAGTTTTCCGGTTTCCGGAAATCACATTTTCCGTTTTTCCGGAAAATTTTCCGTCTTGCGTTTTTCCGGAAAATTTTCCGTCTTCCGATTTTCCGGAAAATTTTCCGTTTCCGATTTTCCGAAAAATTTTCCGTCTTCCGATTTTCCGGAAAATTTTCCGTTTCCGTTTTTCCGGAAAATTTTCCGTCTTTCTAATTTTCCAGTTTCCGGAAGAATTATATTCCGTTTTCCGTTTTCCCTGAAAATGTAGTCATCCCTAGTCTGTAGGAATTTTAACCTTTTAAAGAGTTCTGGTATATTTATATACCATGGTGTACTATCGTCTTTGACCGCTTATTTAGGTTCTATAACAGGTATTTAAGCCGGGATCTTTTTTATTTTTCAAGTCAAGGATGGACCAAAGAACACCGCAGATGCGTTTTGGAACCGGATAGTCAACTTGGCGGCGCCAAGTGGTGCGAAGGGACGTGACTTTTTTCTTAAGGCAAATTTCAAAACTTTTTCACGCCTTTAGTTTTCAAGATATCAGATTGAAACTTGCATAAGGATTATGTGTAGACCTACCTTTGGGTATTTATCAATTTTTTTAGATCCCTACGTGAAACCGGGGACGGGCTCGAGGGGCGCAAGTGTTACGAAGGGGTGACTTTTTCAGAAAAAATCCGTTTTTTTTCGATTTTCCGGTTAGGGTTTATGATACCGACACGTGGTACCGTTGGTAAGTATGCTCTATCGTGAGAAAAACGAGGTATGAACCATGATCCTACGATAAATAGTAAGGAAGCAGTAGCTGTTTGAGTGAAAGTCTAAAATTTTGGACATCCTTAAAGGGTTAAATTTCTTGAAATCTGACGTCTTTGTTACATTTTTATCTGATAATTCATTGTTAAGAGCTCTTCTTTGTTCTATCAATCTCTCAAGCATTTCATGTATGCTGTTCCACCGAGTTTTAACTTGCTGTATAAGGAAATGTACTTCCAATTCTAATAACCTTTACTGTTTTTACAGTTCTGACGTTGCCAACGTACTATATTTAAAGTGGGAAACAATCCGACTAACAACACTTAACATTTTCTCGATTTTCTCTATTGCAAGTCCTTTCATTATAGAGAGTTTAGGGTCTGAGCAAAACAACATATGCTTGCATACGGAAGTTCTCGTACCGCACTTGTGATATTACTAGCATTGTCATAGACAATAGCATGTATTTTATCTAAAATATTCCACTACTCTGCAACATGGGCTAAGTGCTGAGTTAGGTTTACCCTTGTGTGCCTCACTTCTATTTCAATTATTTGAAGGACTGAACTTATTGAACTTAGATGGAAGCATATAGTGGGTTGTGATTGTAATATAACTTTCCGTAGCCTGCGAAGCCCAGCTATCTGTTGTCAAATCAATCGATTCCGCAGCCACACTTCTCCTTAGAAAACAAGGCCTCAATACGGCGAGTTACAGTTTGCCTGGATGGTGAGTGGTAACTTGGTTCTACTTCATTCATAAATTCAAGAAACCGAATTGCTTCAACGAAAGACAAAGGAAGAAGAATCCTTTGGTACCGTATTACTTATTTTACTATCAAGCACCTCTGCTCTTGCGGAAGAACAAGGTTTAGGGTCTCTGAGATCAGACAGAATTCTTTTCTGTTTCTTACGTACTACTATGTTCCCTTATTTGTAAAACATTTTTCTGGGATCTTTCTGTTACTTTAGATGCATTTGAGCGTGCGGTAGGTGAAACGATAATCTGAGATATAGAAGTAGCAGCACCTAGATTATCATCTACGTTTATGAAATAATAATAATAATAATAATAATAATAATAATAATAATAATAATAATAATAATAAAACACTTTGATTGCATTAGGAGTTCACAATTTACTAACAAAACATGAATGTAGAATAATAAGTAGAGCAACCCACATTATGCTTTATTTTTTTCCAAATTATGCTTTATTATGCTTTATTATTAATTTCAATCATTGTTTTACATCAATCGTATATAATATTTACTATACATTAAATATTCTAAATATCTTGATCTATTTATTAATATTTTATGCAACCAGTTTCTTTCATATTTAATGAACTTTCTACCTAATGCACTGTAAAGAGAGGCTTTACTCGAGTCAGTTTTTTTTAATCACTTGTGTGCCCCTTAGAGGTGCATATATACAGAAAGGGAAAGTAAAAGATGTCACCAATAAGTGCAGAAAGTGCTTAACTTCAAGAGGTACACATAACATTATAGTGTGGAGTTCTTGTGTACTATTCATTGTTGGTGGAAGTTTTCTTCTTTTTGTCCTTTATTCTTTTCTCCACGTCAAAAGATTAGACCAAAAAGTTTACAGAAATAAAAATAAGCTTTTCATTGTTGCATTGTTATGTTCTCAATGATTTTGCACTGTAAATATTGTTTCTTAAAAATATTAATACAATATGTTAAACTTGAAGTTAAAGAGATTTTTTAAAGAATTGTGCTATATCTTTTAAATTATGTTTTATGCTTTATTTTCTAAAATTATGCTTTTAAAATTAGTTTCTTCTGGACCCTTAGACAGCCACAACCATGTTCAAGGTACCAACCATATGTGTAAATAGCTATTATGCTTTTTATGCTTTTGTATGCTTTTGGGCTGCTCTAATAATAAGTAAAACTTTCAAATGCATACAGAATCATAGATAATAAGTCAGCATTGAGAACTGAATTGATGTATCGATAACTAGGTGGAATCGTTCTTCAGTTTAAGAGAAAGTAGCGGAAAAAGTTACGAAGAGAATTATGTGGAATAGATCATTATATGAATAGCTGGCGCTAGTTTCAAGTAGTGCTACATACTATGGTATTTATCTCAATAGTACCGGTATTTGGAATTTGTGACGCTTATAGTTGCAAGATGGTAACACTAGGGTAAAGTGTAAAATTGAATTACATCAGTAGAATTGAATTTATCTTAGGGTTAAAAAGTCTATGGCACAGGTCGGATGTAACTGAGTAATAAACTTACAAAAAAAAAAAAAAAAAAAAAAAAAAAAAAAAAAACATCGGGACGATAAGGTGCTCGAATCAAACATCGGCCTTCAGAATGTTAATCCGATGTTCTAACGCCTGAGCTCAGTTGGAATACGTAGTGTACTCCCGCCAATACTACTGCGTGTGGATTCTATAGAATCAATCTAGGGCGCCAATTTCTCTGTAGCTTTGGGGATCCATTCAGATGCAGAAGGTATATATGAGGGTTTTAAGACAAACTGAATTCAAATTGTGCAAAATATTGTATATTTATAAATAGAATGCGGGGTTCACATGAACTTTGAGGGGGCTGCCCCCGGCCCCCCAGGATCTGTGACCTTGACAGATCACCGTGATCACGATAAGCAATGAAGAAATGGTTGGAATATAAACATACCAGTTGTATTAATAACACACTGCCAGCTCTACTGCCAGAGTTCTGCCCTCAGGTATACGCATAATCGGGGATTCCCCGAAACACACGCATGATGGGAATTTCTCGGTGCAAACGAATGATCTGCAAGCCCTCACGCAGACAAAAAAAAGTACATGATTAAGCAAGTGTACAAATAGATGTAGGAGGAAGGAATGTTTCGTCGCTGATTTACTTGACCTTTTCTCTCCTGTCCAGTGTTAAGTTTGAGTTGCGTTTCTTTAGCACTAGATGGTGAAGAGCATTGCCTCATTTACAGGTTGTTTTCGCGTAGCATTTTTCGTTATATTTCTTAATGTAAGACGACCAATGTCATTATTCCAAGTGAACATTTTCATTTTTCGGAAAATTTTCCGTCTTCCGGAAAATTTCCGTTTCTGTTTTTCCGAAAAAATTTCCGTTTCCGTTTTTCCGGAAAATTTTCCGCCTTCCGATTTTCCGGAAAATTTTCCGCCTTCCGTTTTTCCGGAAAATTTTCCGCCTTCCGATTTTCCGGAAAATTTTCCGTTTTCGATTTTCCGGAAAATTTTCCGCCTTCCGATTTTCCGGAAAATTTTCCGTTTCCGATTTTCCGGAAAATTTTCCGTGTTCCGATTTTCCGGAAAAATTTGTTTTCCGTTTTCAATTTTCCGGTTTCCGGAAAAAATATTTTCCCTTTTCCGTTTTTCCGGAAAATGTGGCCATCCCTAGTACAGACTGTGCCTGTGTGCCTGACAAAACGTAAATGTACTGGATAATTATTTCTTCACTTTCTTAAAAAAAAAAGTAACCCATCTCATGTCGGCTAACAAAAGGAGGTAGCGGACCAAAGATAGCCGTTGTTTACCTAAGGTCGTTACACAGCAGGGGTTTCACTCAGTCAGAGAGAAAAAAAAATAATTTAAAGTTTCTACATTTGTTTTGAACTGCAATATACTTCTTCCTTTTATTTTAAGAACCATTTCCTTGTCATTTGTCTGCATCAGAAAAAAATGCAAAAAAAAATCACTAGAATGTGCCTATTTACCCAAAGTACGTACTAGATCACTAGCTCAATAGTAAAATCACTAAATCTAGTATTATACGAAATCATAAATGTGGCATCCCTGGGTTGGAGCGAAAGTAATGGTTGGAGTAAAAACTAGTCCGTATTTCTACTGCGTTCTGTTGTTGAATTCACAGAAATGTTCAAAAATAAATTCAAGAAGTAAAACACGATCCTACAAAAGACTGTTTACTTGCTCACTGGTTTTAGTATTGTGAACTGAAACTCAAGTCGCAGTCATGTTGAATACTTCTGTCCCTTTCTAGTAGTTTCTAGTTTACAACTTGAGGTAGGATGAGGGTCGAGTCGGAAGCGGTATGTATTGTTTATACTACTTACAATGTTACCCCCCCATAAAATATAAATTCACCCTTTCTCCCTTCCCTTTTTCGAATACAATGAACCGACTCTTTTGCTGAAGAAAGATGCTAAGAGAAAATTGAAACATCTGTGTCTAAACTTTCTTTGAAGCGCATTCTTTTGTATTTGTAGGGTTTTGCGAGTGTTTTCACATCAATATGAAGAGATAGTTAGCCAAATCTTTTACTATGGACTCCTGCTGCGAACTGACCGTGAGTAAACACCCGATCTCGCTGTGCTCAATTTCTCTCGCACACTTGAAATGGGTGTTGTTGTTTCCAAAACAAATAGGAAGTTATCTTGTGCTTTTGCATTTCTGCACGCACACAGGTACCATTGCTATATTTTAATGATCAGAAGAAATATCAAAACCATCCAATATATATGATACGAAACAGCTAACAGAGGGAGGCAAAGATTGTAGTATACCAAGTTTTCCGCGTGGTATCATAAATATTTGGAGAATAAATATTTGATAAAGTCACCTAGATTCGCTTAAACCTATTCCATCTGTCCTTGTAATTTTTCTGGTCTCATCAATTTCTCAGGAGAATACGTACAACATATGTCCAAATTCCATATATACTCTTTCTAAACTAATAAGTAAACTCATTAAGAACACCAACTGATATCAATAAACAGGAAAGAAAACAATACTTTATACTTCTATCATTTGGTACACATCTCTATCATTTGGTACAGAATGAAGCATAGCTTGTTTCTTTTCGAAATAGCTCCTTCGTGTCACAGCTGTGGTTAGTTTTGTTTTGTGTTAGGATGAAAGAGACAAATGCAACATTTGCTTCGCGGTGAAGTTATATATATTATTAAGATGAGCGGTGATAAGCGAGGTTTAACAAAGAGTGCCTTTCGGATGCACAATTTAACGGGTAGTTGCAGTCCGTGTTGAGAATCGAACCAAAGCTATGTAAGACATGTCAATATTGAGCTCTTTTGTGGTAAAAGTGAACTTCAGAAACACACAAAAGACTTGAAACATCAAGCTAATGTAAAGCAATTGAAAAATAGCCTACCTATCGCTGCATCTTTTCTGTGGCAAGGAGCATGCAGTGCGCAACAACAAGAATCGTGTTAAGGACTTTTTTTTCGAACATAACATTCCCTCCCACACCATAAAAGACAATATAATGTTTGTTAAAAGATAGTGCACATAATATTTTTAAATTTTGTTTGTGATCCTATCATGCATAATTATAAATAATGCCTTTCATACTACGAGAATGAGTTCAACTATACGTCATGGCCCCTTTAAAGCGAGGCCGCGGTGACTCAGTGGTAGATCGTTCACCTCTGGTGCTTCGGGACCCTGGTTCGATCCCAGCTCGCACCAAGTGAACTTTGTGGTGGACAAACACCGTGTGCGTGGGTTTCCTCGGGGTTCTTCCGTTCCTTCCACTTTCTTCATTCCACGATTTCACTAATTTCTCATCATCACCCCTCTCCTTTAGCCTAACCGGCATAACCGTGGGACGTAAAACTCAAAGATTTCACTTCATTTCTTCCCTCGAAAGCGATATTTTTCAAAATTATTTATTGTTAGATATTGTAAATTTACGGTATCTATTTTAGTGGACGGGAAATTTTGCATTTAATCGGATAATTTCATTGCTTTTAACAGGAATTCGCAGTTACGAAATTTGCATCACTGTCTTTTGAAAGGATGCCTAGAAAAAATACTACTAGAAAATAACTGAAAACACAAAATTAATTTGATAGCCAAATTCACGTCATCTTGGTGCGTCATCATTTTTCTTTAAATATTTGTATTTAGTATTAGATTAGAGTTTAGTGTCCATTTCAGCATCAAGGCTATATGAGACGTGAACTTACAAATTAACGTGGGTTCAGAAGCACACGAGTTCCCATCGGAAATTGAACCTAGGTCTCCCGCACCAAAGACGCGTAGGCTAATCATATGGACAAGGTTGTTCAATATTTAGTAATGTGTACATAAAGTTGTGAAATTGCGCTTATATATTGGAATGCAATTTCTTCTACTGACATAAACCTTCACAATACTCAGCTGGACAAAGTATCTTTAAAAAGAAAATATCACTGTTTATGTTTCAGTTCGTGGTTCGACTGAAGGATGGAACAAATTGCAATGAGCGTTTTTGGATCCTACTTTGTGTAGTTGATTCATCATAAACTTGGTATTTGTTACGGATATGAACTAAAAACGTACAAATATAAATTTAAGTCATTCAAATACCTTTAAACAAAAATTGAATATATATATATATATATATATATATATATATATATATATATATATATATATATATATATATATCGTTCGTGAAAGAGTCATGTTATTTCTTTAATACAAGTACATGAATACAGTTAGCTCCTCTTAATGAAAATAAGTGGTGGTTGGTCTTTAAAACTAGTGTTGAAAGATTAGTAAAGAATTTGGCATAATTTAGAAACATATATGGTAATTCAGGCCCGTGTTTGGCATCATCGATTGTCTCAAGAGTGGCAACCCTGACTTAAAGGTTTCGCTTCGAGAATAATGGATTCTCTGGGATATATCAGATATACAACTCGAGTTGGAGCAGTATTCTCTATAACAAGCTTTGAAGCAGGCAGTATATCTGTTGAAATAAGTTATTTCTGAGTATATGAGTGGAATTCAGAACTATTTTGAGTCAGTTCGACTTGTTTCTAGTTAAGGCAAGGTAAATCAATCCCCGGATAGAGAAATAGATTACTCTTATGTTATTTCTTAGTAGGGAACATCTAACATTTTCACGGGAGACAGTGTCCTTTTATGGGTATTGACATTTCCACGTATATTTAAGATTGCTAGCAATACCTGGTTTCCATAGTAACGGAGCAAGTCGTAGGGATTTTAGAGTGAGAGCCTTATTTGAATTGTGAGCAAGAAGGATGCTTGTTTACGAGGTTCAAAGATTGTTTTTAAAACCACAGTCTGACTGTATTCAACTGAGTGTGAACTTAAAGAATACTGGACTAGTTCTCGATGCTAACCTAACCTCAAACGAAGATTCTGCTGAAGGCGCTTCACTTCTCTGGTGAGAGGAATTTTCTTATATTCAACCAACTCAATCCTATAAGTAACAGAATTAGCCTTTTTGATGGAGAGTCTGTTTATAGACCATTCCATGTTTAGGACTTTATGCCAGACAGCTTTCTGATTATTGCAATTGCCTTTTAAATGTGAGGGAGTATGATGTAAGGAAACACATGTTCTGCTCTCTCATGATTAAAGCACAGCTTAGCTGCGTTAAAGAAAATCGATTTGAAGTTATAGTTTCATGAAGGCTTAAGTAGGCGACTTCTTCTCCGGACTGAAAAGTTGGTCTTCTATTTCATGACAGTTAACTTAAAGGAAATTCTTCTCAACCTGTATGGACTGTGGAAATGCTTTATTTATCAAAGTTTCCCTAAACATGTGGTATGTACTACTCTGTGCTTGTTAATTACCCTAAACAACTTACCGGGCAGTTCAAATTTTTACAGTTAAAGAAAAGATTACAAGACTAATAGTTATTTACTATATGTTATTTTAAATGCGATACTAGTAGCAATAGAAGCCACGAACTCACGTTTTTCTTTTCTTTCTTTCTTTTTTTAATTGCACACACAAAACACCTGTATATCAAAACGGTCATGTTCGACAATGTTCCTGGGTTCATTGCGTGTTTCTATCTCTTGGTAGATGAATGTTTGCCCAGAATCACTATTGGAAATCGGGTTGCAGACCGCGAAATGCATGTTTAACCCTTTGAGACCTGGTGGTAACATTTGCGTACATCATATTTGCGAACAAAAAATACTACTTAGTAAATAACCAGTGGTTTTGAAATAGTCTTTGTTACTACTTATATTATTATGTAAACAAATTAGATGGAGCACTATGGCTCAGTGGTAGAGCGCTTACCTCTGGTGCGTGGGGCTGTGGTTCGATTCCCGGCAAAGTAGTTTTGTAGTGGACAACATCGTGCTCGTGGGTTTTCTCGGGGTACTCCCGTTTCCTCCCACAATTTCATTCCAACAATTCTTCCATCATCATTCACTTACTTTAATCATTATCTCCCTTAGCCTAACAGACATAATCCTGGGACGTTAAACTCAAAGATTTCATTTCATTTTTTAAAAGCCAATTAAATCATAATTAAATTGAAGGCTTATTCTTTTAGTATGGGAAACATATTGACACCCATGGCCGTAATCAGGCTTGAAGATTTGGTCGGACAGACATCATTTAGGGTCAGGCTTTTAAGTATTCTTTTAATAAACAATGCTGAACAAACTAGACAATCGTGTTTTAGGATTGTAGAAAACGACCGTGAATTATGTTCAAACACAATTATTATTATATTTATTTCTCTGACTATTGGATCTTTACACAACAGTGTTAAACAAAAGAGAATAATTGTTTGTATAATAGTATTCAAGAGTTTTCTCATCATGATTAGTTTTGTAAACAATTCAATTACACTTATTTGGTGTTTATTTCTAAATAATAAGTCCTAATACAATTTCATAAAGTTGTAATTCTTCTTTAGTTTGTATCACTTTACACAATGACAAATCCAAAAGGTGTGTTGTAACGGTGCAGTACCAGTTTTTCACGTTTTTCAAAATTTTCCAAAACCCAAAGAATAATCTTTAATTTCTGATATTTTAGTCGTCACAAATTACAATTTTATAATGTAGTCAATGTTTATAATTACTGGGCAGTTGGGCGTTTAAACTAATGACATCATAATAAAGTCAAGACCATAATTTTGAGTTGAATTGATTCTGAGTTTAACGTCCCGTTCAGATAAACTTTCTTATAAATACATACGCACCTTACTCACCTTTTATAATTGCTATGCTTAAGTTCATAAAAACAGAAATTCTCTTTTAGTGATACTTTACACAAGATCACGAAGTGGATTCCAATTTAATTAAAGGCAAAATACAATACAATAATCCACAAATATTGCCTCAAGTGAGTTTAAAGATTTCTAAACATTAGTGCGAAACCGGGTTCTGCCGTTGCGATCAATTTGCAGGTCTTGAGACGAAAGTAAGAAGGAACTTACGCACATAGTAAGTAAAAACAATTAATATGCCTGTAACTTTTCCCCAAATGGGTGTATCTTAAAACTAACCTTACCATTGTTTTCCTAATTAAATTCTAGCCTGAAATTATGTATCATATTACCCTATTCCCATTTTGAAAACTTGACCTTAATTCAAAATGGCGGATTTCAAGATGGCTGCCGTCAAGGTCATACCTACCATACGACTTCCCCCCAGGACTTACATGTATCCACATGGTTGTTCTTCACTTTTCTTCATTAACGCTCCGTTTACAAAGGGTAGTAAGGGACTTCTGTAGTATTCTCTAATAACCACATCACAACTCTTAAAAGTTATAAAAAAAAGAGAGAAACATGCACCATGGCAAAAATTTGTCATCACAAGTAATGCACAGCCGGACATTTGAGTGATGTCCCTTGTGGAATGTGATTGAACGTGATGTCAGAACGCATCGCCCCCCTTCCCGGAATTTACGGGAATTAGGTGACCTGAGTGTGCACATGTGGTGTTAGCTCTCTCCAGCGACCTATCAAGGATCATTGCGTGTATGCCAAGACGTGTCGCCGTTTTTATCCATGCCAAAAGTCGACATACTGACAATTAGGTAGGTAGTCATAATGGTCTGGCTGATATGTGCTTATATTTTAACTCGTACATTTCGTCTCGACTCGAATTTCGAGACGTCTCGACTCGAATTCGAGTCGAGTCGAGACAGAGACTGTCGAGTCGAGACACGAGTCGAGACAGAAACATATTTTCGAGTCGAGACACGAGTCGAGACAACATTTTCTCGAGTCGAGTCGAGACAGGCTTAAATCTCGACTCGACTCGACTCGAGCGCATCCCTAAGTGTCGACGATGCAAAGTTCTCTTCCTCGTCGACCACAGATTCGAAGTGGCTGTGAATGTGGAGGAGGAGGGACATCTCGTTTGTGAACAAGCTTTCGAGCATCTTTTTTGGACTTCGGATTTAAGTTTACCTCTTTTCATATTCTTCTTGTCCTAAATCAGTGCGAGAATGCGAATAAACTCAATTTCTTCAGAAATATTCAAATTCAAAAATAAAAAATAGTACGAGTTAGGTTTTTAATATCTTATTTTGATCTACAAATCCTGATCGTTCCATCGCGGAAAATATAATTTCAGGAAAAAGAATTGCTTCTGTTTCCCATGCAAAACCCCTTAGAAGAATAGAGTGAGTAACGATTCAAATCAAAGGTTTCAGATAACATTCTTAAAAATAGCAATACGAGTGGGAACATGAGGGCATTTTCAGGTGGTGGTTACGATCACTAACAACTAACTCCGAAAAAGCATGTTCCCTAAATCCAATGCTGCGATAGCCACAAAACGGTGTTTTATTGTATTGTAATACATGCAGGTTTCGCCACCATTTATGCTGGTGTCTAGTGCGTCTTGGAATCTCTTCTGTATGATTCCATGGTGTTTGGGGTCGCTGAGATGAACAGTAACACTTTAGATGCCGTTTAAATTAAAATTTAGCCATGCAACTTGGGGAAGGGGAGATGTATATAAAAATGATCGAAAATGACTTATATTTGTGTCGAATCCATAGTTTGTGGAGTCCGTAAGTTGACGGTGACATTTTGGTTCTATTTATATCCAAAATGAAACGTATTCTTCCCGTATGAAGACGAGTATTCTAGCTAATTTATATAAAAAGAAAAGACTGAATAAAATTATTTGTTTAAAAGATTGCATATAAATCTGAGAATAAAAATAAAAATTACAGCAGAAAAAAGTGTAACGTAACAAAGACCTAAATCCACTCCTCCCCCCTTGTCAGGCTTCGTAACGCAAGGCCGAACCCTCTCCCCCTTTGCCACGTTACGTAATATGTGGATGACCCATAAATGTGTCTTAATCACATATCCGTTAGATACAGAACAAATAAAGACATTTTAGTTGTTCTACTGACAGTCAGTACATATAGTGTTTTTTCTTGAATGACCCTTGTGCACATTTCGGTTGCACACAGAACAAATCCAAGGACTTTTTTTTTTGGTCATCAATTCGAGGACAAATAGCACATCTCCTCCTTTTAGCTCGAGAATCTGTCTGCGGACGGTCTTCATTGATGTTCCCACCAGTTAGTCGTAACAATGACTGCCGAAGCCTACGAGAAAGTGTCTCGCATTCGCCCCTTAATTTTAGGTGATCTTGAATGAGAGTCATCCGAATACTCCTCATGAAGTCTCGCCTCTGAAGCCCTCTTGGTTCTTTGGAAAGATGGTAAAAAACAAGAATATTTAAGCATGCAACGTCCAATATTCTGTAGAAAATTGCAAGAAACCACCTTCTGCACGATCTGCTAGTTCGGAGTTCTGCACACACCTCCGTAACACTCCCCAAGAAAACCACAGAAAAAATGTAATGCAGAAAACAGATAGCGCAAGTACTATCCTGGAGAAAATTTCGACCCCAGAGGTTTGAAAACATCGAAACAACAAAGCGCATGGACACGAACACCTAGTCGCTACGAGATCTCAAGATCAACTGATAATTGCCTCCATTAAGTTTTATGTCCCACGATTTTGCCGGCTAGGATAAAGGAGACAGTGATTATGAGAAATAAATGAAATGGTGGAATGAAGAAAGTGGAAAGAAAAGGGAGGACACCGAGAAAACCCACGCACACGGTGCTTATCTAGCACAAGGTTAGTAGATAATTTTCGTAGATCTCGTAGTAGTCTTTCCAGTTTTTTTAGACATCAGGCATCGAGTTAATGCTATTTATTGCTTGATTAGAGGGATGTTTGCTATTTATGAGTGTTTATATGTTATTTATTGCGTTGAATATATGTGGTTATTGACAATTTATGGCTGTGAAAGTTAAAATTCGTAGAAAATACAATTTGACTGAAGGTTATCTTGAAAATAAAACTTTATTGTTGTTTTTGGTACGTTGTTTTATCATTAATTATTGACAATATGTGAAACGATGTTGAAAAAATCCTTGACACATGAATTCTCAGAAATGAATCCTGGAGCAGTCTATGACTTGATGCAAGGCGAAGTTGAAAATAACGCTTTATTATTGGCTATATACGAATTCTTTGAAGAATTGTTTGAAGATTTACCCATCTTTGTTGTAGGATACACTTGTGATTCTGTGTTGGTATTTATGAGGAGATACTGTCCTTCACCCGAAAGGAGCCGTGAAAAAATTAGGATTCACCGTTAGATACAACCATCAGATTTAATTAGAGAGTGACCTTCACATAGATACCAGAGTCCCCTCAAAAAAGATTTTTGGAACACAATTGTGCAATTTAGTTACTGTTAAAAAAGAAAATGTTAGGGATTATTGTCTACTTTTAGAGAGCTTTGTGAAGATTGCATTCTAGATGTCCTTCAAGAAATTTTTTACTCCTTTACAGAAAAAAGAAAATAAAACCCAAACTTGACATTAAACTTTGAAAAGCTTTATGTATTGTCCCCCTTTTACGTAACAGTTAGGTTGTTACATGAATTTGTTTCCTCGAGTTTTTGTAAAGATTGTATTGAAACGAAACTTAAAAACATTCTTTCTTTTATTGCTTATGACTGCTGGAAAGAGACGCGCCGGATCCCATATTGATCGGAAGGCTGGGGGACTGAGTTGCCCAAACTTGTTTTGACGGGAAGACCTGTTTATAAAATTGTTATTGTGAATGAATGAATATTAACTCCTATGATTAAAAATGTATATGCAACATGTAATGTCCATGATGTATGATGAAATCATTTCTTGATTTGTAAATATTGTGCCGTATGGTTATATCACCTAGGTTAACTTATAACAGTTTACTCTGTGCTAACAATCCCCTTATGATAAATGAAATGTTGGAATGAAGAAAGTGAGAGGAAAACTCACGAGCAAGGTGTTTGCTCACTACAAATTTACTTGATTGGAAATCGAACCAAGATATCTCAAGCAGTGGAGATGTGGATTGTAGCAGCAATACACTAAATACTTAGAAAATGTTTAAATAATTTGTGCGACCTAGGATTTCCCAACTAACAGAGAACAAGACTTTTTCACTGTGGTACTAGCCCTTAGAAAGTGATAGGAATCTTTACTTAGATAATATTGATTGACACTTGTTTATGTTGAGTTTAGTAAAATGGTTTTGACGAGGAAATAAACCAAGAACCTCATATACTAGAGACCTCTTTACCACTGAGACTATATGAATTTATTAAGTTTATTGCCAGAGAATTATTCTGTTAGACTAATTTATATGAATGCATTTTTGTCATAATATTCCCTTTATGAAAAAAATAAAATAGCAGAATGAGGAAGTGGGAGGAAACGGGAAACTTTAAGAAGTCTCACGGACTTGATGGTGATTAGAACAATTTATAGAATATACTTTTTGTTATAAGAACACTAAAAATGATATGGCTAGGCTTTGCATGAGAAAATCCACCAGCAGAAATAGATGCTCTATCAGTGAACTAGCTTGTATTATTATTAATTATATTAATTGGGTTTCGTATAACACGACTTCGTACAGAATTTTTGTAACTAGATTTGAGTTGTGTTGATTTTAGATTAGTGTGTCTTTTATCAGCACTGCTATATGAGACGTGGACTTTTGCAATTAACGTAGAATCCAGACTATATACCTCCGCCAGGAATCGAGTTGAGTTGAGTTGATTTTTTAGATTAGTGTGTATTTTACCAGTGCGGCTATATGAGACGTGAACCTACTGATTAACGTGGAATCCAGACTATATACCTCCGCCGGGAATTGAGTTGACTTATGTTGATTTTAGATTAGTGTGTCTTTTATCAGCACTGCTATATGAGACGTGGACTTTTGCAATTAACGTAGAATCCAGACTATATACCTCCGCCAGGAATCGAGTTGAGTTGAGTTGATTTTTTAGATTAGTGTGTATTTTACCAGTGCGGCTATATGAGACGTGAACCTACAGTTTTAACGTAGAATCCGAACTATATACCTCCGCCGGGAAACGAGTTGAGTTATCTTGATTTTAGATTAGTGTGTCTTTTAACACCGAGGCTATATGAGACGTGAACCTACAGGTTTTAACGTGGAATCCGAGCAACATGAGCTCCCGCCGGGAATGGAATCCGAGCCTATCACGCCAAAGGCGGCCGCCAGGAATCGAATTTGAAACCTTACATACGCATTAAAGGCAAACATGATGTTATCAAATAATTATTACTCTTGTAATTCTGTAACACGTAATGCTTCTACAAGAAGAGTACGGAATAAAAATGTGGGACATACGGTAAAGTACATAAACAGAGTTTCTTAAGACCGACTAAACTAATGCAGTTGCTACATGAAATGAGTTTTTGTACAGTTTAAGGTACCTCGACTATATTTTGTAGACTAGGTTTTAATTATTGATAAGATGTAACGAAAAATAAGTGTTGAATGCATGGACATGTATGTCATGTGTACAGTAAATGCAATACAATGTTTGTTATGAAATTGATTAAAAATACATACTTGCTGAGGCTCTTAGAACATAATTAATTGCCATACTTTAATGAACTTTAGTTACACATATACTAATTATATAATGAGAAAAAATACTCACAGAATCTATAAAACCCGATGGTAAACTATTGGGCGTCTTATTGCAGTTTGAAGGACACGGTTTCTTTAACCTCGAAGTAAGAGGAAAGGTGAAATTGCTTCTTTTTCTTTTTTTAAAAAAAATGTTGTTTGCAACCATCCCGTTATTGCTATGAGGGGTTATCGACCATATAGAATTTCAGAGAAAAAAGTGGTTGTACAATCTTTTTAGAGGAACCTTTTTTATTATTATTATTGTATGGAATTGTGAAAATTTTCGTGGGTTTCTTCTGATCAATATAAAAACTGAATTTTGAAGATCTCTGTCATTTCAAGATTTAAGTTACTTCAATACAGTGTGATTCTTGTTCTTCTTTCAACATTGTTTTTTTTTCATCGGCGCCACTTCATCTGTTCTTATATTTGAAAAGGTAAGTGGACTTCTGTTTTCTTAAATATATTCAGATAAAAATTCATTTTCATTAATTGATTAGAAGATATGAAACATTTTTTAATATTATTATTATTATTGGAAAATTATCTTAGAGTAATTCTTGTTGATTGTATGTATTCATTTGGAAATCATTAACTTCTTTTTGTTTCATATCACATTTATTTTACCAAATACATCCAAGTTGACTTATACTATCCTGAAAACCTAGTATTTTGAGAAAGAATTGGATTTTTGTTCTTAATTTCTTGGGCCTAGCTTATTGAAATGAAAAAATTCTTCATTTTTCGGAAAGGGTTAATTTTATAATAAATACTCATTTGATTTTTTTCTTAGCACTGATTATTTTTGTATTAGAAACAATTCAAATATAGTATTTCATTTTTTTCTTTCTTTTTAGATTACACCATTTCCAGGAGTTCGAATTACGTTCCAGTAACAATTACCAGGTAAGAAAAATAATATATTTCTTATTATTATATAATATGTAATGTTGAAGACATACAAATGTTTATTTTTCATGGAAGTCCACAGAATGAAATCAATATTATTAGTTGGATATTAACCGTGTCTAAAATACATATTGCTTTTAAAGTTTAATTGAAAACAAACATTCATCATCATCATTATAGGTATTTTGCTTTTATTGATAGGCCACAGCTGAGAAGCTTCTATGCTCCACTGCTAACCTTTTTTGTTTTTGCGTGCCATCTTTTAGTTTTAAAATTATCCATTAATTATAGTCTCCTTAATCCTTTGCCTCTTTTTTCCGTTATCATACTCTCTAGAACATCCCTCATGATAGATTCTTTTCTTATGCAATATCACAACCAATTTCTCTTCCTCTTCCTAATAATGTCTAAAAAATGTTCTTTTCTCACGCAACATTTCTAACATCCTGTTATTTCTTTTCTGCTTTACCCAACTAATTCTTACCATTTTTCTCCACACCTACATTTTGAAGGCTTCCAGTTGATTTTTTTGTCACCTTTACGTAATGTCCACGTAACAAGCATTAGGAAAACGTAAATTACAAATAGTAAACACCAAGTTCATGTTTATAGCTACGAACTGAAATTAATGCCGAGCTTTTCACGTATTAGTTGAATTGATATTTTATATTTGGACTGATTGGAAGACAAATGGTGCATTATTAAACCATGGTTTATATACGAACACATTTATAAAAATTTAGCGAGTTATCGAATTAATAGCCTTTTCACAACTAGACTATATGAGACGGGGACCTCAAGTGAAATGTAACTTTTGTCGTGAAGGACGTTAGGGTTTTTGTTAACAATAAGTACATGATTTGATTATTAAAATTGTTTTTACGGTTTTTTGTGCAATAACTAGGGTATATGAGACGGGGTCCTAGTGATTAACATCAAATCTGAACTACATGGCTTTGCCGAGAATTGAACACCGCTCTTTCTCGGCAAAGGGGTGCACGATAACTAAGAAGTTACAAGGAAATTTTATGAAATGTAGTGTTTTACAGAGGATTAAGATCGAGTTTTGAATTATAGGTCGGAATTACATTTATTTATTTTGATACGTCTGTACAATATCGTCCTTCAGTGAACGTACTATCTGTGGAAAGATACAAAGCGATATTTGTTTGTGTGTATGATGGACCAAGATTTGAGCATTTATTTGTTCTGAATGAAAGAAATCTTTATATTATTTTGTGAAAATGGTAGATGTTAGATTCTGTATGTGATTACTAGGTTGTTTGAACAAAATAAATCATAATATTTAGTGAATTTATCAGAAAAAGTAATGAATCATTTATGCTAGATTAAACGATTTTTTTCATTTTATATTTGGTCTTCCTGTTGGTGTTTTTCCATATATTGACAGAATAATTTAATTAGATTGTTGAATAGAGTTGATCGGTATTCATCACTTATGACATACGCTGATGATGTAAATTTAATAGGGGATGATAGAACAGTAAAAATAAATGCAGAGATCTTATGAAATGCTTGCAAGGACATGAGTTTAGAAGTAAATGCAGAGAAAACTAAATACATTGAAGTGCGTCGGGACCGTAATACGGCAAATTTGTGGAGGGGTTAAAATATTAAATAATACTTTTGATAAAGTGTATAGTTTCAAATATTTAAGATCAGTATTAACAGAGGAAAATCATATTTACGGAGAAATTAAATGTCGACTAAAAGCATGGAATTCGTCTTATTACTTGGTTCAAAATCTCTTGTCGCGAATTCGTCGAAGCTTAAAACATATAAAACATTAATCATGCTTGTTGTTCTGTATGGTTGCAAAACATGCTCGCTTACTCTGAGGAAAGAACATAGACTAAAAGTATTTGAGAACAAGATCCTGAGACGAATATTCGGACCCAAGAGGAATGGAAATGGTGGAAACTTCATAACGTAATTTATTAGATCGTTTACCAAACATGATTAGGGTCGTAATAAAAAGAGGAAAATGGCCATTAGGAAAACCTAGGCGCAGATGGGAGGATAATATTAAGATGGATCTCACAGAGATAGGCATACAAAGTAGAAACTGGATGCAATTATCTAAGGATAAAAGTCAGTGGAGAGCTTTTGTGAACGTGGCACTAAGCCTCCGGGTTTCATAGGCCATAGAGTTAGTTAGTTAGTTGAATAAAACGATACTTATTAACGATAATAAGAAAATTTTTTAAGAATATTATTTCACACTTTTTCTAAAATAGAACTGATTGCTAAACAGATTTGGATTGCTTGTTGTTTTATAATATGATATCGTATTCTTAATTTGATCGAACGGCTTACGTATTTTTTCATAGTAATTATAGTAGAATCATTATTATAATCTCTTTTAGTAATGTTATTGGAAAAATGGAATCTTTAGTTTCCACGAACTCGTGCGGAAAGTAGAAAGGATTCCGCACGAGAAAATATATAAGCATAATGTTTGTGGAAGATCTAAACTGACAACATAAATCAAGTAACCCTTGCATCAGAAACGAAAGCTTTACCAATGATTTTTCGCGTCACCCTTATTTATATTATTATTATTGAATTACTATTATAGTTTCAAATATAATCAATGATTAAATCCCTTTACAGAAGACAAGATTTCCTGATCTTTTTTATCATCTAAGATTATGTTATACCGTTACGTCTCATGACATGTACACAATTCAATGAAAGGGTATCTTGACATAAGTTGCCTAGCCTGAAAAAAGAAAAGCTTTCATGCTTTTTGATTGAATGATTGGACAGTATATATCGTAGAAAAGTGTATATATCATTACATGTGAGTATAGAAAAGAATTCCGAAATTAAGATATAGAGTTGGACATCTAAACTTATTGTCCCCTTGAGGGATGACATCTCTCGGAGAGAGAATAATCCGTGAAAGAAAATGTTTGTTTAATTCTTACATGTTAGGCAGCCCAATATGATTTAGTGTAGTGTTGTATAATCCCTACATGTTAGGCAACCCAATATGATTCACTGTACTCTTGGGATATCTAATCTGAACGATAAATGAGTTTTACGTCTGACGGTTATACCGCTACGCTAAAGGAGACGATAATTGTTGTACCATCACTTTACAAAAAGAAACCACATAAAATTTTATAGAACCCCAACAAAAGCCAAGCACATGGTGTTTGTCCACCACAATTTATAAAAATAAATCCAAACTTAATGTTTGTTATGAAAATGTTGAAATAATTCGCGGGCGCTAAGATTAAACCGGAACCCAAGCACCAGAGGTGATCGCTGTATCACTGAATCACCAAGACCCCCAAAAATCATTTGAATTCATTAAATTTTACTTATTATTCTAAGCTATGATAAAACACTTGAAAATAACCTGTGGGATAAGGAAGAATTATGCTTGTTTTTCATAACGAAATAATTTGATTGTAGTGTCCAACTGACTTGATCATTTTATTGAAGTATAAATATATGTGAATTAACGCATATTTTATTCCAAAGACCAATAAGAATAATACTTTAGATGATTAAAGGCAAAGGTCCGTACGAAAATCGGATACCTTCATATTACAAGAGCAATACATGAAATTAAACTTACATAGACTTTTAATTTGTAGAACTGAAGTTTAGTTTTGAAATTTTTTGTTGACTTAAAGATGAAAAAATTAATAGTATTAGAGGTAGTGTATTGCTAAAAATGTTGAGTTCTGATTTTCAGAGGATATGAATTTACCTCTTTTGTGATAAATGGTTAGCCATAAGGATACTTAAGTTAAAATAAATAGATTTGTAATTTTCAATTATTGATAATTTGTTTCTGTTATTTTGCAGGATGGCAGAGGGTAAATCTACCTTTGAAATTATTCGATCATTTGAAGAGATTGACTGCATCTTAATTGATATCGAACCGGAAGATAAGAACGAGAAGAAGGCCCATTTCCCAAAGTTACAGTTTGTGAAGCCACAAAAAAGGAAGGAAAGAGAGGAGGACGGAGAAGAAGAAAGGAGAAAAAGAATAAAGGAGGAAGAAGATGCTTTATGGGAACTGTTCCCCTTAGAAGAAGAATCCATTATTATTATCATAATTATAGTGAAAAGAGTTGAAGCAATGGAGAAATTAAAATTGAAAAGACAACAGTAAAAATCTGAACATAGAAATCATCATATTGTAAATAGCTAAGAAATAAAGTGATTTCTAATTTAAATCTAATTATAGTAAAAATTTGATGTTTTATTTCAAGAAAATATGAATCGTTCTTTTCCCATTTTAATATGTGTGAGTTATTTTAAAATATTGTTTTCAGCAAAAAGACTTTCTGAGACATGAACCTGCAACTTATTATCTGATTTCAATCAGCTCAATTTGACTTGTTTTTTATTTTGTAAAACTTCAATCCTATTTGAGACATGGATGTACAGAATAAGTTGATATCCGAACCTTATAAACAAATCAAACTCACATTTATCTTTGTCAAATGTGGATATGAAGAAGATCTATTATTATTATTATTATTATTATTATTTATTATTTAACAGTTGTGGCCTTTAGGCTAAACTAGACTATTAAGGAAAGTGAATGACAGAAAAATTAATTTTGTGCTCTCTCGCCAGATATCGAACCCAGAACAACGTGTACCAAAGGCACACACACTAGCTACTTAACCAATTATTATTATTATTATATTGATTTGTAACCATATGAGAATTGTACGGTTATTGAAGGTGCTAAGATGACTAGAAATTTAATGGAAAAACAAATCCTGAAATAGATGGAGAGTAAATTAACTGAAAAAATATTCTTTGTTTACATTCTTAACATGGAAAAATTCAGAAACGTTTCCCCATTCATAATTTTAAGGTGAAGGTCACTTCACACACACTCATAACCACTTGAGAAACAAGTTTTAGTTGAATACGGTAACCTCTTATTCCCTCCTCTGCCTTTTCCTCCTCTTCAGGGGATTTTTCACTGTTTGGGTATTTTTCTAAGAAAAGAGGCTCTGGTTTGGGACGTGTAATTCTTTCAAAGAAAGCGAAAGGGGTGGGAATAGCCTTTTAAGTATAAAATACTAGTAGGAAGGAAGGAAGGAATTCTGAATGTCTATAAGATTTGAAGGTTATCTTTTGCTATGAATTGTCTGCGCTTTCCAATGTATTTTTGTTCTTATAATATCATAGCAGAAAATTCTAACAGTCTCTTTCAGATTTATGTTGCTATTAGAAATGAAGAATAAAAATATTTAGTTAAACTTGAAATATACAAATCACACGGTGTCCTGTAACACTTGACCCAATATTAAAAATCTTATGTGATTCTTTCGTTTTGAGATTGATTTGCGAAAATTGGAATCGAATAGGATTAAGATTACAATTTAGATTTTGGTCTTTTAACATCTAAGACCATTTACTACTTCACGTTTGAGGGATAATGTTGTTCAGCGACCACACAATCCGGGAAACGAAGGAAGGAAGAAAGGATTCGGGAGGAAGAAAGTGGTCTGGGACTTATAAGTTAGGTATCACCAAGGCATTTAACTGGTGTGGATGAGGAAAATCCAAGAAAAATTCATTCAAGATGGGTGGACTTAAAAGTATTGTACACTTTTGACCGAGTGCCCCCCACTGGGACTCTTGCACCAAACTGGAATCGAATTATAGTGTCCAAATACATGAATATTTTATGTCACTCTATTATTTTTCTCTCTTTCTATATTAATTAAGTAAAATATGGTCGTTAATCCATATGCTTGAGCAATAAATATTCTTTGGATCGCTATAGAATTTAGTTAAAGTATCATGGAGAAGTCCATTAAAATGAATTAGAGCTATAGCTTGTGATTCATTAAATTTTATAGAGGATCATGTGTTGGTTTTTGAAAAATACTATCTTCAATCAATCGATCCAAAGCAAATGATTGATCAATGATTAAATTACTTACATTATGACATTCTTTGTAAAAATATGCATCTTTTAACGTCATTTAAAAATGTGGTTGCAAAGAAGAATGATGATTTCTGAAACAACACAAAATCTTTTAATGGTGCTTGTAGAACGAAAAAGTTGAGAAAATTTGACACCTTGAGAGAGTGTATATTACAGAATGTATATTACAGATAAAACACAATTTGAATAAAAAGTATTAGTTAGGATGTTAGAATTAAATTTCTGGGAGCCTTTTGAGTATTGAAACTGATGGGTTTGAAGGATAATGTTCTTTAGGGAGTACACAATCCGGAAAAGGAAAAAAGAAAGGATTCGGGGAGGAAGAAAACGGTATACAAACTATAAGTAAGGTAACATCCCGGCATTTGCTTCAAATGAATAAATAAAGAAGAAAAACCCTGGAAAACTTCATTCAAGCTTTTACAAATTTTGACAGAGGAAAACCGTAAGCGGGTGCGGCATAAGCATGAACGTTAACGAATATAGTACGTGGATTATTGTAGTATTAATCCAAGAAATATACCTAGTAGCTTAGCAATTCTTTAGGAATAAAATACCAAAAACTTTATTATTTATAGATTCCGTTTACCAAACATTGTTAGACCTGTCAAGTCTAGGAGGGGACATGTCATGTAATATAGTCATGATGAAAAGAGGAAAACAACCGTTAGGAAGACCTAGGGAAGATGTATATTGCAGAAATAGGCATACAAAGTAAAACCAGTTGGGTATGGATAGAAAACATTGAAGAGCTTTTGTGATTGATGCAATGAATTTTGGGGGGATGGATTGTATTATTCATGCTAAAAGATAATGAGTAAGAACATATAGAAGTAAAATACACTTACACTGAGTGACTGCTATGAAAATTAAATGAGTAAGGTACTTTGTAGCATAAGAAATCAGTCTATTACTGACTTAATTTGATGGAGAGACCACAAGTATCATAAGGAAACACTGTAGCACTAAGCCCTCATGGTAATAAAAATAAACACGTTGAAGATTAATGAGAAATCAGTTTATTACTAAATCAGTACATTCAAAATTCAATCAGGGACCTCAATTAGCACAAGGAAGTACTGTGTCACTGAGTCATCATGTATCATAAGTAAGCATTCTACCACTATTTCTTCATGAAGGAGATTAAATGAGACATTCTCCATAAAAAAAGTCAGTCTATCACTGAAGTCTACATGGTGAAAAGAACACATGTACTATAAGAAAACAGTATAGCGCTAAATCAATCTAATGAAAAGACCAGAAGAAGTAGATGCAATCTAAAAACATGAAACTTGACTTATTATTCACTTCAAAATCTCTTGGTGAAGAATGTTAAGCTTAAAATCATGTATATAAATTAACATATATAAGAAATAGGTACTCATGTCCTATACTCAAAAATAGATTTTGAGGGAAGACTTAGCCAGTAGATGTGAAAGCAATATTAAAATAGATTTCGCGGGCAAAATATAAATTAGTACAGAATAATTGTGATGTTTCAGATTTCATACCGCATAGTTAAAATCTATGTGATATATTGTGTTATAGAATGTGTTTATTTACGATATATTTATCAACTGTAGTGAGAAATAAATTCTTTGGTATTACAGCAAAGCCGTAATCAGTTCAAAAATGTAAGGAACATATTATATAGTTTACCGTAAAATTTTCAGGGGATCTTCCTTGGATACAAACTTGTGTTACACAAAAGAGAAGGCAAACGTCATGGGTATTAAAAATGATTATATTCAAAATTACGATTATGCTTAGCAAGTTTACGATATTTCCATTCTACAGTAAGACTAAAAAGTACTTTCTTAGTTTTTAATCAGAGATACTCAAGCTTGCAGATAGTTAGTAAAATACATAGAAAGTAAAAAAGAAATAGGGACATGCAAATACGTAAAACAAGCTACAGATACAAAGTAACAGAAAGTAAAAGCAAGCAGAAAGGTTGTCAACAAATAAGCTACAGATACTCAAACTTGTAAATAGTCAGTAAAATACATAGAGAGAGTAAAAACAAGAACAGAGGATACGTGCAAAAGAGAAAGGGACAACCAAAAAGGATGTCAATAAACAAGCTACAGATACTCAAAAACAAGCAGATACTCCATAAAATACATAGAGAGAGTAAAAAACAAGCTACAGATACTCAAAAACATGCAGATACGCCATAAAATACATAGAAATAGTAAAAACAAGCTACAGATACTCAAAAACAAGCAGATACTCCATAAAATACATAGATAGAGTAAAAACAAGCTACAGATACTCAAAAACAGGCAGATACCCCATAAAATACATAGATAGAGTAAAAACAAGCTACAGATACTCAAAAACATGCAGATATGACCTAAAATACATAGAGAGAGTAAAAACAAGCTACAGATACTCAAAAACATGCAGATATGACATAAAATACATAGATAGATTAAAAACAAACTACAGATACTCAAAAACATACAGATACGCCATAAAAATACATAGATAGGGTAAAAACAAGCTACAGATACTCAAAAACATGCAGATACGCCATAAATACATAGAGAGAGTAAAAACAAGCTACAGATACTCAAAAACATGCAGATACTCTATAAAATACAAAGAGAGAGTAAAACCAAGCATATACTACATAAAATACATAAAGAGAGGGAGAGAGATATAGAGAGTGGTACATCAGTAGTGGACTTTCTTTCGGGAAACGTTTGAGGAATGGGTAAAACACATTTGTGCTGTACGTGCGGTGCAAAAATGTTCACAAATTTATTTCAGGAGAGAATGCAAACTTAATATGAGGATATTTTATATTAAATATCTTCTCTACACCCAAGATAAAATTTCGTGACATGTCCAAACTTACGCCATGCGTAGCTTCTTCTATTTTGTATTCCATAGTTAATCAGTTAATTGATATGAGTAAAATAAGACATACTAATAGTATATTACATCAATATGAATCTGAACCATTATTATAAAGCTTTGAGAGCAAAAATGGTCTAGTAATTATTGAAACAAAGTGATAAACATATACAATACGAGCAAATGATTAAAGAATCCAAAGTTGACATTTTCTTTTCAGTATAAACAAGCAAAACTGAATGTATATAACATAATACTTAAAAAATATAGGGTCATATTTTATAAGAATGTAACTAGTAAAAATGAACATATTTCAATGAACAAATTATATCCTGTTAATTCCTATATTCACAAATGATATCACTAATATGAATTAAAATAATAATATCAAAATTAAAAATGAGTCAAGTGAGTAGTATTATGTTCAAATGTGGTCATACTTAAAAAATAGATGGAGTGAGTAGAGTTGGTATAAAATGTTGTCATATCAATGGAAATATAAGGCAATAAGGGGAATCATACAGTAATATTTTCCACATTACATATTTTAATGTTTGTAAGTAAGATGGGAAACATCAGTGTAAACCATATACGGATTACAGGAGTTAGATATATAGATGTGTGTATGACAAGTAAATATTACGATTTATTACTTATCATCCACATAATAATGTAAATCTGTTTCCCGCACATGCGTTTATATTTCTGGCGCGGGTATAAACGTAAAACCGTACTCACAGGCCCCGCATACAGCCGGCGCAAATATAAACGTAAAACTGTACTCACCGGCGCCGCGTGTCTCCGGCGCGAATATAAACGTAAAACCGTACTCGCCCGATCCCGTGTGAGGCATCCGCGTATAACAACCCGCGCAAATTTCTCATGGCTGTGCCATGCCATGTCACACTAGTGCTATGCATCCGATTGGCAAACAAATAAGAATTAGTATTGCCAACTTTTCTACATAAATGATACATTATCACTATCAAATACATACTGTATATTAAATACTATCTTCTCTTAATGCCATGCTCTGTGAATGGAAACATAGATGCTAATTAATGCGTAGTAAATGTAATAAATGTCAAATGTGAAGGAATGATAAGTGATACAATATTGTATATAAATACATACTGAATAGTAAAAGCATTGGGTGTCAACAAAAATGCCTATGTTATACTCAATATACAAATCATATAAGAAAAATAGTATTCACAATATACACTTGTTGTAATGTTAAAAATAAAAACATCGGGGTCCCTACATAACACATGCATTGACGTGCAGTGGGTGGTATGCCTGATATCTACCATATAGTTTACTTTGATTTTATTTATATATAGCAAATAGGATTGGTAGGTAGATATGAAGTCAACCATTTAATATTCATACAATTTAAACCGTACCTAATAAACATATAACACAAAGCCGACATACAAGATATCATTTAGTATTGGCATGAACGATTTATATTAGTATGTAATAAAGTATAGAAGTTCTGTGACTATAATAAATATTAGTACATCATTGTACATATACACCCTAGCAGTTTGTATGAGCCTTAACGGTTCATTTCTTGCGCCATACATATATTTGTACCTTTTATATTTTATATTTAAGTATAGTAAATATGTATATTGCTATGCGTATATGCTGGATAGTAAACATCACGTCAAACATATTCTTATTTCCTTTCCGTTATATATCATAAAGAATACGATATATCTGTACTGCAAACGAAAAAATTTTTACAACATAAAAATATGCGTGTTGTTTATACTATACAAATTAATATCTACCTTATAATGTATATCAAATCGTAAAATATGACTTCTTTTTCTCATTAATGTAAATGTTTTATGGGAAAGTCGATATAAATGAAAACGGCAAGTAAGGTTGTCAGTTACCGATAAACTAAACTGAAAATTTCCCCGCTAAAATTATGATACCTGTAATAATCCTTTTGAATTTTTCCTAATGTAACACCTTAACATTTCTTTCAAAGCAGAATTTCTTATATTAAGCAATACGTTTTCTTATATCACAACGTATTATTTTTCAGTCAGTAGGTATATCGTTGCTTATATTTTTGTTCTGTTCATTCTGTTTGGTACGTAATTTTAATTGTTACGCTTCTTGTACAAGTTTTACGAACAACACTGTTGTGAAAATATTATTTTTTTCTTTTGTGTTATTTATTTTAAATTGGATCATTTGCTTTTGCAAGTTGTATTTTGATGTATCGATTTCAGTGAAATCTCATAAAGAGAAACTGCGTTTCGTAAATATAAAAAAATGTGTAAACGTTTCAAAAAATAGTTGTTAAAATGTTTTCTTTCTTTCTTTCTGTTCTTTGTTTGCTACTAATTGTTTTCTATGCTATTTATATTTTAACTAACTAACTAGATAACTAACATTATTTTATATTATTTCTTTTCTTTTGTTGTCTCTTTTTGCTACTAATTCTTTTCTATGCTCTTTATATTTTAACTAAAGAACTAAATAACTAACCTGATTTTATTTTCTTTCTTTTCTTTTGTTGTATCTGTTTGCTACTAATTCTTTTCTATGCTCTTTATATTTTAACTAACTAACTAAATAACTAACATGATTTTATATTATTTTTTTTCTTTTGTTGTCTCTGCTACTAATTTTTTCTATGCTCTTTATATTTTAACTAACTAAATAACTAACCTGATTTTATATTATTTCTTTTCTTCTGTTCTTAGTGTATGCAACGTAATTTTAATTGGTAAGCTTTTTGCAGAAGTTCATAAGAATACTCAAAGAGTATAATCCATTAATTAATTTCTACGTTAACTCCGTTTATATATTATTTCGTGTTATTTATTTTAAATTGGATCATTTGCTTTTGCAAATTCAGAACACTATGTGTGAACGTTTCAAAAAAGTTGTTAAATGTTTCGAAATATTAAAAAGCTCGTAATAAATTACTCGAGCACTTCGTGTGAGCGTACTAAAAAGTTCAAAAATACTAATTATTTATTGATTCGTATGCCAAAGCATACTCGGTAGAACAGCTACGCTGTGAACCTGTAAATAAAACGTTTGTTACAGAAACTTCTAATTTTTATTGAATTGCTTTCTACGCAATTTTAATTGGTACGCTTCTTGTAGAAGCTTTACGAACGGCGTCTGGGTACGAGATTTCAAACTGAATGCACCTGGGTGCGAGATTACAAATTGAAAGCGTCTGGGTACGAGATTACAAACTGAATGCACCTGGGTGCGAGAATAGAAACTAAATGTGGCTGGGGACGAGAGTACAAATTAAATGTATCTGAATACGAAATTACATAGTAAACGTATATGGATATGAAATTACATAGTAAGCGTATCTGGATATGAAATTACATAGTAAGCGTATCTGGATATGTAATTATATAGTAAGCGTATCTGGATGTGAAATTATAAACTAAATCATTTTAAAGAAATCAACAACGTTAAAATATTTTATTCATATAATATTTTATTTATTTTTCCGTATAAGATAAAGTAATTACATATATATCAAATAAAAAATGTAATAAAGTATCATATATATTATGAATAGTAAATAAAATAATTTATTTTAATTTTGAATTCGTACAAATGTCATTGATAATAGAGAATTTTTGTCTGAAATTGTAATAAATATTTCCAATATATAACTTTCACTTCAGTTAGTTATTTCACTAACACAAACAAATAAATTAAAAATTATAAGTGAAATCTTTTTCCAAGGGAAATTCTAAAATTACATTGATGTGGTTTTTCTTTAATAAAATATTATATAAAGCATAATCAAATGTCCAATCGTCAATTTCACTCTCATGATACGATGAAAAGAGTTTGTACAGTTCATCAAACGTATCTGGTCGCACCATAACACGCCATGCATTATAACACAACATTTCAAAATCTAAAACAATGCATTCATGTTCATCTATAATGCGGCTGTTTTCATAGGAACCGTCGCACAAAAGTTTATATTCCGGTTTCCATCTTGAAATACATTCCAGCACACACAGTTCATTCACAGAAAGAAAAGTACAATCATACCTGCAGAGTTTGTTTTTCAAACACATTTCTGTGTTTCTTTAAAAGAGTTCAACTATATCACAAATATATGAATCTGAAAATGTAACTGATTCATATGCTAAATTAAATCTATTTAAAAGCGTTTTGTTTTGTCTAGAATTCTTATCCGAACAACTAAAGTGTTTTTGTATGTAAAGTTCAAACACTATGTCACGAGTTTTCTTCTGAATTAAAAATTCCCACACAGTTTCTTTCAAACTATTATTAAATATTAACAAACATTTATGTAGTTTTTCGTCTGGTATTCTTATTGCACAAGGAAAACACAGTAGTGCTTCACTCAGTTGATAATTGTGAAAAAGTTCTTTCACACACAAATCACTTATTTTAAAACGATTGCACTTACAATTCACATTGTCTAATTCTTTCAATTTCAATATGTGTATTAGGAAACACTTTTTCAAAATGGATTTCATCATCATATCGATAAAATTTTCTGAACGATTCTTCTATTTCCTGCGTAGGATATAGTATTTTCACTTTATCTTGTTCTTCTTCAGGAATATCAGGATCCCATGGGTGTTGTTAAATAATTTTCTGATGCTTTTCACACTCAATCTATCTCTCTCTTGGAGAGATATACTCAGAAACAGATACTCTCTTACTACACATCTTCACGAATACTGTTAACTTAAGTAATGTTCCTATGTACACAATCACAAGTCTGCACATGCGCACAAACTTTTAACGAATGCGCATGCGCACAAACTTTTAACGACTACGCATGCATCCTACTATCTTCAATTTATTTACTTGTATTCTTGTACACTCCGTGTAAAACATCTTTATGTAAAAATATAAGTCTTGGAAAATCGGAATCAGACATTACCACATGAAATAAAATGCTTTCATAAAGATTATTAAAAATGCATTGTGTAAGAATATGGTTTTTTCTTACTATGGATATTGTGTAAATCCATATAGATTTTCAAAATTTCTTTGCGCGTATCTTCTTTTAATAAAATATTGCAAGCTTCCAAGTCCAACACTTCTTTGCTTTTCAACATACACATATGTCTAATGTCATTTTTGAATAAATAATTATAATAACATGCTCCACAAAGTAACACTTTGTTCGGTATCCATTTAATTATAGCTAATTTAATACAATTAATATCAATACTTGATTTATCACACGCACAATTCATTCTTTTACTAGTGCACAAAACACAGTTCTTAACACCACGAAAAAGTACGTGTTCTAACAAGAAAATATTCTCAAGAACTAAAACAAAGTATCAAAATCGTTTGTTCTTTCTTTACCACTAGTGCACTCTAGCGGAAAAATCTTAAGTTTTAAAACAGTGTTACTAACTTATACAAACTCTATATAAAATATTCTTTACGTAAAACTCATATAAATCTTAATGTAATTTTTCATGTTTCCTTTCCTATCTAACTTTAGTTAGATCGTTTCCTGTGCAATTTTAATTGATACGCTTCTTGTGGAAGCTTTACGAACAACAAAGTTGTGAGAATATTAATTATTTATTGAATCGTATACCAGAGCATACGCGTTGATAAAATGATTCGAACACTGCGTGTGAGCATACTAAAATGTTCCGAAAATATTAATTATTTATTCTTTCATGCTATTTATTATAACACTTGTAAAATTATTTATTATAACACCCGCAAAAAATGAATATATATTTATTCAAATCAGTAGCGTCTTCTCTGGGTGTGCAAGTCGTGTGTTAACGCCCAACGAAAAATGAAGAAAAGAGAATTTTAATTTAATTAAACGGATCGTCAGAACTTGGGATTTTTTATTTTCAACGAGACAAAATCATCTCTTGAAGTGCCAAAAAACAGAGAAGTGCTGTGTAGTCTCCGTCATGTTTTGAGGAGGCAACTCTGCGAGTAAGTCGTTGGCAACGCTATGGCTGAAGTTTCACTGTTTTAGAAGACTCCTATTGTGCTTCCGCTTCGTGTCCCTCACCTCGTGCTTTTGTGATCCAAGGCGTTGGTTAGGAAATCAACGTCTTGAGTTTTCTGCTTCTCTCAAGCGTTGCCAACTCTGTAGATTTATTTGTGGATGTACAGATATTTTATAGCAATACGGAAAACATTTTTGGGGGGGCAGAGGGGCTATGATCTACACACTTTTTTATTGCTAAACATATCATATAATTCAAAAGTTAATGGTGCAATTGAGTTTTTCCTAAAATACGTGTAAGGAGTACACGTAGAAACATCATTTTTTTCTCGATCCATGTGTTGGAAGTGTCAGTTGATGAAAAAAAAAGCCTGGACGTTAAGCTACAAAACGGTTTTCCATTCTGCCTTTTTATTTTCCTAATTTTCATTTACTTTGTCGTTAGTGGGTCACCTTCAAGACTTACGGTTTCGGGCCTCTATTACTGTTTCTAAAGCAGTAATCCAGAGGTTGCTACGCAAAGAAAGACGACTTGGGCTGAAATTCACGTAATTGTAAGTAAATAATTGCTTGTTTTTGATTTTCAGTTTCATATTTCGAGGGTATATTTACTTATACTATAATTATTATAATTAAATGTATTCCTTACGTAATAACATCCTCCTTGATTGCTCTTTATAATTTACAGACTAAATTGTTAGACATAAATTTCTATTTATATGTTGGCGTAATAGGACATTATGCAATGACGATCATAGTTCCTTACTTTCGAGAATCGCGAGAACTTCCAGGTACAGACTATATTCAGGAAATCGATGTGTGGGCAAAGTATAGTCACTATTAAATACTCGTATGCTGAATGCGAATGCCACTAAAATAGTTATGCGTAAATTGAGGTAAATTTATCACAATATTTTTGATCAGTAAAACAATGTGGGTGGGCCCATCTTTGCTCCTGGGAAGAGGGGGTTCCCCCTCTAGTATTGCCTATGGTTGTGAGGGTTAATATATTTTTCCTTTCTTGCCAACGCCCTAACATCCACGTCAGGAGACGCTACTGATTCAAATATGTTCTTGTCTGCAATATTATTTAATTCCAAATAATTTTATTCTTTAAATGTTTTCTTAAGATGAAGTAAACAAAAATGAAAAATTAATATAATACAAATATGTGAAATAAAACTATGTATCAAATAATATAAGAAAATAAATATAAAGATAAGTATTAAACATGTATTAGTTTCCAACATTTCTTCTTGAAATATTTGATAATAACATTGCCTGACATCAAGTGTTGTAAAAATTGTTTCGTATAAACTTCACACACACACACACACACAAATTAATTTCTTCCGTAATACAAATATATTTACTAGTAATTTAAGTTTTTTCTTCTTCTTTTATGAAATATTTGCAAACGTTAAATGTTTAAACGCGTTTTTTCACAAAGACCAAAGTTTTTCTTATGTAAATAAAATATTTTTTTATTCGGCACTTTTACTTTTATCTTTATCAAGAAGAATATCCACAAGATCACTTAAAAACACTTCACTTTTCATTACTTTAAAGTATGTCTTATAAAACGAATCTCTTGTAACCAAACCGATAAAATGTGATTTTGCATGCGTATAAAATATAATTTCTTCCACATCTGTGTTTTCCATAATATCCTTTACTCGTGATTTCATAACGTTTTCATCCAAAAATAAACATTCGTGTTCCATTTCATTAAAATGTCCATAACTAGAAGCGGCACATAGCAAAATATCTTCTGTTTTCCACTCATGTATTGCTTTCTTTATACAGTTCGTGTCTACTTTATTTACACCGCATTTACATCTTATGTCCTTCTCCGAAAATATTTCAGTATCATCCATATATGATAATATCATCTTATAAATTTTTAAATTGATTTTCAAACTCTCAAAAACAATTTCACGTAACTGCACTAAACTTTCCATAGTTACTTTACTTTTTTATGTAAACAATGTTTAAATAATACTATGAAAACACCAAACTAAATAATTTTTCTAACACCCAAACCAAATCGTTCGTGTATCTTCGTAAAAGTTCAAGAAAGTTCTGCTAATTTTAACATCGTTCAAAATCGCAATCTTCGGTAATCTTCGTATAAAATTCTTGGAATTACATAAAATTCTTTGAATTAATTAAAATTCTATGAAATACACGGTCATTTACCTTTTAATCACTTTTCCAGAAATCTCCAAACATTCTTCAATATGCCTACGTGACTATTCAAGGTAAAACGACATTCCTGAATACAATAGAATAATTTAAACGCACACCTGTGTTCTACCTCTCCCCAAACAATATAAGCATTTCTTAGAAATTCCAAAACAAACATGTGCCTACGTGACTATTCAAGGTCAAACGACATTCCTGAATACAATAAAAAAATTTTAACGCACACCTGTGTTCTACCTCTCCCCCAAAACAAACTTGTGCCTACGTGACTATTCAAGGTCAAACGATATTCCTGAATACAATAGAAAAATTTTAACGCAAACCTGTGTTCTACCTCTCCCCAAACAAACAGGCTTTTCTTAGAAATTCCAAAAACATCTATTGTTCACGTATATGGTCAAGGTTAACGCAATTCCTGTCCACAATAGAAAACTTTTAACGCACACCTGTGTTCTACCTCTCCCCAAACAAACAGGCTTTTGTTAGAAACTCCAAAAACATTTATTGTTCAAGTATATGGTCAAGGTTAACGCAATTCCTGTCCACAATAGAAAACTTTTTAACGCACACCTGTGTTCTACCTCTCCCCAAACAAACAGGCTTTTCTTAGAAATCCTAAAAGAATCTTCTGCCTACGTGACTAATCAAGGTCAAACGACATTCCTGAATACAATAGAAAAATTTTAACGCACACCTGTGTTCTACCTCTCCCCCAAAACAATATTAGCTTGTCTTAGAAATTCCAAAACAATCTTTTGCCTACGTGACTAATCAAGGTCAAACTACATTCCTGAATACAATAAAAACTTTTAACGTACACCTGTATTCTACATCTCCCCCAAACAAACATAAGCTTTTCTTAGAAATTCCAAAACAAACATCTATTGTATACAAATATTGTCAAGGATAAAGAACATTCCTATCAAACAATAAACCTATTGTAAACAGTAACATTGTCTCACCCCACCCCCTCATAAAACTGGAAAGACTACTACGAGATCTACGAAAATTATCTACTAAGGTTCACTTTGCGTGCGCTCGGATCGAACCCAGGACCTCATGCACCAGAGGTGAACGCTCTATGACTGAGCCACCGCGGCCCCCTAGCAACGTCAACTGAGAATAGCCGACTGAAACCTCAGTGAAACAAAATATATATATTTTGTCCACAGCTAGAAATGTGCTAGGTCAAATTTGACCCCACGATAGTAGTTACGAGTTAAGTATGTAGTGATAACTTAGGAAAAAGATAAGTAAAAACTTAGATTTCTTAATAAAAATAACTTTGTATACTGTTTGTATATATATATAACGCATCAGCTGAATATAACGCAGTAGTATATATATCACGAAGGGGCCGCGGTGGCTCAGTGGTAGAGCGTTCACCTCTGGTGCTTGGGGTCCCAGGTTCGATCCCAGACCCCGCCAAGTGAACTTTGTGGTGGACAAACACCGTGTGCGTGGGTTTTCTCGGGGGTTCTGCCCTTTCCTCCCACTTTCTTCATTCCACCATTTCATTCATTATTCATCACCACAGTCTCCTTTAGCCTAATTGGCATAACCATGGGACGTAAAACTCAAAGATTTCATTTCATTTCATTGGGGGTATCACAAACGTGTTAGGGCATGAAAAGTGGAAGGGCATCGCGAACGAAATTTGAGTATGCAACTTCTACTAGGGGAACTTATAAGAGTAAGACGGAAAAGAGAGACAGGTAACATACTGTATATAGTAAAGTTAGAAGTTCATATTACAGTAAGTTCAATAATGAAATACAAAGTATGAGTTTTGAATATATATCCTAACATAATACATATTTATTTTTACATAATATCTTACGAGAAGTTAAAGCCCAAAACTTCCGTTGCATACTCCGTTATGTTATTATGTTATTATATGTATTATATGTTATTATATGTGTATATATGTTATTATCGTAGCCGTAACTGTTGCTCTAACGACTAGCGCATGAGCCTTTTCTGTATGAGAGCTCGAGTTCGAGTTCCACTTTAAACTGTAGATCTACCATCTACGTCTCACATGATCTCGGTTCTCAAGAAGAAAGCTAAAATTCATGTTTTGTTCGATTTGTTTTCGTCTCTCTCCCAATTACATAGGACTGATCTCAAAACAGATTTGTAGTACTCTCTTCAATTGCCATCAAGCGACATAAAAATTAGCAGAGTATTTCTTCTGAATCGAGACCAGAAACTACTTTACGAGACAAGAGGAGACGGGAAAAACTTTTTAGATTATCGAGACGAAAGAGAAATAATCGTCTTCGAAAATCGAGACGAGACGAGAATTCTATAAAAATTGACGAGACGAGAAAATCTTATTTCTCGTCCTTCTCGTGAGGAACATACTATATTTGGGATTGAATTATGGTCCTCACATCACATTTAGAGGCTGTACTACTGAGCCATCAATCTTCTTTCTCCTTAGTGACACGGAAGACTTGATTTGAACGTTTGTGTACTGTTCCGCACGAGACGAGACGAGAAATAAAGTTTTCTCCTGTCGTCTCTTAAATTAAGTGTTGGATTCTCGTCTCGTTTTGATTCTCGAAGAATTATTTCTCTTCTCGTTTTATAAATTTATGCCTTGGCTTTCTTCTTAATTTTATCTAGAAATTATGAAAATGCTTCCGAGTTACGAGAGTTCCACTAAGAGTGTAATATATCAATATTTAAATCGTATATAGTATTGAAGTATATAATGTAATAACTTACGTATTTTAAAATGTTGATAAATACTTTTCATTGTCTGTGCTCTTGGGTTTTCTTGGGGTTCTCCCGTTTCCTCCCTTTTTTCATTCCAGGATTTCATTCATTTTTCACCATCACCGTCTCCTCTAGCCTAAGCGGCATAAGCGTGGGACGTAAAACTGAAAGATTTCATTTTACTCTTCATTGTGTTCGTACAACAACTGTTATAATTTATGAACTTTTACTATGAATGATGTAATCCTAAAACACTAGTATCTAAGACTGCAATGAATTGTTGCCCATGAGTCGATAAATATCTTGTCTCGAAAATGAGACAAGAATTGTCGTTTCTCGTCTTGTCTCTAACTTGGAGACACACTTCTTGTCTTAACTCTTATTAGAACATTCACTTTTCGCATCGTTTCCGAGACGACGCTAGAAATTTCTGTATCCTGCACATTATTTTTTTGCTTCGCCAGATACTAAATTTTTCAGTTACCTTTCATGCCACTTGTTTCCATTTGCTTTATTCATCAAATATTTAAAAGTTAAACTGAATTTAAATATTTCTCTTTGAAGTATAATCTCTTTCTAATCAGATATGTTTTATTTAAACGAAAAATTCTCTATGGGATCTAGCATGATGCAAAGATTTTAGAAGAACCCGTAGTTATAAATCCTACTAACCTATTATCCTCTTGAAATTTTTGTCAGAAATATAACTTCTAAGAATTTTTTTTATATATAATACGTATGTTTTCTATTACCATTATTCTGCGGACAATAACAATTTTAATGTGATAGGATTTAAGTTCTATATATATATATATCTTCTTAGCACTTAGTGCGTATCATTCAAAATTACTATATACATGGTGTTTCAAAACAACACCGAGAACGTTCGGGACCTGTTTCCTGACACTAATATAAGACAAAAAGTATAGACCAACCTGTGTGCACAAATGCTTCCTTTGAGTTATAGACTGCCGAAAACGCGAAAAAATGAAATTTAAAGGTCCAAAACTATGGGACCTACCGTAGTCGGGTCAAGACTTAACTTAGGATCTAATATGTGCACTATCCAAATATCCATGTTTCAGAATCCTGCGGTACTTCCGAGACATTTTTTATAGAGGTTGTTAGTGAGTGTTTCAAATTATATGCCCGTAGCCAAATTCCTTCTATAAAATTTGTTGCGGAAGTACCGCACGATTCTGAAACATGTATTTTTGGATAGAGTACACGCTAGTTCCTAAGTGAAGTCTTGACCCGAGTAGGTCCCATAGGTTTGGGGCTATGGACCATTAAAGTTCATTTTTTCGTGTTTTCGACAGCCTATAACTCCGAAAGGAAGCATTTGTGCACCTAGGTTGGTCTATACTTTTTGTCTTATCTTGGTGTCAGGAATCGCCTTCCAAACGTTGTCGGTGTTGTTTTGAAACATCCTGTATATATATCATGATTTACAAAAATGTCTGTAAAACGGCTTGTTTCTTTAAAAAAAACTCTCGTGTTGAGCTAGGTGTCTCCACCCAGCACATTGTGCGCCTGCCTATCACTACTTTGTGTGACGTCACTCGCTACGGTGAAGGGTTTCTTGCCTTACCCCAATGAAAATCAAACAATATTTTCGCAAACAGCCACAGCTGGGGACATAGAGTGCACAGAACGCACACAGCTCGCTGTATAGCTGCAAATACTTAGAACTATGAGACGTGAGACCCATGGACAACTATAGTTGCTCTCTTGTTACAAGGCGTTCAGTCAGGGAGACAACTTTGGTCTTGGTTGCCTCGCACCTACCAACGTCAGCTCCTGTGGCGGAAGGAAACAACAGCAACATAAAACTACTCCCTTCTGTTTACTTTTTTTCACGAATATTTGTCACCTTCGTGGGTACGGGTCACGTACTGCGTAGATTTAAATTATATGTTTGTCAAGAATATATTCCCTATAAAGATATGAGTACTGAGAAGGAAAAAAACATGTAGCTATTTTTGTTCTCCTTTTTCTATTAGCCAGTGGAAGCGTGTATGGCTGTTTGAACACCCTTCTTGTAATTAGTTAGGATTCACTTCGTCTTTTTAGTTAACCTTTGGGTATGAATAACACCGGGACAACTCGTGGTTATGATAGTGGCGTATTTTCGCGCCCGAAGAATTACGGAAATAATAAGTAATGTAGACTCCGATGCTTTTGAAACGGACAATGAAGGTAATTTGTAGGAAGATTCTAGCATCAATTTATGTGACACGCATCTACCTATATCTATTTCGAAATACTGGGTGATATCAATAAAAATAAGTAACTACTCCTGAGAAGTCCTGCTCGTGAATCGGAGTAACTACAGCTGGAGTAATCTCCTCCTTCAATGGGTGATATCAATAAAACGGAGAAGTTACTCATTACGCCCAATTTTGAAGTAGTTACTAGCATTAGTATCAATAAAAAGAGAACTGAGCACTAGTCGTCTCGGCTGACCTCGGAGAAGCCCCGCCCTTTTGAAGTAACCACACCTCTATTCTCGAGCCGAGAAACTACTCCGCGTTTGTTATCAATAAAAATCAAAGACTCCTCTGTGATGCTAGTAACTTCTCCAAATTTGTGGAGCAAGCTAAATAGGTGACTCCGTGCGAAATATGGCAGAGTATATGATTGTTTTACTACGTAGAAAAACTTATAAACTGCATAGAAATGTTGGAAATGGAGATTACAAAAAGCATTATAAGTTTATGAAAGAAAATGGGTGATATCAATAAAACGGAGAAGTTACTCATTACGCCCAATTTTGAAGTAGTTACTCGCATTGGTATAAAAAAAAAAGAGAACTGAGCACTAGTCGTCTCGGCTGACCTCGGAGAAGCCCCGCCCTTTTGAAGTAACCACACCTCTATTTTCGAACCGAGTAACTACTCCGCGTTTGATATCAATAAAAATCAAAGACTCCTCTGTGATGCTAGTAACTTCTCCAAATTTGTGGAGCAAGCTAAATAGGTGACTCCGTGCGAAATATGGCAGAGTATATGATTGTTTTGCTATGTAGCAAAACTTATAAATTGCATAGAAATGTTGCAAATGGAGATTACAAAAAACAGGTTCATGAAAGAAAATGTAGAGTAGTTAGCACAACATTTTTTAGGAGAATCAACGGAAATTTGAGATGGTGCACTACGTAATGACGAAAAGATGCGGGTTTTCTTGCTTTACGTGAGTGATCCGGGATTCCAGGTCTGAATGTTAGGGGATTCTGTTGTGGCTCAAAGTACTGTGTCTTTGACTACTACAAGTGTAATGGATGCGATTATTGCGAAATATGAAAATTGATTGTTTCCGGAGGTGTGTGTAATATTCAAACAGCAAAGGCAGAGTGGCAAGAACAATATACATTTCCGGGTGCTATCGAAGCACTTGACTATACACACGTGGCAATAAAGAAACCTAGTATATAGAAGACGAATACGCTAATAGGAAGAGCTCCTTCGTGGCTAAACGCATAGCGTACATGCCTTTGACATGAGAGGCCCGCGTTCGATTCTCGGCGGGAGCTCCTATGGTTCGGATTCCAAGTTGATCAGTGGGCCCCGTCTCATATAGCCTCGCTACTGAAAAGGACATTAAACTCAAAATCAACTCAACTCAACGCTGATAGGAAGGGTGTATACATGAGAATGTATATTTTTTAGGCCAAGGTGAAAGGGGACACGTATGGCGTGGAAAACGCAATCAGATGAACGTGTTTTATGACGTGACTGGCTGGACTATTTAAAAAAGGAAACAAAGGGACCAAGTGTCTGATTTCGTTCTTAAAGCCAAACAATCTTGGACAACACGTGATATGCACTTATCGTGCTAATCTTGATATTACTGGATTCCAATCAACATCCATCAGTTCCAAGAGGTTCGTGGTTTCAGTATTTTTTTTTTTTTAATGCTCGCTCAGATATTAAAGATTCTCTTTTGGATTTGTGTCTCATTTGTAGATGTATTTCATATTTCGTTGCATTTCACTGTACTTGCCTTCAAAGCTTCGGCTTTCCTTCGTTTACTTTCTGGTAACTGTGACTTTGAAAGTACCACTGAAAACTCTTTATAATATCCACAAATGCACTTTGATTGAAGCTGTCGTTACTACTTGTCCCTTCCATGGCGTTTAGGATACTGCGCTATAAGTTACCCACAACGAAATGACCGCCCAACAGATGGGAGAAATGAGTAAACACTTCTTTTATTCATGCGAGTAGTAATGGCCCCACTTGGTCTCACTTTGGACTTTGACCCCGACCTTTGTGACGTCATAGGTCAAAGGTCAATGACCTTGGCCCGGGGGTCAATGACCTAGGGGTACCTAGGACCACCCCCTCTAAATTTTGGCAGGGGTACCTTGGCCCACCCCCTAAATTTTGGCAGGGGTACATAGGACCACCCCCCTTAAATTTTGGAAATTGCCAAATCTAAAAATTTGGTATGGTAGCCTAGGACCATAGTATGTACCTCTATCAGTATTGGGTGTCTATGTCGTTCCCTTTCATGGGTAAAAAATTGCCAAAAAGTCAAATTTCGGGGGTTTTTGACCTAATTTATCCCCTTGGATGAGGTGTTATTACCCTATATGGTTATATGGGCGTATACAGGGGTCCATTCCCTTTCATAAGACATGGGTATATTAATGCACCCCTTGAAAAATTTGGGAGGGGTACCTTGGCCCACCCCTTAAATTTTGGAAATTGCCAAATCTAAAAATTTGGTATGGTAGCCTAGGACCACAGTATGTACCTCTATCAGTATTGGGGTCAATGTTGTTCCCTTTCATGGGTAAAAAAATTGCCTAAAATTCACATTTCGGAGGTTTTTGACCTAATTTATCCCCTTGGATGAGGTGTTATTACCCTATATGGTTATATGGGCGTATACAGGGGTTCATTACCTATCATAAGACATGGGTATATTAATGCACCCCTTGAAATTTTTGGGAGGGGTACCTTGGCCCACCCCTTCAATTTGGAAATTGCCCAATTTCAACATTGGGTATTATAGTACAGGACCCTAATATGTATTATGATAAATTTGGGTGGTCCACCTCATTCCCTTTTAGGGGTAAAAAATTGCCAAAAATTCAAATTTCGGGGGATTTTGACCTAATTTATCCCCTTGGATGAGGTGTTATTACCCTATATAGTTATATGGTCATGTATAGGGGTCCATTACCTTTCATAAGACATGGGTATATTAATGCACCCCTTGAAAAATTTGGGAGGGGTACCATGGCCCACCCCTTAAATTTTGGAAATTGACCAATTTAAACATTTGGTATTATAGTACCGGATCCTAATATGTATCGTGATAAATTTGGGCGGTCCACCTCGTTTCCTTCTAGGGGTACAAAATTGCCAAAATATAAACGTAAGCAATACGTTATACCACGTGTTTGGTTTTTGATCGATTTTATCCCCTTTGATGAGGTGTTATTATCCTATATAGTTATATGGTCATGTATAGGGGTCCATTACCTTTCATAAGATATGGGTATATTTGTGCACCCGGGAGGGGTACTTTGGCCCACCCCTTTAATTTTGGAAATTGCCCCTTTTACATGTTTGGTATTATAGTATAGAACCCTAATATATATTACTATAAATTTGGGTGGTTCACCACGTTTCCTTTCATGGGTACGAAATTGCCAAATTTTAGTACAACCACGTGTTTGGTTTTGGCTCAATTTATCCCCTTGGATGAGGTCCTATTACCTTATATGGTTATATGATCATGTATAGGGGTCCATACCATATCCCCTTAAATTTTGGAAATTTTCCAATTTAAGCATTCGGTATCATAGTACATGACCTCAACATGTATCATGATAAATTTGGGTGATCCATCTTGTTCCCTTTCATGGGTAAAAATTACTAAAATATAAACATAAGCAATATGTTGTACCATGCGTTTGGTTTTTGGCCCAATTTCTTCCCTTTGATGGGGTTCTATTACCTTATATGGTTATATGGTCATGTATATGGGTTCATTTCCTATCATAAGACATGGGTACATTGACGCACCCCTTGAAAAATTTGGGAGGGGTATTTTGGCTCATCCAGTCGGTTTTAGAAATTGTTTTAATATAAGCATTTGGTATCATAGTACAGGACTTCAATATGTACCACTATAAATTTGGATGGTCCACATCGTTCCCTTTCATGGGTAAAGAACTACCAAAAATCGAATTTCGGAGGTTATTGACACCTATTTAGCACGTTATATGGTTTATTACCTTTATATGTTTATGTTCCCTTTTAAATTTGGGAATTATCAAATAACAAAATTCGGTAAACGTTTTCTAGGACCCATTGGTGTTCCTCTTATGGCCAAATATTCAAAATTTAAATGTTATTGACCGGTTTTATTATTGAATAAGTACAGGATTTATTACTTTTTTTTCATAAGACACAGGTGTATTTGTGTACCAATCTTAAATTTTGGGAGGGGGTACATTTCTTATTGTCGTATCAATAATTGGTAATTGGATAGTATATCATTCATTGGGTAAATCATTGTCAAATATGAGTATGATCACGTGATCAGTTATTAACCTATGATGGGATTAGGAGTCCAGGACATTGGTACATTAAAACTTTGTAGTATAATTTAAGAATTGTCAAATGAAATTACGTCATTGGTTTTGATTATTCACGCCAAATATAAACGTAAGCAAGACGTTGTACCACGTGATTGTCCTTGATGAGGTAGTGTACAGGGATTCATTTCCTTTGTTGTGGTACTTCTTAAGTTTGAGTACACACACTTCTAGAAAACAGTTGGTTCTACTCAGGTAAACAATTGACGGACATTATTGACCTTATTGAACATATAATAATATGATTAACTCTAAGACTTAGGTATATCAGGAGAAGTATTCTTTAAATTTGGGAATGGTGATAAACAGAATTTTAACATAAGGCGCGAAATTAGAAACAATACATTGAACTTTAGTCACAGCTCATAGTCTAAGATCATTGGTGGTGATTGATTTGAAATCTGATAGCTATCCTTATTGAATCTTATGACTCATAGACGAAAGGCAATACATGCTACAACACTGGCAAAGTTATTGTTAATGCAATTTGATTGGTTGATCACTATCTTTCCTGCAATCTGATTGGTTGATCACTATCTTTCGTGCAATCTGATTGGCTGATGATTTTCAAATCTTTGCTGTATTCAGTTTTAAGTTTTGTTTAACATTTAAAAATCTTGGTTTCGTTCAACATTTTGCACTCACTGATAAATATGATCAAAACCGTTTATTTGTTAATCGAATAGTTAAAAACCGGATAAAGTTTGACGGTTAACCGTGAAACGTAAATTTTTTTTAGTTTGAAATTTTTTTGTTTGAAAATTTTTTCGTTTCCAAATTTTTTTGTTTCAAAATTTTGTTTGAGATTTTTTCGTTTGAAATTTTTTGTTTGAAAATTTTTGTTCGAAAATTTTGTTTAAAATTTTTCGTTTCCAAATTTTTTGTTTGAAATTTTTGGTTTGAAAATTTTTTCGTTTGAAATTTTTTGTTTGAAAATTTTTGTTCGAAAATTTTGTTTAAAATTTTTTGTTTAAAATTTTTCGTTTCCAAATTTTTTGTTTGAAATTTTTTCGTTTGAAATTTTTTTCGCTTCAAAATTTTGTTTGAATTTTTTTTGGTTTGAAATTTTTTGTTTGAATTTTTTTTTCGTTTCAAAATTTTGTTTCAAAGATTTTTGTTTGAAATTTTTGTTTCAAAGTTTGAGTTGACATTTTTAAAAGTTTGTGCACCTATTAGTAAAGAACCGGAACTGTTTAGAACAAAAACCTTTGACAACATTGTGGTGCAATAGTACACGTCAGAACCTGGGGTTGTACTTGAAATGAAAAAACACAATTCATTGAAATGGATCATTTTATTACACTCCACATACATCCATACCAGATATATGATCTGGATATTGTCGATACAATGTATTTTGAACTTCTTGCACTAGTTTGTCTTTAGCATATAATTTTAATTCCAGTTCAAGTCTTTTAAGGTCTAATGCAATATCAATTGGTGGAAACTCAATGTCCATTTGATCACAAATAAACTGTTTATCAATACAGGTATGCACTAGCCGGAACTGTTTAGAAAAAAAACATCTGGCAACGTTGTTTATCATGGTGCAATAGTACACGTCAGAACATAATAATGCAACGTCATCAGTTTTGCATCATATATAAGTATCGTTCGAGTTAGTATTCATGATAACGTCATCATGGCTACTTGTCTGCAGTTTCTAAACACACGTGATGTGATGAAATCATTTACCAAGATTACTGATTTACAACAGAATGTACCTTATAGAATCTTAGCTAGCCAAATGATCCCTACAAAGTTTGGATTAAGAATCGTAGTGAAGCTTGAAAATGATAAGAATATAATTTTACCAGCAAGATATTTACCCATGGAACCATCAAAACAAGAAGAACTGCTGCGTTTCTTAAATACTGGATCTGTATCTTTATGTTACAAAGGATTCTTGGGTCGAAGTCATCAACTTGAATTTAGTACACAGCCAGATTCGTCAGCCATTGTGATGAAATCATGAATTCAAACGTCAGCACATTCCTTTGACGTCAGACATAGTTGTATGAATGTGGTTGGTCGGCATGACGTCAGCAACTGTGATGAAACCATGAATTCAAACGTCAGCACATTCCTTCCTATGACGTCAGCCGTAGTTCTATAAATTAACCAATACACTGTCATCCCACGAAATCATTTGAGCAAGTGCTTTTCAGGAGGAAAGATGTGTACTTCTAACGATAAAGAGTTCATCTTCGCAAGCTATTATCCAATAAATATATTTCAAACAAAACATGTAATGATTGGTATCAGTGCTAGAAGATTTGAACCTGTGATTCAATTGGGCAAAGCAGAACAATTTGGTGTACAACTGACCTGTGAAGAATGGCACGAATCGACCAAATGAACGATTATTTTCATGATGAGCTAAATGTGACCATAGTCAAATCATTAGGCTCAAATCATGAAGTGGTGCTGCGTACAGTCCTCGAAGAGAAGATGGTGCTGTTACGTAAAAAGAGTACATTCCATGTCCCTCGCAACATGGTGTATCTAACGGAAACAGAATGGAACAAATTCATCAGCGTATTTCAGTGTGTGAAACATGCAGTGGAAGTGTGCAACAAAACTAGTATATTCCTGAAAAAGTACTATTTTGAAAAATGTGTTATGTATATTGTACAACATGTATCTAGATATTGTGATGGTTGTCAACATCGTTCGTGGGTGCATACCTGTATTGATAAACAGTTTATTTGTGATCAAATGGACATTGAGTTTCCACCAATTGATATTGCATTAGACCTTAAAAGACTTGAACTGGAATTAAAATTATATGCTAAAGACAAACTAGTGCAAGAAGTTCAAAATACATTGTATCGACAATATCCAGATCATATATCTGGTATGGATGTATGTGGAGTGTAATAAAATGATCCATTTCAATGAATTGTGTTTTTTCATTTCAAGTACAACCCCAGGTTCTGACGTGTACTATTGCACCACAATGTTGTCAAAGGTTTTTGTTCTAAACAGTTCCGGTTCTTTACTAATGAGTGCACAAACTTTTAAAAATGTCAACTCAAACTTTGAAACAAAAATTTCAAACAAAAATCTTTGAAACAAAATTTTGAAACGAAAAAAAATTCAAACAAAAAATTTCAAACCAAAAAAAATTCAAACAAAATTTTGAAGCGAAAAAAATTTCAAACAAAATTTTGAAACAAAAAATTTCAAACAAAAAATTTGGAAACGAAAAATTTTAAACAAAATTTTCAAACAAAAATTTTCAAACAAAAAATTTCAAACGAAAAAATCTCAAACAAAATTTTGAAACAAAAAAATTTGGAAACGAAAAAATTTTCAAACAAAAAAATTTCAAACTAAAAAAATTTTACGTTTCACGGTTAACCGTCAAACTTTATCCGGTTTTTAACTATTCGATTAACAAATAAACGGTTTTGATCATATTTATCAGTGAGTGCAAAATGTTGAACGAAACCAAGATTTTTAAATGTTAAACAAAACTTAAAACTGAATACAGCAAAGATTTGAAAATCATCAGCCAATCAGATTGCACGAAAGATAGTGATCAACCAATCAGATTGCAGGAAAGATAGTGATCAACCAATCAAATTGCATTAACAATAACTTTGCCAGTGTTGTAGCATGTATTGCCTTTCGTCTATGAGTCATAAGATTCAATAAGGATAGCTATCAGATTTCAAATCAATCACCACCAATGATCTTAGACTATGAGCTGTGACTAAAGTTCAATGTATTGTTTCTAATTTCGCGCCTTATGTTAAAATTCTGTTTATCACCATTCCCAAATTTAAAGAATACTTCTCCTGATATACCTAAGTCTTAGAGTTAATCATATTATTATATGTTCAATAAGGTCAATAATGTCCGTCAATTGTTTACCTGAGTAGAACCAACTGTTTTCTAGAAGTGTGTGTACTCAAACTTAAGAAGTACCACAACAAAGGAAATGAATCCCTGTACACTACCTCATCAAGGACAATCACGTGGTACAACGTCTTGCTTACGTTTATATTTGGCGTGAATAATCAAAACCAATGACGTAATTTCATTTGACAATTCTTAAATTATACTACAAAGTTTTAATGTACCAATGTCCTGGACTCCTAATCCCATCATAGGTTAATAACTGATCACGTGATCATACTCATATTTGACAATGATTTACCCAATGAATGATATACTATCCAATTACCAATTATTGATACGACAATAAGAAATGTACCCCCTCCCAAAATTTAAGATTGGTACACAAATACACCTGTGTCTTATGAAAAAAAAGTAATAAATCCTGTACTTATTCAATAATAAAACCGGTCAATAACATTTAAATTTTGAATATTTGGCCATAAGAGGAACACCAATGGGTCCTAGAAAACGTTTACCGAATTTTGTTATTTGATAATTCCCAAATTTAAAAGGGAACATAAACATATAAAGGTAATAAACCATATAACGTGCTAAATAGGTGTCAATAACCTCCGAAATTCGATTTTTGGTAGTTCTTTACCCATGAAAGGGAACGATGTGGACCATCCAAATTTATAGTGGTACATATTGAAGTCCTGTACTATGATACCAAATGCTTATATTAAAACAATTTCTAAAACCGACTGGATGAGCCAAAATACCCCTCCCAAATTTTTCAAGGGGTGCGTCAATGTACCCATGTCTTATGATAGGAAATGAACCCATATACATGACCATATAACCATATAAGGTAATAGAACCCCATCAAAGGGAAGAAATTGGGCCAAAAACCAAACGCATGGTACAACATATTGCTTATGTTTATATTTTAGTAATTTTTACCCATGAAAGGGAACAAGATGGATCACCCAAATTTTTCATGAAACATGTTGAGGTCATGTACTATGATACCGAATGCTTAAATTGGAAAATTTCCAAAATTTAAGGGGATATGGAATGGACCCCTATACATGATCATATAACCATATAAGGTAATAGGACCTCATCCAAGGGGATAAATTGAGCCAAAACCAAACACGTGGTTGTACTAAAATTTGGCAATTTCGTACCCATGAAAGGAAACGTGGTGAACCACCCAAATTTATAGTAATATATATTAGGGTTCTATACTATAATACCAAACATGTAAAAGGGGCAATTTCCAAAATTAAAGGGGTGGGCCAAAGTACCCCTCCCGGGTGCACAAATATACCCATATCTTATGAAAGGTAATGGACCCCTATACATGACCATATAACTATATAGGATAATAACACCTCATCAAAGGGGATAAAATCGATCAAAAACCAAACACGTGGTATAACGTATTGCTTACGTTTATATTTTGGCAATTTTGTACCCCTAGAAGGAAACGAGGTGGACCGCCCAAATTTATCACGATACATATTAGGATCCGGTACTATAATACCAAATGTTTAAATTGGTCAATTTCCAAAATTTAAGGGGTGGGCCATGGTACCCCTCCCAAATTTTTCAAGGGGTGCATTAATATACCCATGTCTTATGAAAGGTAATGGACCCCTATACATGACCATATAACTATATAGGGTAATAACACCTCATCCAAGGGGATAAATTAGGTCAAAATCCCCCGAAATTTGAATTTTTGGCAATTTTTTACCCCTAAAAGGGAATGAGGTGGACCACCCAAATTTATCATAATACATATTAGGGTCCTGTACTATAATACCCAATGTTGAAATTGGGCAATTTCCAAAATTGAAGGGGTGGGCCAAGGTACCCCTCCCAAAAATTTCAAGGGGTGCATTAATATACCCATGTCTTATGATAGGTAATGAATCCCTGTATACGCCCATATAACCATATAGGGTAATAACACCTCATCCAAGGGGATAAATTAGGTCAAAAACCTCCGAAATGTGAATTTTAGGCAATTTTTTTACCCATGAAAGGGAACAACATTGACCCCCAATACTGATAGAGGTACATACTGTGGTCCTAGGCTACCATACCAAAGTTTTAGATTTGGCAATTTCCAAAATTTAAGGGGTGGGCCAAGGTACCCCTCCCAAATTTTTCAAGGGGTGCATTAATATACCCATGTCTTATGAAAGGGAATGGACCCCTGTATACGCCCATATAACCATATAGGGTAATAACACCTCATCCAAGGGGATAAATTAGGTCAAAAACCCCCGAAATTTGACTTTTTGGCAATTTTTTACCCATGAAAGGGAACGACATAGACACCCAATACTGATAGAGGTACATACTATGGTCCTAGGCTACCATACCAAATTTTTAGATTTGGCAATTTCCAAAATTTAAGGGGGGTGGTCCTATGTACCCCTGCCAAAATTTAGGGGGTGGGCCAAGGTACCCCTGCCAAAATTTAGAGGGGGTGGTCCTAGGTACCCCTAGGTCATTGACCCCGGGCCAAGGTCATTGACCTTTGACCTATGACGTCACAAAGGTCGGGGTCAAAGTCCAAAGTGAGACCAAGTGGGGCCATTACTACTATGCGACTCAGTGCTACGTGCAGAGGAAGCGCGAGTAAACGTTCATAAATCTGGAATAGACTAGACCTGAGTAGTGGCTTGTTTTATTGATATGAAATTGAGGGAGGAGATTGCTCCAGGTGTAGTTACTCCAATTCTCGAGCAGGACTTCTCAGGAGTAGTTACTTATTTTTATTGATACCACCGAATGTAGAGTGGTTAGCACAACATTTTTTAAGGAGAATCAACCGAAATTCGGGGTGGTGGACTACGTAATGATGAAAAGATGCGGGTTTTCTGCAAGGGCGCCGATCCTGTTGGGGTCAGGGGGCCCGGGCCCCCAAAGCTCATGTGGGCCCCCGATTGTATTTATGAATATACAATATTTGGCATAATTAGAGTGCAATTTGTCTTAAAATCCTGATATATATACCTTCTGCATCTGAATGCCCCCCCCAAATTTACAGAGAAATCGGTGCCTTTGGTTTTCTTGCGTTACGTGAGTGATCCGGGATTTCAGGTCGGAATGTTAGGAGATTCTGGTGTGGCTCAAAGTACTGTCTATGACTACCTGAAAATGGATTGTTTCCGGAAGTGTGCGTAATATGCAAACAGAAAAGGCAAAGTGGCAAGAACAATATACATTTCCTGGTGCTATCGGAGCACTTGACTATACACAAGTGGCATTAAAGAAACCTAGTATTTTGGAGAGTAATACGTTAATAGGAAGAGTTATTTCGTACTATTATTGAAGAAATTCATCATCAAGACGGTACACTGCCCTCCACCGAAGATCAGGAGTTTACTACCAAGTGCAAAAGACTCATTGGGATTAAAGACACCAGGCATCTATAGGATCACCTGTGAATGTAACGCCACTTACATAGGTGAAACAGGAAGAAACATTGAAGACAGAATGAAAGAACACCAGCGACACACCAGACTTAATCAACCCGAAAAATCTGCAATAGCTGAACACTGCATACAATACAATCATACGGCCATGTGGGACCAAATTGAAGTACTAAAGAAAAGTAAACAGTTCTGGGACAGGAAAATACATGAATCTTTATTCATCCGTACATACAAGCCATCCATCAACAGAGACGAAGGTTATCATCTACCTGACATCTGGTTCCAGCTTCTCAGTACGAAAAGAACTATCAGCCAATCAGAGAGCAATTTCCACCAGCAAAATCAGAGCACGCCATTGGCCAACAAAAACAACCAATAGGAACACAGCGATTCTTAAAGACCACTATATAATCTGTACGACCAGCACACTTCAACACATAGCTCTGAAGATGTTGCCGCTGTATGGTAACGAAAGCTCAGCACAGCAACATCTACTCTGGCAGCAATCCCGAGAACATTGGATTAAGAATGGTGTTTGTTTGATCGCGATACGTTCAGTCGTTAGCGAGTAACAGAGGAAGAAAGATTTTGTTATGACGTCATAGGTGGGCAAGGAGCGAGAGTAGGCTTACATACTACACAGTGCCAGGCATTTCGTTTGTGAGAGGTGCGGTGGCACGTTGTAAGTGTGGTTTTCTTTTCCAGTATTGATTGCAAAGACTTACAAATATCATCTGCAAGTAGAAAATGATATCTGATGTTGGGCTGTACAAACGTTTTTATAATATTATAAAACGTATTCTATAAAGCATGAGTTCAGCGTTTCCAAAAAAAAAAAAAAAAAAAAAAAAAACCGAAACCAATATGTAAATAGATGGCGGACGAGATTGCTGCAACACCTAAGTACCTTTTCTTTAATCATTCTTCCGATTCCCAAACATAAGTATGTTCATTTTCACGTTTTGTTGCAATTTTTAACGCTGACCCTATAATTTTGTGCTTCAAGGTATGTACAGGAGCGTAAGATATGAGGCAAAAATGAAATAACATCTGTAAAGTTTGCCAGAATACAAAAACACTTTACCGGTTAAATTTCTTTTATTCTCATAGCTGTCCGCGGAACAACTCTCATCACCCGTTTCATCATCATTGTCACATGATACAGAGAAATTAAACGATGGATCAATGTCTTGAGGAACAATCATCGTCACTGATTCCTTCTACAAGCCGGTATATTTCACTCCCTAATTCACATTGTATAGCTTATTTCTAAAGCAGTATCTTCAGAATCATGAGTGACATCGTCTTTATTACCCTCTAATGCCTCGTCTTGACTACAACCATCAATTGCGTATTGTAAGATATTTGTACGTTGGTAACTGGACATAGATCGGTGCTTGTTTAATGGCTCGGATTTTAAACCTTTCAATAATATACTTGGAACAGCATTCTTTCTCAGTTTGCGTGTAAAAAATTCTGGCATTTGCCAGAAGTGGATCTAGACGGTAAAAACTCAGGGGGGGGGAGTCAGAACCCAGACTATGATATATATATCATGTTTACTAAAGACTTTCAAAAATATCTAAATAATAGCTTAAATCAAATTTGTCACTCAAAAACTGGGGGAGCCTAGGCCCCCGGCCCCAGCCTAGATCCGCCACTGGCATTAACTTTTCTTTCGGTAAACTTGACTTCTCGAAGGCAGGCTCTTCAAGATGTTTGGAACACGAGTGATTTTATGTGGTACATTTTTTCCCATTAATTTTCTTGGGCCATAATTTATATCGATCTGGTGATTTCTCACGACTTAGAAACGTAAGAAAAGATACTTTACGTCCTCGGCTTCAATTGCACAAGAATTACAATGAAAACACAGCAGGTGTTAGGCATTTCTACTTCACTTCACAGACACAGCACGCGCTGTACTAACACGTGTTTTCTAATTCACATTAATGTTTCTTTCAGAAAAAAAAAAATATTATTTTTACACAGTACTATTATATTATAGACGTATTATTTTGGTCTCCTCCGGGGGAGTCTCTCAGAGCTCCGGGAGACAGTGCCACCCTAAAAACATGTCTGGAAGAAACACTGTTTCGCACAACAAACGTAATTTCTGCTCTCTCTCTCTACTCTTTTTTATACTAATGCTATAGGAAAAACAACTAACAAAAACTTCCCTCAAAAATTCAACACAGAGCAAGACTGCTAACAAATCCAAAACACAATCTATTAAATCCAATGCACTATTAAAGGTTTATCAGCTGCGTACAAGGAAGTGGTTGCTGACTCACATTGAGTTTCTCGCGTCCCACCAATGACGTCACCATTTACGATTCATAAAAAAAAATGCCTGTAAAAGCTTAACGAGACGGCCTATCGAGATATAAAAAAATACGGGTCTCTTGTTTTTTGTTTCTCTTTCTATTGCACCAAACTTGTTTTTAATTCGAACTGCTCCTTTAAGATACTATGCCATAGGTTAAAAACAACGAAATGACTGCTTGATGAATGGGAGAAATGCGTAATCACTTCTTTTATTGATACGACTCAGCGCTACGTGCAGAGGAAGCGCGAGTAAACGTTCATAAATCTGGAGCAGACTAGACCTGAGTAGTGCCTTGTTTTATTGATACGAAATTGAAGGAGGAGAATACTCCGGATGTAGTTACTCCGATTCTCGAGCAGGACTTCTCAGGAGTAGTTACTTATTTTTATTGATATCACCCAATTTCGTATCAATAAAACCAGCCACTACTCAGGTCTAGACTGCTCCAGATTTATGAACGTTCACTCGCGTTTCTTCTGCGCGTAGTAGTGAGTCGTATCAATAAAAGAAGTGATTACTCATTTCCTCCATCCGTCGCGCGGTAATTTCGTTCTTTTTAACCTATGGCGTAGTATCCTAAACGCCATGGAACGGGCAGGTAGCAACAACAGTTTCAGTCAAAGTGCATTTGTATTATAAAAGAGTTTCCAATGGTACCTTCAAAGTCACAGCTACCAAAAAGTAAACGAAGAAAAGCCGAAACTTTGAAGGTAATTACAGTGAAATGCAACGAAATACCAAATACATCTAAGACTGAGATACAAATTCAAAAGAGAATCTTTAATATTCGAGCGAGAATAAAACAAAAATAAAAAAGAAGAAAAAATAAAACAAACGGGATAGAAGAAAGTAATACTGAAACCATGGGAAGGAATGAACCTATTTGAGCTGATGGATATTGATTCGAATCCAGTAATATCAAGATTAACACGACAAGCGCATATCACGTGTTGTCCAAGGTCTTTGTAGATTGTTTGGCTTTAAGAACGAAATCAGACACTTGACTCCTTTGTTTTCTTTTTAAAAAAGTCCAGCCACTCACGTCATAAATCACGTCCATCAGATTGCGTTTTCCACACCATACCTGTCCCCTTTCGCCTTGACATAAACAAATACATTCTCATGTATACACCCTTTCTATCAACGTTGAGTTGAGTTGATTATTAGTTTAACGTCCTTTTCAGTAGCGTGCCTATATGAGGCGGAACCCAGTGATTAACGTGGAATCCGAACCACATGAGCTCCTGCCGGGAATCGAACGCGGGTCTCCTATGCCATAGGCATGTACGCTAACCGCTTAGCCACGAAATAGCTCTTCCTATTAACGTATTACTCTCCAAAATACTAGGTTTCTTTAATGCCATTTGTGTATAGTCAAGTGCTCCGATAGCACCAGGAAATGTATATTGTTCTTGCCACTCTGCCTTTGCTTTTTGCATATTACGCACACTTCCGGAAACAATCCATTTTCAGGTAGTCATAGACAGTACTTTGAGCCACACCAGAATCCCCTGACATTCCGACCTGGAATCCCGGATCACTCACGTAACGCAAGAAAACCAAGGGCACCGATTTCTCTGTAAATTTGGGGGGGGGGCATTCAGATGCAGAAGGTATATATATCAGAATTTTAAGACAAATTGCACTCTAATTATGCCAAATATTGTATATTCATAAATACAATCGGGGGCCCACATGAGCTTTGGGGGGCCCGGGCCCCCTGGCCCCAACAGGATCGGCGCCCTTGAAGAAAACCCGCATCTTTTCATCATTACGGAGTGCACCACCCCGAATTTCGGTTGATTCTCCTTAAAAAATATGCTAACCACTCTACATTTTCTTTCATAAACTTATAATGCTTTTTGTAATCTCCATTTCTAACATTTCTATGCAGTTTATAAGTTTTTCTACGTAGTAAAACAATCATATTCTCTGCCATATTTCGCACGGAGTCACCTATTTAGCTTGCTCCACAAATTTGGAGAAGTTACTAGCATCACAGAGGAGTCTTTGATTTTTATTGATATCAAACGCGAAATAGTTACTCGGCTCGAGAATAGAGGTGTGGTTTCTCCAGAAGGGCGGGGCTTCTCCGAGGTGAGCCGAGATGAATAGTGCTCAGTTCTCTTTTTATTGATACCAATGCGAGTAACTACTACAAATTAGGGAATAATGAGTAACTTCTCCGTTTTATTGATATCACCCACTGTGTGGTATACAATATACGGAATTCAAGATGGCTGCCATGATGTACACTAAATCATTTAACGCTGTTTCTACACCAATGCCAAATTGTAACATTTTCGTTTACTCCATTCATGCGTCTCTTTGTTACTGTCCTGTCACAATACATTTTTTCTATTAGATACATATGTCAAACATAGAATTCCCTGTCCCAAATAGATGATGTGTAAAAAATGAGTTCACATTCTCATTTGGGAGAATATTCAAGCCTAGGTTGAAGTGTAAAATCATAACCTTTTACATTTAAAACAATATTGTGTGACATGCAATATGGCGGAATTCATGTACTGCGCAGATTTAAATGGTACGCTGTGTCAAGTATATATTCCCTATAAAGATATGAGTACTCAGAAGGAAACATCCACTCCAAATCAGTGCGTCTAAGCATGTCGTTATTATTGTTCTGTCCCAATGACCTGTATACAGATCCACATATGTCTTCTCACAGCAACATTATACTAATCTTTTCCACAGAATATTTTTCATTCTATACTTTGATCCAGGGGTAGAAATGAAATTTTAGAACTAAGGGTAAAGTCAATAATAGATAGAGTTTGATTAGGCTATGTATCAAGAATACAAACTCAGACAGTCGGAAGTGCAAACAAACTTTAATGGAGAACGACTTAAGCAATAGCGATTGTTGCAGAACAATCAACAGCCAAACAAAACTAATTTCACCATTCAAATTTCCTATTTGTTACTAATAACTACAGATATTTTTCCTTCTTTTGCACAAACACTTCAACTTACTAAGGGGATACTTTCCCCTTGTGCATGCCTGATTTCCACTGTTGCTTTCATCTCAGGCTTTTTACACGTGGACCGTATTTACCGGGCAATTTTGACGCTGGGCCCTTTTGACTCGTGTCTTTTTGTCGCGGGGCCCTTTCGCCCGGAGCTCTTCCACGCTGGGCCATTTTGACTCAGGCCCTTTTGAGGCGGGGTCCTTTTGACCCTGACTCTTTTGACTCAGGGCCCTTTTAACTAGAGCCCTTTTGACCCGGGCAATTTTGACGCGGGGCCGTTTCTACTCAGGGCCTTTTGTCGCGAAGCCCTTTTATCCGAGTCCTTTTGACCTGCGCTCTTGTAACTCGGAGCCGTTTCTACTCGGGTCCGTTTGACGCAGGGCCCTTTTGACTCTTGTCTTTTTTCTCGCAGGACCCTTTTCACCCGGGACCCTTTGACGCAGGGCCGGTTTGACTCGGACACTTTTGTTGCGGAGACTTTTGACCCGGACCTTTTGGCTAAGGCCTTCTTGTAGCGGGACCCGTTTTGACATGGGTCCATTTGACGTAAGGCCCTTTTGAGTCTGGGTCCTTTTGACTCGGAATCTTTCGACGCAGGGCCCTTTTAACTAGAGTCCTTTTGACCCGGCCCTTTTGATGGGGGCCGTTTAAACGGGGGGCCCTTTTTTCGCGGAGACCCTTTCACCCGGGCCCTTTAGACTCGAGCCCTTTGGTCGTCGAGATCTTTTGACCCCGGGCCGTTTAGACTCAGGCACTTTTGTCGTGGAGTCCTTTTATCCGGGCCCTTTTGACCAGGGCTCTTTTCACCCAGAGCCGTTTTTACTCGGGCCCGTTTGATGCAGGGCCGTTTTGACTCGGGTCTTTTTGCCGCGGGACCTTCTGACCCGAGCCTTTTTGACTCGGGCCTTTTTGTAGCGTACCCCTTTTGGTACGGCCCATTTGAGGTAGGGCCTTTTTGACTCTACCCCTCTTAACACGGGGCCCTTTTGAATCTGGTCATTTTGTAGCGGAGAACATTGGACCAAGGCCTTTTTCACGCTGGGCTGTTTTGAAACGGGACCTTTTGAGGCGGGGTCCATTTGACCCGGGCTCTTTTGACGCAGTGCCCTTTAAACTCGAGACCTTTTGAGCCGGATCATTTTAACCAGGAGTTGTTTTGACTCGTGCCTTTTGTCGCGGAGACATTTTGACCCATGCCTTTTTGACGCGGAGCCGTTCTCACTCGGGCCCTTTTGAGCGGGCCCTCTTGACCGGGCCTCTTTTGACCCAGGGCCACTTTGTCGCGGGCCCTTTTGACCCGGCTCCTTTTGACGCGGGGCAGTTTGGACTCGGGCCCTTTTAGCACAGGGCCTTTTGTCGTGAAGGTCTCATGACCCGGGGCCGTTTTAGTCGGGGCCTTTTGTCGCGGGTGGACATTTACTCGGGTTCTTTTGACCGGATACCTTTTGACCTGGGCTCTTTTCACGCGGGGCCGTGTTTACTCGGGAAAGTTTGACGCAGGATCCTTTTGACTCGGGTCTTTTTTTGTCGCAGGACCCTTTTGAGCCGGATCCATTTGACGCGGGGCCGTTTTGACTCGTTCACTTTTGTTGCGGAGATCTTTCGACCAGGTCCCTTTTGACTCGCGCTCTTTTGTAGCGGGTCTCGTTTTGACACGGGTCCATTTAACGCAGGGCCCTTTTGACGTGGGCCCGTTTTGCCTTGAGCCCTTTCCTCGCCCTTTTGTCTGGCCCTTTTGACATAGAACCATATATATAACGCAGCATCTGAAATTCCTGGGGCAGGCGGCGGGTATGAGTAAATTGATTATTAATCGATCCCTGGCGCAGTAAAATTAGTTACGCTACTGGTCATATCTCTTTCTTTCTCTTCTCTCTACATCGTGTCTGGAGATGAATGTTCTGACTAATAGGCTACAGCGGCGATTTTAAAAAGTAAGAAGATATATGCTACCAATTATAAATGTTATGAATTTGAACAATATATATAGGGCAATAAATCGAAAAACTCTATGTGGGCCTTTTGCCCCTCCCTCCCGTTGCAAAAAATTCTGCTGGTGTTAGTGATTATCATGTTGCTTAGCTACTGTATTATATTGTGCTATACACACAATAAATACTTCTGTGTTTTATTTAATAATAATAACCTTATTTATGTTTATTACGGCCCTTGCTTGACAACAGCGAAACATATTCATGCTCAGTGTAATTAGATTCCATTCTCAAATAAGGCCAGTGAAGCGAATGAAATAATTCACGCACAAATTTAGGACTTAGAAAAGTGTCCTGCGAACATGTGGTAGGAAATTTCTGAAGAGTAAAAAGCGCTAGTAGCAATTGTTAGCAGTTATTAATTTAACATATAAGACAATAAATTGAAAAACTGAGAATACGAATCTTTTCAGAGATGGCAGTGTACTGACGGTTCAAATCTGTGTCTTTACTCCCTATACCTACGTTATTTCCCTAGTCAAAATAAAAACTCTTCAAAATTAATCACAATTTCTTATGCAACCATCCCTTCCTTGGTGTACTGCGCCGTCACATACCCGTCACGGCGATGTAAAGGCACTTTTGGCGACGAGGATTCATAATGCTGTCAGATTATGCAAATATTTGGTAGTACAGTTACAGCTTAGCCATTTTCCAAGACAAATTAAGCCATAACATTAGTTCGCCTGGTATTACATTTCTCCATCAGATTAAAAAAATATTTGACAACAAAAGTTTTGAATGAAATAATCTATTTCTAACCTGATTAATGTTGCTAGAATTAGAATCTAGTCTGTTGCGACAATTCATGTAAAACTTTATAGAAGTAGTCAATGGTAGTTTTACGGTAAGGATGGTGTTTGAAGGACATCTATTGAAAAAAAAATCATTTAATTGTTGTTAAGTATATTGAATCTATCACATATTTGAAGTGAGAAAATGGATTTGTTGTCTACACCAATAATTTCATTTGTCTGGAAACAATTCTTTAATATTGTCAGATTTCAGAAGCTGGGGATTGGGTTTCCAGTAGGAGTGACCGAATATTGGGTTCAAACCAGCTGGAATTTTAAGCAACATAGACACAGTACTGTGATTACTAAACGGACCATAAGAACGGTGGTCATACACGAGGTACTAGATTTAATGATTCGTAGATTCTGTCAATGTATAATTTTATTAGTGTAGAAATAATGTAGACTGTATCAGTTCATTTGGACCACCATAGGTCAGCTAATCGTAATCCTTGGACCAATCTTTCTGATGCTAACCATTTATTAAAGTATCAGTGGTATTAATTTTAATTTTAATTGCTGGTATTTATTAAAATAGCATCACGAAACAAAATTGTGTACATGAATATAGAGAATGTTATCTTGGATAACACTGAAGCTATTCCTAGACATTAAACGGCTAAATTGCTGCACATATATATCTATCTTCTTTAGTATATCGACTAATGTGTCCAAGATTGACAAAACAATTGTACCGATCAATGAAACTAAAATCTGACAGGGCTACTTCTTGCAAGTTAAGGATATCAAAATTATAACCTTATAAAGTATCGTAACAAGCATTGTTTAGTAGGACTAATAATACTATTAAAATTTAAGGTACTCACATTACGATTAGTTTCAATAGGATAAGACATGAACAGCTAATATAAAGTAAATAATGTTACTAGAGCTGTAATACGAACTGCATATTGAGGCGTGACGAACAGGAAAACAACACTAAGCAGTTTGATTTTTCACACTTTCTGTTTGCGGTATTGTCAAGGACGATCAAGAAACTAGGTTGTTATGATATAATCAAAGTACTCAACACCAGACTCACTTGATTCATATGCCACTACAGCTTTCCCTTTACTTGAATTTGTTTTGATTTTCTTGTGTTGACAAACCAATCTTATGTGCTACTTCAGTTATATATGCCGTTTTCACGGCCTTGCTGTTTTCCACATCGAAGGGCTCATAGAATGAAGGTTGGGTGTCGTGAATTACTGAAGGACGTTGAGGCTCGAAAGTAACCATGTTCAATGCTTTCTCTAGTATAGAAACACTAATTGAATGGATTATTGACTCAGATATCGTGAGCAGATCTCTTAAAACTTGAGGAGAAGCAATAGATATTGATTACTGTGTCTCGGCATTCCTGGATTGGTCTATGGGAATAGGCACAGCCAGCACAGGAAACTCATTGGGGTCGTTTAGCGACGGAGCATTCTGGGCACTGGGGCATGAGTCAAATGAGTTAGTAGTTAGTGGAAATGCTAATCGATTGAGCGATAAGGAGTTTTAGGGAGAGTACTTGCAGATAATTGGGACATATTAGGCGTCCAATGAGCTGTATCAAAATAATTGGATCACTGTAGATGTTCGGGACAAGCGTTTATTATATGGTCCATCTGGTTGCATGCAAAATAAGTAGGAGGATGAACAGAATATATAACACTCGTGCGTATCTTGCATGATTAATTTCGAAGGAATGCTTCTTTAATTACATAAACAGTATACGTACTCTATTTAGTACAGGAAAGCTGTACTTGTGAAACCACTGTTCATTTTCTATCTTTTTCACACTACGATAGTTACTGAGAACAGAATTGAGAAAACTGACATCAAATTCAAGGAGTAGGTCCGTAACACGTAAACGTGTAAAGTTACCAGAGGCATTTTGAACTGAAATAACCCTTCGAGTGCCATCTTGATGCATGAATGGGTATTGACAAGAAGCTGTTCAAAGCTTTATCCACATTTCTCAATCTCCAGCTTCCTTTTTAATTCCTATATTATTTTCCTATTTTTTAAAACGTTGATCAGTTGTGTTCTTCTTCTTACTTCTCGCTTTCCTTCCATCTTTCCCTCTACGACGGTATGAAGATGACAACTTCCACGCAAGATATGTCCACCCCACTTGGCCTTCCTACGAAGGATGCTGGCTAAAACCATATAGTCCAATACTACATATATATAGGGCGACCATATGTCCCGTTTTGACCGAGACAGTCCCGGCCGTCCCGTCAGTAGAGAGAAAAACGTAGTATTTGTCCCGTTTTATGCAAATGAAAGAAGTAAATAACAAATTCAATACCATTTACTCCTTGTAGATACTATTAATAATTAATAAAAACAAAGAGGCAAGAATTGAACTGAAATTTCCTACATTAAACATGATCTATAGTTCACAGTACTGCTCGAAAGGCAGCAGAGGTTATAGCAGTTGCTTGTTCGTTGAACAAACTTCAACGTGTGTTTTCTTTTTCATTAAGTTATTTGATCCTGCCCTGTAACAAAGAGAGAGAGAGAGAGAGAGAGAGAGAGAGAGAGAGGGAGAGAGAGGAGAGGAAGCTCTGATAACAGGGTGCTGATAAGAACAAAGGTAGGACTAAAATTCCAGGATAGGTTCTTCTGAGAAATATGTCTGTCATTCTTCAGTTCAAGAGTCAACTTATCCAGTGTAATGTCAAGGATTCGAGCTAGGGCAAAGGAGCAAATGTAGGCAGATCATGCCCTACTATATTGTAAGTTAAATGCTGTTTATATATTACAGCTTATATATATTACGTTATATTACAATGCAAATATATTGGGTATTGCTAAGGTAAATAGGAACTAATTTACTCACTGGCCTGTTTCTCATTTCTCATGATTTTTAAAAAGCCGAAACCTGTCCGGTTTTCAGCTAAATATTTTATAGTCACCCTACATATATAGCACTTGACCAACTTCTTCCTCAGTCCAAAGGCTCAAATAGGAGATTTACAGGGTGCGGCACGTAAAACCGGCCCGTAAAGTGAACACATAAAATGAAATGTAATGTATTGAATATGATTAACTACAACACATAAATGAAATGTAATGTATTGAATATGACTATTCACCTTCCTGGTTGACTTTCGAGGACTTCTTGTCGTTATCTCCTCCACCTGCATCTTCAATTCAGGTGTGCAGACAGATGGTCGTCTGTTCCTGGGAGCATTTTGAACCGATCCTGTACGCCGCCATTTTTCAATCAATTCCTGAATGGTGCTTTTTGCTGGCACAGAACGTCCTGGAAATTTCTCCCGAAACAAATTCTTTGTTTTCACAAAAGATCCAGTGAGAATGAACCCTTCAACAATGGCAACACGCTCGGGTATCGAATACGGTATTATCACACACTGATACTCACCCGGCTTAACACAACGAGGCCTTTTTCTCAACTGGTTTCGACAAGTTTCACTGGCTGAGGCTGCACGTGACTGCTGCAGGTCACGTAAGTCGACCCGACCTCGACACGTCATCTCTTGGTAGGAAGGTAGATTATTTAAGTGTTGCCAAAAACACAATATGCCAGAATATTACGACGGGCCGGTTTTACGTGCCGCACCCTGTATAACGCAATGTACCATGAAACACCCGTATGGTACAAATTGTACCATAAGATCCCAAAAGGGTTTAAACTGCTAGTTCAGAGTGATCTTTCTTGTTGAATGCCTCTTTGCTATGACAATTCTTGACCTGATCTGTCCAGTGCAGTAAGCGTTTCTCGTCAAAATAATTCCCAGATACTGGAAATTATCGACCACTTCTACTTCTCTTTGTTTTACTCTGACCCGTAAGGGTTAATTTCCACCGGTATACTTTCCCTTACCGTAAAATATTGCTTGAATAAAACACTTTTTGGCATCACTCATCAAGTGCCGCAAAAATTATAAATTAAAAATGTTACTTCTATGGATTCCAATTGCTGCTTTTTAGATTGGTACTGTGTTGCCTTAAGCATGCGACTACGACCATTTTGCCCTGCATGCATTGTCATTGACATCTTTTCATGCAATTCCAATCACTGCCACTACTTCTAATTTTCTATGCCGTTTTTCTTTGTTAGCTAGAGTCTTTCGTGTTTCCTCTTTTGTTATCAGTTATCTATAACATGCATTCATTTACAATTTCTGTCTGTCTTAAACGTCTGCTTCATACTTTAATTACATCTCCCCATCACACTACAGATTTGACTGATTTAATTTTCGTTTCTTTACACCAGTCGTTGCGGGGAACAAAACTCACAAATAGGTGTACATGTAATTGTTTGAGAGATACTACGTAAATGTAACACCAACTAAAATTATTATAATATTCAGTTGAAAAATATTTTTTTCTTACGATTATATAATATCAGCAGCTGATGGAAAAGTTCTGTAAAAATATTTAAAATCAGCAAGAAAAGGTCAATAGCAATTACCCATTATTTCTCTTGTAGTAGATAAACTTCAATTCTGTTGGTCAATATTGTCATTTATTCGCACATGTTTATCGTTTATTGAAGCGTAGTCGGCGATGACTGACGTTAACTATAACATTGCTAGAGACTATATTATTTACATGTGACTTCTTTCTTCCTTGCATTCGTTTAGCAAAGTTGTACATTAATATATGAATAGAAACGAAAAGGCCTGAAAAAAACGGAAATTTTGAGTAAAAAAACAGTCTTTTACCGTTTTTTCCCGAGCTTGGAAAAACGGAAAAATTGTGAAAAAATTGAAATTTTCGAATATTTTACTAAATTATGCTTATAAAATTAAAACTATTTTATATTTACTAGTTTACAGTTAAGATCATTGAGTAGTTATGTTTCTTGTATTAGAACAGGGAAATTTTGTGGCAACAAATATATTTGTACATCTCCTTTAAATTTAGCACCGTGATAGAATGGAGTTACGGCTACAAAAGATCCTAAAATGTAATCTTAATTAGATTAATTAATATAGGCGCATTTAAATTATCTTAAGTAATCTTATAAGGTTAACGTTTTATGGCAGGGAAATGTTAAAATAACAGGGCCAGAATCATTTTAGGTAATACCAGTATGTTAAAATCAAATATATATTTTATGGAGATACGTATCTTCCTTGTGCTGTATAAAATTTCCGGAAATTTTCAATCCATTAGAAAAAAATCATTTGTTTGGAAATATTGGCAAAACCCGGAAAATATAATTTAAAAACTGTTTCTTCGCCTGATGCTAATCTTATTTGCTGTAGCGTGTCTGCAGCATACATACAACGTATTTCGCTAGTAGGAAAAATACTTAAAGCAACAGCTTTTAATTTTACTTTTTAGTTTTCTGATTTCTGATAAAAATCCCTCTTTATCTATATATATAAAAGAGAACGCACAAAATCCTTTGTCCGCTCATCACGCTAATACGGCTGAACCGATTTCTTTCATTTTTGGGGGGTTGTTAGGATTTGGACCCTAGATGGTTTTTATCATATCACTTTAATTTTCAATTAACAGTGTCTTGAGATAATTGACCAATCAGGTGTCCATACGTACAAAAAATCCTTTGTCCGCTCATCACGCTAATACGGCTGAACCGATTTCTTTCATTTTTGGGGGGTTGTTAGGATGTGGACCCTAGATGTTTTTTATCATATCACTTTAATTTTCAATTACCAGTGTCTTGAGATAATTGACCATTCAGGTGTCCATACGTACAAATCCTTTGTTATTAGTTCATCATAGGTATAAAAATAAACGTATTTATATGCAACCCGCATGACCCTGTGACTCGGCGGGTTAACATAACTGACAGGCGCTATAAATCACTTGAAAGCGAAAAAGTAAAAATTATCTAAGTAACAAAGTTTATTGCGTTCCGGGATGACCGCAGCGAAGCGGGGCGGGTTGGGGTGACCGCAGCGAAGCGGGGCGGGTTAACATAAATGACAGGCGATATAATGTTAACATTAGTGCAATCTTCTATGGTTTTTATCATATCACTTGAAAGCGAAAAAGTAAAAATTATCTAAGTAACAAAGTTTATTGCGTTCCGGGGTGACCGCAGCGAAGCGGGGTGAACGCTGCTAGTTATTTATAATTATATTTTTCGAACAACTCAAAAAGAGAGATGATCTTATTTACATATAGAGCTACACACACACACACACCGCACAAGTGCGTAAATTTGAGCAGCGACAAAAAAAATTTAACATGTGAAATTTCCGTTCGCTATTATTAAAGACTAGCAGAATACCCGTTCTTCGTAAAAGGAGAATACGTTTCATTTTGGGTATGAAGGGCACCAAAACTGTCACCAATGAGTTTAGGAACTCCCAAAAATATAAATTCGATACTAGTATCAGTCATTTTCAATTACTTTTACATGTCACCCTCCCTGCTTAGGAGTATCTAATTTGGATTTGGATTTAAACGGCATTGGAAATGTCACTGTTCATCTCATCCACCCCGAAAACTATGGATTCGACACTAATATAGGTTATTTTTAATCATTTATATATATATATATATCCTCTCTTCCCCGCCCCCAAGTTACGAGGATGAATTTTGATTTAAACGGCATCGGAAGTGTTATTATTCATTTCAGTGACCCCACAAACTATGGATTTAACACTAATATCGGCCATTTTCAGTCAGGGGCGTCATTTAGGGGGGATAGGGAGGGGCAATTGCTCTAACCTGAGTTTGAGATTTATCAATAGAATAGTAGTAAATCAGTGAAAAGTGCGAAATTTTACTTATATCAAGGGATCTTGCCCCCCTCCCCCCAAGTAACAGCTGAAATGACGCTCCTGTTCTCGGTCATTTTTGTATATATTTTCCTACCCAAGTTGCGGGCCTGAATTTGGATTTAAACGGCATCGGAAAAGTTACTGTTCATCACAGCAATCCCAAAATCTATGGATTTGACACTAATATTGGTCATTTTCGATCATTTGTATATCTTCTCTCTTCCCCGTCCCCAGTTCACGGCCCTTAATTTGGATTTAAACGGCATTAGAAGTATCACTGTTCATCTCAGCGACCACGAAAACTTTGGATTCGACACTAATATAGGTCATTTTCGATCATTTTTTATATATCACCCCCTTCCCCCTCCCTTAAGTTGCGGGCCTGAATTTGAATTTAATCTTCATTGGAAATGTCACTGTTTATCTCAGCAACCCCGAAAACTAAGATTGGTAATTTTCAATATATACTGTATATATATCCGCACTTCCTTCCTCCAAGTTGCACCTTCAAAGTGAAATGGTAAAGTTCATCCCAGGCCCGAACCTCACCTGTGTTGAAAATTTTTATCGAGATCAGTCTGGTGGGATTCAAGAGTTGTTAAGTTACAAACATAGTCACTTTCATTTTCATATATGTAGATAATTTGTCGCACTATAAAACAGGTATTTGTTTACATACAAAATTTTGTACTTAAAGTTTATATTAAAGTCTGTATTTGAATATTAAATAGTAATTATATGTCTTTGTATATACATGAGTACTGGTGAAATTTGTTTACTGCTCTTTCTTTTAAGAATTAATTTGGTTAAACTTAAGGAAATTTCACCAGATCGAAGAGCATATTAAGAACCCAGGTCCATTCAAGAGCCCTATTTATTGCAGCAGAATCGCTTCATGATGATAAACTTGTATGCAACTGTAAAAGTTCTGTAATTAATGCACAGGCTAAAACGACTAAACGACTAAAGCAGGAATAAACGACTAAAAGGCACATAAAGGAAATGAGTGCAGATTATTAATTTTCACGAATAATTATAACAGTTTTATTTTCGAATGCTTCTTTCTTGTGTATCCACAATATTGGAATTTCTCAATTTACATTTTTCACGCGTTCGGCAAAAAAAAAAAAAAAAAAAAAAAAAGAACAAAAAAGGTTCCATTACTAGTAAAATTAACCTAATACAACAATTTTTGTTATTTTTCCGGAAAGAAACCGGAAAAAACGGTTTTTTGCCAGCCAGTTCAAAATTTCCGGAAATTTTACAATACTAGTCTTGCCTGACATAAACATCAGAGAAACATATCAGCGTTACTTAGTTTATTTGTCCTATATTCCATCTGTCAAACAATGGTATAGGTAAAGACAAGCCAAGGCAGACTTTCCTTAAAATCCGATAATGCAGAGTGGACTTCCCCAACAAGGTGTGAGTGGACTTCCTTTAAGGGGATGTTTTCTCCTTGAGACTTTAATGTTGTTGAGAAATAAATTAAAATGGTTAATCCAGAAGTGTTACTTTTGCAAGTAGGCCTATATCATCTCAAATCTTTTTCTTAACCTAAACATTCGTTTCGGTTGCACAATAAAAAGAAATACTTTTTCTAGCGTGTTGAATATACACACCATATAATTACAGTAAAATTAGAAAAAAAAAGTAAGTAAAACAACACTGCAAGTTTCCAAAACTTCATTTCCAAACTCTTCATTTCCAAAACTTCAAACTTCAACACCTGTCAGTCTACATAATCAGTATTTTATGTTATTTCAAATAGCGAGTTTTGACAACTTGGAAATACAATTCTGCAGTCTTTTCCTTGTGATCCAAACCATCTGGCAGTCATATACTCTTCTTCGTCATTAGTCAGTACAGTGTTTTCTGACCAGGGAATGCTAAAATAAAAAGATTATAACATATTAGGTGATTATATTAATATGATGGAGGAACCTAAATATTTATTCAAAATAATTTAGTCAAAGTCATTTATCTATGTTGTGAATATTTTATTTCTTCTTTTAAAATTCATTTTCGCAAACAAACAACCTTACGCAATATTTGGCAGAGGTTGTCTATTTGACTAAACTAGAATACATGTATTCTAGTTAAGATGATCTCTAGGCAAAACAACTAATCAACTAGCCTATAGACTAGAGAGTATGTGTCAACTACTGTAGTTTATAATTAATCTAGACTAGAAGATATGTAAACACTATTTCTTTTAGTCAGTATCAAATCACATTGTTACATTACAGACAGTATCGTTACTGTTTGGTGTGTGTAAGAAAAGGGGGGTTGGCAATATACGTTAACTCTGATAATACACTATGATTTCTAGCAAATTAGAACACGCTCCTCATATCTTAACTTTCGAAAACCGCTGTTATACACATTAAGTCAAAATTATTTAACTCTAGAAGAGTAATTTCTAACTGGAATGTTCTGTAACACTACTGTTTGCTGCTAATCTTTTCACCTAGAGGAGAAGAAGTTGGCAGCTAAACTAGTGTTGGTTTAAAAAAAAAAAAAAAGTGCTAACAAACTGGAACTTCGTAGTTAATGGTTTCTCAAGCATGTTGATCATGCATTCATTACTACGAGCACACTGCCTACATGTGCTCATCTGCAATCCTTTTCTCATTGTATTACTCTCTGCTTTCTCAGATCGTAAAAGCATGCTCCTATGCAATGCGTGGCCCAGTTAGTAGTGACTTCTCTAGAAATTTTAATTATTTTGTATCATTTCTTTCGTCGTTGATATCAGATGACATGAAATGGAAAATTAATTTAACTCATTAATTTTCATATGAGCTGAAATTTTCTCACGCTAGTTTTGAGGTCAGTGTCACATGCTAATCCCAAATAACTCACACGTATGTTTACCTTTGGAACCACGAGGAGCACAGGCGACTTAAGCTACCATTTGTAGCATTTACGTGATTTAGTTAATCTGATAGGTGCAAAATCCTGAAAATGCTTGAACAAAATCGTAGTTATTTATGTGTGTAATGCAACAACATGCTTTTAATCTATTTTCACAAGACATCGTGACCCCTAGTAAAATATTTTTGTGGCCATGTGTTTCTTAGGTTCATTAAAACCGACTTTTTCTTCCATTTTGAAAAATCAACGATTTCAGCCCCTTAAACATTTCATGTTTGGATGAATTTATGATTTTCAATTGTACAAGGGAGCCTGTTAACAAAACGTGGTTTAAAGCATTAGGTAAGAAATTAGTATTGCACAGATTGTCGTTTGTCGTCTAAGGAATAGTGTGATCATGGTATTCAAGCAGGTCATGAGGCATAATGGATAGGTATAATAAAAGCTGCAAAATCATCTTTTGCTTTCGTTTTTCCCCTTTACTTTGAAAGTAATATTAACATTGAGTCAACAATTTATGTCATGAAGGAAACCACGATGATAGAATAAAACGTGTCTCCCCTTCCGTTTCTTCTTGTTGTTAGTGGCGGCTTGAAGAGGGAAATCACACAGGCTGTAGCAGTAAAACGGCTGTGTGTTGTAACTGGACCGGCACAAACGATCACTCAACGGAGAGTTTCATTCAAACGTCTGGATAAGCGTTGCAAAACAGATGATAAATGGCATTCTATCATCATCCTAGATGAGACATGGATCTATTTGATCAACAAAAGCAGGTGCGCCCAATTTACTACCGTCCTTGAAAGAAAACGTAAAAAAAAAAAAATAGTAGTAAATGAAGAAAAGAGCAATGTAGAGGAGTCGCTAAAATTAATTCTCTTTGAACGAGGGCGATTACGAAACATCACCTACTAATTGAAATCCAGATTATTCTCCAATAAAGTAAATTCCAATAAACTTTCTTGTTATTGTTCGTCCCTCAATGCATACTCATCTCAATGTTAATTATCCCATATCGGACTCCCGAAGAAAACTCATCGAAACAACTTATTGACCGTGCCAATAGCGACTACTCTCAGTCATGAATCCGTTTTCTTTCATTCAGAAATAGAAAAGAAAGAGAAGAAAGTAGAAGGGTAAAAGAAGGAGGTAGAAAAAGAAGAAAGAAAAAGAAATAGGGTATTGTAATAAGAAACAGATTACTGGATAATTCCGGAAATATAGTAAGAATTCGAGAAAGTCCTTGAAAGATGAATCATTCTAAATGTTATTAACGACTAATCAATTTTGGAATGCTTCGGAATAGACACATGTTCCCTCATACCACCCAGACCTAGCTCCAGGCACCACGATCGTGGGGTTGCCCAGACCTAGACCTGGAAATGAGAAAAGTGAAATCATTCTTCGTACTGTTATTCCAACCGGTGATTGATAACCATCCAGCATCTGAACTCTGTTCTCTAGGATCGACCACACATATGAATTAGCCAAGAAAGAAAGAAAAAAAAATCAAACTTATAAACTCAATATAAATTTATGTATCGTATCAATAAGAGTCTCAACTTTCTGGAAGAAAAATGTATTTAGGCTCATCCTGCTATTTTTGTTTCACTCCTAGAGCCGATTTAAACCATTAGTAGCGGTCCTTCATGACCTAGGTTATTTACCTTAACACATATATTAAAACATGACACATATATTACAGATGTCAATATGACAAATGATATCACTAAAATTACTTAAATTAAATCTATCATGCATTCACTCGCTCACTCACTCAGGACAGTGTATATATGTTTAAAGGAAACCAACTAACTACAAAGATACAAATAGTTTATTACATTCATAGTGAAAAAAAAGAAAAATAATTACAAAGAAAATCTTAAAAGCACAAGTTCTTGGTTATATATTAATAAAATTCATAGAGTTATATTTTAGTAAATTTTTATATATTCAATCATCTTGACAAATGGAAAAAGAAAAAAATAATTACATGTATTATATCTTAGGCATGCTAAAACAAAATTATGATTTGCGACATACGCAAAGAGACACTTATTTCACTTAAAAAAAATATGGACAAAGAGGAAAGAAAAGAAAAAAACTTTTAGATGTATTAGGACTTATGAGTCTCTACCTCACATTGAGAAATAAAATATTAATAATTCTGAGCGTTCAAATCACAAATCACGCACTACTCGTAGTGTCCAAAACATTTCGCTCCATATAACTTAGTTTGTGTTTATATATATATCTATATATATATAACTATTGGTTTATAAAAAACATTCATTGACTATATTTAGTTTGTAACTCTTAGCAGTTTATATCTGCACTCGCACACTGCGACGTTTATACCCATCTAGGGATTTCGAAAAAATCACTTTCGCCAGAGGATGTTTCTCCTCTTAGACAGTCCATTTCCAAACTTATTAATTGGATAATTTCAAGTTATTTGTTCAACACTGGGACACGTCATGAGACCTTTCCTTTAGATCACTTTTGTATATATGTATACATGGTTCGGATTTAAAACGATCTTCCACAGGTGTACGGAGTGTGATGGTTTAAATTGAGGATAAAAAAAACTGGTCAAGTCACAGGATACATATGCAGGTGAGAAGGATTCAAGGTGCACTTTCCACAATGGTTTTAGGTTGGTAGTTCAGGGATAATATTCATCATGATGTGGGTTACGTTTAGACCTGCCGTTACTTTTAATACATGCCATTAAATAATTACATAGGTTATCATTTACATGTATTCAAAAGAAAAGGAAAATTACTTGAGTGCACGGCGGTATTCTTGACAAAATCTATATTCTTATATTCGTCGGAAAACTTACTGGTAAACTATAGCAACCAATACACGTTTGGGGGGACAGACACGAGCGCTCTCACATATATTCATATAATACAATTAATATCATACTTTTACTTTAAAATCATATTCACATACTAAGTACATATACATTTCGACGTATTCATTTCTCTCTATATATATATATTTATTATAAATGCGCACACATTTAAATTATTCACCCCAACAATAATTTTTGAAAAGGTTGCAAACATTGTCCAAGAAAACAAATGACTTCCGACATTACATATGAAAAAAAAATGATTTTACCTGATACCGCGCATCTATAAATTTTAACTTTCATATATTCAATTAGTGCTTAAATAATTTAAAAAAAACTTTGTGAGGCAGGCACGTAACATAGAACATTCCTAAAGATATAACTAGATAACCTAAAATACAATTTCTGGGCCCAGATCAACTACAAGATAATCGAAAACCAAAACAGAAAAGGAAAGTGACCAATGGATTTAAAAAAAACTTAAGGGGACGACGGCGAAAGAACGTAATTGAAGTGTCGTCAAATATGAAGTCTTTGTTCATTTCGGCGATAGGTCAAAATGTGATGGAGGACCCAATCATTATCTACTCTATCCATGAATTGTGTATTGCAACGTCTCAGCTGGTAATTTCAGTTCAGAGTTGTACGTTAAATAAATCGTAAGCGACAAGTTCAAAATCGGGGGGGGGGGCGGGAAGGTTGAAATTAAAAAAAAACTTGAAGAAATGAAGACAGAGAGAGATATAGAAAAGAAGGAAGACGAAGAATAGGGGCGCCAAAGACTTAAGTGAGAAATAACTAACGCTACAAAGATAGAAGTCGAATTTCGCTCTCAACAAATCCATAGCCAAAATATTCTTAATATGCCAAAAGGGTGGTCTACTAAATACGTAACCTAGGGGGCGCCCTGCTGCCAAGGATGCAAGTCTGTGTCCATCAGATCCCAATCCCACAAGAGTTTGCTTGTAAGATTGAAATCTGAGCCCCGTATCCGGCCCAAACCAGCAGGATCCCGGAATCCTCCGGAAGGTTAGAGACGGCGTTAATTTAGAATTTCAAAAGAGAAAAAAAAATCATCCGACCTCTTGGAAACTAGAAGATTCCAGAATAGTAATGAAATTAGAATAATAGCTAAGATATCACTAATTAGTGATTTGCCAAAATAAAAAAAATAAATAAACTGAATTTCGGATCGGTGATTTCTATGGCCAAACCTCACCGATAGCTCCCCTTCGCAGAATGCGCTAAATTCTGAGGCATCGATTAATTTCCATCACTATCTAGTTTGGAAACTAAGAAAAGAAAACGAAAGTACTCAAGGGGGAAGAGGTCGATGCCCGGGTACGGTATAATAAATTTTAATAACTAATTGTTTTGATTCTGTAACCCTGTCAGAGCTGTCGCCTCCATGAACATTGTAAGCTAGCCCGAGTAGGTGACGTGAAGAAAAAAAATCTCACGGAGCAGGATATTCTATTTTTAAAACCGACCAGAAAATATAATTCACTACAGCCCTGTTGTATAACTACTACTGTCTTTTCATAATTTATTATTCAATATGTCTAGTCAGCGATTATATGATGCTACCCATTCTATCAGATGGTATTACTATGGTTGATTATTACTATAACCCATTAAACTACAAAGTATTACCATAGTCCAACTATATATCGCCCTCCGGTCCGCGTGATATTATGGTGCAGGGGTCAGAACCCGAGATGTTTGTAGCTACACGTATCTATTCAATATATATATATATATATCCACACGTGGCGAAGTATTCACTGGGCTACTATATATATTTAACTATATGGGTGTCCTATCTTCTATATTCATTTACTACAATATTCATATACTTTCATATTCATATTCATATTAATATTCATATAATATTCATATCATCATTCTTTTCATTTACTACGACGCTATATTTTACAAACACCCTGTCTCCTCTATCTACGCCCAGCCTATATACACATTTCATCATAACACTTTAAAATCTATAATCACTACAAACATTTCCCATTCCGATCACCGCACGACAACCTCACTCGAACTCAAGACTCTTTCACCACACACACAATACTATGTAATACCTGGTAGCTTTATTAAGAACGAAAAAAATCCTACGTATGTTCACTGAAAATAGAATTATCTGCGATAATATTTAATGTTTACGAAATTCTGACAACAATGAAATTATTCTGCAGCCACAAAGAAAGAAATGAACATTTAATATAATTTCAAAGCGAAGAACTAGCATCATATCGCCCGACTTCTGTTAAAAAATTACGTATTGTTTATTTACTTAAATATTTCGATTTCTAGACTAAGCAGAATGTTGTAATTTTCAGGATATATTAATTTTGGGTCACTTGACCTAACTGTACATCCATATGGGCTGTGAATTATACCTTCTAGGTTTTATTTCGAAAAGAAAGGTCAATTCCATGAAAACTAAATCACTAAGAACATCGACATACGAATGGCGGTTAGTACTGACTTTTGACACTAGGGGCTAGCGACGATATAATCAACCCTTGAACAACTGAATGTGACCTTGTACACGGAATTATTGTGCTATATTACGTTCACTTTTAAATATTGTGTATGAGTTCACTTAATGACGGAATAATAAAAAAAATTATCGCATAGCAAATACTACACTGTCCATATTTAATTATCTCACACACTCTTTCATCACTTGACTACCACTACCACTGATACTACATTACAAATATACACATACTACTTAAACTACAAGACACATCATGCCAATACACACCAATCATCACTATCATTAATACATGTTATACTAATAAATATACACAGACAACATTCAGATTTTACCATTTTAAATCGGCTCGAAAGGAAAGGGAAAGAAAGGAACAGGGCCAACTGGCCCTTGTATTTACTAAATCACATTCTTAAAATCAACCTGTTTAATCAATGCCCCGAGGGGACATATCGAAGTATTAGCTAACAATAGGACCCCTGCCCTGAAGGGGCAGGAACCCGGAACAAGCTACATGTTCAACTCATCCCGCTGGAAGCCGTACTCCCAATTTGGGAGTCAGATAGGAGCCCTTACTGTAAATTTACACGTGCATTATGATTACTATCCTAACTATAAAGAAATTAAATACCGCCATATATGTTAAAAAAAAGAATCACTCGCTACCTACATAAACAAATCTATATATGGACAGGTCTTATAACCCTCAATTAGCAGGAAAATTGGAAGGTGAAAATATCAGGGGAAACACTGATCTTCAGAACCGGTTTTAGGAAAAGAAAAACGGAAATCACACTACTTCTGAATCCTGTCCATAGCGATCGGTAGATGAAATCATGGCGTCACTATATTGCACTTACTATTTCAGCTTTTTAGTCCAGTTTTTTACTATGAAGTTTAATAGTTTTTGGCTCCTTGAGACCTCCAGCGATTTTACATGTTAATAAAATCCAAATGTTACCTTTATTTGCAGCTTTTCTAGCTCATTTTTGACTTTCTGAGCTAGAAGATCCGAATCTGGCGTCTTCAGTGAAATTCTTGCAGGGAATGGGAATAATCGCGCCCTAATATCATAGCGTGGGTTTATCCTCCAATCAAAACAAAGCATTTTGGCGGTGGGGCTTTGAAACGAATAAAATTTGGTAAAATCTGGATTAAACTAGATTTTAGAAGGACCTAGGTATCTAAAAGGGAGGTGAAGGGTGGTCCTGAAAATTCTGTCGAATTTTAGATTGGTTATTTGATCTGAAAAGTTCCGTCCAATAGTGGACCTATGTTTTCAGATAGCACTGACACCGTAAGAATTGTAATAATCCATTTACACATCCATATACAAGACTTATAACTAATTTAACATATAAATAAAGGTATTGACTCCCAAAACTATAATTCCTAATAAATTTTTTTTACAGTTTTCCATGTTAACTTGAAATAGAATAACAAACAAAATTACGAATTATATGAACAGCCAGAAATTTTTTGTTAAACGTCAAGTACAGTCGGTGCAAAAAATTTCGGGCACCCTCCTATTAAAACATCATCACATTAGACTGTAATGGCATATTACAGTTCCCCGGCGTCGTTAAAAAAATTTTGTTTGAATAACAAAATTTTGTTGAATAGAATTAACATGTATTAATACTAATAAACTAACTACTCACTCATACTCTCATACACTCAAATGAGACAGTGTAACATTCACTTTGGGTATTGAGATAGAAGTTCCCGTTTTTTTCCTCGGTACAGTTAAAAAGCTTAAGACTCTGGAAATTGTGAGTTCCGATACTTTCACCTTTTAGATTGTGTAATACAGCGCAATTTTTCAATAATAATACTGCTAAAAACGATCACAAAGGAACAGGACGGACAGGAGTTCCAGCTGAGATATTGAAAGAGACAACTCATAGGGTTTCACTCGCAAACTGGCATATCGAATGACATTAAGATCTAGTTTCTCGACTATCACTCCCTTCATTTGTTAGAACTCCATTTCCGCCATTAGTTTGTATTTGCGAAGGGGCAGAATTCTGAGATCTATTTGCACTGTTATTAGTAACATTACCGCTTTGACCATTACCGTTTTCTCTTCTCCGGTACGCCCCGTTAAAGTTCCTCCTATTATCGTCCCTATTCGGGTTCGATTCCCCTATTGTGCGGTCATAGGGGCGATAACCCCGGCGATTGTTAAACATCGGTCGGTAACGGTACAGACGTCGACCATTATATTGATTGCTTTCCGAGCCACACCCACTCGGATAACGAGATCCAGCTTGGGTATAACTCTCGGCAACTAGTCCGTTTGGCAACTAGCCGTTGCCTTGCTTTTCACGGGTTTCACAACTTTTGCTTGTCGGGCGAAATACCTCTTTGGCGGGCCTCCAGTTTCTTTCCCACACAGGGCAGCTAGGCGTGATGTAACTTCTCGCACCGTTTGGCACAAGTGGGAAGCAATAGCCCGCGACTCATCTGGTGGAAGAGCGTTCACTATGATGTCTACTAGTTCGGCTTGCGATGGATTTTCTGCGATCTGGTAGTACAATTCTATGATCTTCCAAGCATAGTCCAAAAGGGACCCATACTTGGCTCGATCATATCTTAAAGATTGGAGGTTGCGTTTCTGAAGCCTCTCTATATGTTCATTGCAGTATTCTTCATTAAAAAGGATCAGGAAATCGTCAAACGTATGGATTCTATATTTAATAGAAGCAAACCACGCGCCTGATGCTGCAATTAAAAGTTTCTCAACTATTTGCAAACGTTCTCTATCGGTCAGCCGATACATTTCTAAGCACTGCTGCAATCTACGCAGGAAAACACGAGGCTGTCCATTAGTGATATTCCCATCAAACGTGGGAAAACGTTCGATGTCTCTCAGTGAAACCTTGGAACTCATGCTAACATAAGCAGGGGAATAGTTACTGGGAATTAACATATTATCCTGCACAATCGGAGTAGTCACCGGATTTGCCACCGACGACGTCGTAGCGGTGTTATAATTACCCATATAATTAAAAGGGATTCTATTAGTCGTATTAAATATGTTGGGCTCCATCCCCGGACCAATCGCACCCGTGAACAACGACTCAGAATGGTACCCATCTCCTCTTCCCGGCAACACGCTATGTGATTGTATACCTCCATGTAAGGAGGGAGCACTCACGCTAGTGACCGTAGTCGTCACAACACTCGACTGATTCGGCACACTATTGGAATTGAACCACGACTTTAGTTCTGACCGATGCATGGGGTAGTGCGTCGCAATATCCCGTGCATCAACTGACATTAAATTTTCTTTTCCTGCGCTACAGGTAGTTGTTATAGCAGGTAATATTTCTGAGGAATCGCTACCGGGGAAAGGATAGGTTACCTCTGATTTTCCGCGACTAGGTTTCGTTATTTCTTTTTGAATATTTACTATTTCGTTCTGAATTTTCGAAATTTTTTGGTCAGTTACTTCCAGTTTGGTTTCCAGTAATAAATCTGACAAGGTTGACTTTAAACTATCAATTTCGGCCTGCTGTGTTTCTAGTTTATTGTTGATCTTATGCAATTTGGTATCTATTTGTTCAAATTCAGAATTTACATGATCAAATTTACCCTCAGTCTCCTGCTGAAGTTGCTTTAGGGATTGCTGAGCCTCGCATCTGACCAAATCAATTTCAGTAGACATTTGCTCCCTCAATGTGGTTATTGAGGAAGCAAAGTCCGAACATATGTTGTCGATTTTCTTGGTTAGTACCTCAAATCGAGATTCAGTTTCTCGGTTCGAGGTGTCAAATTTCTCATTTATTTCGCGTCTCATCTCCCGGCTATTCTTGTCTATTTTTTCATTTATTTCGCGTCTCATCTCCAGGCTATTTTCGTTTATTTCACGTCTCATCTCCAAGCTATTTTCATTTATTTCACGTCTCATCTCCAAGCTATTTTCATTTATTTCACGTCTCATCTCCAGGCTTTTATTATCTATTTTCTCATCTATTTTTTGTAGCATTTGTTGCAATGAAAGGAGGAGAGCGCCATTATTAGATGACACAGTCTTCCGTTGCTCTTCTTTGGTTTTATCACCAATTGAATCCCCATCTCTTTCATCATCATCGAGGTCAGATATCTCCACTGGAGATATTTGGCCTCGGTTCTTCGGGGTACTATACCCTCGCTCACCGTCTGAATCGGGATATTCATTTTCTTTCTCAGAGGATAGACTCATGGGTTCACGCGACTGGTGGAGCTTCCCCTCACATTCTTTACAGTATTTAATTATCTCACCAGCCCGGACCTTTTCTGCATTTTCAGCAGTATCCTCTAAATTGATACAACTGAAATGAATCCATTTCAGCCCACACTCGTGACACCTCACTAGCCTACGGGAGACGCGAGCTCTTTTCTCATTACTTTCTAATGTACATTGTGTACATGAAACTTCCACGTTCTCGTGTGATACAACTTCTCTGTTGGTTGCCATAGCTTCCATACAAATAGACACAATATAAACACATGCAATTATATACTTATAGACTAACAATACTTATTATTCAGGTACTGTTCATAAATTAAAGGACTCCTATCTAATTCCCTCCTTGGGTCAACTTCCAGCATTTTCAAATTTTAGAATTCACTTTGACAAATTCCTTCATTTCCCCCTTTCTACAGAGAGAGACAAAGATAGCAGAACAGCCAATGACTATAATTATTTAATCTCACTGTGACCTTTTTTAATTATTCACCTTTTGTGGCCAAGTCAATATGTGCTCGATCCTAAACAGTGTTTAATAAATAATTTCAGATCCGTTACCAGGAAAAACAATTGTTTCCATGGTAACTATCCGATGTAATGTCAACGTCGCCAATTGAAAGAAAACGTTGTCCGTTGCCCTAGAAACCGCCGTTTCCAGGGCAACAGGTCCTGTCACGGTTAGCCAATTGAAAGAAAACGTAAAAAAAATAGTAGTAAACGAAGAAAAGAGCAATGTAGAGGAGTCGCTAAAATTAATTCTCTTTGAACGAGGGCGATTACGAAACATCACCTACTAATTGAAATCCAGATTATTCTCCAATAAAGTAAATTCCAATAAACTTTCTTGTTATTGTTCGTCCCTCAATGCATACTCATCTCATTGTTAATTATCCCATATCGGACTCCCGAAGAAAACTCATCGAAACAACTTATTGACCGTGCCAATAGCGACTACTCTCAGTCATGAATCCGTTTTCTTTCATTCAGAAATAGAAAAGAAAGAGAAGAAAGTAGAAGGGTAAAAGAAGGAGGTAGAAAAAGAAGATAGAAAAAGAAATAGGGTATTGTAATAAGAAACAGATTACTGGATAATTCCGGAAATATAGTAAGAATTCGAGAAAGTCCTTGAAAGATGAATCATTCTAAATGTTATTAACGACTAATCAATTTTGGAATGCTTCGGAATAGACACATGTTCCCTCATACCACCCAGACCTAGCTCCAAGCACCACGATCGTGGGGATGCCCAGACCTAGACCTGGAAATGAGAAAAGTGAAATCATTCTTCGTACTGTTATTCCAACCGGTGATTGATAACCATCCAGCATCTGAACTCTGTTCTCTAGGATCGACCACACATATGAATTAGCCAAGAAAGAAAGAAAAAAAATCAAACTTATAAACTCAATATAAATTTATGTATCGTATCAATAAGAGTCTCAACTTTCTGGAAGAAAAATGTATTTAGGCTCATCCTGCTATTTTTGTTTCACTCCTAGAGCCGATTTAAACCATTAGTAGCGGTCCTTCATGACCTAGGTTATTTACCTTAACACATATATTAAAACATGACACATATATTACAGATGTTAATATGACAAATGATATCACTAAAATTACTTAAATTAAATCTATCATGCATTCACTCGCTCACTCACTCAGGACAGTGTATATATGTTTAAAGGAAACCAACTAACTACAAAGATACAAATAGTTTATTACATTCATAGTGAAAAAAAAGAAAAATAATTACAAAGAAAATCTTAAAAGCACAAGTTCTTGGTTATATATTAATAAAATACATAGAGTTATATTTTAGTAAATTTTTATATATTCAATCATCTTGACAAATGGAAAAAGAAAAAAATAATTACATGTATTATATCTTAGGCATGCTAAAACAAAATTATGATTTGCGACATACGCAAAGAGACACTTATTTCACTTAAAAAAATATGGACAAAGAGGAAAGAAAAGAAAAAAAACTTTTAGATGTATTAGGACTTATGAGTCTCTACCTCACATTGAGAAATAAAATATTAATAATTCTGAGCGTTCAAATCACAAATCACGCACTACTCGTAGTGTCCAAAACATTTCGCTCCATATAACTTAGTTTGTGTTTATATATATATCTATATATATATAACTATTGGTTTATAAAAACCATTCATTGACTATATTTAGTTTGTAACTCTTAGCAGTTTATATCTGCACTCGCACACTGCGACGTTTATACCCATCTAGGGATTTCGAAAAAATCACTTTCGCCAGAGGATGTTTCTCCTCTTAGACAGTCCATTTCCAAACTTATTAATTGGATAATTTCAAGTTATTTGTTCAACACTGGGACACGTCATGAGACCTTTCCTTTAGATCACTTTTGTATATATGTATACATGGTTCGGATTTAAAACGATCTTCCACAGGTGTACGGAGTGTGGTTTAAATACGGAGGATAAAAAAAAACTGGTCAAGTCACAGGATACATATGCAGGTGAGAAGGATTCAAGGTGCACTTTCCACAATGGTTTTAGGTTGGTAGTTCAGGGATAATATTCATCATGATGTGGGTTACGTTTAGACCTGCCGTTACTTTTAATACATGCCATTAAATAATTACATAGGTTATCATTTACATGTATTCAAAAGAAAAGGAAAATTACTTGAGTGCACGGCGGTATTCTTGACAAAATCTATATTCTTATATTCGTCGGAAAACTTACTGGTAAACTATAGCAACCAATACACGTTTGGGGGGACAGACACGAGCGCTCTCACATATATTCATATAATACATTTAATATCATACTTTTACTTTAAAATCATATTCACATACTAAGTACATATACATTTCGACGTATTCATTTCTCTCTATATATATATTTATTATAAATGCGCACACATTTAAATTAATCACCCCAACAATAATTTTTGAAAAGGTTGCAAACATTGTCCAAGAAAACAAATGACTTCCGACATTACATATGAAAAAAAAATGATTTTACCTGATACCGCGCATCTATAAATTTTAACTTTCATATATTCAATTAGTGCTTAAATAATTTTTAAAAAAAACTTTGTGAGGCAGGCACGTAACATAGAACATTCCTAAAGATATAACTAGATAACCTAAAATACAATTTCTGGGCCCAGATCAACTACAAGATAATCGAAAACCAAAACAGAAAAGGAAAGTGACCAATGGATTAAAAAAAACTTAAGGGGACGACGGCGAAAGAACGTAATTGAAGTGTCGTCAAATATGAAGTCTTTGTTCATTTCGGCGATAGGTCAAAATGTGATGGAGGACCCAATCATTATCTACTCTATCCATGAATTGTGTATTGCAACGTCTCAGCTGGTAATTTCAGTTCAGAGTTGTACGTTAAATAAATCGTAAGCGACAAGTTCAAAATCGGGGGGGCGGGAAGGTTGAAATTAAAAAAAACTTGAAGAAATGAAGACAGAGAGAGATATAGAAAAGAAGGAAGACGAAGAATAGGGGCGCCAAAGACTTAAGTGAGAAATAACTAACGCTACAAAGATAGAAGTCGAATTTCGCTCTCAACAAATCCATAGCCAAAATATTCTTAATATGCCAAAAGGGTGGTCTACTAAATACGTAACCTAGGGGGCGCCCTGCTGCCAAGGATGCAAGTCTGTGTCCATCAGATCCCAATCCCACAAGAGTTTGCTTGTAAGATTGAAATCTGAGCCCCGTATCCGCCCCAAACCAGCATAATCCCGGAATCCTCCGGAAGGTTAGAGACGGCGTTAATTTAGAATTTCAAAAGAGAAAAAAAATCATCCGACCTCTTGGAAACTAGAAGATTCCAGAATAGTAATGAAATTAGAATAATAGCTAAGATATCCCTAATTAGTGATTTGCCAAAATAAAAAAAATAAATAAACTGAATTTCGGATCGGTGATTTCTATGGCCAAACCTCACCGATAGCTCCCCTTCGCAGAATGCGCTAAATTCTGAGGCATCGATTAATTTCCATCACTATCTAGTTTGGAAACTAAGAAAAGAAAACGAAAGTACTCAAGGGGGGAGAGGTCGATGCCCGGGTACGGTATAATAAATTTTAATAACTAATTGTTTTGATTCTGTAACCCTGTCAGAGCTGTCGCCTCCATGAACATTGTAAGCTAGCCCGAGTAGGTGACGTGAAGAAAAAAAATCTCACGGAGCAGGATATTCTATTTTTAAAACCGACCAGAAAATATAATTCACTACAGCCCTGTTGTATAACTACTACTGTCTTTTCATAATTTATTATTCAATATGTCTAGTCAGCAATTATATGATGCTACCCATTCTATCAGATGGTATTACTATGGTTGATTATTACTATAACCCATTAAACTACAAAGTATTACCATAGTCCGACTATATATCGCCCTCCGGTCCGCGTGATATTATGGTGCAGGGGTCAGAACCCGAGATGTTTGTAGCTACACGTATCTATTCAATATATATATATATATCCACACGTGGCGAAGTATTCACTGGGCTACTATATATATTTAACTATATGGGTGTCCTATCTTCTATATTCATTTACTACAATATTCATATACTTTCATATTCATATTCATATTAATATTCATATAATATTCATATCATCATTCTTTTCATTTACTACGACGCTATATTTTACAAACACCCTGTCTCCTCTATCTACGCCCAGCCTATATACACATTTCATCATAACACTTTAAAATCTATAATCACTACAAACATTTCCCATTCCGATCACCGCACGACAACCTCACTCGAACTCAAGACTCTTTCACCACACACACAATACTATGTAATACCTGGTAGCTTTATTAAAAACGAAAAAAAATCCTACGTATGTTCACTGAAAATAGAATTATCTGCGATAATATTTAATGTTTACGAAATTCTGACAACAATGAAATTATTCTGCAGCCACAAAGAAAGAAATGAACATTTAATATAATTTCAAAGCGAAGAACTAGCATCATATCGCCCGACTTCTGTTAAAAAATTACGTATTGTTTATTTACTTAAATATTTCGATTTCTAGACTAAGCAGAATGTTGTAATTTTCAGGATATATTAATTTTGGGTCACTTGACCTAACTGTACATCCATATGGGCTGTGAATTATACCTTCTAGGTTTTATTTCGAAAAGAAAGGTCAATTCCATGAAAACTAAATCACTAAGAACATCGACATACGAATGGCGGTTAGTACTGACTTTTGACACTAGGGGCTAGCGACGATATAATCAACCCTTGAACAACTGAATGTGACCTTGTACACGGAATTATTGTGCTATATTACGTTCACTTTTAAATATTGTGTATGAGTTCACTTAATGACGGAATAATAAAAAAATTATCGCATAGCAAATACTACACTGTCCATATTTAATTATCTCACACACTCTTTCATCACTTGACTACCACTACCACTGATACTACATTACAAATATACACATACTACTTAAACTACAAGACACATCATGCCAATACACACCAATCATCACTATCATTAATACATGTTATACTAATAAATATACACAGACAACATTCAGATTTTACCATTTTAAATCGGCTCGAAAGGAAAGGGAAAGAAAGGAACAGGGCCAACTGGCCCTTGTATTTACTAAATCACATTCTTAAAATCAACCTGTTTAATCAATGCCCCGAGGGGACATATCGAAGTATTAGCTAACAATAGGACCCCTGTCCTGAAGGGGCAGGAACCCGGAACAAGCTACATGTTCAACTCATCCCGCTGGAAGCCGTACTCCCAATTTGGGAGTCAGATAGGAGCCCTTACTGTAAATTTACACGTGCATTATGATTACTATCCTAACTATAAAGAAATTAAATACCGCCATATATGTTAAAAAAAAGAATCACTCGCTACCTACATAAACAAATCTATATATGGACAGGTCTTATAACCCTCAATTAGCAGGAAAATTGGAAGGTGAAAATATCAGGGGAAACACTGATCTTCAGAACCGGTTTTAGGAAAAGAAAAACGGAAATCACACTACTTCTGAATCCTGTCCATAGCGATCGGTAGATGAAATCATGGCGTCACTATATTGCACTTACTATTTCAGCTTTTTAGTCCAGTTTTTTACTATGAAGTTTAATAGTTTTTGGCTCCTTGAGACCTCCAGCGATTTTACATGTTAATAAAATCCAAATGTTACCTTTATTTGCAGCTTTTCTAGCTCATTTTCGACTTTCTGAGCTAGAAGATCCGAATCTGGCGTCTTCAGTGAAATTCTTGCAGGGAATGGGAATAATCGCGCCCTAATATCATAGCGTGGGTTTATCCTCCAATCAAAACAAAGCATTTTGGCGGTGGGGCTTTGAAACGAATAAAATTTGGTAAAATCTGGATTAAACTAGATTTTAGAAGGATCTAGGTATCTAAAAGAGAGGTGAAGGGTGGTCCTGAAAATTCTGTCGAATTTTAGATTGGTTATTTGATCTGAAAAGTTCCGTCCAATAGTGGACCTATGTTTTCAGATAGCACTGACACCGTAAGAATTGTAATAATCCATTTACACATCCATATACAAGACTTATAACTAATTTAAAATATAAATAAAGGTATTGACTCCCAAAACTATAATTCCTAATAAATTTTTTTTACAGTTTTCCATGTTAACTTGAAATAGAATAACAAACAAAATTACGAATTATATGAACAGCCAGAAATTTTTTGTTAAACGTCAAGTATAGTCGGTGCAAAAAATTTCGGGCACCCTCCTATTAAAACATTATCACATTAGACTGTAATGGCATATTACATCCTGTCCATGGAATGAAAAACATACAGCGGATTCCGCGTGCAAGGAAAGTTTTATCAAAGAGTTTATGGTAGTGGCAAGCTTCTGTATTAAAGGAAGCTTCCTATACACAAAGTGGCAGTTAGTGCAAATGCAAATACTGTGTACTGTATACAGGACATCCAAATTCCATATACTACCAACATACTCCTGTTTTTCTACGGCAACGAGACTGCCAAAGTCCACATCCACCGAAACAAGACCAACAGTCACACAGCCAAAACAACTGTGCCGTATTATCTGCCATAAAAGAAAATGCACGTTTTACGCAGATAGTATCTTTTGCGCTGAAGGAATGGAAGATAAGAGAAAATTAGTTCGCTTAGTAACGTATTGACCGTATTAAAACTTCTAACGCTGTGGATCCCGGTAGAATAATAAAATATTAAGTTTGCAAATAATACAAATAGTGTAACAAGCAGGAAACAGAAAAAAAAACATGGTAAGTTCCACAACACAAACATAAAAATCACTTGCATATTTAAAGTTTATAGCAGAAATATAGCACATGAGTATATGGTGTAGCGAGCCGTTCTTGCCTACCAATCAACTAATTTATGTTCGAATCTTCATCTAAGTACACATTTTTCTTTTTGTCTAAGAAACAACTATTTAATGTATTATTAAAGTTTTAGATGTGGTGTAATTTCGTTATATTTTTTTCCTAGTGTAATAACATAAGGCTACAAGTGTGATTCTAGATCAAAAGTAAGGGTGTTCTAGATTTTTCAGAATAACATATATAAATAAGCTTATATTCGAAAATAAGTATAAACGTAATTGAAACGAAGTGTCTGTCCGTCCGTCTGTCTCTTTCACCATAACCCACGTAAATCGTATTTGATTTTAATGATGCTTGGTATATGCCTTCCTCTAATCTTTGAAAACAAATTTATTGTTTGATCTATCAAAGAATTTATCAAAAATAAGAGAATAAAATCCTCCTCGTGCTGCAAGTTTTCACATAAAGAAAACCATTTTGTGATAGGAAGAATGTAAGCATGACTTGAATTCGATAAAACGCAGTTCACACTTTCTTTAGAGTATCCTAATTATTCCCCATTGATTGCGATTTGAAACCGGTGAAGGGTAAGTTCGTAAAAGATGTAAGTTCCCCGAACTCCGAAGTTTCATTATTAAAATAATATACTAAGAAAATAATTTTCTTTGAAAACTACAACAATGATTCAATTTTGAAACAATGTCGCAGATACCTGTACTTTCTTTTAGGATTCCCAATTACAAAACTACATGAAAATAAACCGTCTGTCTAGAATTAAAGAGTGAGTTTCCAATGAAATATATGTCTATATATTTCATTTTGTAGTAACACTGCGCGTATTTGTTTTGAAGTTTTCAATGACTCGCCTGGATACAGTTAAAGTCACTAAAAAGAAACAATGGGTTTACTTTACCGACCAAAAAATGTTCCACGATAAAATTCGTAACTAAGTATTCGGTTTTGGGGGAATATAGGATACGTGTATCTGAGGTTTTACCCAGTCATCCCCCAACGTTTGGATATAGAATAAGTCGACGATGGAATAATGAATTTAACTCCCTCTTTGCAGCTTGGAAAATATGTCTTACTATAGCTTTGGTAAAAATAGTTTTGTTTTCATAGTATATTTGAACTCGTTTTGTCTTTGAATACAGATCAATATCACATGGAATAGTTCCGTACATCTTGAACGAGAACTTGATATTGGACCGCTGTTGTTGTCTGCGGTTCTTTATTCCTGGATTTTGAGCTAACCCCATTCTCCATCTCCCTGCTACGCGTGACATCCAGCCGTTTCCTTACAGTTCTAGCATCAAACCAAAATGTCTAGCAATGTGAGACAACTTCTTACCATTAGGAGCATGATCAATAATATTACCTTTCTGAGCAGCAGGATGACCAGAGTCCCATTTTAGCTGTTGTCTTGTTTCTTATTCTCAAACGGGGTCCCTAAAAGCCCTGTTTTAAGCAAAAATGAACGTAGTGTTCCGTAAGTATTATTTAAAATGTAAATGATGAAAGCAATTCTTCACACTGTCTCGTTAAAATGACGAGACCAATATAATCATTCCCGCTGATCTAGTGACTAGCACATGTGTTTGTGGTACACGGGTTACGGAGTTCTATTCCTAATGCAACCTGGAAATGAGAGGTTTACAGACCCCTGCTTCATGTGCATGTCGTTTTTGCAATTTAAAATTCTGACAATTTTAAAGGAGCATCTAGTTTTAGGTATTTGCTGATACAAATTAAACCAGAGATGAAATACCCAACTGAATGAATGAATGTGAGGGCGTGTATTAAAGATTAGATTAAGATTTCGTATGGATTTATTTATTGAATCATGTTTCATTACTGTCGGTGCAGTTAATTTTTATTTTCTTAAAGATACAATTACTATTCATGTATACAAATATAATTACATGTTTTACTCTTTTAAAAAATACAAGCGTGATGTAGTAGCAAACAACTACTATTCAGTGAGTCACCACTGAACTCTAGAGGGCGAAATAGCAAAGCAATGAACCTCAGTCGTTCTTCGACATGTCTGTCTTAACTGTGAATTGAAGACACTTTTTAACTAAATATTGTTCGAAGAAATACTGGTCTGTGTCTCAAAACATAAAGAGATTAGAAAAGAAAACATTAGTATATTCTGTTTTGATTATTACATCTTTCAGTATGTTGAAAAAAAAATCATAATCACTATTTAATCAGAATAAGTAACTAACTCTATGGTCTTAGGAACCAGGAGGTTCAATGCCGTGTTCACAAAAGCTCTCTGCTGACTTTCGTCCTTAGCCAATCGGATCCAGCTTCTAATTTGTATTCCTATTTCTACAAGAGCGATCTTAATATTTTCCTCCATCTGCGCCTAGGTGTTCCTAATGGACGTTTTCCGATTGAACTTCCAGTTAAAGCCTTGAAAGTGTTCCTACGTTCGTCCATTCTAGCTACATGACCTGCCCATCTGAGCTGCTAGACTTGATGACCCTAACAATGTTTACTAATGTGGGTTCCTGTCACTACGGCATGGCGCGTCTGCAGGTTGCGGATCGAGGAGAAAGTCTCTAGATATAGAGGTTAGCTGCGAATATACTGAATAAGCAGTCGCGAACAGACGACAAGGAGTGGTCCTCCATCTTGGGGTTTTGGTGAGGCTAACGACCTCATTCTGTAAAAACAGGTACAGATGGTGATCAGAAAAATGGAAACACCTGTAGTTGGCAACACGTCAGATGTATGGGTTGGCAATGGTGTCATGGCGCCCGCAGTGCCGGACCGCTGGTAGTGGTGTGTTAGGTCGGTCTCCATACTACGTCAGGTGCAGTGGAACAGCAGTGTCCTGTGGCTGCAGCAGACGGAGGTAGTGTAAAATGGGATACCTCTCAGATTTTCAAAGAGAGCAAATTGTTGGTACGCAGTTATGTGGAGTGAGTGTGACGGCAGTGGCTACTGTGTTAGGTGTGTCGCGTGGGACAGTGTCGAAGGTGATGACGGCCTACACAACACACGAGAAAACCACATCGGGGAAGCGGAACAGTGGGCGGAAGAAAATCATGAGTGACAAATCACACCGGATATTAAAGCGCATTGTCACGCAGAACCGTCGTGCCACTGCAGAACAAGTGACGGAGGAACTCAATCAGCACCTCCCCCATCCTGTTACAACAATCACAGTCCGCCAAGAATTACATGACATGAACTTACGGGGTCGTGTTGCACGGGCCAAAGCGCTCAACAGGGACCATAACGCTTTCGCGCGCCGCAAATGGTGCCGCGACCATGCAACTTGGACCGTTGATGACTGGAAACGTGTGATATGGACGGATGAGTCATCCTTCACCCTTTTCCCAACCATGGACCGTGTTTATGTGTGGAGAACGCCCAAAGAAGCTTATGATCTGCAGTGTCTCCGCCCAACTGTGAAACATGGCGGCGGCTCGGTGATGCTGTGGGCCGCCATATCATGGTTTTCATTGGGTCCTGTGGTCACACTTAGCGGACGAATCACTGCCAACGATTATGTCGCAATTTTAGGAGACCACTTGCATCCTATGGTCCGGATGTTGTTCCCGGACAATGACGCCATCTTCCAGGATGATAATGCACCCATTCACACAGCTGGCGTTGTTGCAGCGTGGTTTGAGGAACATCGGGATGAAGTTCAACACCTCCCCTGCCCTCAACAATCCCCAGATCTCAACATAATTGAACATCTGTGGTCCGTCTTGGAAACACGACTCCGGCGACGATTTCCACCTCCATCCTCTCTCACAGAACTGGCCGATGCCCTGCACGAGGAATGGTGTAAAATTCCACTTGCTACCATTCACGACTTCTATGCCTCCATTCTACGTCGCATCAAGGCTGTTCTGAAGGCGAAAGGTGGCCCGATACCATATTAATCTGGTAAGTTGCAATTTCGTTCAGGTGTTTCCATTTTTCTGATCATCATCTGTACTTGTTCAAAAACATTCACAGAAGCCTCGGACCAGAACTGATAACTTAGCACGATCTCAGCAAAAGAAAATGGACATGAGATTTGGAACATGGAATATTAGAAGTTTTTATAGGGCAGGCACGTTAAAATCCGTAACGAGTGAGTTAGAGAAATACAGGATGGACCTAGTAGGAGTTCATTACGTTAGGTGGGAAGAAAATGGAACTGTGAATTCCGGAAATTTTACATTCTTTTACGGGTAAGGAAATAAAAATCACCAATTAGAATCAGTTTTTTTTGTTCACAAACGAATAATATCAGTAATTAAGCGGGTTGAATTTGTTAATGATAGACTTTCTTTTATTTCTCTTAAGAGTTGATGGTGTGATGATATTGTTTTAAATGTACATGCTCCAACAGAGGATATAGATGACAATATAAAAGACAGTTTTTACGAAGAAGTGGAACGGATATTTGACCAACTCTCGCGATATCATATGAAAATCCTGTTAGGGGATTTTAATGCGAAGATAGGAGCAGAGGATATCTTCAAACTGATTATAGGGAACGAAAGTCTGCATAAGAAAAGTAATGGCAATGGTGTTATTTCGTGAACTTTGCAACATCCAAAAACCTTATCGTAAAGAGTACAAAATTTCCACATCGCGACGTTATAAATATACTTGGACCTCACCAGACGGAAAAGACACATGATTACGTTTTAGTACATAGAAGACAATCTAGCATAATTGATGTTCGGTCGTTTAGAGGGTCTGATTGTGACGATTACCTCTACATTGTAGCAGCGATAATGAGAGAGATTATCGTTGAATAAAGTAAATATTTAATGTGTGAAAACGGAGAGATTTAATTTAAAGAAATTAAAGAGTTGAGTTGATTTTGGGTTTAACGTCCCGTTCAGCAGCGAGGCTATATGAGACGTGGACCTACTAATTAACGCGGAATCCGAACCACATGAGCTCCCGCCGGGAATCGAACCCGGATCTCCCACGCGAAAGGCGCGTACGCTAACCGCTTAGCCACGGAGGAGCTCTAAAGAAATTAGAAGAGAATCAGGTAAGAGAGAAATACCAGATTGATATTTCGAATAGTTTCTCGGTTTTAGAAGATTCGGAGTGCACCAGCGTTAAGGATACTTGGATTGAAATTAGAGATAGTATTAAAATTTCAGCAAAAGAATAACTGGGACACGCGGAAATACGTAGGAACAAAAAACAGTTCGATCATTAATGCATTAAACTAGCAGAGAAGAGAAAACAGGCAAAATTACGTTGGCTACAAAATCCGAATGAAATAACTACACAAAATTTCGTAAACATCAGGCGGAAACTTTCAAAACTTTTAGAACTAAGAAACGCGATTTTTTGAAAGCTAAAATTAAGGAACGTAAAGAGTAGTAAAATAGTAAAAATAAAAACATTCGGAAACTTTAATAGTAAAAACAAAAACATTCGGAACATGTATTACCTGACCAGCGAATGAGTGCGGGCGGCCGGTTTTGAAATTAAAATGCAAGCAGCAGTGTTTCTAACCGAATTACTTGTAATCAATTTATCACAGTTCTTTTTGTCTTGGTCGTAATAAACAACTTCACGGATATGCTCAAGTCAGGGGCAGATTTCCCCTCCCTCAGAATAGCATACTTTTTATTTTAAAAATAAAACCTAAGAATTTTCACCTTTGTATTATAAATGTAAAATAAAACCTAAAATAGGTAGGCCTTACTTTTTTATTTTACGTTGCAGAAGTCAAAGCAATAAATTGCAAGAAATTACTTACATTGGCGTTCTTGGTCAAAAAAAAAAAAAAAAAAAGTCCACCTTCGAAATCGCAGGTGGCCATTTCTGTTCTAGAAATTGCAGACAATAGCTACTTCTAATTTTCTAAAGTTGTTTTACTTTTTTTTTTTTTTTTTTTGCAATACTCTCTTATCTTGATTTGACTTCGAACGACCGTCCCCCAAACATACAGCCTGGATCCGACCCTGGCTCAAGTTAAAACAAACAGTTTCAAAAGTTATTGAAGTTATTTGCAGAACATCTTAAGTAACAAGCAAATAAAAAAAAAAAAAAAAAAACTACAACAAATATACACCCTCCATATTAACTTGCAAACAAACTAGCCATCAGTGTTTTACAAGCTGCTCCTGTTTTATAATGACATCGAATAAAACATAATCATTTCTTATACAATCTGATTAATACACGGTAGAAGCTCTCTGAATTGTCAATTGTGTTATGTTGTTCATAATTGGTAATTTCCATTCATATATCACTATTCACAATACATCTGCATTACTGCAGGAATGGTTCACTACAACCACATAACTTACGGCGTTCTTTATTAAGCTGATAGAGATTAGGCTATGCATAACATCCAAACTGCAACTTTTAAAAACCGTTGGATACACTGCAGAGTGAAACTCTCCGCTCCCCTGTCCCACCGCGCTTGCCAAGAAAGTGATGTAAACACAACAGCAGCGCCATCCTCCCAAAACCACACTGCTATCCTGGTCAGATAATATAAGGAGATCAACGAATTTAAGACAGGCTATCAACCTCGTGCTTATATATTGAAGAAAACTGACGGAACCATTCTTACTGATACAGATAACAATTTAAATAGATGGAAAGATTTCTTTGACAATTTTCTTAACACGCAGCCAAAAACTAGAGAAAATGGAGAAAGGGGACACCGCAAACCGTATATTCCACAAGCTAGCCGAATAGAAGTAGAAATCGCTATAAAGAAATTAAAGAAACACAAATCTCTGGGTGTAGACGAAATTACGGCTGAACTAATTTTAGCTAAGGCGAAAAACTGGAACAAGATACATGAATTCATTCTCCTTATCTGGAATAAGGAGGAATTGCCACAACAGTGGAAAGAATCAATTATTGTTCCAATTCACAAGAAAGGCGACAAAACTGACTGTAATAATTATCGAGGCATTTCTATTCTGTCAACATCCTATAAATTTCTTTCAAACATTCTATTAGCAAGATTGACCCCATACTCAGATGAAATTATTGGAGATTATCAGTGCGGGTTTAGACGAAATCAATCAACTATCGGCCAAATATTTACCATTCGACAAATACTCGAGAAGAAGTAGAAATACAGTACCTCGATACATCAACTATTTATTGACTTTAGAAAGGCTTACGACCCGGTTAGGAAACATTTTACAACATCCTTACAGAATTTGGAATATCGAAAAAAGCTAATTAGATTAATCAGGATATGTTTAAATGAATCCAAAGTAAAGTCTTGGTAGAAAAATTTTTGTCCACGAACTTTCACGCCGAGAATAGCCTGAAACAAGGAGATGCGTTGTCATTGTTATTGAACTTCGTCCTGGAATACACTATAAGGAAAATGAAAGACAGCAACCAAGGTCTAGAGTTGAATGGTATTCACCAGGTTATGGCGTATGCTGATGACGTAAATTTAATAGAGGATGATAGAACAATAGAAAGAAATGCAGAGGTCTTATTAAACGCTTGCAGGGACATGTGTTAAAAGTAAATGCAAAGAAAACTTAACACACGGAAGTTGGTCGGGATCGTAACACGGCAAATTATGAATGCGTTAAAATATCAAATAATACTTTTGACAAAGTGGATATTTTCAAATATCTAGGATCAATATTAACGTACGAAAACCATATTCACGAAGAAATTAAATGTCGACTAAAAACAGGGAGTTTGTTATTTTTCAGTTCAAAATCTCTTGTCGTCCCGAATTTTATCGAGGAATTTGAAGCTTAAAATATATAAAACGATAATCATGCCTCTTGTTTTGTATGGTTGCGCAACATAGTCGCTTACTCTGAGGAAAGAACATATACTGAAATTATTTGATAACAAGACCCTGAGACGAATATTCGGACCCAAGAGAAACGGGAATGGGGAATTGTGGAAACTTCATATAACAAGGAACGACATAATTTATACGGTTTACCAAACATTGTTAGGGTCATCAAATCTAGGAGGCTTAGGTGGGCAGGCTTAGGTGTAGCCAGAATGGAAAAAAGTAGAATCGCTTTCAAAGTCTTAACTGGAAGACCAATTGGAGAACGACCATTAGGAAGACCTAGGCACAGTTGAGAAGACAATATTAAGATGGATCTCGCAGAAATAGGAATTCAAAGTAGAAACTGGATCCAGTAGACTAAGGATAGAAGTGGGTGAAGAGCTCTTGTGATCGCGGCATTGAACTTCCGGGTTCCATAGTTAGTTAGTTAACAATGTTTAGTAAACGGTATAGACTAAATTATGCAGTTCCTCGTTATGAAGTTTCTGCTATTTCCCATTCCTTTTCCTCTTCGGTCCTAATATTCGTTTCAGGATCTTGTTCTCAAATACTTTTAAACCACATTCTTCCATCAAAGTAAGTGACTATGCTTCGTAACCATAAAGAGCAACGGGCATGATTATTGTTTTATATAAGCTTCAAATTCTTCGACGGAATTCGCGTTCCCAAAAGATTTTGAACTGAATAATAACACGAATTTCCTGGTTTAGAATTGGAAGTTTCGAAAGTGGTGAAGCGTGTGGTCACATATTTCTAATGAGGGGTTTATATGCAGAGTTTCATCTTCTATGATTAGAGGTTCGCCAATCCATTTTTTGACATAATTTTAACCTCCTTTCCCGCTTAGGATGTGCATTGTAATGAAAGTGATTATGATGATTTTAATTTAGCGTCCCGTTCAGCAGCGAGGCTATATGAGACGAGGACGTACAGCGTAACGTGGGATCCGAACCACATGAGCTACCTTTGTAATGAAAGTAAAATGAAAAAAGCTAACTAAGAAATGATCAGCTGGCGCTCACTGTCAAACTTGAACACTATTTAGAGAATGATTAATTATACTTAAATACAAAATTTCAGGTGGAAGTGCACACGGGAAGAAGCTATCGGGGTTGAATTAAAGTTTAGCATTTAACTCAATAAAAAACAGATTTTAAAGCAGATGTAATACATCAGCATCAATTAGAGCGCAGCTAAACAATATACACATGTTGTATATTCAGTAACAAATAGCTGAAAGGTTGCCCTAAGTAATCACTTAATTAGATGTTTATGTGTTCAAACCCTGTAACAAGTTTTATTTTTCCTTCTCGCACATCAAGTTCTGTTTCTTAATGACTTCCAACAACGGCGCCGATTTCTCTGTAAATTTGAGGGGGGGGGGGAGCATTCAGATACAGAAGGCATATATGAGGATTTTAAGACAAATTGCATTCAAATTATGGCAAATATTGTAAATTTACGAATACATTAGGGGGCCCACATCAGCTTTGGGGGGCTCGGGTCCCCTCGGCTCCCCAGGATTGGCGCCCTTGCAATGCTTAATTTCAAAACCTTATTACTTCTTTCCTCGTGTCCACTTCTACCTGATATTTTATATTTAGGCATAGTTGGTTATCCTATAAATTGTGTCCAAGTTTTGTCGAATTCCCAGTGAGCGACAGCTAACCATTTTCTTGTACTAAATGTCTTCAAAAATTCGTTTCAAATGGTTCATTCGTTTTCCTATGATGATGACATAACAACGAGGTCACTTATATATGTTGACTAAGTATTTGGAACTTGGCCCCCTTTCCCCTTAAAATCGGATTTTTGAAGACGGTGGATAAATATGTTCAGCATTTAAAAATAAGAACTTGTATACCTAGTTTTATCTCTCTAACATAAAGGGCTCGAGAGATACTCTATCTTTGACACACGTTTTAAATACATCTCCCTCTTATAATATAGAGGAAAGTCATCATAATCGGAAACCGTCCCCTAAGTCGGACCCCCCATTTATTTCGCAAGACAAGTTTTTCTGCCTGTTGGAATGGATTGGAATGAAAAGACAAAGTCATAATCTTTACGTTATGAAGGATTGAGCACCAAAAAGCAATTAACACCCGCAAAATTGAGGCATTCTTTGTTTTAATGTGGAGAGAAGTTTTGACGCCCGTGCAAAAACCTGTCATTTTGGAAATTTTTATGAGGTTAATGGACAGACTTTGTACAGTTTAATCTTTAGGAAGTACTATTCTTTGTAACTGTGCTGTTTGTTCGGTAGCACATACAGTTGAAACTGGTTAAATGTCGAGTGAAATGCAAACAACAAGGTTGCCTAAGTCGGACCTCTTGTCATATTCGAAGGGAGATCCATCATTTCTTTGTACAAAACATGCCTTATTATCAAGGAAGGATTGCATCCTGTTACTGAATCCACTGTACATATTGTTTCAGAAGGCAAAATCATCCTTTGTCATAACATCCTCTCCATAGAACACATGATCTACTTCAATCTGTGGCGAGCTGAAAGAGAAAGGTAAAGTTTCCTTCGCCTAAGAGAACAACACTTCTCAAGACAACGCACTACAGGAACAAGTATGTAGCATCTGAACTAGAGATCTTAGTTGCACAATTCGTGATCGGGAAGACGACAGTTCAGAAAGTGGTCACGTTTCGTTCATTTTTAGCGGAGACAACGATTTGGATCTTCCACAAGCAGGAGTGCCAAACGACAATTATGCTGAGTGCTTGTTTCGTGGGGAGAAGTTCTTTATGGATTATAGGATTGAATTTGGATATAATGTGCAATGTGTGGTATGTGGATACACGTTGCATGCATGGGAAATTACCGTGAGATACACATTTGCGATTTCTGTTGTAAAAGGGATGATTAATGAGGTTTGATTTTGTTTTTGTTTTTCATTTGACTTAGTGTATCGTGTACTTTTTCTATTGTTCAGAGATGTGTATCACATTTGTAAAATAAAGTTTTCCGCTATTTTCATACTTTATTTGTGACTTTCATGTCAGTTATTACTGGGGTCCGACTTTGGAGACCTTTTTGCTAAACTCCATTTTCGTCACTTTTCATTAAATAATTCCTTAACAAAATCTTGTGAGCTGAATGCTGAACTGACTAATGTATAATGTTTGACAACATACCAAAGATGCGCAAATAAATAAAAATGAAATGCAAATAAAAAAAAACACCATAAAATTTAAAGATACTGTCCAAAACCAAAGAGCGCTCCGACTTTGGTGACTTTCCTCTACATGTTAATGAATGCAACATGCCAAAAATCCAACTGAAGGCAAATAATAAATACAGTATGGTTTAAAAATATATTTCAAGCCGTTCATTCGTCTTGCTTTAATAAGACACAATCTGAATGTCATCATTCTTAAATATTGTGCGAAAGTTATAAAGAAGTGCTTCTTCCCCACTTAATATCGAAAGTTCTAGGAGCACTTGCACTCGTGCGTCTAAATAACTGAACTAACTAATTCTATGGTCTATGGAACCCGGAGGTTCAATGCCGCGTTACTCTCCATTGACTCCTACCCTTAGCCATCTGGATCCAAGAACTGTTCTGGTACTTTGTATTCCTATTTCTGCAAGATCTGTCTTAGTATTGTCCTTAATATTGGCCTAGGTCTTCCTAATGGTTGTTTTCCGATTGGATATCTAGTTAAAACTTTGAAAGCGTTCCTATCTTTTTCCATTCTGGCTGCATGACCTGTCCACCTGAGCCTCCTAAATTTAACAATTAAAGTTTCCACCATTCCCCATTCCGTTCCTCTTGGATCTGAATATTCGTCTTCGGATCTTGTTGTCAAATACTTTTAATCTACGTTCTTCCTTCAGAATAAGCGATCATGTTTCGCAACCATATAGAACAACAGGGATGATTATGTTTCATATATTTTAAGCTTCAAATTCCTCGACAGAATTTGCGACGCCACAAGATTTTGAACTGAATAATAAGACGAATTCCCTGATTTTAGTCGACATTTAATTTCTTCGTGAATATGTTTTCGTCTGTTAATGTAGATCCTAGATATTTGAAACTATCTACTTTATCGTAACAACGCACGTGCCCCTAATGTGAGATACTCTATTTTTGGTATACATTTTAAATCCCGATAGTCACACATTTTAATAAAAATGACGCAACAACAACCCAGTTCGAAGTATAGGTGTTAACAATGTTAAATAGTGCATTTCAAACAGTTCAGCTATTTTTCGTTGTGATAGACAACATCTTTTTCATTTGTATAATATACTGTAGATATAAATTAAAAGTATTGCTTCTTTCTTCTACGTGTGCATTATTTATTGATATCAATAATGAGTTGTTATGTTTAATATAATAATTTATTTTTCTTATATTACTTCTTTTGTCAACTTTATCAGATTTGGTTAAATATTTTCTTCAATATATTCAACGAACTTAAAAAGTTCATTACTGAATTCTCTAAATTTATGTCTGTGTGACTGTCTGTCCGTTCGTCTATCTGTTATATGCGATTTTTTTTTTCAATTTTGAATCCTGCATTCGATAGAGCATCAAAAACTATCAGAGAAAATGATTAAAATTTTCGCGTCATTCTTACCGTTTCCGAGATTTTGGCCAAAAAATGGCCGACTTACAGAGATTTAAGGAGCCATATCTCGAGAACCTAAGACATAGAGAGATCATATTGGTGTTGATCAATATCTAAATGGATGGAAAATATTTTGTATCAAATATTAACCGGTGGCCACTGTCCAACTGGCCACTGGTTTGGCCAATGGCCACCAATTATTATCGGTACCAAAATATTTACCATATTCTTAGGTATTGACTAACACCAATATCATCTCTCTATGGTTTAACGTTCCCGTGATATTGACCAAAAAATGACCAATTTCTAGATATTTAACGAGCCATAGCTTGAGAACCATAAATTGTAGAGATATAATATTGATGTTGAGCAATACCTAAGAGGATGGTAAATATTTTAGAACCAAATAGTAACCGGTGGTCACTGTCCAACTGGCCACTGGTTTGGCCAATGGTCACCAATTATTATCGGTACCAAAATATTTACCATACTCTTAGGTATTGACTAACACCAATATCATCTGTCTATGGCTTACCGTTCCCGTGATATTGGCCAAAAATAGGTTTTGTCCTCTCACCGATATGTAGTAATAATGTAATTAGTTATGTGGATTATAAACAAATCGGGAAAGAGGTGGTGATTCAGTAATTCACTCCCTGGATTTATTGCTACTTTAATCAGTTTGTAAACACAACATTATAGCCATGGGGCGTCGAATTTATGCTGAGTTAACCAAAGTTTAAGGTTCTTAACATATTTCAAAGTCTGTCAAAAATCCAATTCAAGTCAAGTTGAAGTGTCCTTAACTATTCAAGAAACTTGTGTTTAGTATACATGTATAAGGAAGAATATTTTCCTAACTTCCAATATGTTACACTTCAGTGCAATTTATTTAAGTACAAAACGTTGCTTAATTTATCACAGAATTGTTTATAATGTCTGTCAAAATCCTTTTCAGCTGTGAAGCTATTCATGGTTTTTATTAATAGGAACATCTAGAACGGTCTTTATGCTTGTAAAATCCTACGTTATCCTCTTCACTTGACGAGCTCCTCCGCGGCTAAGCGGTTAGCGTACGCGCCTTCGGTGTGGGAGACCCGGGTTCGATTCCCGGCGGGAGCTCCTGTGGTTCGGATTCCACGTTAATCAGTAGGTCCACGTCTCATATAGCCTCGCTGCTGAAAGGGACGCTAAACTAAAATCAACTCAACTCAACCTCTTCACTTGACAAAAAAAGGAGGGGATTTCAGAATGTCGAATCACACCTAAAATTGTAATCATTTTTTTCTTTCTGCTGTTGTTCTACCTGATCAATGAGAAAAGCAAAGAGCAACGAGGATTCGAAAACCTGTCGTATGGATAGGAGTCTTGTACGAATCTAATAAGCCACGGAATAAGGTAGAATTAATGTACTCTGTAAATATGTGGTTAAAGCCGTAAGTTTCAAGCTGCAAGAAAAGGTAGTTTTATTTTCTTCTTTTTAATAAGTTTACGATATATATCTATAATGTCTTGTGTGAAAAGAAAAGAGAAATATTATGCATTTATCGATTTTTTAGTGGGGTGTGCTATGTCTGAAATTACACATCCGTGTGTATTTCTTGTTAAAATTGAATTAACACTTGATTTTTGTCCTTTCGGTGATGCTTTAAAATTCTGACATGGTTGCCATTTTTTTCGTTCATTTAAATCCAATATGGCGACTATCAAAGATGGCCGCCTTAGCGAATGCACAGCGCTGTTTTTAAAAGCCTATATCTCCCAAACTAATTGACCAATCTTCATGCAAGAAACACCAAACGACGTAGAAAATAATACATTTTTAAAAAAATTTGACAAGAATTATTACTTATCAATGCAGTTAATAACGTGAGATATAATTTTATTTCAAATTTTGCACATTTTATGATGTGTTTTCTTCATATTTTTTAAAAAAAATAACAAGTAAATAACAAGTAATTGAGAACAACGTTGTGTACCTTTTAAAAGAGTAATAAATTGCCTTTAAATTGTCATGTATATCATTCAGTTTGGTTAAGAAACAACGAAATTATAACAAATTAATATTTCCTATTTTGCTTGATTTTCCCACATGAGTAGAGGAGACCGAGGCCTATAGGAAAACAAACCATGAATCTGTGATCTACTTTCCAAACAAGTAGTTTAATATGTCGCATGCTATACCTTGACACCTCGTTTAGTGCACCTCAAGTATATCACCATTTATGCAAAACTTCTAGAAAGTTCCAGAAATAGCCATAAAATTTTAATGGAAAGTTCTAGGAGGCTCTAGAGGCTTCCATGGCATTTTATTAAAACGTTCTAGAACTTTCTGTATTTTTTCTAACATTATAGAACTTTCTAAAACTTGTCCGAGCATTCTAGTACTTACCCGAAAATTCAAGAACATTTTAAAACTTTGTTGAAAATTTTCTCGAACATTCTAGAACTTTCCATTTGAATTCAATGGGGTTTTAGAACGTTCCATTAGAATTCAATGGAAGTTTCTGGAACTTTCTAGTACTCGGACAAAGTGTATAAGTGCGGCGGAAAGTGGAACTACTCCCAGTTATCAGGGGAAACTGTGCGGTTACTTGCCGAATTTCAATTGTAACTTAAGTATTGTATCTTATCACTTTCTTTACGTTACCTTTAGTCCTCTTGTGACTTACTCTTCGTTTCTAAAGTTCAAATATTTCTTGTATTTTCAGAAATGAAACTGTGTAATTAACTTACAAGATGGAGTCACCAAATCTGAAAGAATTTGATTATAATTTCCGTATCGTGTACCAGGATCAGAAAAGAGGAGACGTAACTCGAAACCCCTCTTGAATCACTAGAAAATCTAATAACAATTGCAGTGAACAGAAGCAAATTTGGTAATCTTCAGTATTCAGCGGTCACATCTCTCCTTAAACCGTTATCTCCTGAGCATCTGCAGGAAAAGGCAGCATTCTTCCACAAAATGTGTTACTATAGTTTAGTTCACAAAGGGCACTATGATAAATCGAAGCGTAGATGTGAGGAGGCTTTAAAACATTATCCATATTGCCTACGGTTGCGAAAAGAGGACGTCCATCGAAATTAACAGTGAATAGTGCAAGTTCGGAGACAACAGTGGATGCTCCAAGTTCAACAAGGTCTTCTACCTTTCCATTTGACAAAAACAAATCCATATTTTGTCAAGAAGTGAGGGTGAACTTCATTTAGTGCAGACGTTGTCCATGAGGCAAAAAATTAAGAACGTTGTTGAAAATAGCTCTGATGAATTGAAGTGCCGCCTTCTCGCCTTGTTGAACGAACCCGGGACTCAATTGCATATGACATGAAATACCACTTAAAATGCTTGGTGTATGCTGAAAGAAGAAAATCTTTATCAGAACCACATGAAACTGGATTGTTAACATCTTCGGCAGACGTTTTGGCTGACATCGAATTACTAAATATCTTGCAATGCACATTTTATCGGGATAAAGATGCTATAATAAGTATGCGGGATATCAATACAACTTATCTCAATCTTCTCTCTGAGAAAAGTGGAAAGATAGTTGATGGCAACAATAAGCGTCATCTGAAATCACAAATACAGAAGAAGTTACCAAATGTGAACTTTGTCCGTCCACCACAAATGAACGCTCCTGAGAATCAATGCGCTTCCAAGACGATTGTAAAGCTCGTTTATAGCTTCGAAAACATTTCTCATGCTGACGCAACTGCAGTACTCAAAGCATCACAAATAATTTGTGACGAAATTCTTGCCAGTGAACTGCAAATTTGATGGATCTTTTGACGGATATAGCTCTCCGCCAATCCTCTAACAGTTCATGCGTTGGCTGATACAAGGCTGTAAATCAGAGATTCAGACAACACGACGAGCTAAAGAAGTTAATAAAGCCGTGAACAACTTATGCCAATTGGTTGTCGCTGGCTGTAGATCTGATCGTCAAATTAACTATCATCCAAAACAGGACGATAATAATTTTCGACAACAAGCTGTTACACCATTAACCATTTCGCTTCCGCTACACATTCATCATAAAACAAGAAACAAACAGTTCGTAAATGCATTGGAGAACTATGGAATTGGAGTTAATTATAAGGAAATAGAGGACATTGAAGTTAGATTTGCCCATGCAATGCAGACAGAAGTGAGACAGTATGATAATGTTCATATACCTCCATTCACAGTTAAAGAGAAGCCAGTGTGGTTTGCTATTGATAACATCGACTTTAATGAAGATACAGCCACAGGAAAAGACACTTTACACGGAACTTGCACCGTAATGTATCAAAAGCAGTATTCCAATGAAATAACAATTGTTCAGAAGTTGCGCTTCAATCCTGAAGGTAATATCAGTCACGAAAAACTTGCTCCAAGTGTGTGCATTCGTCAGTTTTCAGCTGCAGTTCCTCAGCCACAGACTCACAAAGGTTATTGTATTTCTAAACCAAGTGACTAACTACAGATGTGCAATGACAACGACATTGTGTAGATTATGTCATCATGTGCAGGCATAGCAAATTCAAGCACGAAGAAAATAAACGTTGTGAGCCAAAATCTGTTGCGAAGTTCATGATTCCTTGGACATCGTACAATGCTTTTCTGTCCGAATCAGTTAACAAGACCAACGTTTCCGTTATTGTACCCATTTTAAGAATTCCAGCCAAAGAATATTCAGGACTATTTAGCGCCCTGATGAATGCACGACGCATGTGTCATTTAGTTATTGGCTTCAAATCGCCATGTGTTGTAACCCTTGATATGCATTTGTACGAGAAACCACAGAAACTCATGGTCCGCGAGAATACGAGACAAAATTCGTACTGCATTTGGGTGAACCCCACACAGTCTTGGCATGCTTGCGTTCTCTAGGATCCTATATTGAAGTTAGTGGGCTTGATGACTGTTGGGTTGCTGCTGGAATTTACAATTCCACTACCGTCCGTCAAATTATTCAGGGTTAACATTTATACAGAGGAATAGAAGCACACACGTCTATGGTGCTCGCTCTCTATTCCCTATATCTGGATTGCATATGGCAGAAATATCCAGAGAAGAAGACAGAAATATATCCAACATTGGACAAGCTTCTTACTGCGGTATCATCTGATCCAACATGCGCACAGGAAATTAGAGAAGAACATAATGTTATGTGCACTATTCAGAAGGAAAAATTTGGAAGCATTCTGAAAGAGGAAGATGGACAATTGAGTGATATGGTTAAGTTTGTAAGGAACTATATGAAGCAATTTGAAGCTATGCTGCGCTACATTTGAGCCACAAGGGAGGTCAACTGGTCCCTTCATCTTTCTGCTCAAGAAGACCTCATAAAATATTCGTTGCAAATGATCAACTAAGCTACGCCAGATTGACCACTCTGTATTGTGCAGAAATGTGAGATCTGCAGAAAAGCAAGCCTGAAGTATTTGAAAACCCGAAAAGAAGGAAACTTTTGCTTCAACAAGTCCGGTCACCCTTTTACATATGGCAGAAATATCCAGAGAAGAAGACAGAAATATATCCAACATTGGACAAGCTTGGCTCAGATCATGGGATAGAACATCAGATTCGATCACTGAAAGTAATAGTGATCCAAAAACATGAGCAGGGCGTAGGAATAGAGGATAATTTATTTACATGTGCTTGCACGCTCTGAATTCGGTTGTCAGAGGTAAAAGCAATAACTAGATTACCAATTTTCGCTCATCAGAAATATTACCCACGGAAAAATATAATAGGTGCTTACCGGGTGTAAGCGAGAACAATGTTTTCGCTATGACAGCCATTTTGATGGCCGCCATATTGGATTCGTCCAACCTGTCAGACTAGGATTACTTCAAATTCCTCTTTCATCGTATCATAATATCAACACATACAACTGGAAAGATTTCAGCAAAGTGACTCTTTGGTTATTTTATTACTCTTAGCCCCCTCTATTCATGTGGGAAAATCAAGCAAAAAGAAAATATTAATTTGTTATAATTTCGTTGTTTCTTAACCAAACTGAATGATATACATGACAATTTAAAGATAATTTACTACTCTTTTAAAAGGTACAGAACGTTGTTCTCAATTATTTGCCGTTTACTTGTTATTTAAATAATATAAAGAAAACACTCATAAAATGTGCAAAATTTGAAATAAAATTCTTTCTCACGTTATTAATTGTATTGATAAGTAATAATTCTTGTAAAATTTTTAAAATGTATTATTTTCTACGTCGTTTGGTGTTCGTTGCATGAAGATTGGTCAATTAGTTTGGGAGATATAGGCTTTTAAAGACAGCGCTGTGCATTCGCGAAGGCGGCCATCTTTGATAGCCGCCATATTGGATTCGAATGAACGAAAAAAAATGGTAACCTTGTCAGAATTTCAAAGCATCACCGAAAGAATAAAAATCAAGCGTTAATTCAATTTTAACAAGAAATGCACACGGTATTACACAATACCCCCACTATTTATTAGGGATTGGTTTTTCAAATCTTTAATTTTGTAATTTAACATGCATTTACTTTTGTGAGAGATAATACATGGTTATCAAGGCTATTCCCTTTAGACAGATCATATTAAGTTGCCAGATGCATAACTCGTGTACTTTCCTTCCATTGATCTATTAAAAGGGAACATCACAAAACAGTGAGCCACAAAACTTGAGGGACTCCGGAAATGACTCTGGAGTGTGCTGAATAAAAACTTCTTCCAATGCTGTGAAGTTTGTCATAGCATGGGCTACCATATTAAGCATCATCGGTGGTGAGAAGGGAGTTTTAGAATATAGGCCAGCCAAGTGAATTCACTGATATAAGGATGAGACGATATTCTATAGAATATTTCATTTCTTTCTCATTACACACATTACATTGATAAAATCATTACTTAATGAAGAAATTAATGAAGAAGTATTTATCTTGTTTCTATTATAATTACTGTGTATGATAATGGTTTAAGCCGGAGGATCGTGTTAACTCGAATTAAAACACGAGTATTTTTTTCGCATTGCACTTTCAAGTAAGTCTTTTATATAAAAATGGTGCTGGAAAGGGAAATTAAATCTCAATTAATTAATCGATTAATCAATCCAACACAGTGACAAATATGACAGTACGTTGCAAAAGGTAATATCGAGTATAAGTTAAAATTGGGTAATATCTAGTTGTCTAAAAACTCCTGTTCCTTTAGAATTCAAAATTTGTAAGATATTTACTGTTATTTCAAAATAACAATCTAAAATCACATATTCACCATTTTGTTCGATTAACTTTCGTTATTTTGCCATCAAACTCACTCATTTTCACGGCACTTAATTTCAAGTAATCCCTTACGTTTGATTATAAGAATTTCAACTCATGGTGGTACATCTACTGACTTCAACTGTCACCTGCCCAAATGAAGTTAGTTCCTGCGGGGACGCTGTACCCTGGGATTTGGGTCACTAACGTTATCTCTTATGCAAAAGGCTCTGTAAATTTAAGATTACTCGAGATTTTATTATTCAATGTTGAACGATACATTTACTATTTAATATTGAAGACACTTGATTTCCACGATTAAAATCTCGGAAATAGATGAATGCATTTTCGCACATAAATTAATATTTACCCTATTACCGATCCTACTAGAACTGCTTCATATTTTATGACTAGTGCTCGGAAGTTGAAGACCTAAACATTGCCTAAAAAGGACCTATAAAAAGACCTAAAAATATCTTAAAAAGGACCTAAAAACTGGAAAAAAGGACGTAAAAATAAGATCCAATTTAATTAGAATTACATATTTAATGGGTATAATGCTCAAGAAATACAAGGTTCTGGTAGGTTAACGGTCTGTCCTTCCTCTATAAACTAAAGTACAAACTAAAATAAGAAAACTTCCCCTCTCTCACTTCCCCTCGCTGGAGGACATTGTTATGCCTCCTTATCTAATTGTTGCAGATCTGATCTTATCAGTCCAGTCGTTGAAGAATTTCTTATCTTTTGAATTTTCTTTACTAAAGAAAAGATGCTTAAGAGGTGGTGGTGATTCGTGTTAATGACCAGTAAATTTACTATCGAAAGATCATGGTGGAAAGACTACAAGGTGGTTGCATGCGCATGTCGCCTGGAGCGCTGTCGTGGTTGTGACGTCATCTGGTTTGCAAGAAACAACGAGAAAAGGCGCGGCTTTAAGTGACAAGTGGAAATTCTTTGTTACTTTGTTCTGTTAAATGATACCGAGAACGCCTAACTGTGCAGTATACGGCTGTAGTAATTATTACAGAAAAACTAAGGGAACTAATATAAAAATACTTTAATTTCCTCAAAAAGAGGGGGAATGTCTCCAGAAATGGATTTTAGCTTGCAGGCGACAGGACAAAATAAACCTAAAACATGGTAAGTTTTACATAAAAGTAGTAAATAAATGCAATGTTAAATGAAATTATAAAAAAGCGATTTCATTATGTAGTTTCTTTTTAGTATTAATAGTATGTAATAATACATACGTTAGTCCCCCATACAACATAGTATATAGGGCTACAGTAGCTTGTGTTGATTCTGCATACAAAAATCCAATTGTACGATTTAAAAAGAACTTTGAGGCAAGACCCGGATTCGAAATCACGAGGGAGGGGAACCGACAGAGGTTATCATTTCTATCATCATTTCCTTCTACATAAGATATTGAGACAAAATTTTCCCCACAGAGGCAGGCATGTAACTCGAAAAGGGAGGCACGATGATCTAGGAGACTTACCTCCCTCGAGTTACGCAAATGGAGAGCATTGAACGCGTTAAAGTAGTTCGGGTCCCATTTCATTCTGGAGGTCTGCATTCCCTGTAGCCTCGGTGCTAAAACGGGACATTGCACTTCAAATTAACTAACGAATGGAAGGTTCGTAATAACGATGAACGGTTACAAAGATATATAACAATGTATTAGATCAAGAGAATAAAGTATCCACCTACCATGTCAGGGAGGCATTGTCGGGACATTTTTACACTCAGATTTTGAAATTTTTGTTCATTTTAATCATAACTTTGGATAATTACATATACATATTTAGGGGCCCCCTCCAGAATTACAAAATTAAGAATGACTGCAGTAAATTGAAAAATATGGTAGATTCTCAACCAATCAAGGAAGCACGGTGGCTCAGTGGCAGAAGGCTTACCTCTGGTGCAAGGGATACTGGTCCGCTTCTCGATCAAGTGAGTTTGTGGTGGACAACATCGTATCCGTGAGTTTCTCGGGGTACTCCTGCATTCTCATTCCACCAAATTCCACATAATCATTCACTTCCATTTATCTTTTGTCTTCTTTAGTCCACGGGACAGAAAAGAGAAAACTTATGAAGAAAATTAAGAAAGTTATGTAATTTTATGGTTTATATGTTTTCTAGTCTAGCTGTAACACCCCTACATCGTCTTCACCTACGCCTAGTACTTTGTTTCTTGCTTGAAATAGTCAAGTTGCAATTTCTTTGTTTGAGGTGCTTTGTATATACATATTTATTTATATATATTTTTAGAACACAGTAGTATATGTAACGTTTTATTTCGTACAAATGTTTAATAATACAGTTTGTTATGGCGTAAATTTTGACACTAATATTCAGAGAACTGTCAGTTTCACCAAACCTTTTGTTTAAATACAAATTCTATAAATAAGCGATCAGCGTCTTCAAATAAAATGATTTTTTTTTATAAATAAAAAATAGAAACTATGTTTAAAATATTAAATACGTGCGTCCCTGCTCAATAAAGTTTTTAACCTCCCCTGAGATTCTTATGAAACTTACGTTTGAGCAACCTCTTAAAAAAAAAAAAATAAAACTGTCCAAGCATAACGAAAATATACGTACGTGCATTTCTGTTTACAAAAACCATGAATTGTCCCTTGAGATATTCTCAAAATTTATATGGGGTCATCAGTAAAGAATTCTCTTTCAAGCAAAATAATAATATTAGTAAATCAAAACCGATCAATGTGTTACGAAAATATACTTGAGCATACATAAATACATAATAATGAAATGCATTAACGACACACTGTGTTATAGATTATTCAGGCCTATACATACTCGAGTGTATTACTTCAGATGTTTAAAAAACAAAAAGAAAGAAAAGAAAAGAAAGAAAAAGCAGAAAATGTAGTGAGTAATATTGGCTTGTTCAAGCTATAAAGTTGTTTAATAAATTTATGAACTGATATTACCGTTTCTTTTGCTATTGTAAATATCTTCCTTTGAATTCACTTAGCTTAAGCATTGATTGCATTACGTTTATATAATTATTGTTTGTACTAAAATTTTTACTTCGTTGAAATCACTATAAATTGATTGATCACTATTGAAGAGAAGTTTGCGTGTAAGATACCAGCAAGCAAACGCTTGTTAAAAGTTCATCTGACTCTCGCTGGCCACGTCTGCGACCAAAATGACGTCATGCGCCAGAGCGACAAGAATGTAGCACTGCATTGCATCCACCTTGTAGTCTTTCCACCATGCGAAAGATGAAGAAAAAAAAGACGTTTGGACTTATTAAAAGCTTAAAAAAAGACTAATAGCCAAAAAACGCCAAAAAAGGCAAAAAAGGACAAATAAAATCCAGTATTTTCTGGCCTACGATGGCCCAAAATGAACATATATTATGTTAAGCCTCGTCTTCGGGCACTCGCAAAAAAGAGGATTTTTCCTCAACTTCCGGGCCCTATTTATGACATACAGTTTTAAATTTGAAATTTGTTGTATAAAACGACCTCATTGGTTGTCATATCAGTGATTTCATACCAGTAAATTTCCTGTAAAATAGGCACAGTTCTTTCAGTGTGTGGTAAAATATCTCTCTCCTGAGTTTCAGTGTTAAATCAATGTTGAAATATACCTAAATCAAAATTAAAACATTGTGAGAATAACAAGAAAGCAAAAGCTGCAGAACTTATGATCGACAAAAGAAGAACTTAAAAAGTTCAAACAAGTAATAAATGAATCTCGAAACTTTCCAAAACAAGTTCTTAATTTTAGTTCTCAACTTCATAGAAAACATTAGGCTCCCAAAATTGCCTAAGATTTGTTTTTTGAGGGGTGAAACAATTGAAAATTAATATATGTATCTAGTATTTACCATATCAATAAAGACCTCGCACATTATTATATTTACCATGTGGAAACCTTACGATGGTTCTAACGAGATTGTCTTAGTTTTAAATTGCTGCTTAAATTTTGAAACGTGTATTTCCCGAAGTTACAAAACTACATTTATTTGTAGATAACTGTCCAGGATAAAAATAAATCACATAATTTGCCGGTTTTCTCTTGAACTTGCTGATTTTGTCAAATTTAATAGGATATTTGATTTCTTTTCAATTCAAGAATACTCCTAACAGCCACGTGACAGAAAGAAAAGAAAAAGAAAAGTAAAATGTACTAGACACCAATTTTATACTTCATCTAGAGATGGTCAAAGCAAATAATTTAGAAATGATAATTAATTGTTTATATATAGTCGCCAGTTAATTGTTTATATACAATCCAAAAATGATAGTCGTCAGTAGCTGTCACGTACAAATTACGAGAAGTCTACTCCTCCCCCCTCTCCCACGGTCTTTGGTTTGACAAAGAAAGATATTACATCAGGGTATAAAATTTCCAAACAAGACAATTAGATTCAGGATAATCAATTTTGAATTGAACAATTCCTATACATGTTACAAAATATCGTACCTTAAGACTTCACGTTCGTGTGACACTCTCTTTCTCCAGTAAAGTACCAGTTGTCGATTGCAGTTTTCGGATCAAAGTTCTTAAGTGAAGGACCATTGATGGAAATTGTCAGTAAATCATCCCATGTGTCAGTCTTCAGTGAATTCCTGTAGGCAGTCTAAACTCTATTGAGACTATTGAAGCTTCTCTTATACGAAGCAGTACTCACAGGTAAAACTGCACAAAATCTGACAATTGGAAGCAAATTTGGCAATTTCGTAATGAAGTTTTCACTGTAAATATTTTTCAGTGTCTGATTCAACATTGATGAAGAAAACAAGTTTATCTTCTGTCCACTCTGCTAAGACAAGGTCCACTTTTTCACTGAAATTGCGAAGTAGTATGAGTTTAGGTAGAAACCATTCCTACTGAACAATGATCGCCAGCTAAAAATTTATATATATCAATAACATCAAAGAAATTGACCACAAAAATTACTGAGGGAATGTTTTCTTGCAAATTGTTTCAAAATGTAGCATTTCTCAGTTTAAAAATAGTGTATATTTTCTGACAACCATATATTGGGTTTTGTAATAAAGATTTCGTATCAAAATATAAACAAACAAAAGACACCTCCTTCTTGAGACTCGAAGCGATACGCTATGGCTGGAAAACGTAATATGAAGAAGTGCTTGATTGATTGCTTAATTAATTTGGATTTAATGTGTTTCCAACACCATTTTTATGTAATAGGGAACTTATTTGAAAGTGCAGTACGAAGCATTACTTGAGTTGTACTCCGAGTTAAGCACTTCCCCGACGAAAACTGCTGTTTTACACGGTAGTTATAACTGGAGCAACGTAAATATTTCTTCATTCAGTTCCCATTTCAAAATGTATAACTAGAAACAAATGAAATGTAATGTACGATTACAGTTGAAAGTAATGGCAATTTTTTTACGCACCCTGTACCTAGTAATTTTTTTTACTTCGATTTCGGTTTAATTACACAATTTATTTATTCTCCTTACTTCAAATTAAATGTAATGAATCGAAAGGTCTCATTAGTAATCATATTTTAACTGAATAATATATTTATTTATATTTTGATTAATTGTAAATCCCATTTTCGCATATACAAGTTGAATAGTTACAAGGTTTACCATTCTGACGTCATACCGAAATATAGTTCTGCCATTGGATGTAAATTTTCTTAATTTCAGACCAATGTAGATTTTGGCCAGGTACCTAAACTTTCCCTCACCCCCTCTCACTAGTCCATAGTCACTTTCAGATCCGGTTATATCTGGATTTGACAAATTTCTATTTGTTTTGTAATTTTCGCTGCTAAAGGTTTCGCCCTGATTAGAGGAATTCTCCAACCCCTGTCGTTTTCGGTGCAATATTATCATTCTTAACTAGGACGATTTGTGTGTACGACCTGTAAAAATTGATTACCATTTTTATGGTGGAAATTCGAGGAGAAGCAAGGTAAAAGTTAATCTAATCATATAATAAACGCCGTATGATTATTTAGGAACTCAAGAATCTGTTTTTTTTTTTCTAAAAGGACAGTTAATAATTCAGTAAAACCAAGGGGAAATAGGAACCAGTTCATCAGACGCCATATTGCTCGTCATCCAATCAAGCTAGAATAGACGAAATGGGAGAGTGATTTTTGATCCTTTCAAAATCAGTTAGGGATTAGGGAAAATACGACCTGGTTTTGAGTATTTTATTCGTGTATCTGATAGATGTGATTTTTTTATTATTATTCAGTAAGTGCATGTACATGGTAGGTTTCGTAGTGTGATATTAATCATCAGAATGGCAGCTTAATTTAACTAAAAGAGATCCTATTTCTCTTTCCAAATTGAACCAGTTCTAGCGGGGGATGGGTTAGTTATTGTTTGTTTTAGGGCCTTTTCCCCTCTCAGGGGAAGGGTCCCTCAATAAACCTCGTTAAGGTGCCCCCAGGGCATCAATCTTTAGTAATCATTTTGTAAACAATTGGTCAGGTCAATTGGACCTAGGGTTAACTCTTCTCGTTTTGCCCCCTAAAGTTTAATAGAGCCAACTCTATATACCAACAAGGGAGTACTTTTCCTCAATATGCATGTAATTAAATGGTGCTTGTTTAGTTAGTAGTTTTTATGTGTAGTATTTATAGTGGTGTGTGTAGTTAGTAGTTCTGTGTGAGTGCGTGATTTCTACTGTTAGGACAGTGTAGTTCACATGCGTTAGTTTAATACCATTTGTCTAACTCAAAGCACACTAAACGAGAGTAAATATTAGATTTCTGATTAATAAGTACAAGTATATATATTTCAGTACACGGTAAATTATGTCTCCACTACAGCGCCATCGTGTCCGTTTTCGCTAATCAATTGTTTGTTGACATTACGTCATCGCCCAAGTTAGTGACCTAGATTGTTTGATTTTGGCCTCTTATTTCTAAATTACATCCCGTGGACATGGTTTTCGGTTCAAATGAGTGTACGTTTTGATGAAATAGCATGAGATCTCGTAGTTCTGAAAATTACAGCTTGCTAGGTCAAGTAGCAATCGAAATATCCACTGAAATCAAGAATGCCTATTTTCTTAATAGAAGTAAAGCCCATATGCTGTTACTGTTTGTTTCAAAATGTAATTTTAAATTCTCTTTTCCCGTGGCTGTAGAAAAATTCCATTGTTGCTTTAGTTTTATCAGCAAATCAGAAATAAATTAATCGTTGACAATTGAACTTTCAGTGAATACACGTATGATTTTTTTTAACTGCGAAGTAAATATAATTTGGGTGCTTTGAAACAAAGAGTCCGTGGTTCGATGAATGCTATCGTGTAGTAGTTTAAGCGCGACAGATTGTGATAGTTATATATTTATTAGTGCGTAATATAAGTATGTGTATGGCCTGCGTGTAAAATGTATGAAATAGGGTGTCTGTAAAATATTACTTCGTGTGGAAATGAGTAAATAATAATTAAATGTAATGATATAATAATAATACGATTATAATGTGAAATGAACGAGATGATATGACACCTATATTTAAATGGATAGGCCTAGTGTATATTATATAGTGAGAATATGAATATGTTTACTAAAAATCTCTCGTGTTTTGACTTCTACACCAGTACATTCATCCAACCGAGTTTGCTATTTGGATAGTAAAGTGTAGTTGGGAATTGTGTGTTACTTCGCATTTAAGGACCTCATATTAACAGCCCCGGATCTTAAGCCTTTCAACAGATAGGGTAGCATCATGTGGGAAGTACTTTTAAAGGTTGACAGAAATGATAATTAAGAAAAATAACTGCTATATCCGGTGATCAACGAAAAGTACAAGTTTGGTCATTCGTACCTTTAACACTCATTGACTTTCCGAGATTTTTTTTGTTGCTTACCTTATTTACTGTGGAGTGTTCATATAGCAACTTAGATCGGACTATCTGGTTAAATCAACCGCTACTAAATTAATATTTATGTCCATCGCGTACCCGGACGTCGACCCTAGTCCCCTTAAGTATTTTCGTTTCTTTTCTTAGTTTAATTAGATGATGGAAATTAACGACGTCCCAGACTTTGGCATGTCTGCGCAGGGTAGCCATCGGTGATGTTTTGTCACTGAAATCACCGATCTAAAATTCAGTTTATTTTTTATTTTTATTTTGGCAAATCACTAATTAGGGATATCTTAGCTATTATTTTACTCTAGTTTCATTACTATTCTGGACTTTCTTAGTTTCTAAGAGGTCGAATGATTTTTTTCCTTTTTTGAAATTCTAAATTAGCGCCTTCTCTATCCTTCCGGCATGGCCGGGGTTTCCAAGGACTCAACCGGATACAGCGAGGAGGGGAATTTCCTTAAAGCTTTCGTCTTTCTGAAAATTCCCTTGCGGGCACAGACTAGTTGTGTTTTTGGAGATAACTTTTGAGTTTACGTATTTAAGTAAACCACCCTCTTTCGGCATATGTGAACTTTTTGGCTGTGAGTTGTTATATACATAAATTCGACCATTTATCTTTCGTAGTTGTAGTGTTCTGTCTCCTCTCTTTTTACTTATCCTTCTTCTATCCCTTCTCTAAAGTTTTTTTTTATTTGTTAAACCTTCCCCCCCGGTTTTGAAACTCATGACAACATACAATGTTCATATCAATTATTTTGATCGTATGTGTTAACTGAGACATCGAGGAATACAATTCGTGGAGGTATTTCAGCACAACTCAGGACCATTTTCACGATACTCAATCCACCACGGGAGAAACTGACGAGAAGGTACACTATGATTTCAGATTCCCAGAAACTTACTTCTTATTCATCGATCGTACAAATTATATCCATTGACTACTGATTTTTGGTTTTCTTTCTATTGATTGGTTATATGGTGTATGTATTAGTCGTTTGGGCCCATTAGTTTCGAATAACCTTGATTTTTTTCTTTCTCTGTATATACATATATGTACTTACATAGTTTGAAGTTACGTGCCTGCTCTATTTGTTGTATTTCCACCTCTTATGTCAACTTATTAAATAACACCAACTATTTCTTTATACGCGGATTTTAGTAAATTGAGAATTATTATTGTTATCGGGTTTACATATAAAGTTCAATGTTGCAACCTTATGACAAGAAAAAGAGTTTTTGTTAGTCAGGGTTTTTGTTTATTTTTGAGCCAAGCAAGCGTGAATACTTGTTGAATATAAAAAGATTATGTAGAATTTAAACGTCGACGAAATACTAAGATGAATATTAAAGTGAAATTTATTATATTGAGTAATATGAATATATATATATATATATATATATATATATATATATATATATATATATATATATATATATATATGCGAGTATGTATGTAAAGGGCTCGGTATTTACCCTGGTTGTTTTAGGTTGCCATAGATTTTTGACACCCGACATTCACCAATTATTTGTTATGTAAAGTATTACCGCGTAACTTATAATTAATGACACCGTACTGATTTGTTAGTAATGTTTGTAACTATTCAATTTTTTAATACTATGTCAAATGTTGCATGTAAATGGAATAAGTAGCAGGTCGTAAGAAAACAAAACCCTAATCCTTATCCAAAGTTATTTTGCGAGATCATAGTGAAATCAGTAAACTAGGAAACAGTGCGCCCCGGCAACAAATCCTTCTATCAGTAAACTATGAAAAAAATCCTTCCCCTACGATTGGAAACCTAACTATTTGTCGTTCGTCAGTTTAGTGACTAAAATCTCTTGACCCCACGAGCTATACTAGAAATATAAATTCAGTGATCTTAATTTGAACTGATTTTGGTTAATAATTTAGTAATGTGAATACGGGACCTAGATAGGTCCAAAGACCTAATTCCATTGAAATATCATATAGTATTATGGAAATATGTCCCCATTGTCTGTGACGGGATTCGATAATTTTTCTTTAATCTGAATTAACTTTGAAATTTTATACCAAGTGCGTCAAGTGACGAAATGAAAATTTTATATATAATATGAAGAAACTAAATTTTTTGTCTGTCGTTAAGACAAACGACTAAATACTCTCATGGACACCAATCACAGTGCGTAAAGAGAGTTGAAAAAGGAGTTACTATCGACGTAAGAACAAAGACTCATAAAATTGTCGAAATTTTCTCCTCTTGGGACAGAGACTCAATAAAATGCTACCAAAGTTTTTTTTTAAAGATTAATTAACCAATTATATTTTTTTCTTTTCTTTTTCACCATGATATGTATTCATTGTACTGAATCTGAAATATGTTTAATGTTTAACTTTGATTTTTTCCTTCTCTCTTTGTCTTTCCTTTGTCGATTTTTTAAATGTAATCCAATTTTTTAATATCTCTAAAAGAGAAATGTGTTATTTGATATTGTTGAAAGTAACAGATTTCTGTGCATGCCTATGTATTATTATTAATATAATTTTTTTAAATTCATGTATCAAACTTTTTCTGTTATGTCAAACTAAGTTTTCTTTTCTTGAAATGTAATAAATGTCTATAGAAATGTAGTTAGGTTAGTTTAATTCAACTAAATACAACCTAAAGTATACATTGTCCTGTATGAATGTGAGTGTGAGTGGAATGTAGGTTTAGTATTAAGCACACCAATTATTTTGACATATATGTGTGACTTACTACAATCAATGGTAGTTGGCAATTAAAGTCTTTGAATGTCAATACTAACTTAATTTAAGTTGGCTCTATGAAGGAAGCGAAAAGGACCGAAGTAACCTGAACGAATGATCATCATAGGAGAACTTCGAAAGTCAAAATTTTTCGACAAATAGATGTGTTACTCTGATTTTTTTTCTGGGGTCGATTCTAACATGCCATCAACTTTGACATTTATCTTTCAAATGTTGGATACTAGTCGAGAACTTTCGGAAATATTGAATAAACTGTTAAATCAAACTTTCTCATCTATCTCAGATCTAGATTGGGATAATTCGGTAGTTGGGGTTACATGGATCTAGGTCTGGGAAGTATGGGTTGACATGTGTCTGCCTTTGATCACCTTAATACCAAATATTTACCCAATAGCTATTGGAAATGATCCCAATTCGATAATTATTCACTTTCCTTTACCATATTTCTCAAAAATATCCAGTAACAGTTTTCCTCTTTCTCACCTTCTTACTTTCCCTCTTTTCTCTTCTATCCTATCTTTCTTTTCCTTTCTTCATCTTCTTCTCCTATTGTGAATAAAACTGAAAAGGGGGTCGTGACTGGGAATTCCTCATATAATAAACACGGTCATGTATTTATTTATTTTATTTTATTTTCCTCAGAAGCCCGATAAAAAGTTTTCTCATTTCGATCGAACCTAGTATGTTCGAAATTAAGAAATGGATAATATATTCCAATATAATTAGACATAAGCTGATAGCTTCATAAATAATCCCCACCAGGGGTGAAGGGTTCCCACTCACGACTTAACTCCATGCATCTCGTTTGTTACAGAGCGAGCTTAGTACTTTTTTCTTTTTTCTTCTTTTTTTGCCTTTTCAGAAATATTCTATTTGTTAAGAAAATCTTGCGGAACAATTTTGTGTTACGAATAGACAACAATGGTTAGAGATGGACACGAGACATCGAGAACGGGAGAAGTTTCGTGAAGAGAAGGGAGACAAGATTTAAGGATAGTTCCGGGAGACTTGTCACCTCGCACAATTGTACTGCCATAAATAGACATTAGAGAGAAAAGAAATATCTCCCTATTTCGTTTTTTTGACGATGACACCAAACGGAATTTTTTTCGGCACTTGAATTCATCAATGAAGATAACAGAAAGAAAATCTTGAAAGAAAATAATGTAATCTTTCTTCAACAACATGCAGAAGGAAGTGATAGAAACGTTGCAAAGCAATTAATTTAATATATCATTTACTACTGATCAATGGACGGCTCTAAATGGTAGATATTATTATGGCATAACGGTTCATTTGGTTGATGAGAATTGGAATCTTAAGTCTTTTGCCATTGATTTTATGTCGTCGTTTAGATAATACACTGGAACGAACATAGCAAAGTTGTTTTTAATTGAACTAATCACCCATGAAATAGACTCCAACGATCAGGGGATTATTGTCGACAATGCAGCTGTGAACTCTATCTTTATGCAGAAGCTGAAACTTACGCTTCTCAGGTTCGAGAGTGAAAAGCATTTTATATGTACGGCCCATGTACTTAATCTTGTGGTGTAAAATTTGCTAGTAAATTTGGATCTTCAGAGCATCAAACAAGATGAAAATTCAATTAGAATACAGGATGATATCGGCAGTGGTTCGGAGGAAGTGGACGTAGAAGAAAAGATTTGTGTAGAGGAAATAAGGGCACTTTCCAAAAAGATTAGAAGATTGAAACAATTAAGAAACTGGTTTAAAGTGGTTGCAAAAAAAAAAAAAAAAAAAAGTGGGGCACGCTCCACCACATACAATTCAACCCCGGGAATGCGAAAAATTCCCTAAAATTGAAAACTAGCCTAGATTGATAATGCTAAAGTGACAAAGTGCTAAAGTGACTAAGTGAAAAAGAGAGGTTAAATTTAAAAAATGATTAGAAATTCCTTAAAACGTGAAATGAATTCCGTACTTTTTAAATTTTTATTAATATTCTTAATATAAATTGAAACTATGTTATTATAAGTCACAAACAGTCATTTGAATGTAGGATAGAATGTGCCATATAGGGTATAACATGCACTTAGCTACTATGTTAAGAGCACCTTTACTTGTGACAAATGTAAGAATGAACGAGATAGGTCATTGGCCAGAATAACTGATGAAAGACAAAAATGCAAAAGATCTAGATGGAGTGGAAGTGTAGGAATTATTTATTTTATGTTTGAAGTAAACAACAAATTGATTTCTCTTTCATTATATTGTTCTAGAAGATTTCGTCCTTTGACAACTCATACTCGTTCATTTAGTGCAAGATTCTTTTCCACTGGAACTTGCAAATAATTACAACAAACTATTGTACATTGAACTAAATAGTACATTAACAATAGGAATATTATTATTCTTTATCAGAAATTACCACTTCTTGTACAAAACCACAAGAGGTTTCTACTATTGTGCATTAAGCAAAATTTCTTCTGGCACCGGTTGCTTTCTGCTCTTTAATTTACAGATTTGTGCAATGTAGTATTAGCAATCAGAAACTGAACAACTAGGCTAGTTCCTCGCGGATGGGAAAAAGGACCTGCCAGGAAATGGATGCAATGTTTGAAACAAAATATCTGCATGTGCCGGAAATTACACAATATGCGGTAGAAGGTTACGAAAGTGTCTTAAGAAATTAAGAAGAGCTAAATATGTAACACTTCCGCCTGCTGTATGTGTAAATATGATCATTGACAGAATAGAAGGGACTATATAGAACTTAGATACCAAAATGGAGAGGACTTCTACAGATCGGATAATTTTGCTTGCTCTTCAAAGTGTTAGGAACAAAATCGTCAACACTACCGGCTCATCAACTGATTATATTGTGCTGTGCTAGTGACGGATCCAAGGCAAAAGTTGGATCTTTTATCTTTCATCCTGGACACAATTTAAAAATCACTTGTCAGTTTTCATGTAATTTTTGAAGAAACATCAAAATAGAACAAGTGAGTTTCGTATCACAGTGTGAAATTGCGGTAGACCTCCAAACTACGCAAATTCAACACTTGAACTGGAAGAGTAATTTCCTCCAGGTTGCAATACAGGAATAAGATCAAGAATATAACTTGTACCTCGAACTCTGAATCCATATAAAAAGACCATTACTCCCTATTTCTTGCTGATTTCTTTCTAAAGAGATTAATCTTAAAACTAGAAGTGTCAGTTCATACCTGTCACATACAGTTGCAACAAAGTCAGCTGGGTCAATGCCTATGAAGTGGTCCAAAAATGGCAAAAATGGTTGCTCGACCATCTCCGAAAATTATAAAACTTTGAGTGTGACGAGTCTTGTGTATGACAATGTCAATAACACTATTCACGTTGTCGTATATGCATATGTTCCTGAATCGCGGCCATCTTTGTTGTCGGTGGAGTGCCATTTTTTGCATTTGGAAGCGTTTACGAAAACTACAGTTGCTCAGGATGTACGAATCAGACGAACACCAAACAAACACGAATGTTTAGAGGAGAGACTGAGGTACACGGAGAACATATACTCTTGCTTTTAAATAAATATGCAGGGTTGCAAACCAATAAATGAAATCACTAGAGAAAGTACAGAAAATTATACTTTTTAAGGTGCTGTATTTTGAAATGACACAAAGTGGGGGGGATCATAAGTTTTGTGCTGAATACTATTGCATGTAAAGAGTCTGTAGAAGTATCCGCATCTATGATACTATTGGCATCGTAGATTTATGGGGGTCCGAAAGTTGAAGTTTGTGATTTTGATGTCATGTTTGGAGCGTAATATCTCAGGAGGGCAAAGTGCTAAAAAATTGCTGCTTAGGCCACAAAGTAATTCTGTATGTGAATAAATTATTGCAAAAAGTCATGATTGATATCATATGGAGAAAACAGTGAGGACATGGTAAAAACGCGAAGAAAGCACGCGCGTGACGAAGGTCATAGCCCGGAAAAATTTTAATGTTTTGATATGGTTCATGCTAGATCTCAAAAACTACGCATGGTTCAGCAATTAGGCCCGCTTTTGTTTGTGTTCAGTTGTGCAAAAGCTCTAGAGTGGCGTTTGTTCCATCTTTCTAGCTCCATGATCATTGCCACGTCTATATGGTAAGGGGGTTAGCTCCCCCTTGCACCCACAACACCCATCGTCGAACTGGACCGCAGTATTAAGGCACTTAATGTATCAGCAAAGTATCATTGAAATCCAATCCCAGCTACGGAAGTTAATGCGTTCACAAGGTTGCGTTACACCTATCTATCCTATTCTGCTGAAAATAGCGTATTTGTGGGAAATATTTAAAATAATTGTTGTTTTTTCTTCTCTTATATAGCATTACAGCAATAGCTTTTAGTAGCTATAATTACAAGTTCTCACAATTACACTATTTAAGCAGTGTTGCAAACTTCAATGTTTATCATATCTCCGGAACGGTTTGTGATATCGAAGTGCTGTAAACGGCAAAATAATTTAGATATCCATTACAAACCACACAAGTGACTAGATAGGATACTTACCTCAGCATTTTTTCGAAATAATTGCTTTCATTTTTTTCCTAAGCTCTGGTAACTTCGTTTCTATTCGTTAGAAACAAGTCATACCATGACCATGATATCCAACACTAAAGTACTTTCGATGTACATTATCCTGTGCATCTCCGTTATGCTGTATTTGAGTTAGAAGCTTCCAAACTTTGGATGTTTGTGATATTATAACATCATTGGTTTCCAACACTGAATAATAAAAGTTGTATTTTAAGATTATGTTTGACACGTTAATTTGAAATATTTAATAATCTGCGGTAGTGCAATTTCAAAAAATATAAATTCATATTGGGTTGGCAACACTGTTTGTTGAGTCTTTCTGTTTAATACATACAAAGATATCCCCCTTCTTATAGTTGCTTCGTACAAAGTTTCGCTTTTCTCTTTCTTTTGGTTTGTCCGTTATAGCGGATTTCAAGATAAATTGTCCAATCTGTAGACGTGAAATGATCATGGAGCTAGAAAGATGGAACAAACGCCACTCTCAAGCTTTTGCACAACTGAACACAAACAAAATCGAGCCTAATTGCTGAACCACGCGTAGTTTTTGAGATCTAGCATGAAACATATCAAAACATTTAAATTTTTCCGGGCTATGACCATCATTACGCAGGTGCTTTCTTTTTGCGTTTTTACCATGTCTTCACTTTTTTCTCCATGTAATATCAATCATGACTTTAGTTTATTCACATACAGAATTACTTTGTGGCCTAAGCAGCAATTTTTTAGCACTTTGCCCTCCTGAGATATTACGCTCCAAACATGACATCAAAATCACAAACTTCAACTTTCGGACCCCCATAAATCTACGATGCCAATAGTATCATAGATGCGGATACTTCTACAGACTCTTTACATGCAATAGTATTCAGCACAAAACTTATGAACCCACCACTTTATGTCATTCCAAAATACAGCACCTTTAAAATTGTAATTTTCTGTACTTTCTCTAGTGATTTCATGTATTGGTTTGCAACCCTGCATATTTATTTAGAAGCAAGATTATATGTTCTCCGTGTACCTCAGTCTCTCCTCTAAACATTCGTGTTTGTTTGGTGTTCGTCTGATTTGTACATCCTGAGCAACTGTAGTTTTTGTAAACGCTTGCAAATGCAAAAAATGGCACTCCACCGACAACAAAGATGGCCGCCATTCAGGAACACATGTACACTCATGTCCAAAATTATTGTCGCATGTCTATAAATATGTTGTTTTAGGAATGTAATTTGATAACGAATTCACCCGGTATTTCTTATAATGTTAGTATGTGTATAATTGGCAAAGACATGTATGTGGCAAATATCATGTCAAAAGAGCAGTAAATAAGAACAATAAAACGAAAATAAAACTTTGTTGTCCATTTAGCAACATTTTGTTTTACTCATTCTAATTTTCGAATTTATAATTATTTTCCTATGAAATTTATCACAAATATACATTTCTCGATTATACACGTAGTATCAGTATTAAAAATACCCTGCAGAATCATTATCAAATTATATTCTTACAAGAAGACAGTTATAGATATGCGACAATCATTTTGGACATGAGTGTACATACGAGAACGTGAATAGTGTTATTGATCTTCTCATACACAAGGCTCGCCACACTCAAGGTTTTATAATTTTCGAAGATGGTTGAGCAACCACCTCTGGACCACTTCGTATGGATTGACCCAGCTATGAAACATACTATTGTGGGAGTGATTAATTTCTACAACTTCCGTCTTAAATAGAGGTTTAACTTAGTAGCTAGAGCCTATTGGTGGGACTTTGTGTTGATTCCAAACGCAACTTGTCGCTCTCTTGCTGATTTTGCTCTATGGAGATCATTATTGAAATCGGAAAATTTAATAACTTTACACAGATAGGATGTTGATGACCCTGACTACTTAATATTTGTATGACTAAATTTAGCAGAAATGTTTTTAATTTCAAATCAAATATGATGTTTTGAAATTATCGAGACTGTTAGAAGCACAATTATTGGCAGTAGTTAAGTAACTTTATGTATTTTTTAAGAATATAAATATGATATATTCTATTATTCTCAACTGAATTTCGGCGGATTTATTACAATGCTATCTTCAACTTTAATCAAGCCTTAACAATTGCCACAGTCACTTATTTCATCAATAATATCTCGTATAACATCTCTGAGTTCACTACTATTTGGTCTAAGCGATCCACAACAACTTAATTAAAAAGAAAACTGGCTCAATAATACACAGACAGACGGCAAGAAACTGCAGTTGGTAGCAAATTAAATATGAGCAGTGAAACAAAAAATTAAAACTTCAAATCAACAAAACCATGTTAGAAACGTAGTATAATATGATTTCAACTAAGAATGCAACAAAAAGCACAGCAAGCGTGCAGTTCGACTTCGTAGGGAAACAAAGTACTGAAGCCTTAGCACTCCCTCTGCGTATGACAGTATGTCAAAGTTAACTAAACTTTATTGAGATTTACAATTTACAACTAGTAAAACTTACCTAAAAATAAGATTTAATATCTCACCGAATAGCCCTCTTTTCCGGAAAGGTTTCTGTTTTGTTTCGCAAATAGTTCTTAACACACATGAGTGACCATCCATGCCAAATCTATGAAAACAAGAAGTAAGGAAATCAACACAAATTCCTCAATAAGTCAAACACATAAATCAAATTCAGAAAATAATGAAAGTATAATTTAAAAATCTTTTGAAAACACAGAGTATCATGGAAGAAAACTTCATGGGATTATGAAGACTTTTATCATATTCTTCTCGGATTTGGAAATTTTAGTTTGTTCTGATATATTACAAAGGCATTCTTAGTTGTATCTTTCTTCTTTAAATTTCTAAGAAGTACTACTATTGTGTTCCAATTACTATGCATTGTTTAGAACTAGTTTCTTATTATTGTCATACATATGTAGATGACACATTTATAAAAATAAGCAATACCTACAATATTTTGACCACAGTTTACGAAGTACTCTGTAAGGAGTAAATCGACTTATAGATTCATAAATTATTCTTAGTGATTTATATTAAGATCGGATTTTCCTTCAATTTTTGTTTGAACACCCTAGTCCAAACAGGATGACCCCATTGATTATGGCTATTTTGATTTTTAAAATTTCTAAGTCCAACTTCGGGTATCTTCGGAAATAGTAAACGTAAGATGAAAAGTTAGAGCTCCTTTGCAACCAGAAAAAAAATGTGCAGATGTGTTTTTTCTTTTAAGTGTAATAAGACATGTTGAAGTGTTATTAAGTGTAGGTAAAAGTAACATTCATTGAAATACGTAATGATAAAGAATTTCGAAACTATGTATAGATGTGAGCAAATGCTAGTTTTTTCACTACGTTACCGTACGTGAAAGAATATTTCCAATGAAAGGAAAGGCAGCGAACATAGTTATCACATCCATAGTAATATGAAAAAGACAAAGAAGAAAATACAACAGATATAAATATCATTGCCTTGAAAATTCAGGTATATTAATTTAGAAAAAGCTTGGAAGGGGTATTCATGTTAGCTCAGTGATAAACGTGGGACTTCAAATTATAAGGTCGTGAGATCAATTCTCAATTAGGTCAAACTTTTTTGGTATGTAATGATACATTTCTCAATGCATAAATAATTGTTTAAAATTATTACATGAAAATAAATCAATCGTGTATAAATTCATACAATCATTTCAAGACTAAGAAATTGTTATATTTAAATATAACATCTGAGATATAGAGGATGTTGACAGAACGTAGGTATATTATATGTGAATGTTAAACACAAATAAAACATGTAATAGCAATGCATAAGCGTGTGTAGTATATTTGTCTGCAGTTATTTGCCATACGAAAGTTACTTCTCAATATTCTCACTATAGCATGGGATTAACATTATTAAATATTATGCTAACCTTCTCAGACCTAAGGCTGCGATAGCAGGTACAAATTTACACGACTGTAATGAAATTGGCCATTCATGATCAAAAAGTAAGAAAATGTGGCCATTTGGTGTATCAACACTGTGGGTGCATCACACAGAAGGTATCATATTTGATACCTTAGGTCTTAACCAAGCAAATACATGAATTCCTTGCCTCCAAGTTAGATGGGCAGTTGTGCATATAAATGGTGAAAATAGTAAGAAACAATGTTATGGTTACACGTCTATACAATATTTAAATTTCGATTACATTCTAAATAAATAAAATAAATAAGTTAAATATTACAATATGCATTTATTGTAATAGTATTCCAATAATAAATCCAGAAAATTAAGCAGTTTTCTTATTTCCAAAACGTTACACTGAATATTATTAACTGTTGTCTTAGTTATAATTTCAAGTTGTCTTCGTATGTTGTTTTACATTTTGTGAAATACAGCAAAGCAATTTCTTCCACTGGTAAAATAGAGGTATTTGTGACAAGATGAGCATCGTACAAATGTTAACCCCTTGCAATTTTCCAGCCTCATTTTGATCTACTAGTCTGTGTTTCGGGATTATATTCTACCATATGTTCTGCATGGCGTATTCTTGCTTTCTGAGCAGGCACAGGAAGAATTTGCCTCTGTTTTCTTTTCCCCCTAACCTCTTTTTCACCATTGGAATCCTTTGTTGAACTTGCTTCAGCGGCAGAATCAGTATCAAATATCAGATCTTGCGCAATTGATAACTTGAACTCATAGTAATCAAAAATGTCTTTTCTTGACATTTGGTTGTGTTTAACCTCTTCATGGTATTCAATCCACGCTGCTGCTGCCACAAAATCGAAGTGAAAATACATCTTATAATCCATTTTTTGTCCTTGATTTGATGCGATAGTTGGATATTACACGATCTAACATATCAACACTGCCCAAATAAAGGTTGTACTTCCTGATAATTGCTGGTCTTGGAACCTGCGCATACTCTTTCTTCTTTTTACATCAACGGTGACATTCATCTACAGGATTCACCCCAATATTCGAAGAAGCAAAGAGCACAGATCGATTGTCGAACCAATTTACTATTACTACTTTATCATCGTTTCGAACCACCTGATCGTAAATGCCTCTACCCCGGATTTTAGTTCCAAGCCGGTCTTCAAGTGCACATATTTTGGAATGCGAGATTTCATTATTGTTCCTGTTGCCAGAATATTTCTGTCATATAACATGTCTAATAAAGGGGTGAATGTAAAGTATCGGTCGGTGGGTAATTCTGTGTTATATGATAAATTATCTCACAATTTAAGAACAACACGTCCACCAACATCAAGTGTCTCCGGATTTTGTAAAATATTAGAAACAATATTTTTCACTCATACAATACAGATCGAAGGGCTAACCATTGCGTGAACAGACGGCAAATACCTTTAGTCTAACTGGATTTGGCTTTCCTCTTATGTATTGTTTCATAGCTACATTCGCATGAAAAGAAATCATTTAATCGTCAATCGAAACCTGTTTAGATCTTGTGTTTTCTCTACACGTATTCGCATTTGGGACACAATTGGGCGTATTTTCCATAACCTGTTCTCTTCACGTTAGTGAGGTGTAACTAAATCATCATCCACAGCTTTGAGATTTTTTTCTGAGCTGGAAAAAACTGTCTCTGCTAATATTGTCGAACACAGGCGGTATCTTAGTTCAACTGTCCCAGAACATTCTGATGCTTGGTAGTCCGAATAGGTTCATTGCAATAGAACAACAAATTAGAGTTTTGATCTCTTGTAGCGTTATATTGAAAGATTTACCAAAATCTCGGACACCTCGCATGTCCAATACTTCGTTACATCTTGAAAAAAGTAATCTCTGAAGTGTCTACTGAAATACTCAGTTGGATTCTGTAACTACATTTGTAACTATAAAACACCCTCCTGTAACTACATTTGTATCGGTTGTGACCTAAGGTATCATATTCTATACTTTCACTGTTCGTTACTATTATGATGTAATAACTTATACGACATTTCATAAAAAATACATGACATTTCTTGTAAGACAAGAGAACGTAAATATTATTCAGTAATATCAACTACAAATAATGAAATAAGTGAAACGTACCACGAGAACTCTTCATATGTGTTCGTACAGAGATTCCTGCCATTCTTATGCCTTTTGCAGGATTCACAACCACACAAAACCAACAGAACAGAGCGCACGCCGTATAGTTGGTGATACCACAGGCGCAACTTTCTTCGTTGAGAACGTTTCAAAACACAACGCAAAATCCAATGATACCCCAGGTCTGAGGAGGTTAAATACGAGACATTTGCTTCTGGCGTTTATTTCATTCACTGCTAAAGCTATCTAATATAGTTTATTCGTCTAATGCATGATCATAATTATGCAGCATACAATCAACTGTGTATTGTATAATTTGAGTAAAGTGGTTTACCCTACTCATTCGAAAGTACTAGCATTTCTCCTCATATTTTACGCGAGAGATTGAAACATACGTGATTGTAATTTGTTAAATGCTTCCGCCTGATGTTTTGTGACATATCTTGTATACAAAATAGCGGTGGTCGAATAAGTGGCACTCGGAAGTCATTTATTGCATCTTCAAATTCCAGAATGTTGAAAGTTTGAAATTTTAGAATTCCGCAAGTTTACAACGTCAAAAATTCCTTAATTAAAATATAAAACATGACATAGAAACTTGAGAGGATTCTAGAAAAGAAACCATATAAATTCACATTTTCAGTAATTGAATAATAGATATTAATTAAGATATTTTCATTGCTATTTGTTGTTTAAGTGTGTTGAAACTTTTGCTACATCGAGACTCCGTTGTTTCGGAATATTTAAATTTCAATACAACATTTTCAACGGATATGAGTATCACTGTCTCGAACCCCGGAAATTGAAATTCATGTCTCTTCAGAAGGGGTTTGTTAAGTGTTTTCTTGTTCGCTCACTGGTAGAACGCAAGATTGCAAATCGTCAGGTCTTGAGTTCGAATCCTACAGAGTTTTTTCTTTATTAGTAGAACTACACAAAAATATAATACAAGCAGTGATTGCACAAAACTATGTATTCCAAACTAACATCGGTCGCTTTCGATCATTTTTAACTATCTCCTGCCTCACCGCTCTCTTAGGAGTGCTAGGCGGGTCTTACGCTAACTGAAATCAGACCTTGGTCTTATACTAGGGCATGAGAACTGTCATCGATCTTAGAAACACCGAAAACTATGCATCGATATTAGTTGCAAAACTATGCAACTAATATCGGCCATTTTCAATTACTCTTACATGTCATCATCTCCCTTCAGTAATACTAATGGAGGCTAAATTTTGATTAAACTTCATCCGAAGTGACTATCCATTTCAGCGATCCCGAAAAGTACGAATTCGACACTCATATCGGCTGTTTTAGATCATTTTTATGTCTCCCCCCTCTAACTTCCCCATAAATGTACTAGGGAGTCTCACTTCAACAGTACTCTTTTCCAGACTGTAAGTACTATGTGTACACTCCGCATCAAAAAAATTGCGACAGCTAAGGCCAAGCAGTTAGGCCACCCAATATACACCTTATCCCATAATCGTGTCAGGTAAACAGACCCCCTCTCTCTCCTTCTTTCTTCTCTCCCATACTAAAATTAGCTAACAACATGAGCGCAATTCTAATTTCAAACTACACATGTATTAGTTTCGATAAAATGAAATAACAAAACCAAGACGAAACAAGATTCATAAGTTGATGTAGGGAGAAACTGAAACACACATAATGGAAAATTGAAACCAATGGATTTCTATTACACAGAAATTCAGAAATGAGCCAGAGAGAGAGAGATTGAGAGAAAGGAGACGAGAGGGAAAGAAGAAAGAGAAAAGGGAGAACAGATAAAACTCTGGAATTCAAACGTAGTAAGAAAAGAACCTAACATTATAAAGTTCCGTTTCCAGAAATCCAACAGTAATATAGAAATAACGTTTTTTTTTTTTTTTTTTTTTTTTTTACATATTTTCAATACTATTCGAATATATAGAGGATGCTTTAAACATTCATTATGTCACTTTCATAATGGATAGCATACTTAATTTCCAGTAGAACTGTATATCTCAGAGACACATCTATGATAATGAAAAGTTTAACATACATGCTTTGTTTCCGTATGGTTCGATTGCAAATTCGGTAGTGTTCATTGGACGTACTGATTCAAAATACATTCTAATACACCCAGTAGATAGCGTTACGTTCTTTTACAGGGAAGGAAATAAAAATCACCAGTTAGGAACAGGGTTTTTCGTTCATAAACGTATATTACCAGCAATTAAACGGGTTGAATTTGTTACTGACAGACTTTCTTTTATTACTCTTAAGGGACGGTGGTGTGATATTATTGTTCTAAATGTATATGCCCCAACTGAAGATAAGGATGACGATATAAAAGACAGTTTTTACGAAGAAGTGGAACGGATATTTGACCAACTCCCGCGATACCATATGAAAATTCTATTAGGGGATTTCAATGCGAAGGTAGGACGAGAGGATATTTTCAAACCGATTATAGGGAACGAAAGTCTGCATAAGGAAAGCAATGACAACGGTGTTAGACTCGTGAACTTTGCAACATCCAAAAACCTAATCGTGAAGAGTACAAAATTCCCACATCGCGACGGTCATAAATACACTTGGACATCACCAAACGGGAAAACACATAATCAAATTGATCACGTTTTAGTAGATAGAAGAAGGAAATTTAGCATAATTGATGTCCGGTCGTTTAGAGGGGCTGATTGTGACACTGACCACTACCTGGTAGCAGCGATAATACGAGAGAGGTTATCGTTGAATAAGGGTAATATTCATTGTCCGAAAACGGAGAGATTCAATTTAAAGAAATTAGAAGAAAGCCAGGTAAGAGAGGAATACCAGATTGAAGTTTCGAATAGATTTTCGGCTTTAGAAGATTCGGAGTGCACTAGTGTTGAGGATACCTGGATTGAAATTAGAGATAGCATTAAAATTTCAGCAAAAGAAAAACTGGGACACGCGGAAATACGTAGGAACAAACCATGGTTCGATCAGGAATGCATAAAACTAGCAGAGAAGAGAAAACAGGCAAAATTACGCTGGCTACAAAATCCGAATGAAATGACTACACAAAATTTCGCAGATATCAGGCGGGAAACTTCCAAAACTTTTAGAACAAAAAAACGCGATTTTCTGAAAGCTAAAATTAAGGAACTTGAAGATAATTGTAAAAATATAAACAACGGGACATGTATAAGGGAATCAACGAATTTAAGAAAGGCTATCAACCTCGTGCTTATATATTAAAGAAATCTGACGGTACAGTTCTCACTGACACGGATAGCATCTTAAACAGATGGAAAGATTTCTTTGACGATTTGCTTAACACGCAACAAAAAACTAGTGTTCGTGGAGAAAAGGAGATACACACCGCAGAACCGTATATTCCAGAACCCAACCGAATAGAAGTAGAAACCGCTATAAAGAAATTAAAGAAACACAAATCTCCGGGTGTAGATGAAATTCCAGCTGAGTTAATTTTAGCTGGAGGCGAAAAATTGTGGAACAAGATACACAAACTCATCTCCTTATCTGGAACAAGGAAGAATTGCCACAAGAGTGGAAAGAATCAATCATTGTTCCAATCCACAAGAAAGGCGACAAAACTGACTGTAATAATTATCGAGGCATTTCTCTTCTGTCATCATCCTATAAAATCCTTTCAAATATTCTGTTAGCAAGACTGACCCCATACGCAGATGAAATTATCGGAGATTATCAGTGCGGATTTAGACGAAATCGATCAACTATCGACCAAATATTTACCATTCGGCAAATACTCGAAAAAAAGTGGGAATACAATACCCCGGTACATCAACTATTTATTGATTTTAGAAAGGCGTACGACTCGGTTCGGAGAGAAACATTATACAACGTTCTTGCAGAACTTGGAATACCGAGAAAGCTAATTAGATTAATTAAGATATGTTTAAATGAATCCCAAAGTAAAGTCCGGGTAGGAAAACTTTTGTCCACGAGCTTTCACGTCGAAAATGGCCTGAAACAAGGAGATGCGTTGTCGCCATTATTATTTAACTTCGTTTTGGAATACGCTATAAGGAAAATCAAAGATAGCAACCAGGGCTTACAGTTGAACGGTATTCACCAGGTTATGGCATATGCTGATGATGTAAATTTAAGAGGAGATGATAGGAGAACAATAGAAAGAAATGCAGAGATCTTATTAAACGCTGGCAGGGACATGGGTTTAGAAGTAAATGCAGAGAAAACTAAATACATGGAAGTGCGTCGGGACCGGAATACAGCAAATTATGGATGCGTTAAAATACTAAATAATACTTTTGATAAAGTGGATACTTTCAAATATCTAGGATCAATATTAACAGAGGAAAATCATATTCATGGAGAAATTAAATGTCGACTAAAAGCAGCGAATTCGTGTTACTATTCGGTTCAAAATCTCATATCGTCGCGAATTCTGTCGAGGAATTTGAAACTTAAAATATACAAAACGATAATCATGCCTGTAGTTCTGTATGGCTGCGAAACATGGTCACTTACTCTGAGGGAAGAACATAGACTGAAAGTATTTGAGAACAAGATCCTGAGACAAATATTCGGACCCGAGAGGAACGGGAATGGGGAATGGCGGAAACTTCATAACGAGGAACTACATAATTTATATGGTTTACCCAACATTCTTAGGGTCGTCAAGTCTAGGAGGCTTAGATGGGCGGGTCATGTAGCTAGAATGGAAGAAAGTAGAGACGCTTTCAAAGTCTTGACTGGAAGGCCAATCGGAAAACGACCATTAGGAAGACCTACGCGCAGATGGCAGGACAATATTAAGATGGATCTCGCAGAGATTGGAATACAGAGTAGAAACTGGATGCAGTTAGCTAAGGATAGAAGTCAGTGGAGAGCTTTTGTGAACGCGGCATTGAATCTCCGGGTTCCATAGGCCATAGAGTTAGTTAGTTAGTTAGTTTAGATAGCGTTGGTCATATCCTCCACTTCAGACCACTAACGCAAACTGAACAAAAAGAAAAGAAACGAAAAGAAAAAGAAAAAACAATGAGAAAATTGAAGAGTGCTATTTTATTGCTAAATTTCTATCAGAAATACCCTATATTAAAAGTCCAAACTGTATCGCAATGAAAAGTTGCAAATGTTTCAAAGAAGAAGTTTATGTTCCTCATAGATGTAGCATGTTTCGAATTTCAACGTGAACAAAACACACTGAATTATAGGATGGAAACAAATTTTCTGTCCAACTAGTATAAATAAAATTTTGTTTTCAAATAACCAAAGAGGTTACTATTTTCTAGTCTTTTCCGAAGTTGTGTCTGTTCCAAACACCCAACATTGATTTAATCTCTTCCGGATATAACGCAATTTGCACAGATAGAATGAACACGCTAAGAGCTCAAACGGATCATCGTATCAGTCGGATGATGTTGGTTAGGTTATAGATCACCACTGGGTCGAGGATTCAAATCCGTAGTGACCCGGTAATTCGACTGAGACTCGGTAACCCAGACGATAAAAAATAGATTTTTCTTATTCTCTTGCGTTTAAACAGTATTTTTGTCAGGGATGACCAGGACTGGTTATGTTATCCCCAGAGCACGAAAAACGCGACGCCGAAGTTCCCAATTAATTAGATTCTCCAAACGAGGTATATCGCGCTCTTGCTCCGTCTTAACTTTAGAACATGAAGTGTGTGTGGAGGGAAAGAGAGAGAGGGGGAGAAGTGAAAGATGCAAAGACAGGATAGGAAAACCTCAAGAAAGAGCGAGGGGGAGGCGAATATAAATATGAAACATACTTATCATTGTAGTGTGTGATGTAGAACGCACACACTGTTGACTCGAATTATCGCCAGTGATGCTTTGTAAGTTCTCCATCAGAAGATAAATCTCTGTTTGCAGCCATTACTTTATGCGAAAAAATCATACCACCTGATGGGGAATCGAACCAAGATTTTCCATTTTGAAGTCTAGCACCCTACCACTACACCACCGATTGCTATAGCCAAACTTTGTTTAACAAATGGTGTAGTGTTTCTTTCTGAGAACGATAACACGAAAAGTGTATACTGCAGATCAATGATGTCTTTGGAATGTCCTGGTAATTTCCTTGCCCCTTCACAACCTAAATTCGTAAATCGTTTCTATCATGATACAGGTGTTTGCTTCCAAATTCTTACGTATTGCTTATCCAGTATGATAAGTCGATTCTTCACAATCACTTTGTAAAATAATTAACCCTGGCGTGAACAAGACTTGAACCCATGTTAGATAGCTGCATTATTCATAAGGCCATTACGTTACACCTACACTATCATGCCACCCGAAATTATAAGCCAAATATTTACTTACTTTGGAACGAACCGGCTTCTTCCTGTAACGTTATTTGCACCACAGTGCACAACGAAATTCATTTATTCGACGGCCTAGAGAAAAATTAGTGCTACTAATAAAGGAAAAACATACAACCCAGGAGAAAATAAATAAAGCACATTTTGCAGTAATTTCGCCGTGCAAGTTCGAAAGTACGTTAATAATAATAATAATAATAATAATAATAATCCATATTATAAAATTGAAAGTAACTATATTTGTGGCTCTTATCCTCTTGAACCACCCAACCGATCTCGATCAAATTTTATAATATGGATTGATAAGGTTTGGGCCTGGGAAGCTTTTTTATCATTTCATTTTAACGGTAGAACTTAGAGGGAGAAGGAGGGCAGGAGGATTGATTTATAAAAATGAATAAAACGTAATAATTTTTGAACCTCCAAACCAATGTCTATTAAAATTTCAACATAGATAAGTTTCGGATCTGGGACGACTTTTATCATTTCAATTTGAAGGTGGGACGTAGGGGCCGGAGAGAGGAAGAAATATAGGGGAAACTGTTGTACCATGGAACACTTCTTGCGTTTTCCAAGATATAATCTTACCAACAGATATTTCTGCAATTCTATTGCAGTGCATTTAAACTTGGATGTTTTCTGAATGAAATTGTGTCATTATTTAAGTTTTTATTTCCGTTCTTCGTTATGTTTTTAAGCTTTCAAAAATTCCCAAGAAAGTGTTCCATGGTACAAATGCTCATGTACCTTGGAACACAGCCTCATGTACCTTGAAACATATATTTCTAATATGGTAATTCACAGAAATAAAGTCACAAATAAGTATTCTAAGATTTATTTTGTACATCCAGATTTGTTGTTTTTGATATACAGAAGCGTATGAAAGAAAAGAATGGAAATTTTAATACTTACTCTAATCAGGCTTTTACCTTCATATTGAACCTAATGTTAATCGGAAGGTTAACCTTATTTATTTATTGAAAGATTCGTAAGCTTAGCAATAACTAAAGTATGAAAAGGACACTATAACAATATTCTATTTGTTAGTCTATTCTTAAAATCCTTAAGAAAAAAAAAACAAAGAACAAAGGCTCTAAAACAGTTACAAAATTGATCTATGTTGAGCATACTATTTTCTAATTCTTTGCACGTAAAGTAGACAGGCCTATCAGAAGATAACATAAGGAATTACTAAATTAGAAAATATTGACTTATTCGTGGAAACGGTCTCGGCCTGCGTACTTATGTACCTCAATGTTGCTCAATTATACGAACCAAATCCACTTGAAACCAGAATTGTTCAGACATTCTACTGGAGCCTATTGGCCGAACGGGTGGTAGCAGTTCCACTATATCAGATGCATTCACTTCAGACTGTCCTGCAAACTCTTCATAAAATTTATTTACAGTAAATGAAATATGATTAAATAACTTGATTTTAAATTCGTTGTAATTAGATTCAACTGAACAAATCTTTCCTGCATAAAATTCAATGCTTCGTTTTTTCTTAAACTGCACCAACACATAGTCATCCGGATTGACATTATGACTTCAATGCTTTCGTCTAATTCAACTTCTGTGTTCATCAGCTCTGCAAGCATAACATCACTATCATAATTTTCATACAGGCTTATGTTCTCAGTTTCTTCATCAGATGTTTCGAAACTAATTTTTCTATTGGATTTGTTCTTTCCTTTTCTTTGATGTTCTTGCTTCTTATTTCCTTTCTGTGTGGCTCTGTGCTCTTTCTTATCTTTCAATTCTTGCTTTGCAAGTGTGTTTCTTACTACTCTACTTCTACCTGTGGGAGTCTTTCTTCGACATTTTGTACTTTACAGAGTTTGTGCTTTCTGGTTTGAATGTATTTCCTCTTTAAAGACTGATGTAGAAGGCAAAACTTGCAAGAGTTGCACAATGCAACAGAGTGTTGTCCTTTTCACATATATCATTTAGATGACAATCCGGCCGATGGCCTCTTAGTGAAGCTGGTAAAAAGTCTAACTCCAAGAAAATGATAGTACCTATAGGATAAATCCCTGAACAACGAAAACCACTGGTGATATTTGATATGCTAAAGGACGCGCGAATAAATAATTCCCAACACTTCGGCCACAGCATAAATATCAAAATGTTTCCCCAGATTATTATGTAAACATTCTTCCACAGTTTGGTTATAAAAAAAACATTTAAAAGGACCGTAAACAGCCACATCCAGTGATTGTAGTCCTGAAGTATGCGAATGGGGAGTCAGCATGACAACCTTAGCTTCAGCAGTCATCTCAACAGCCTCGAGAGATAAGTGCGTTTCATGGTTATCGATATCGCCATTGGCCACATTTGTTATGTATGTAGTTAATCTCTCCTCTCCGTCCTCACATTTCACACTATACTCAAATGTTTCTTCCTCTGACTGTCTAAAATATTTCAGATGTCGGGATAAAATAGCTAAAGACACTTGGTAAACTTTGCAAACTTCACGAATGGAAATACGCTTCCAGGCTCGGAAATGACTGCTTTAATTGTGTTCTTGATTGAATTTGGGTTAATGGCAAGCCTTTTCTTTCCTATCTTGCCTCTTGGCATTTCGATTCCTGCAACGATAATAAAAGAATGTTCAAAAATACACTTGACAACGAGTTCATGTACCTTGGAACATGTTCCAAGGTACAAGATGTGTTTCTGTTTCATGGTACAAGAGGCTGTAGACAATTACTAAAATGCCGCAATAATGATAACGCTACATTCAGCGTAGAAAAACAAGTCACAAAAATGCTCACCTAATCCCCCTGAACTAATAGATTATTACAGATTATACAAACAACAAACAGTAATGGCACTAAAAAACAATATTTCAATTTCTAAATAGTTCGTTTTATCCCTGAAAAAAACAATTTCACATTCATAAATCACATATGCTTCTGAGCACAACGAAAGCTATGTTGGGACTGTCTGATAATGTCAAAGCATCATATGGTTCATTGAATCACCACAAGATAGTATAGCAACTCAGAAACATGCGAGTGTTCCAAGGTACACTATGCTCAAGGTACAACAGTTTCCCCTATATGTAAAAAAATGAAAATGAAAGTGACTGTTCTTGTGACTTCAGCACTCTTGAACCACCGAACGATCTCGATTAAATGTTCAACATAGATGAGGTTCAGGCCTAAGATAGTATTTATCTTGTTACTTTGATGATATAACTTAGGGTTGAGGGGAGGGAGGGGTTAAAAAGAATGAATAAAACATGATAACTCGTAAAACAAAGGATCAATCTCGATCAAATTTTTAACATAGGTGAGGTTCGGACTAGAGATGGTTTTAATCATTTCTCTTTGACGGGAGAACTTGCGGAGAGGCATGGAAGAGGGAGATATATAAAAATCAATGACTCTTTAAACACCAAACCAATCTCGATCAAATTTTCAACCTAGATGAAATTCGAACCTGAGACGGTTTCTGTCATATCACCTTGACGGTATAACTTAAGAGATGGGAAGGGGGAGCGACATTTAAAAAAGAACAAAAAAATGACCTGTATTAGTGGCGAATCTATAATTTTTGGGGTCGCTGAGATTAACAGTGACACATCTCATGCTGGTTAAATCCAAATTCAGCCCCGCAACTAGGAGGAGGAGGACACATATAAAAATGATTGAAATAAATAATATCAGTTTCGAATTCATCGTTTTTAGGATCGCTGAGATGAACAATGCCACTACAGATGCCGTGTCCCATAACATAGGGTGGGAAGAGGATATATAAAACTCATCGAAAATGACCGATATCAAACAGCGCTTTAGTAATACTTAACAGTCGGTAATTGATAATAATAATAATAATAATAATAATAATAATAATAATAATAATAATAATAATAATAATAATAATAATAATAATAATAATAATAATAATAATAATGTTGTTAGGGTCGTGAAGTCTAGGAGGCTTAGGTGGGCGGGTCATGTAGCTTTCAAAGTCTTGACAGGAAGACCAATCGGAAAACGACCATTAGGAAGACCTAGGCGCTGATGGGAGGAAAATATTAAGATGGATCTCACAGAGATTGGAATACAAAGTAGAAACTGGATGCAGTTAGCTAAGGATAGAAGTCAGTGAAGAGCTTTTGTGAACGCGGTATTGAACCTCCGGGTTCCATAGGCCATAGAGTTAGTTAGTTAGTTAATAATAATAATAATAATAATAATAATAATAATAATAATAATAATAATAATAACAATAATAATAATAATAATAATAATAATAATAATAATAATAGACAACTATACTGTGAAGGTGAACATTTTTCAGTATTATTATTATTATTATTATTATTATCGTACTTTTGAACTTGCACGGTGAAATTACTGCAAAATATATTTTATATCTCCATTTTTTCCTGGATTGTTTGTTTCTTCTTTATTAGTGAGCACTAATTTCTCTCTAGGCCGTCGAATAAATGAATTTCGTTGTGCACTGTGGTGCAAATAACGTTACAAGGAGAAGCCGGTTCGTTCCAAAGTAAGTAAATATTTGGCTTGTAATTTCGGGTGATAGTGTAGGGGTAACGTAATGGCCTTATGAATAATACAGCTATCTAACATGGGTTCAAGTCCTGTTCACGCCAGAGTTAATTTTTTTGCGAAGTGATTGTGAAGAATCGACTTATCATACTGGACAAGCAATACGTAAGAATTTGGAAGCAAACACCTGTATCATGATAGAAACGATGTACGAATGTTGATTGCGAAAGGGCAAGGGTAGGGATGCACGCGAGACGAGACGAGACGAGAAACGGAAAAGTCTCGTCTCGTCTCGCAGCCTCAAATGTTGGTCTTGTCTCGTCTCGCAAATGTGAAGCCTCGTCTCGCGTCTCGCATAAAATTTTGAGTCTCATCTCGCGTCTCGCGCGAGACTTTCTCGCATGATCTCGCACTCTCGCATATATTCTGGGTCAAAATTTTGCAATGTGTTATTCTATGGCTGTTAATGAATGTTAATGAATGATGTGATATTCTGTCCGAAGGCAGGTATTTGACCTAAAAGTCCCTTGGCAAGATGAATCCATGGTGGTTTGCTATTGGTTTCCATGGGATGAATGTTCATAACATTCTGAGGATCGGAACCTAGAGTTCAACATGGTTTCCGAACTTGTGTCCCCTCGGCTCCAAATTAAAAGAAAAGTTGTGCCGGAATTTAAATGCAGGATCATTAATTTTCCTCAAATTAATAGCATAATTTACAGCAAAACCAGCATAAATTGTTACTGGATCCAACATTGTTTTCTAGCTTAGAGGTTTCCAGCAATATTTTCCAGTATGCCATGCGGGCACATTTTTGCCCCGAAAAAAAATTCGCCAATGTAATTAGGATATAAAGAATATAACGTTTCCGTATATGTTTTTCTGAACTCATTGAACCAAACCCGGATCATTTTACTATATCTATATGTAAATTGCTTCGTCTCTATTTAACAGGATTTCAACCTTGTCTTTGCCTGCTTCTAGTCCGAGGAATGCTCTAACGTCACAATATCCAAAATTAACACGGATTGTTCCCTTAGAATAGGTTTGAACTTTCTTTTCAGAAAGGTTAAACTCTCTAACATTAAATTTGTGGAAGCAGCAGAGAAAATATAATAATACGTTACTTGTGTAGAACAGTCCTGCCTTCTATTGTCGCCTATCTCCCTTTACACCAACCACCAAGGAATAACATTACTTGTGTCAACGGACTTATGGATAACGCAATATGTTAACAATTGCGAGAATCCAAATATCCAGCAAACTATGCTTGATACGAAAAAAAGCTTTCTGGATTAATTTCCAGATCATACAGTTGAACTAACTGCACTATTGCCAGAATTCGCATTTTATCAACTTTCGCTTTCAACTTATGTAGTGTTGCCAGATCTAGAAAATAAATTTACTGACAGATATAGGACCATTCCTACTATCTCCACCAAACCTATAGGGCCATCCTACCAAACCAGTGTTTGAATTAAACTTCAGAACTAGAGGGGGATGTTTTGATAAACATATGGAAAGAAAATACTTATTCCATGTAAAAATATCATGTTATTTCTGCGAGCCGGGCCGGGGATAAACTTTGACGAGAGGGGATTTCCCCGCCATCCCCCAACATTAATCAGTAGTAGTAATGTGAAAAGACAGAAACAACAGAAATATCACATTTCGAAGCAATAGGGAGTCTTATTCGCTTTTCAGATGAAAAACAGAAGTTTATGTATTCGTGTGCGCCAGCGTGTATGTGTTTGTGTCGCAAAATAAAGTCTTAAATCGATGCTGTAATAAATGTCCAATTTACAAAGTTTTTCTTTTTTAATGATATTTTGAAACTAAAGAAGCCTTTAATTGTGAAAATCAACCTTGAATAATAATAAATCTCATAAAATGTCTATTGCCCCAATCACTTTTTTGTTCCTGGAGGCATCAACGCTCAACTTAGAAAACTCAATATATGTAAAATCAGTAAATAAACAATTAAATGTAACTCATAAATGTTGCGAGACTGCGAGAAGTCTCGCGAGACTTCTCGTGCAAGACTTAACGGAGTCTCCTCTAGCGTCTCGTCTCGCATGGTTTAGTTTCGTCTCGAGTCTCGCATAAAATTTTCAGCCTCGTCTCGCAAATGCGAGACGAGACGAGACTTCTCGCGTCTCGTGTGCATCCCTAGGCAAGGGAATTACCAGGACATTCCAAAGACATCATTGATCTGCAGTATACACTTTTCGTGTTATCGTTCTCAGAAAGAAACACTACACCATTTGTTAAACAAAGTTTGGCTATAGCAATCGGTGGTGTAGTGGTAGGGTGCTAGACTTCAAAATGGAAAATCTTGGTTCGATTCCCCATCAGGTGGTATGATTTTTTCGCATAAAGTAATGGCTGCAAACAGAGATTTATCTTCTGATGGAGAACTTACAAAGCATCACTGGCGATAATTCGAGTCAACAGTGTGTGCGTTCTACATCACACACTACAATGATAAGTATGTTTCATATTTATATTCGCCTCCCCCTCGCTCTTTCTTGAGGTTTTCCTATCCTGTCTTTGCATCTTTCACTTCTCCCCCTCTCTCTCTTTCCCTCCACACACACTTCATGTTCTAAAGTTAAGACGGAGCAAGAGCGCGATATACCTCGTTTGGAGAATCTAATTAACTGGGAACTTCGGCGTTGCGTTTTTCGTGCTCTGGGGATAACATAACCAGTCCTGGTCATCCCTGACAAAAATACTGTTTAAACGCAAGAGAATAAGAAAAATCTATTTTTTATCGTCTGGGTTACCGAGTCTCAGTCGAATTACCGGGTCACTACGGATTTGAATCCTCGACCCAGTGGTGATCTATAACCTAACCAACATCATCCGACTGATACGATGATCCGTTTGAGCTCTTAGCGTGTTCATTCTATCTGTGCAAATTACGTTATATCCGGAAGAGATTAAATCAATGTTGGGTGTTTGGAACAGATACAACTTCGGAAAAGACTAGAAAATAGTAACCTCTTTGGTTATTTGAAAACAAAATTTTATTTATACTAGTTGGACAGAAAATTTGTTTCCATCCTATAATTCAGTGTGTTTTGTTCACGTTGAAATTCGAAACATGCTACATCTATGAGGAACATAAACTTCTTCTTTCAAACATTTGCAACTTTTCATTACGATACAGTTTGGACTTTTAATATAGGGTATTTCTGATAGAAATTTAGCAATAAAATTAGCACTCTTCAATTTTCTCATTCTTTTTTCTTTTTCTTTTCGTTCCGTTTTTTTTTTTTTTTTTTTTTTTGTTCAGTTTGCTTTAGTGGTCTGAAAGGGAGGATATGACCAACGCTATCTACTGGGTGTGTTAGAATGTATTTTGAATCAGTACGTCCAATGAAAACTACCGAATTTGCAATCGAACCATACGGAAACAAAGCATGTATGTTAAACTTTTGTCATTATCGTAGATGTGTCTCTGAGATATACAGTTCTACTGGAAATTAAGTATGCTATCCATTATGAAAGTGACATAATGAATGTTTAAAGCATCCTCTATATATTCGAATAGTATTGAAAATATGTAAAAAAAAAAAAAAACGTTATTTCTATATTACTGTTGGATTTCTAGAAACGGAACTTTATAATGTTAGGCTTTTTTCTTACTACGTTTGAATTCCACAGTTTTATCTGTTCTCCCTTTTCTCTTTCTTCTTTTCCTCTCCTCTCCTCTCTCTCTCCCTCTCCCTTTCTGAATTTCTGTGTAATAGATATTCACTGGTTTCAATTTTTCATTGTGTGTGTTCCAGTTTCTCCCTACATCAACCTATGAATCTTGTTTCGTCTCAAGCCCCCGCCAAGTGAACTTTGTGGTGGACAAACACCGTGTGCGTGGGTTTTCTCGGGGTTCTCCCGTTTCCTCCCACTTTCTTCGTTCCATCATTTCATTCATTACTCATCTTCACCGTCTCCTTTAGCCTAACCGGCATAACCGTGGGACGTAAAACTCAAAGATTTCATTTCATTTCATTTTGTTTCGTCTCAGTTTTGTTATTTTATTTTATCGAAACTAATACATGTGTAGTTTGAAATTAGAATTGCGCTCATGTTGTTAGCTAATTTTAGTATGGGAGAGAAGAAAGAAGGAGAGAGAGGGGGTCTCTTGACCTGACGCGGTTATGGGATACGAAGGTGTATATTGGGTGGCCTAACTGCTCGGCGTTAGCTGTCACAATTTTTTGATGCGGAAGGTACAAAATCAGGTTAATATTGCTTCAGGTGTTCCAAAGTTATGCTGGAACACATACACACATTCATACATACGTACATTCTTATACATATAAAGATAATAGAGAGAAAGCGAAAGAGAGAGAGAAAGAGAGGGTGCGGCTAAAACCTTACCACTTCTATATTAAAAGGTATTTTACCGCATTGAACTAAAAACCTATGGGAAGAAGTTCTGCCTTCCTTAATAAACCACAATTTATCTCTTAAAGTTGCTAGCGGTAATGGTGAATTTGCTGTGGAGATGGTTTAGGGGATAGTGAACTCGATGTGTGCAACCACGGTCAGATTTTGAATATTCTATGTTTAAACCTGAATGTTTTTTATACCTTTGACTATATTTCAAGAACGTAAATCCCACGCTGTAATGAGAATACTGAGAAGTAACTACTGTATAACATATAGCTGCAGACAAATACACTGCACACACTTATACATTGCTATTACACAATTTACATAATTTGTATTTAACATTCACATATATACTGACGTTCTTTAATATTCACCACATCTCAGATATTATATTTTAAACATATTAATCACTTATGTCTTCAAACGATTGCATGAATAATGTAAAACTCGTTTATTTGCATGAAATTAATTATTTAACTATTTATGCATTGATGAATACATCATTACATACTAAATAGTTTCTTCTAACCAGGAATAGACTCACAATCGTACAATTAGAATTCCCGCGCCTTTTCACAGAGCTAACATGAATACCCCTACCAAATTTCTTCTGAAGGAATATACCTGAATTTCCAATGCAATTACATTCATATTTATTGTTCCTTCTCCTTTGTCTTCATTCTACAATGGATGCGAAAACTATCTTCGCTGTCTTTCCTTTCATTGGAATTTTTTTTTCACGTATGGAAACGTAGGTGACAAAACCAGCATGAGCTCACACGTATACATAGTTTCAAAGAAATGAAATGGAATCTTTAAGTTTTACGTCCCACGTTTATACCGGTTAGGCTAAAGGAGACGGTGACGATGAGAAATGAATGAAATGGTGGAATGAAGAAAGTGGGAGGAAACGGGAGAACCCCCGAGAAAACCCACGATCATGGTGTTTGTCCACCACAAAGTCCACACAGCGCGAGCGGGGATCGAACCAGGGTCCCAAGCACCGGAAATTAACGCTCTACCACCGAGCTACCACCGAGTATGTTTTGTTATAACAGTGCATTTTAAATCAGTGCATATTTGTACATGGTGCTATCTCAAACAAAATATTTGTATGCTGAGTTGGCAATACTGCTTCACCTATGGCAACACTGTTTGTGGTTTTCGATAGGGCATTTTGTTCTCATTATATTGTGCAACTTTTGTTTTGATTGCTTTAACGGTGTTCAAGATATTTACTTTAAACGTACATAATTCCATGATATAATTTTTTTGAACATTCAAATTTTGAAGCTCAGTAGGTCCTATCCTTCTGGTCCATAGCACCTTAAATTTTGCTCAAGTTCATTTCTCATGATGTTCTATCAGATGTGCTAAGTGGCAATCAGATTTTAGCGACAACTTGTGGAACCCTCCTGTGTAAGTATAATCTGTGAGGCACTTTTGCAGGTATGCACAAATTTAGTTTAACATTGTTCTTATGTTAGTTCCCTACAAAGTGAAAATGAAAAACCTTTCGTTACAAATTATTGACATAATGAAATCTGTAGCGTACAAAAGTGCTCAGTCAATTTTGTGATACAAACTATACTGCAGAAATATGTTACAAACATGATCAAATTTTTAGGCAAGACAAATATGTTCACTTTAATAAAACATAAAACTCATAGTTGCAAATCGCATAGGCAAGCAATCAGCAGCAAATAATATCATAGACAATATAAATTTTAGACAGCATATTTATTTTGAATCATTATTTGGCGAAATTCACAGTCGTAAGAAAATATAAGATAGGCCTTGGTTCAGATACATACGAAAATATACTAAGTAACTTTTCAATCCAATACTATAAATACACTATGATGGCTTAACTTAGCCTATACCGAAAGAAAAGTAGATTCTTTTGTTAAATTTTTAAAAAGAATATACTGCAGCTATGCTCGAAACATTAATAGAGGGTAGTTTGGAAATAATCCCATTATAGAACTTAACAATTTTTATATTAGATTTGCAGATAGATAATTCCGTAACTCACCTATCCAATGTTTTCTCTATTTTTTGGTATATGGCCATTCGATCTGTATTTATTGTTTTCAAATCTTCCTTTGATTTTTGTAAAATAGTTTCACCTTCTTCATTAGTCTTGGGTGAATCTTCACCATCATTTTTGTCGTTTTCTGATAATTCAAAGTCCACCTCAAAACCAACTGTCAGGGCCACAGACTCTGGCACATGAAGTGGAATTTCTAGTCCACATTCTACCTAAGGACAAAATAAGCACAATTTATTCACATTTTGTGAAACAACTAGATTTAGTCGAGTTAACCCTTAAATAATACTTTAAAAATTCAATAAATTAGATTCATTAATTAATTTATCTACACAGGAAATTACAATGATGTAACATTTGTATACAAATTACGAACTCTTGTATTAACTCTCTATTCAAACCGGAAATGGTAGAAATCTATTTCCGGTTTCAACGTTTACCGCCATAGAACAAAAACAGTAAAAGATAGCTTCAAGGGAAACATTTTTTTCAAGGAAAGGAGAAATCGACTCAGCGTCTCAAGATAGCATACTATCACCAGCTACAACGTTCTACTAAAACCGAAAGTGGTTAAAATTTATTAGCAATTTCGTTTTCAATGCTTTTGTCCATAAAACAAAAATGGTAAGAGATATCGAACACCCATTTTTTGACACAAGTTCACCAATCTGAAAATGAGTTTTGTCTCTACTTCTGTGACTTTTATCCCGTTAGAACACTGATTGCATAATGGATAAAACGGATATATATATCGACAATCAGTTTTCAGATATAGACTCAGTACCGCAAGAATATGTCCTCTCTAATTCTAATGTAACTGGAAGCGTAAGCGATAAACGTCAATTAACACTTTCGGTTTCATCATTAATCTTCATAGAGCAAAATCAGTAAGAGATAGTGAGTAATGGCTTTTTGACATGGATTTTGTGTCCGAGGATTTAGTATCTTTAATCTTTTACCTCTATTGCAACCAGTAGTTATAGATATACTATTACTTTGAGTGTTGAATGCGCGTAGTTTAAAAATCTACCATAGTTCCATACTGTGAAATGAAAATCTATTATTATTATTATTATTATTATTTTATTAGCAGCAGTTGTAGTAGTTAGTAGTATACAGGACAGTTTAAAAACTGAATTCTATAATTTCAATTAGAAACTCAATTCTCGAATCACGAGTCATCAATTAACGCAAAGAACTCTAAATTTTTCTTTATACATATATTGCTGCAATTAGACCTCAACCTTAAAATATCGTAATCTGAAAAAAATATTAGAACAAAGGGGGCTACAAAATATCAAGTCATCAATTTGTCACAAGACCAAGAAATCTTCATTCGATGAACGGAGATGCGAACGTTCTATGTGGGTTGATATCTTATTAAATCGCATCTTGTAGCGCATAAAATGAATTTCCAATTGAAATACCTAGTTAGGGGAAGGCCAGGTATTAAAAAGTTGTAAAGTTTAAAGTGAGAAATAAACTCGCAAGAAAATCCGAAGGGAAAATACTTAAATCGTAATAATAAACAGTCAAATACCTCAGTCTGTGTGTCACACTAATCTTAATCATTAAAAGAAAATCACACTAACTAGAAGCACTTAGTTCAGGGGCTTTTCGTAATAGGACATTTTATTTTTTCTTTTCTTTATTTTTTGTAATTATTAATTTTGAATAGCACATATTTGGGGATTCGGTTTTGAAAAATGTGTCGAAGTGGAAAATAACCCTCGAAAAATCCCTTTTTTTGGGAGTTTGGGTGATAGCACATTTTTAATTAATATTTTTATCGAAGAACACACTATTAGCACACTTTTAGGGAGTAGGTTGGAAATCAATTAATTGTGATAGCGGGCTGAGCGTGATTCTGTCCCCAGCCACAAAAGCCCTTTATTTTGGAGCTTTCCGTGATAGCGCATTTTAAAAAAATAATTATTGATTTTGAAAGCACATCTTGAACTGGGTTTTAAAATGTGCCGAAATGATGGGGACCAGCTTTACGTGAGAGCTTTTACCACCAACCAGGGCAGCCTTTCATCCAGCAATCCAAAAAGCTAATTTGCAGGCTATTAGCTGACAACAGAATTTGATACGAGACCCAACACTAACCCCTCCTTCAGAACACACCTAAGAAAAAAGAAATGATTATTTTGAATCCACATCATGCAAGAAATCTACAGCTCCAATCTTCTATTAAAGAGTTGATCAGCTGTGGTATACGTAACAAGTTGTATCGTAAACTGTACTTGTGGAATGAATAAAATGGAATGTACAGAAATGTCAGTGTGGTGAAGACCCTCAATTTTGTGACAATGATATGTATAAAGAGGAATACCAAGATAATTTTTGAAAGTGATGAAAAGTGTTTAATCTGTGCTGAATATGTAATCTGAACTCGATACATTGTTCTTAAATAACTAGCAATAGTTTTGTTTTAACGGTCATTTATCTCTATCCCTTATCAAAGAACTAAAAGCAAAATTGTGCTTTCCAAAAGTAGAAGCAAGCCCGTATCCAGGGGGTCTAGGGCCCCCTAAATTTTCATTGCCCCTCTAAAATTTTCACGGTAGGCTTGCAAATGAACTATAATACGGTGAAAAACTATAATATAGTTGGATCGCCCCCCTAACTTCTACCGTTCCCCCCTACATTTTTGGGCTGGCTACCGGCCTGAGTAGAAGTAAGGCCTGGATATCATTTCTGAGTACACATTTGAATCCTAAACCTTAAGAAACGTGTAGTTTGACACCTCATAATTTAATGTACGCAATATTGATTCTCAAGACGCCATTTCTGACACATTTTGAATATCTTTCTATGTGAACCTTAAACATTTCTATGATTTTTTTTTCAATCTCTAACCTTAAAATCTTTCAAATACACCAGCTACAATTTCTTTTTTTATTATTATTTTCAGGCATTTTGACCGACATCTTATTTTTGGGAATCCTGGCAAAAGTTTGGTTTATTACCACAAATGTTCTATTCTACACCACACAAGGAAGAGATTACGATATTTCCTACACTTGTATCATCAAGTAGCCCACGGGACTTGATATATATATTTACAATTGCTCGCGGACTATACCAGATAATTAAAAAAAAAGTTTGGAAATTTAAGCGTTTATCGAACAGTCATTTATGTCGGTCATTTTTGAACATTTTACTTTTTAACCATGATTTCAGACCTTCTGTCCATGTGGGCTGAATTTGATCTTAAATTGAATCGACAGTTTCACTATTCATCTCAGCAACACCTAAAACAATGTATTCGATAGTAATATCGGTCGGTTTCCTATTAGTTTTACGTCAATTTCTTCCTATTCCTACCTCCAGGATGTCATTCCATTCCGATAAGGACTGAATTTGGACTTAAGCCGTATCGGAAATGTCTCTATTTATCTCAGCGACCCCTAAAACTATGGAGCGGACAGTAATCTCGGTCGATCTCAATTTTTTTTTTACATGTCAGCCCTTTCCACCCCTAGGAATGTCTTGCCCTCACAGTATTATTATTATTTTAAGATTTTATATGTGTACGAAGTGGTGTTGCAAACTCATGCTGCTACATACATGCATACCGTAACAGTACACATACATAGAGGGGGTACATCCATTTTTAAGGAGGTTGGTTTACCAAAACTCCTTTATGTGCATTATCCTGTCTGTCCGTGTGTTCATCCATCCAGGAGACAAAAAGAAACTCAAGAACTATTTGATGGATCTCCATCAATTTTGACCAGGATGTAAAAGGTCAAAAGTTGGAAATCGAGCTCGTAGATGGAGCTGATATTCAAACAGAAAGTGGTACAAATTAAACATTTCAGGTTTCAACTTTGATCAGCATAGAGCAGAAACGGTAATAGATGGTGAGAAGTGTTTTTCTTTCTATAACATTCTAAGAAATGTACCGTATTCCTTAACCCTCTATTCAAAACAACTAATCAAATCATTGGCAGAAAGCAACCACTTCCACTTTTAACGTTAATCACTATACAGTAGAAACGACAGCAGATAGTGAGATGTGGTTTTCTGCAATCAATAAACGCCTCAAGAATATATTTCTTTCCACTCTAACCTTTGCACTAAAATTGGATAAAGTAGAAATCTACTAAAACGTCTGCTTTCAATGTTAGTTGAGAAAATAACAGGAATACAAACAATCTCTCTCGTATGGAGTACACTTGACATTGATATCTGTTATAAGTATATATTAAAATTTATTTTAAAATTGAAAGAACAAAAATATTTCATTGACACAACGAAGTGTATGATACAGCTTCAGAACCTTTTTTCTTCAATATTTGAAATATGTTGTCTGAAAAAAATGTTACTGAATATATGATATTCTTCAAAGAAATTCTTTGATTTCTGTTTAGTATTGCATATTAACTTACAGTGATCGCTGTTCCTTCCGGAAACTCTAGAAACCGTTTCTTTCTGGATAAATGTGCCTCGTGCTTAATCTCTTGATCTCCTATCGATGATAAGGTTATTAAATAAATCAAGACAGTAAGATGAAACCTTGTATCCATGGATGATAGAGGAATCTGGAAATTAAAGAAAGCAAAAATTCAGAGTAAGTTCAAACCAAATCGAAATATACACCTACTGCTGAACAATTAAATCTACTTACATTCTAATGTTTTAAATCAGTGATTCCCAACCTGCCTCCGCTGGCGAAGCATGAAGAGCGAAGAAGTAGGCGTAAACTACATCCGTAATTACAAAGAGGTGTTAAATTAAATATTGAACAAGTACTAACTAACTCTATGGCATATGTAATCCGTAGGTTAAATGCTGCGTTCATAATGGCTATATCTGAACTTCTGTCCTTAGCCAACTAGATCCAGTTTCTACTTTGTATTCCTATTCATACGAGGTCAATCTTAATATTGTCTCCCATCTGCACCTAGGTCTTCTAATGGTCATTTTCCGATTGGATTTCCAGCTAAAACTTTGAAAGCGTTCCTACTTTCTTCCATTCTGTCGACGTGACCTGCCCACCAGAACCTCCTAGATTTGATGAAGCTAACAATATTTGATAAACGGTGTAAACTATGCAGTTCCTCGTTATAAAGTTTCCGCCATTCACCATTCCTGTTTCTCTTGATTTCGAATATTCGTCTCAGGATTTTTTTTCTCAAATACTTTGTCTACGTTCTTCAGTCAGAATAAGTGACCATGTTTCGCAACCACACAGCACATCACAGATGATTATCGTTTTATATATTTTAAGCTTCAAATACCTTGAAAGAATCCGAGACGATAAAAGATTTTGAACTGAATAATAACAGGAATTTCCTTCTTTCAGTTGACAATTAATTTCTTCGTGGATATGCTTTACATCTGTTGTCATTGATCCTAGATATTTGAAAGTATCTACTTTGTCAAAAGTATTATTTGAAATTTTGATCCATTCATAATTTGCAATATTACGATCTCCATGTGTTTAGTTTTCTTTGCATTTACTTCTAAATTCTGTCACTACAACCGTTTAATAAGACCTCTGCATTGCTTTCTATTATTCTCCTAACATGCCCTGTCAGTGGGTATTTAGGATCTTGTTTCGGAAGGAGCTATGCACATCACGTGAATAAGCACTTATATTTTTGCTTTTGGTGCCAACAAATTTTAATGCAGTTTTCCATATAACAAAGTTATTTCGGGGGTGGGGGATTGAGCCCGATACGCCACTGTGCCCTGTTTTATTTACATCTTCAGCATACTCCATGACTTGGTGAATACCATTCAACACTAGGGCCTGTTTGCTATCTTTGATTTTCCTTATAACGTTTCCAGAACGAAGTTGAATAATAATGCCGACAACGCATCTCCCGGCCATTCTCGACATGGAAGCTGGTGAACAAGAATTTTCCTACTCGGGCCTTATTCTAGGATTCATTTAAACATCTTAATTAATCTGACTACCGGTATCTTTTTCGGTATTCCAAATTCTGTAAGAATGTTGAACAATGTTTCCCTCCTAACCGAGTTGTAGTCCTATCTAAAGTAAATAAATAGTTGATGTATCAGAGTATTGTATTATCATTTCTTTTCGAATATTTGATGAATGGTAAAATATCTGGTTTATTGTTCAGCGATTTCATTAAATCCGCACTGATAATCTCCGATAATTTCATTTGCGTATAGGATCAATCTTGCTAACAGGATGTTTGAGATGATTTTATAGGATGTTGACAGAAGTGAAATGCCTCGATATATAAATACGAGATTGATAGCTTTTCTTAAAATCGTTTATGCCATTATTCATGTCCCGAATATTTCTGTTTTTACTATTATCTTCATGTTCATTAATTTTAGCTTTCAAAATTCATGTTTGTTCTAAGTTTTAGAAATTTCCAGCCTGATGTCAGCGAAATTTTGTGCAGTTATATCGTTTTGATTTTGGCAGTTTTGCATGTTTTGTCTTCTGCACTAGTTTAGTGAATTCCTGGTCGAACCATGGTTTGTTACCATATTTCAGCGTGCCCCAATTTTCCTTTTGCTGAAGTTGCTGAACCTAACTCTAACCCAAGTATCTTCAACACTAGTGCACTCCGAAGCTTCTAAAACCAAGAATCTATTCGACACTTCAATCTGGTATTCCTTCTCATCTGGCTCTCCTCTAACTTCTTTAAATTAAACCTCTCCATTTTCAGATGTTATTTCCTTTAATCAACGATGATACCTCTCTTATTACCGCTGCAACATGGTAGTGATCAATGTCACAATAAGCTCCTCCGAACGACCGAACATCATTTATGCTAGACCGTCTTCTTCTATCTATTAAAACGTAATCAATTTGATTTTATGTTTTTTCCATCTGGTGAGGTCTAAGTATATTTATGAACGTCGCGATATGGGAATTTTATACACTTCACATTAAGGTTTTGGATGTTGCAAAGTTCATGATTCTAAATTCGTTGTCATTACTTTCCTTATGCAGGACTTTCATTCCATATAATTGATTTGAAAATATTCTCGCGTAACTACCTTCACATTGAAATCCTTTAATAGAATTTTCACATCGTATCGCAGAAGTTGGGTCAAACACCCGCTCTACTTCATATAAACTGTCTTTTATATCGTCATCTTTATTTTCTCTTGGGTCATATACATTTAAAACAATATCACACCACTGACCCTTAAGATTAATATTTTTTAATTTATAATTTATTAATAAAGGCACAATTCGATTTCTATTCAATAATAATAATAATAATAATAATAATAATAATAATAATAATAATAATAATAATAATAATAATAATAATAATAATAATAATAATAGGTTGGCTACTATACGAATTTAAATTAATAGTATAATACTTAAAGGAAATAACGTTTTGGTGTGCTATGCTGTGTTATTGATAAATTTATGCTATGCTGCAAGTACAGAAAGGTTAGGTTAGGTTAGGTTAGGTTAGGTGTGTTATTTTGCACACAACACCCCATTCTGCTACAAAACAGCTGAGAGACTCGTACACATGTGTGTATAATTTTGTTGCACTGTGAAACCCGGTTTGATTCGTTGTCAGCAAGTTGTTCGAATGAAAACAGATCAACTTGTGTATGAACTTCTACTTCAAATTACAGAGTTATCATGGATTAACAGCACAATTAATCCATTTTAACAATTATAGTTATTTACGTGCTTTTAAGCGTTCTTTTTTGCTCATAAGGAAAAAAGATGAGAAAACATTAATATAACAAAAAACGTACCCAAGCTGTACTAAATGTGATGGTGCGACTTGTCCTTTCTAACAAACTAGTGTTGGCATTTGATGCATTATACACATGATTTCAATATAAGAAATAAATTAAACTAAAGAAACAGAACCGACGCCATTTTTAAGATTTATAGTCTCTAGGTATAGATAATATGTCGAAACACTACTGATAATTTTAAAAATAAGTTGATTATTATGTTCTTGGTGATGATCAAACCGCACTCCTAGTGCAGTTCAGTTCCTAAAGATCATTTTGGGTTGGTGTTTGGCCATAATTGATTTAAAAATTTAAATGATTGTGAATCTTACTTGATACTTAAAATATTTATTACTTAATTACTCCTATCTACATGAACTGGAGTAGACCCTATATGGATTTTTCTATGTGAGTTTTATTAACTTATGAAACTACATCAAACATCTTCGAATATTGTTTCCACACCTTCTTGCCAAGAAATACTAAGACGTTAAACAACATGTAAGATAAACGAGGCAATCAAAAATTGTATACAAATTTAAATTATTTACTGGATTCATAACTAATTACTTACCATTTAGCACAGGAATGAACCAGTTACATTCTTAAGCATCTGCAAACTGTGTACGTTTTGTAGTTATGTTGTTCTGTTATCAACTCCTGAGTCTTTAAGAGTAAAGTACTCACATATCAAAGGAAAGTGTCACATTAACATTTGAATACAAATACAAAAATGAAGAAATAGACGAACATCCAAAACAGGATAAACAAAACTTTCTTGTGTATACTTCAAAATATCCTTTGTCTTGTTAAGTTTTCAGCAGATACAAAGTGCAATGTCCTTAAGTAATTAATATGCTTTGACATTAGTGCTGTTTGGAAATCATTCAAGTTGAGACTGTTTGTATACAACGTCTTTACTAGTACTTTTTGAGGAGGTATGCAACCATGTACAATGATTATTACTTCATCCTCTATCTTTTATCTGCGTGTATGAATATTACCTGCCATGTAGTGTTATTTCTAGGCAGTGAGACGTGTTCTACATGCTCTTGTTCACATAATTTACGTCATAAAATGGCCGGGAATCCCTTGCGCCGTCATTGCACAAATCTGAAAACTGCAAATTTGGATACAGCAGGACAATATCATGCCGTATCACGTCTATGCTCGGTAGTTCGTGCAATATTTAACTCTAAAGCTTGTTTCCCCACGTTTTCGGCAGTCTTTTTGAATCCTTAATACGTAAACGACGTGCTTATCGTCCTATGTTTGTTGAAACTTTTTTTTAAACCTCAGGAATCATCCCTCTTCTTTTGTATATACAACGAATTCAACGCCATACTGGATATGCTCTATTTCTCAATGTGGTTCTCCCACCAAATCTGAGGGTTTGAATGTTGGATGGGGATTTTTTTAGTCTTTTTTGTTAGTGGGTTATGTAGTAAGTGGTAGTGGGTGTAGTGTAGTTAGTGGTGTAGTAAGTTATGAACTTTTTCAATGGAAATCTAATGATTTTTAATAAGGAACTGATCTTGCTCATAGATCACTCTTCGCTTTTTTCGACAAACAACTGTAAACTATTCTAACATTATCTAGAGATATCACATCACTAATATAGCCAAATTATGTAATTCTTTTTGAAAATCTCGCTTGATGTAAGCAAATTAAAGTTTGACCTTAACCCTTTCGAGACATGATCGGGAAAGTGACGCACACGAATGTGTCACTTACTTAATCCTCTGCTGTGTGAACACTAATTAAGATATCGGGGTGATTTTTTCCATGGTCCATATATGGTTGGACCATAGTTTATCCTTATGGTATCTTTTTTCCAGAGTGTCAAATTTCCCTCTCAAATTTGAGTCCAAAGTAATTCGAGAATTTTCGAATTTCGAATTTTTAGTTTTTTCAATTTTAACTTCTTTTTAGATTGATTTGCTTAGGATTTGTCAGAAATGGATACCTATTTTTTTTAGACCAATTTGAACAACTGAGTTTCACTGCGGAGGGATCTGTTGAAAAGTACGCACGAGATGAATTTTGAAGAGTGTTTAATATTATAGCCAAGTAAGTGATAGACCAAGCACGACTTAACAGCACCGTTTCCTTCACCTTCTATTACTCCACTTTCCCAGTGAAGGAACTGTGTTCCGTGTTGTCCGAAAACAATTTTTTTTCATGGAAGCTTTAACTGCAGATTTAGTAGATTTGTTTATTTGTTCTATTTCATTGGCTAAAAGACGCATTTGATTGACGAAAGACGTAAGAGGAGCTTCACTTTTTGACTCACAATTTCATTTTAATGTTAATGCTTGCTTAGTAGAAACATATATATACTGCAGCAAGTGTAATTGCAGAAAATCTATTGTGGATGGATGGTCACCGCAGCTTAAGGATCTCAATATTCCAAAATGACGCTCTAAAGAATTAATCCTTGCTCTAGCGGAGGATAAATTACGCTTTGCTGTAGCTAATTTTCGGTTTAGATATTTAATTTCTCTTTTGAGAGACACAATTGTCTTACGAGCATCTGAAGCGTTAGTTTTCAACAGAGAAAACAGGTGAAGTTTGAGGGGATCTAGAACTTATCAAAGAACCCACTAGGTCTAATTCCCTTACTTTGGTCTTCTTTACTACGTTTTCTAGTTGCCTTTCTTTGAGGGCTTCCGACATTTGATAGGGGTGGTTAAATATTTGGGAAGATTATGAAATATATGTGGGACCGTGCCAGGTATTAATTTCCACTTTTCCCTCGCGAGTTCAACTTTTTCTCCTTTTATTACGAAAGAATATGCTTTAATAATAAGTTCTCTCGCGAAATGTAAGTCACAGATCCTACTGTTACTGGTTAGTTTCCTGTCTTTCCGTGGGATTGCACTGACCCACTTATCAAATAATGCCTCGTCCCTGGGAGGTGTAAAGAAGTGTTTATGTTCGCTGACGCCGCGATAACCTGACCGGCAACCAGGAACAAAACACGTAGGCATATTTTACAGAATACGATCAACACACACACAAAAAAAAAAGAAAAAAAAGAAAGAAAAAAGCACCACACACTGAAGACCCATAAAAAGCACTTGAACACAGACACATGTTCACTAGAAACAAATAGCACTGGAAATAATACAAAACAAAAAAACCCGCTACTTCTCAAACACCCCGATCGCAGCGCCATTATTGCGAAGGTCCACCGCTTCTAATGGTTAAAAGCCAGAGAAAGCGCACTTTTTCTTCTATTCGCTATGGTTGAGGTTTACGGTAGACTTTGTTCTCTAAGTGGAGAGAAAATTGTAATTTTCTTAGGTAGAATAAGGTATTTTTTAAATTACATCCTTAGTTTATTAGATATCGACATGATACTTCTAGGACATATTAATAGTATACCGAAGTTTATTTAATGATGGTTTGCGTCTGTCTGGTGGCAGTGTTTTCTGCCATAAAAAATTAAATTCCCGATTTTAAGTTGAAAATTCGAAAAAAAAAAAAACATTTATCACTACAATTTCCTTCTTATTGGCTATATTGGAATAAACGTACCAATATCTGAAAGCCTCCTCTTTGACCTATACAACACATTATAGAAAGTTTCAATAGAATAATTAGGAAAGCTGCAGTACCTGCATAACCTTTGATTTTTGCTTCTGATGCGGAAAAAGTGTCAAAACCGTGCGTACGATGTAAGAGAATTTTTAGTTTTCAGTCTTTGTAGGGTAGCCAAAGGACTTCAAGGTTTCAATGTGCATTGTCAACAGACCAAAGAATTTTTTGAGATGACTTGGACCCATGTGGCAATGGCTATGCCAGCTTCAAGAAAAATTAAAATTCGGTTAGGAAATATTTTGTAAATTTTTATCCCTACATTTCCCTCCATACTTTGTATTATTGGGAAACAATAATAGTGTGTATCAAATATGAAAGAGACGTACCACATTTGACATGTGTAACGTTAGCGTTTGTTATTCCATTCTATTTTCAGCATCTGCTACAATAAATGAATACCTATTAAGAGTTTTCTAATTATGGGAACCTCTACACGGTTTGCGTCAACCAACATATGCACTAAGATGTTTACTATGATGACTGGAGTCCAAACGATCCAAAGGGTCCAGTGCGTGAATTTAATGTGTTTCTTTTTTATGTGTGTGTTTCATTTTCTTGTCTAGTGGGATTTCTAGTTGCTTCCAAAGCTTTTTAGTAGTATTCTGGTCTTTGATCTGGTGGGATCTGCTGAATTGTTGGCAACACTGCTGGTTCTATTTAGGTAGTTTACTTCAAATTCAATATCTCAATCGAATGGTAATTTTAGTTAGAATGTTCATCGCATCAACAATTCATTTTTAGACTACGAGTTGCCAAATTGTCAGTTATTAAGACGTTAAGATTTATTGAAGATAGGAACTGTACGGATATTTTGGTAATTAATTATCTCACCTTACAACCTCGTAACTAAGCAGTTAGTGTACGCTTTTGGCATGGGATATCCGAATTCAACTTCAGGCAGGAGCTCACGTTAAACTATAGTTCCACGTCTCATACAGCCTCGTAGCTGAAAGGGACGCTAAACTCAAAATCAAACAATCTCAGCTCATAATAATTGATTCACTAAAGCGAAATAATAGGAATCTTCCCCGGTTTGAGGTCTATCTTTGAATAAAATACCATCAAAATCTTTCATCAATTACATTGAGAAAACAAATTGTATGTGACGTACGCAAAATCGTATGTTACGTTTGTAAATCCTGTAGTTTATGGACGTACAGCAAACGTATAACTGAAAACGCATGTTTTATAATACTTTTGTGTAAGTGTTCCATCTGTACGTACTTTCCGTATGAAACAATGTAGGCGGTCAAGATCTCACATACAAATGGATGTATATAACAGATAGCTCACGAATGTAACATACATATATGCATGTAATATAAGGAAGAATGTTAGATATCAGACATCCTGCAACGCCATGATGTAACATCTAAGGGCAGTGCCTAGGTAGAATACGGATAATGATGTCCGTACTGATTTCTGTAGTAAGCAAGAATATTTCGTACATTTGTGTCGTCATCCGCAATAAAAAGTTCGCATATACTGTAACTTCCACATTTTTATTAATAACTCAGTTTTCTTAATATGTTATCGCTTCTTTGTGCTTTCCTTAACAAAGCAGTATAGTAATGAATAATTATTTATGATTTTTGAGAAAAAATAAAGCAAAATAAGAAAATTATAAGCAAAAAAACTTTGATTGTTATGAAACTAGTCTGTCAGATAATTACGCGAAGAATATTCCAAGGGAAATTTGAGGGGAAAATGACTGCACACACTGCACAGGTATTAGGGACACTCACAAATACATGAAATTGAAAGAACAGAAAATAATGTATTTTTGAGATGAACACACAATTCAGAATTCACATTTCACGCAAAGTTCCAATATGCGAAATCAATCAATATCTTCAGTTGAAATTACTGAAAAAGACAGAAAATGGCTATTTAAAACTCCAAGTGTAAACCTGCACTTGGAGCGATTCTATTAGCAATATCACAATAAATTTTCGTAAGTTGCCTCTGTGGTCAAGTGTTTTTAATAATGCTGTTGAATTTCTAGAAACAAAGAGCGGCGGTTCGAGCCTGAGTACAGTAAGTTCATTTTTTTTTATTTCAATATAGAAATGGCCTTTTTAAAAAATATAAAGTTCTATTTTGAAGTGCTTGAAAAAAAAACTCAGATGAACTGTCACATTTCAAAGCTCAGTCGTATTTATTCGGCATGTCCATCGAATTATACGAAGATGTTAAAATAAGGAACGTTAACATTCTTATAATGAGAACAGATTTTGATTCCCGGCGGGAGCTTACGTGGTTCGGTTTTTACGTTAATCAATATGTACATGTTTCATAGCCTTGCTGTTGAAAGAGACGTTAAACTCCAAATCCTATATATATACATACATACAGAGAGAGAGAGAGAGAGAGAGAGAGAGAGAGAGAGAGAATAAATATGATTGTTTTTTTCATAGGGAAGCGGCGACTTAGTGGTAGAGCGTTCACCTCTGGTGCATGGGGTTCCTGGTTTTATCTCGGCTTGCACAAAGTGATATATATATATATATATATATATATATATATATATATATATATATATATATATATATATATATATATATATATATGATGGAGAAACACCGTGTGCGTGGTTTTTATCAGCGTTCTCCCGTTTCCTTCCACTTTTTTCGTTCCACGATTTTCATTCATTTCTCATCATCACAGTCTCCTTTACCTAGCCGACATAAACGTGGAACGACAAACTTAAAGATCGAATTTCATTTCATTGAAAAAATTAGTATAATTCATAATCTGCATCTTGATAAAGCAACTTGAACAATCATATACATGTATGTATACAGCTTAAAATTAAATTAAATCGCAATTTCATTAATCTGTAATATCTCATATTTCTCATTTATTTACATCAAATGTTTAGGTATTTTATACTTTATAGCAAGAGTATTAACTGCTGTAAGACACAATTATCTATACCTTTGGCGTGGAAGACCCTGGTTCGATTCCCGGCGGGAGCTCATGTGGTTCGGGTTCCACGTTAACCAGTAGGTCCCGTCTCATATAGCCTCGCTGCTGAAAGGAACGCTAAACTCAAAATCAACTCAACTCAACAATTATCTATACATTGTATTTAATTAGGAAATCTGTATTGTTATCAAAAGAGCAAGTATATGAAAATGAAATGTATAATAATGGTTGCATATGAAATATAGTTTGCGTAATCTTTAAGTGTCACTTTAAGTTGACTTAAAGCGAGAACTGCAGAGCTGTTTAGTAAGCGATAAGATCTGATGTAGTATTCTGTTCTGCTTTCCTTCAGGCATTTCTTACACGTTAACAGACAATATTGTACTGACCTTGTAAGAGCCTCTAGGCATAAGACAAAATCAATTAAATATTTTTGACATATACTGTTCTGTGACTCTTAGCTCAAGATAGGTTTCGATTTATGTTTATTTTCTATGTTTCTGCCATACCCCTGCTTCCTTTAGAAATAACTTTTCGTATTGGCTCGTGTAAAAAACTTAATTTGTTCCATTGCTTTTTTTTTTTTTTTTTTTTGCAACGTTAATGTTTTTGACCAAAAAATATTTTCCAGTAAAGCTTAACAATCATCTATTTCACAGAAAAAACAATATGTAAAGTTCTACTTTCCGATTTAAAATTTAATATTTTTTCCAGTGCTATATGTGCTAAACAGTGCTTTATTTGTAGAGTGGAAGAGGAATTTACGTAATTTTTGCTTCCCCAAGGTGGGAACACCCCTCTAGAAACCTAACAATTCTCATAAGAACTATCAGTTAGGCAATATTCCTTCTACCATACTGCAACTACAGTTTGCATCTTAAGTAATATGTAACATAATTAATAATAATAATAATAATAATAATAATAATAATAATAATAATAATAATAATAATAATAATAATAATAATTTAGTATGAGACTTTAAGAGATCTTTATATGATACATGTATTCACGAAAATAGTCACTACTTGTTACTAGTGTTGCCACGAGACGAGACGAGACGAGACTTTAGGGTGTCTCGTCCCGTCTCGTGCAAAGCATGTCTCGTCTCGTGTATCGTCTCGAAAAAATGTGCCCGTTCCGTCTCGTGTCTCGTCTCGTTTGTCTCGTTTTGTCTCGTAAAAATATAGCAGCATACCATGGGAACGAAAGTAAAATGTAGCAGGCTGCCCCATGCTAATCAAGATACAACTAAGTTATTACCCAGAACACACAAGACAAGAAATGTCACGGTAGCTACACCGTGAAGCCTTCACCTCTAGTGTATGTGGTAGTAGGTTCGATCTCGGTTAGCGCCATGTGAGCTTTGTGGTGGACAAACATTGAATGTGTGTGGGGACCGCGGTGGCTCAGTGGTAGAGCGTTCACCTCTGATGCTTGGGGTCTCGGGTTCGATCATAGCCCCGCCAAGTGAACTTTGTGGTGGACAAACACCGTGTGCGTGGGTTTTCTCGGGGTTTTCCCGTTTCCTCCCACTTTCTTCATTCCACCATTTCATTTATTACTCATCATCACTGTGTCCTTTAGCCTAACCGGCATAACCGTGGGACGTAAAACTCAAAGATTTCATTTTTTGAATGTGTGTGTTTTCTCGAAGTTGTCTAGTATTCTACTATTTGGTCTAGGAATTAATTCGTGCGGGTGGACAAGAGATGGCGCATCGAACGGAGCGTCCCACAGTTCCGTGTATCCACACATGTGTTGCAAACCCCTGTCATCGCGTATCGTTCGTAGTATAGGGCAGTGGATTAAAGCGTCAACAACACCAGTTTGTAGTTAAGTGAACATGGCGCAATTTGTGCCTGATAAAGTGTTTTTGCGGGGTGTCCTGCTGCATTACTTTAACATGCAGAAAAGTGCGACTGAAAGTCATCGTATTTTGGTGGAAGTGTATGGTGACCATGCTCTAGCTGAGCGAACGTGTCAGAAGTGGTTTGCACGGTTTAGAAGTGGTGATTTCGGCTTGGCAGACCAAGAGCGAGCTGGACAGCCAAAAAAATTTCAAGACGAAGAATTGACAGCATTGCTCGAGCAGGATTCGTGTCAAACGCAGGAACAACTTGCAGCAGCATTAGGCGTTGATCAAACAACAGTCTCCAAACGCTTGAAAGCCATGGGAATGATTTAAAAGATGTCACATTGGGTTCCACATGAATTGAAAGACAGAGACGTTGAAAGACGAAAAACCATTTGCGAATTGCTGCTTCAACGACAGAGCAGAAAGGGGTTTCTGCATCGAATTATTACGGGTGATAAGAAGTGGATCCATTACGAGAACCCTAAACTAAAAAAGGCCTGGGTGAAACCAGGTGAACCAGGTCCATCATAACCAAAACGAGATATTCACTGTGCAAAGGTTATGCTGTGCATATGGTGGGATATGAAACGTGTGGTGTACTATGAGCTGCTGCAACCGGGTGAAACTATGAATGGAGAACGTTATCGACGACAATTAATGCGTTTGAAGCAAGCTCTGGCCAGAACACGACCAGAATGGGAGAACAGACATGATAAACTTATTGTTCAACATGATAACGCTCGCCCACATGTCGCAAAACCGGTCAAAACCTATTTAGAAAATGTCGGATGGGAAGTTTTACCCCACCCGCCGTATTCACCAGACGTTGCTCCTTCGGACTACTACTTGTTCGATTGCATGAACAACGATTTGATTGGACAGCGGTTTACTTCTTCAGAAGATATCGAAACATGGGTCTCTGACTGGATCGCTTCCAAGGATGAGGACTTCTTTCGCCACGGAATCCGTACATTGCCTGACATATGGGCGAAAGTGGTGGCTAGCGATGGACAATATTTTTCTTAAGGTATTTATGTATTTTGTGTTTGTACTACAGCTTCAATGTGTGCGTACCAACCGCACGAATTAATTCCTAGACCAAATACTTTCTTCATTCCACTAATTTCCCCATCATCATCCCTTTGGCCAAAGTTGCCTAAAGGTCTTTAAAATAAATTCAAATAAACTCACAAGGCAAGGACAAATAGTTTACAAGATAATATATCTCTGCTGTCAGTTGTCTGAGGCTTTTCGACCTTGGCTTTTTTTTTTTTTTTTTTTTTTTACATTCTGAAACTGAAATTTGTTTCACCAGTTTCAATACACGAATATACAGTAAAATGCTCATAGGTACGTCGATGAAGACACTAATGTCAAAAAATGTTTACACGACAAGCATAGTTCGATGTAAAGGTGTCACCATCCCCGACACTACCGTATACTATCAACCCACTTGCTTTATAGTGTCTGTATATATATATATATATATATGTATCAGAGAGAGAGAGATGGAAAAATACCATATTTATCCGTGTATGCCGTGCACCTTTTCTGCACAAAAACGAAGTCAAAAAACAGGGTGCGCGGCATACACGAGGAAATGTAGAATTGACTGAGCCACCAAGCATTTAAAATCACGGGGAGTTTTTATTAACCTAATACTGGAATATTGTGAGTAATTTTACAAAAGTAGAAAAGTTTTAATATAAAATGACAAGTTGCAGCTCATCTTTCCTCTTTGTATCAACCGACCTTTCAAGAACTACGTGCGGCGACTGTACACTGAATGGATGGCAACTGCAGTACACGAAACTACGCCAACTGGCCGAATTAAGAAACCTGCACTTCGCCTTTTGTGCGAATGGATTATTGAAGCATGGAATTCAATTCCAGAGGATCTTGTCGTCCGCAGCTTTAAAAAATGCTGCATTTCCAATGCCAGCGATGGGAGCGAAGACTTTATTTAGTCCGATGGTGATACGTGCTCCAGCTCCTCGGCGACGAAAAAAGCTAGGCATGGGAGTGATTTCTGTTAATAATCACAATATTGTTGGATTGTCTCTGTGTATAACAATTTTAATGATTAAAAGTAAGATGAAAAATACATTGTACTTTTTTTTCTTTCAGAAAATTGGTGTGCGCTGCTTACATGAGTTTATTTATTTATTCATTCATTTATTTTTCAATTTTAACGTTCCAGAAATTGGGGGTGCGCGGCTTACACGGGGACGCGTTATACACGCGTAAATACGGTATATAGATAAATAGAGAGATAGATATGTGTGTACACTTTGATTCCATATATTCCAGCCTTTAGGTTTCACAGTGTTAACCCATACCAATCAAAAAACTACTTTCCATTTTAGCATGTTTAGATTTGTTGCAATTATTTTTTTTTTTTAAAAAAAGCTCGGAACCAAATAATTTTATTGAGTAATGGAAAGTATTTGATTGAAATTTTATATGTTACTGCACAGTAAGCTCTACTTAAAGTGCCATAGTAATGGGAGCTGAACGACACATCGGACGAAAGAATGCTTGGAGCCAGTCTTCACCTCCATGGTTCAAATCTGTTCCCATAACCGCGGGATGTGTGATACTATATGGTGGTTGCCCCGTTTGTGTAACAAACTCATGACAGTACACCCAGATTAGCTAGTGGTTTTTTTAAAAAAAGTTGATTTTTGGGTGGCCATTTTGGATTAAAGTTTCTTATATTGTCGTGATCTATTCGCAATCATACAACGTACATCTTCATACCAAGCCGAGCGGTCTGCGGCGATAGACCATCGGCTTGAAGTCCCCGAGTTGAGTGCCGGAAGGGTCATGTGTATGGATTTTAACAGCATTTGTTTTTTCGTATTGTGTCAGGGGGGGCAGTCATACGGGATAAAAGGATTTCAGTCTGAAAAAATTGGAGAGAATATCCTCCCCCAAGATACTTTCATGGGAGTAAGGAATTAGTAAAAAATATAGGATATACATTTTATAGCAGGTTTAAAAATATGGTTTGGGTATCCTATTTCTTTTCTGTTAATTATGTTCTTCAATGTTCGAATTTTGATCATTCTCATGATATTTTCTGCTTTCAATGGAGTTCCATGATCATTATACCAAATGTTCTTTACACTTATCAAGTTCGAAAGGTTTTATGCGCCTGTAAGAAACCATTTTTGAAGATAATTCAGGTCCTAATGAATATTATTCACTAGGAAAGGGAAGTATTCCAGTCCTCTCAACATGGAAGCAGAGGGCAATTTCGCACTCTGGCCAGATCAAACATTTCCGCGCAACAAAAGGAAGGCCCCCCTGTAAAACCTCTTCACCTCCAGTGGTATTGTTAGTACCATAAATTTGCTGAAAGCAAACAATTTGAAGGGTTCGTCGACAGTATCTTTGCTTTCCTTTGTCCTTCGACCGGCTTCCAAACAAAGAGGTGAATTTTACAACATGACTGCTGTATAATAAGCGAGCGATTGGTAAAATGGTATAAGTGTGTTTTATGTGTATGTGTGTGTGTGTGTGAGAGAGAGAGAGAGAGAAGACAAAATTTTAGTTGCAAGATGACATACTTCAATTGCCGTTTTCGGTTCATATAGCAAAAAGAATACCGCAACTACAGCCCGTGATGAGTGTAGCCCTTACCCAGTTTTCCAATTGAATAGCTTGTGGTGGTAGTTCGGTTTCTTGACCTTGTAAAAATCTTCCCTGTCTTTGATTTTGTTTGTCACCATTCTAGCCAGAAATGAAAAAAATGAGAATTCCTCAGTTTACAGCAAGGGGAATTGGGGACAAGACATTAAGGATGATATTCCTGGAAGCTCATGTATCACGATTGTTTCATTCAATACACAGAGGACACTTTTGTATGAAGGCTCTTCAACATGTTTTCTCACAAAGGGGATTTTCCTTTTGCAACCTATATGACCACTGGCAATTTCAATCTTGGCCATTTCCGCCAGCGTTTTCATTTTCGAGACACGAGACGAGACGAGACATTTCACGAGACGTCTCGTCTCGTCTCGTGTCTCGTCTCGTTTGCGAAACGAGACGAGACACGAGAAATGTCTCGTCTCGTGGCAACATTACTTGTTACGTACTCAGTTGGTCTTCTATTCCCGGCGGGAGATCATGTGGTTCGGATTCCACGTTAATCAGTAAGTCCCGTACAGCCTTACTACTGAACGGGACATTAAACTCTACAATGAAATAAAATCTTTAAGTCCGACGGCTAGGCTAAATGAGATGGTGATGCTGAGAAATGAATGAAAGGGTGGAATGAAGAAACTGGGAGAACCCACGTACACAGTGTTTGTCCATCACAAAGTTCACTTGGCGCAAGCTGGAATGGATCCAAAGAGCCCATGCCAGCGGAGAACGCTCTACCACTGAGGAACGCGGCCCGGTTTAAAATCTACAAGTCAAAGTCAGTTGGTCTTACACCATCTAGAAAATTCCCAGTAAAATATCTTTCTTTAGAATAAACCATATGTGCTTTCACATTCAGCAATTGGATTTACTTTCAGATTCAAACTCAGCTGTCTCGCACCAAAGACGAGGATGCTAATAATTTTTGAAAATATCATTCGATATATTTGCTCCTTGGCCTTATGTTTGCTTTGACATTTCTACACCTGTATGCTTTTATTACAACACGTTAGAAAAACATAATTTTAAAGATCCACTCCCGAACCCCGATTCAAACCAATGACAGTCATAGCGTGTTTTCTTTATCCGAAATCTTGTATCGGTACGGTTATATCAGAAAATAGTTATAATAAGTAAAAATATATTAGAAAGCCGGACTATATTGATTTTAGTATTGCGATTTAAATCCATATTGGGAAAAGAAATTTTGTATTTGAAAACATTTTGTAAATTGACAAAATTATTAAATATATATATAGATATAGATAGATAGATAGATAGATAGATAGATAGATAGATAGATAGATAGATAGATAGATAGATAGATAGATAGATAGATAGATAGATAGATAGATAGATAATGTGTGTGTGTGTCTTGACAGTCCGAGAACGGTCAAATATCTCGCGAAATACACAGATGAGCAAAACCAAAACAACAGTGCGTTAAGTAGTTATGAAAGGGCTATCCAATGATACTAAATGCAACCCCTATCCCTACCTCCTTCGGGGGTCCAGGGGGTAACTTTAAAATTTTAAATGGGAACCCACATTTCTTATTGCAAATTTGGATTTTCCAGAAAAAATGGTCAATGATTGACCCGGAATTGAAGACAGGTCTTCACAGATGGCGCTTGAATCGACACACAAAAAAGGGGCAAGAAAATGTTATGAAAATATTGGTTATCATTCCGTAGTTTGTAGTCATATGGTTCTTCCTGTTTGACTGCACTACTTCTGATGAAATATAGATAAATTACATGTCTGAGATACTATCAACACAAAACCCGAACAGCTGTTCAGCTGTTAAAATTTCAAATTTCACATCATTGCAACAACTTATAACTCAGAAGCTACTCAAGTCTCAGTGACGCAATTTTACCCACATGTTACTGCCCAACTATAGTCAATTTTGTGCAAATTTGTTTTTCACTTGCGTCCTTCCTGAGATATCTGATGGTGAAAATACATGATTTTCGAAAATTCGCAATGTTTAAAAGTTTCCAAAAAATAAAGTATATGGTTCTCAAATCTGAAATTTGTTTGGAACGTTGTCTATTATCTAGTCTCTACGTAGACAAAAAATTAAAGGTGAGTCTGATTTAAGTATTTTGTTTCAAAATATACATTCCAAAACGGTTATTTTTAGGTTTCCAACATCAATGTTCAGAGCTTTTTTCCCGACGTTCTAATGCTGTTTGTAGATGATCCAAGAAAGCTTGAACAAGACCATTCAATACCTCAAATTTACACGTTCAAAGAAGTATTGTTCGCGACACTTGAACAAGAGTCTCGAACGGGCTTGAAACAACTTTTACACGATCATAGAGGTATTGAATCTGTTTTATATTCTTGTTAATAGATGGCAGTCCAAAACAAGACTGTAACTATGAAAACAAAGGAAAGCGAAACTGCGTAGTGATTTAGTTCAGACCTGCGCATGGATAGCTATAATATTAGCATATTTTTCGTAACTTTCTGCAGGCATTTGTAATTTAATAGATTACTTATTTATTAAATAATTTAGAAAACAGGTCAATTGATTTTGGAGCAATCCCATCGAATTTTCACTAAGTAGTTTGTCCCTTTTCCATTAATCCGAGTTAGGTTAGGTGACGTTAAAAAAATAAAGTGCTGCTTAGGTATAAAATCGTTCCCTATACTAAGCTTTTTTTTAAAAAAAAAAAAATCTGATTCTTCAGATGGCGTACTGATGACAGAACCACACTCAGAAAGAAAAAATCGAACTGTTTCCTAAAATTGTGTATCACGAGGCAATGACTGCCTTTTGATGTTATTTATGCTTTGGCATCGAAGACTGTTTAAAGAAAAGGCTGAATTCACAGAAAACCAAACCAAACGAAACAGCGCGAAGATACCATCTTTTTCCAGTTGGAAATCACAATATAGTGGAAATTCTAGCCCTCCGAAAATCATTTGTAGCCCTATCCACAACGCAAGTGCAAAAGCAAATTGCCAATGGAGTGTCAAAGCTGCAGAGAGACACGACACTGTGTGCAACTCAAATACTAAGGGTAAACTACTGGGTAATAAAGTATCAGGTCTACAATACGATTATAATATTGAAACAAAAAACAGATTCAGTGAGTTAAGTGGCCAGTGTGATAGTGTAAAGCAAGTTAGCCTAGGAAATAGGCCTATTCAAGTGCGACGTGTAGATCGTTTAAACCAGCAGGATCGCCCAAGATTTCCGTCACAGGATTCAAGCAGTAAGTCATGTTTTGGTGTTGAAAATGGAAACTCAATTTCAGTAAATCGGGTAAAAAAAGTGCAAGGGAAGGTGTTCATTGTAGGAGATAGTCACGGTCGTGGTCTTGCTTCCAGATTAATGCAGGAGTGTGATGATATGAACGTAGTAGGTATTGTTAAGCCTGGTGCAAAACTAAATAACGTTGTAAATTCATGTGTGGACCAGAAATCATTCTCAGATACTGATACTGTTGTACTTATAGGAGGCACTAATGATGTGTCAAAAAATGAGTCTGAAGATGCTGTCCGTGTTTTGAAGACTACACTCAGCACTCTTACTCATACAAATGTAATAGTAGTTAATCTGCCACACCGGCATGATCTATTGAAGAGTTCTTGTGTTAACTCAGAAGTACATAAAACAAATAGCATCATTAGTAAAGTTTGTAGTCGATTTAAAAATGTACAGTTATTAGATGTAAGTAGTCTTCCACGAGAATTTCATACCCATCATGGTTTACATTTGAATAATCTAGGAAAGCGTCATGTATGTGAAAATTTAAGTAATATGATTAAGGCTCAGAACAGGAACAGGGATCCCATTCCTCTTACTTTCCCCCGTACAGGTCTAAGCAATGATAATACAGTATCGTTTGCAGCCGGACAAAATAACGTAAAAAATGTAACTTTTTTAGCACAGCAGATGGAAAATCCGAACCCAAGATAGCTAATACAATAAGTATTTTTCATCAGAATGTACAAGGGATCCAGAATAAACTCGAATACTTTGATGTACTTTTAGCTGATGATTTGAAAGAATGTAAGGTTATTTGTCTTGGTGAACACTGGCTAAATGATACACTTATTAAGGAGGTCAATTTTGAAAACTTTAATCTTATCACTAAATTCTCTCGTGTTTCACACGAACGTGGAGGTGTATGCATCTTTGTTCACAACAGTTTAAAAGCTTCTGAAATAGATATTACAAAATTTACCTGTGAATTTGACTTTGAAGCTGTAGCCATTAAATTACCAAGTGTTAACATTTGTATTACATGCATTTATAGGTCGCCATCCGGCATATTTACTGTTTTCTTAAAGAAACTCGAAAGTCTTTTGGACTTCATACGAAAAGACTTTGAAAAAATGATCATCTGTGGTGATATTAATGTAAATTGGATAGTGGAAGCAAAAAAGAAATCCGATCTACGAGATCTGCTGAATGTGTACAATCTCCAAGCGCTAGTGGATGTACCGACACTTCATAATAAAAGTGCTCTAGATCAGTTCATCATTAGTAAAAATCAATTTGCCTATAACCTTGAAGTATTTGATCCCGGTTTCTCTGATCATGATGCGATTATTTTAAAAATCACTTTAAACAATACCACTGTTCTTAAGTCTAAAGTATACACAGTTACAAAGAGAATTTTCTCCAGTCATAATATGGAATATCTAAATTTCTTGCTTTCTCACGAGTCTTGGAATGGCATATACAATACGTCTAACACTGAATATAAGTTTAAATACTTCTTTGAAACTTTCTTACATTACTTCAATATGGCGTTTCCAAAAGTTACTCGTAAAATCCGGACGTCGTCCACTAAATCGTGGTTAACTAAAGGCATTAAAATTTCTAAAAGTAACCTATTTAGATATAATAGATTACTCAAAATAAATACATCACTTCCTCACAGCTTTCGAGATTATATTTTTAAGTACAGGAGAATATACAGAAGAGTAATTAAAACAGCTAAATTACTATCAAATAGCTCCACAATACTTAATTCTACTAATAAAGCTAAAACTATGTGGAAAATCTTAAATGGTAGAACAAACAACAAAAAGAGCGACTTTGAGTATGTTAAAGTTGGGGACGAAATTATTAAAGAACCTAAGCGGATTGCAGATGTCTTCAATGATTATTTTCTAGACAGTGTACCATTACCTGACCCCATACAAGCGAGTTATGACGACTCGATGAAATTTCCAATGCATTCACATACGATCTTTTTAATTCCAGCAACAGTAGAGGAGTTATGGAAAATATTGAGTAAGATGTCTAATTCGGGATCTTCAGGTTTTGATGAAGTTCCAGTGACTGTTATTAAATTTTGTTTTCCTTTCATTGTAAATCATCTCTGTTATTTAATTAACCTATCTCTTGAGAAAGGATGTTTTCCATCAGTGTTAAAAGTGGCAAAAGTAATTCCTCTCCATAAAAAGGGGAGTATGCATGATGTAAGAAATTATCGCCCAGTCTCCATTCTTTCCACGTTTTCAAAAATTTTTGAATATGTAATGAAGTCACGACTCTGCAATTTTTTGAAGTCATGTAACTTACTATCACCATCACAACATGGCTTCCAAAATAAGAAAAGTATTGAAACAGCCTTGTTTGATTACATGTCCAATATAGCTCTTGAATTAAAAAACAGTAAATATGTTGTTGGCCTATTCATCGACTTATCCAAAGCTTTTGATACAATTGATCATGCTATTCTTTTAAGCAAGTTGTATGCTTATGGTATTAGAGGAGTAGCTTACAACTGGTTTCTCTCTTATTTATCCAGTAGGCAACAAGCGGTACAAATATCAAAATTAGCTGCAGATGGGTTTCAAACAACTTGTTCGTCTTTATCAACTGTAGTCAGAGGTGTTCCTCAAGGTTCCATTTTGGGTCCTATTCTCTTCCTGATATATATAAATGACTTGTTAGAATTTATGCATCCAGCGAAATGTATTCTATATGCTGATGACATCAGTATGATAATATCAGGAAAATCAATAGAAGAAGTTGAGAGGAAATCTGACATTTTTACGGACAAATTAGTAAAATGGATAACAGCGAATAGGTTAATTATAAATCATGATAAATCGATTCTCTTACATTTTCATTTTCCAGGAAAACCGCGTATATCACCTAGAATAAAAATATCTTCTAACTTACTCCAATATTCTTGCATAACAAAGCTTTTAGGTGTAATCATAAGTGATGATCTTTCATGGTCTGCTCATATCTCCACTTTAAACAAGAAACTAAGTAGCGTGTGTTTTGCCTTATACAAACTTCAAGGTACTGTATCGAGAGAAGCACTTCTTAGCTTTTACTACGCCAAGTTTAATTCATTAATTAACTTCGGCATAATACACTGGGGATCTGCTGAAAATAGTTTAAGCACTTTCCGATTGCAAAAGAAAGCGATTAGAATAATTTTTGGGTTACCCACAAAATCGTCATGTAAAAAGGTTTTCATAGAAGCAAAAATTTTAACACTCCCCAGCTTATACATCTATAAATCTATTCTTTTTACTGTGAAAAACAAGCATCTTTTTATCTTTAATAAAAATGTTCATAGCCATAATACAAGACAAGGTAGTGACATATTTGTGATGCATCAAAAATATGCTAATATAAGCAAAACCGTGTACATGAATTGTGTCAGATTGTATAATAAACTTCCTCTGTACTTGAAAAATATGACCAATGTTTCCATTCTTGGTAAGACTTTATATAATCTACTCACTGAAAAGTGCTATTATACAATTAAAGAATATTTAAATGACTCATTAACTGAAGAGTTGGAAACAGATACTTACCCGTGAGTACATGCCTGGTGTGGTAGAAACAGTTACCTAATTATGTGGTTTTGTATTTTTAGAAAGATTGCATGATGTATACTTCTGGTACTTGACAATATTGTATGTTTTTTTTTTCTTTCTTTCTGACAACTGTAATGCTTACATGAGAATTTCTCATGCTTTGTAAGCTAATGAAACAGGCAAATAAATGAAATGAAATGAAATAATATTTTTCAGCTACAGGACTTACCGCCCATATCTGCATCATACTTTCTTCACAAATCTATCCCTGTTTTGGTACTGGTTAAGAATAATCCGTCAAACGAATAGTAATTTTACTGTTAAAATGTGTGAGTGTGTATGAAGGAGAATTATCTGAGATACCGTAATAATTCCCACTGTCGAAACATGCCTGCATAATGTAGGAAACCAGTATTTTATATTTAGAAGTTTAATGTTACCAGTATCAAATCATTACAAGAGCTATAGTTCAGTTCAAATAAGTGAATACGATGTCAAGGGTTTGTTGCGCTATTCTAATTTATACATGATTCTTATTTTTGTACTACAATCTCCGTCGATGACGCGCCTGGGCCGTACGGACTACTCTCCCGTGGACCCCCTTCAATGCTCCTGCAAGCACTGTAATGACATAAATCGTGAATATTATCAACAAAAAATACTAACAATATCTTCCGGCGCAAATATTAGCTTTTTTATTATAATATACACTTGGAATATCAGATAATTATGGAAAAGAGTAACGAAAAGATATTTATTCAACTAGAGCTCTGTCTCACGACGCCATCATACATGTTTTGTATTTTCCTGCACTGAAAGTAAAACGCTGATTGGCTATTGAATGCTCTTGAATTGGATTGTTTAGAACAGGACCGAAACGAAATTTCTTGAACGAAACTATTGAATTCAAGAGAAAAATGACGTCAGTGCTGACGTCTTTTCCATCAAATAGTCTTGAATGGTCTTGAACAAGAGTCTTGTTCAAGCTTTCTTGGATCGTCTACAAGCAGTATAAAGTACGTCTCAATGTCCACAGAACACAGAATGTTGTCCGTTCCATCATATTTCATATGGTTTTAGTTTGAACTCATTATCTGTAAAACCTAAAAAGTTACAGCGTTTAACGGAATCCTCTGAAAGTGCAAAATACGCACACGCTCCTATACAAAATGACCGCCACAAACAAACCTGCGCGGTTAAAAAATAAATGAATACTCGTTTGCAACTCCCTGAATGTGGTACAATCTTAGGTAAACAAAAGAAATAAAAAATAAATAAATTTTGTCAGCAACCTTTGACCTGGAAATTGGTCGTTGGATTGCCTCTTTTTCAAAACTCTCACTGTCGATCACAGCGGCGTATCCATATGCTCGTTGTGTTATAAAAGTGTAACAAACATCGTCAATCCACTCTTTCGTATTAAATTCAGATGAAGCTATATTTTTAAGCATTTGGTAATAGTAACGCAAAGTAGAGTTTTGATTATTAGTTTCTTGTGTTCATTGATGCACCGACGGAGAGTCCGAGAGTCTGGATCCCCTAGAACTTTTAATTTTTAAGAAAATAGCACAATTTTAGGGGGGAAATACACAAAATTATGTGCATTTTGTGGGCTATTCCGAAAAATCTTCGGATCCAAAAGAGAAATCTTGGGTGCACCACTGCTTGTGTTTACATTGTGGTACTCATTGCCGAGTTTCGAATGCCTATGTCCGAAAGAGACATGAAAGGACTGAATTGTTTTATAGCCCTAAGGGGGCTCTGAAAAGAATTTTTGCGAGGGGACCTGATTTTGAAGTTCCGCCACTAGATCGAAAGCAAATTAAATATAGATTAAAGTACACACTTTTGTCATTTGTCGTGCATTAAACAAGTACAAAAAGATTAATAAATAATTATTTGAGATAAACTATATCTCAAGAACTATTAAATAGACTAGCTTTGAATGCCATTGAAAATGATATATAGCCAATGAAATGGATACGGATGGAATAAAGAGATTTTGCCAAATTAAAGCCAGGAAATTGTCTTTATAACATGAAATTTCAGCAACAAAGAAAACGAGAAATTAGGCTAATTATCATAATCGTATCACCAAAAAACACTATGTAAATATATACTTTTAATGAAGCATAAGGGCATACCACTCTGTCAAAATCAAATCTGCGTTAATGTTAGTCTTGAAGCTCATGTTTTATTTTGTTTTCACTTTTGTACTTCAATTGTACTTGTCAAAATATATCTTGGGTATATGTATATCTTATTTGTGTCTTAATATATATTTGTGTCTATATTCGTGTCTTATTTGTGTGTTAATTTAATTAAAAGAAAATACTATTAATTATTACAATTAGAACTTTGTTCAGTATTCATCCATAGTCAATTAGTTATAATTTCGCCATTTTTCGTTAATATTCACAGGAAGATTACAGATATTGAAGAAATTTGCATTGTAACAATTATTTGAAAAATGTTTGTCCATTACAACTTTCTACTCTTTTATTATCGTTTAGGTGGGGGTGCCGAAATATTGTTTGCTTACACTTAACAAATGTCTAGAACTGGTCCTGGCTTTATACCAATTACTTCTAGGTAGACCCTTATCTTCAGCTGGTGCGCCCACACTAAAAGTAGGAAAGGTCGCAATGTGTACAAAGGTTAGGTGTCTTATTGATCTTGATCGTTATCATTAGAATACAGTGGTGGGAAAATTACGTAAGAATCGGAGTTGTGTGCCTGTGCAAACCGGCTATCTCTCCATGCCATCTCTGATGCTACTATCTCTGTGGAACAATTTAGTGTACCGTGCTTTTGTTCTATTGCTACGTGTGTTTTCTGAAAATGAAACTTATTCAATGCAGGAAAAGCTCAAATGGTGCTCCTTCATGCTGTTCAAATAAGTGCACGGGAAGTAGAAGCAGAGCATCACAAGAGTCATCCAAATAAGATAGTAGCGTCTCACTAACTCATTTCGATACTCATGGCGTGGCAGACCCTGGTTCAATTACCGGCGGGAGCACGTGTGGTTCGATCAGCACGTCTCATACAGCCTTGCTGCTGAAAGAGTCTCTCAACTCAAACCAAATCAAGTCAAATCGTTCTTTAAATCCATATTAAATATACTTTATGACATTATTTAATCTTGACTTACAGTATATTTGCCATCATTGTAAGTTTTCCAGATTTACAAACAGATCAATTCCAACGAATAGTCATGATCAACTAGATAGAGATAACATTATAAAAGTAGTAACTAAGAACACTATACCACAAGTTTGACAAATTTACAGGCACTAGATCTATGCCCAGTGGCAAAATATCACACTGCTCATTGATTCTACAAAGAGTGATCTATTGAGAGATTAATTCTAGCAAGATTAGACTATTCAAACTTAAATAAAATTCTGACAAAAATACACAAATTATTGTATTTAGAGTAGGTATATTAAGGATTAGTATATCATCAATCAATTATCTACTAACCTATTGTAAAAGATGTACTTTGTAACAGTTGAATGAAAGCATGTTCTTAACACTGGATCCTTCCTCACACTTCCTCGAAACAAACACATGAAATGGTTTCATGAAACAAAGTGATGAATGTGAACCAACGTCTGAAACACTACTTGTGACTTCCTTCCCAAACAACGTAACAGCTGTGGGGCCAAGTCAACACGGTAGTTCATAGAATTCCCTGCTTAAAAAGAAAGAAAAAAGTTAACACTGTCTTGATGTTCTTCTACGGGATTGCCTTACTGAAAAGAAAGAAAGAAAAGGCAGCTAATCATAGATTTAAGTCTATTTCAGGTTTATCTAATTCTATGAACATTCTTCCGGAGAGGAATATGACATACGAGAACCACTTAAAAATCTGTTCTAAGGAAGATATTCACATTTGTCTATTGTAAAGAAAATAGTGAAAGTTACAGATATAGACAAAATTCCGAAATCCTCGTTCCGTATAAAACAAACCACTCTGAATCTTGAAAACGAACAGTATAAACTAAGGACATGAAATGTCTTTATATTTGAATAATACATTTTGTATGTTTCTTTTGTTTAATACCTAAAAGCACGGATCCACTCATATTTATTGTAATAATAACGTAAATAATTTTCGTTCATTATTCCATTAGCAAAAATATTTTCCTATTTTTCACATGTCTCATCGTTTAAATATTCCAATTTAGTGACCAAGTGTTATTTATGGTGGACAAACGGATAATCTTGGTATATGTAAGATTTCTGGAGGTTCTCACGTTTCCTCCCACCTTCCTCATATCATTTCATTCATTGTTATCATCGATATTTCTCTCAGCCTTGGTGCGTAATTGTAGGATGTTAAAGTAATAAATAAATAAATAAATAAAACTTAGTAGCTGTTTATGTACGATGATATCTTTATTTTCCGTCTTTTACAGTATCTTCAATACAAAGAAAGTTCTGTGAGCACCTTACAATAGAAAATACAATAGAAAATAGAAATTCAGTAAAATATCACTTAACTTTTCGAAGAAGAACAGGGACAATTTCTTCATGTTACTAATTCACAACTTGAGGTATCTCTCAGAATATTCCTGAACAAACCATGATATGATTTCTGATAACTGTATTAAAATGATATAGCAGATAATGCTATATTGCAACATCTAGCTGGTTTCCAACTTCTGTATATTTGGCAATAATCTTCTCAAGTTTCGATCATTGCAGACTAACCATTTAAGTGACTTTCAACTTTAAAAACTTTTCTTTAATAATAATAATAATAATAATAATAATAATAATAATAATAATAATAATAATAATAATAATAATAATAATAATAATAATACAGATGACATGCTGGATAAGTGTATAAACTTGTTTTTTCTTACCTGTTATTCGTGTGTGCTTTGTAACCGATTTCCTTAATTACAGATAGCTTTATCAGACTAGCTAAAAAAAAAAAAAAAAAAAAAAATCGGTTCTCGACACACTGAGAATAAGCTTTACCTCCCCCCACCCAAAAAAGAGCAATGAAAGACTTATTTGAATCTCATTTTTCCTTCTTATTTTAATGAAAGTGAAAGGAAAACAGCTCGATTAAAGTACGAACCATGTTCAAAAATCCATTTTAAACGTTCACCTGTATTCTCGTGCAAAGGCAATATACTACGTTGAATTCATTTAGAAATTAAACCTTCTATAACATATACAAGAAATGCATATTTACTTAGGTACTGTTTATTTATTTTAAATGAAAAATCTAAATACCAAATTTCATTTCTCTAAACCTAAAGAATTAATAGATATGAGCATCTCAGAGAACCATCCAACTCCTTTACTTCCATCTAGGTTAAATAATAATAAACGCTCAAACATGTGTTTAACTATTTTAAATGGAAAGTTTATATACGGAATTATATATCTCTAAACTTAAAAGATTCTGAGATAATGACATCTTATCATAATAACTGCAATTTTCATTTCACTCCCTTCCAAGTCAAAATTCCAATAATAAAACGTCCATACCTTGTAATATCTTAAGTTTAGAGACGTAAAATTTGCAATTTCGTCTTTTCTATTAGAATATAATTAAACACGTGTTTCAACGATGTTTATACTTGATTTAAATAAGTGAGCCACTCTTTTGGTTTTCTTTCCATTCCTTTTATTTCTTCTACGTAAAATGTAAAAAAAAAAGGTGAAGCACATGTTTAACTTTTTTTTTTTTTAAATGAAAAGTCTAAATATGAAATTTCATGTCTCTAAACTTAAGGGGTTCCAAGATATGTACATCTTTATATAAGAATTGTAGTCCCAATTCCTCTTCATTCCATCTCTTTTCCTTCCTTCAAGATCAAATATCAAAAAGCTCTTAAATATGGGTTTAACTATTTTATGAAAAATGAAAAATTTAAATACCAAATTTTATATCTCTAAACTTAAGGGATTCCGATATAAACATATATTAATTGCAACTTCCATTTGCCCTTGTTCTACATAGAATTTCCAAAATGGTCTTCCTTAGTAGTATTTTGTGTCACAAACCCTATACACTGTCTAAATTTGAAGTTTCGAGCTTAGGAAATTTGGCGTAGGCGTTGATCAGTTAGTAAGTCTTCATTTACCTATTACATATAGCTTCAGAATTCTGTTCGTCTGAAAGAGTCTCTTGAGTCGATTTGCTCACCCAGCTGCCAAAGGTTCTTATTAGACAAGCGCCAAAGTAACATCAGTGTAAAGAACATAGCACAACCACAGCCCTTTTAGAAATTACAGATTCAATTTTGAATTCAATAGAAAATTCAATGGTAACAGTTTTGGTCTTGTTGGATCTTTCGAAGGCTTTTGATCTAGTAAATCATGAACTCCTACTGGCCAAAATGAAATATTACAACTTCTCGGAATCAGGTATTAAATGGTTCCACAGCTATCTCTCTTGTAGACAGCAACAAGTAATATTAAGAGGAGAAAAGACTCAGGTATCTACCCCATCCCTGATAAAGGCAGGAGTTCCGCAAGGTTCAATATTAGGTCCCCTATTATTTTCACTCTTTTCAGCAGATCTTTCTACAGTCATAAAACATTCATCAGTTCACTTCTATGCGGATGATACCCAGATCTTCATCAGTAGTACGCCTGAAAATATTATGGACACAATAGGGTTACTTAATACGGATCTTTCAGCTGTTAGCAACTGGTGCCTTAAGAATGGTCTTTTACTTAATCCATTAAAATGTGTTTTCACTGTATTGGGAACATCACATCAGTTGAGCAAAATCAACCCTGATGACCTAAAAGTAACTGTAGTGAATTCCAGTATTCCATTTTCTCCCTTTGTAAAAGATCTAGGCTTAATAATAGACCAAGGGCTTAGCTGGAATAAACACATTTCTGAACAGTGTATTAAAGCTAAGCGCATCTTACGACAGCTTTATAAATTGAAAGGCTATTTATCGCAAGAAACAAGACTATACCTTGTTAACACTCTGATTTTGCCTCTGTTCGATTACTGCGATTCAATATATGGTAGCTCTCTCTCCACTCAAAATACTAGAGCAATTCAGAAAATACAGAATTACTCTATACGCTTCTCTCTCAATTACAGGAAGTCTCAGCATATTCTGCCGGTACTTAATGAAAACAATATCCTAACCATGTCCCGAAGACGATATCTCCGATACTGTTGTTTACTATACAAAATAAATTCACATAAAGCACCATCTTACTTGCATCATAAATTAACATGTAGATCAGAAATTCACCGTTACAATACCCGAGGAAGTAATAAGCTGAATATGCCCCGGCATTCTTTAAAAATAACAGAGAAGGCATTTTCAATCTCGGCAGTAAGAATCTGGAACTCCCTACCAAAGTCAATCACTGACAAACCGTATAATTTATTTAAATCATCACTCCAAACATTATTATTTAGAGATCAGAGACAAAGCATTGGCACACATGACAAGTTTACTACAGTTTGAAATTGGACTAGCAGTATGAGTATAGTTTTTTTTTTTTTTCATTTACATTTACTGAGTGTTTTATTTATCATTAGTATTATTGAATGTATCATTTTATGTTGTTATTTGTATCTTGTATCTTATTTGTGTCTTTATTTTTTTCCTTTCTTTTCTTTGTAATTATGACAAGGGTTAGGTGGCAGAGCAGCCTCCGGCTGAACCTCGCCCGCTGAAATAAAGAGAAATTCAATTCAATTCAATTCAATTCAATTTCCACTTTGATATTCGTGACGTCGTATCGAAAGGTTTCAGTGGACCAGACCGCTTATGTAAAACCAAGCTTAAATCGCCAATCCCAAGTTCATTCAACCCTTCATGGGAAGATTTGTACTTTTTCGTTGAAGACAGAAATATTATTAGATGTTATGTCGAAAAATATTAAGAGATTACTAAAGAAGTTTAACGTCAAGTGACATTATTCAACTTATCATGTCAATGAGGTAATAAGTTTGATGGAGGAGAAGGCTTAACTTGCTGCACAAACTAAAAGAAAAAAGATGTTAACAAGTGACGTGAATAGATATCAATTATACGAGTTGGTTGATTGGTTGTTTTGGAGTTTGCGTTCCTCTCAGCACCGAGGATATATGAGATTTGGATCCATACTTGAAGGTAGAATCTGAGCCATCGTCATATGCTCAAAGTTTTTAAGGCTCGTCGAACGTGGGATCCTGTTCACCAAAGCAATGCGCGCTAGTTACTGGAACAGCAGGTAATAATAATAATAATAATAATAATAATAATAATAATAATAATAATAATAATAATAATAATAATAATAATAATAATAATAATTGTATAATTCTCTAACACAGAGGCCGCTCTATAGCGTAGTCACAAAGTCACGTGTCTACCTAATAATACAAAAATAATAAATAATTTAAAAATAATTATGGACATTTGTTTCTGTATAGAAATAAGAAGCTACCGATTTTTTAGTTATTTTAGTAGGGAGTCTGCAACTCTGATTGACGTCCATGAGATATTTTGGTAACCTAGCAGAAGTCACGATGCTTGATGTTACCGTATATGTTCATATATTCTAGTTTGGCTCCTTCTTGCGTTAGCCTGTCTAAGAGAACAACCCTGCATGTCGTTATGTACAACGTAATGACACTTTTAACAAGAAGAAAACTTTTTCTACCGACCTCCTTCCAGCCAGAGGCCGACAAAACTTTTTTTTTTTTTTTTTTCCAGAAATCATCAATAAATTGCGTGATAGAAACCCAAATCCTAGTGTCATTCTTCACCACCACAAGGTCACTTTCCACTCATCACACTAAGATCTCATTTCTTCGTAAAAATGTCGAATTGATGACACGTTGACCGTACTCACCTGATTTGACAATGTCTTCTTGTCGTCACGCATGAAATATAAGATGCGTGGTAGGCGATTTGTGTCGCCTGAAGTAGTAGTTGACGCATCCGAACAGCAATTTCTGAGGCACTTTTTCAGATTGCTCTGAATAATAAACGAATAGGCTTAAACAAACAATCAAAGACAATTTAAACATAGAAAGGACTATTCCTTTGAATTTTGTAATATCGGAACACTTGTGCGATTACAACTAGTAGTTTGCAGAAGCTTTTCCAACAGCCCTCGTATTGTACTTCACACCAGAATTTAAAGAATTCCTTATATATAAAAAATCAGTAGTGGTCCAGAAGGTGGGGATTGATTTTCTAGAGAAGGGCCACAAAGCCGGTTTCTCCACCATTGTTAATGTGATTTCCCTCTTCTAGACCTCTGAAGCTGCCACTGTTCTTGCATTACTTTATAAAAGTTTATGTGAAAAAGTATGCCTGCTACATAATAGTCTTATCGTGTATACTTTCGTTTATAAGATAAAATATAAGAAATTATGTATGTATGTAATAATTGAAAATATTAGACTAAAGTATATCTCAATCATTTAAAGGCTCCTTGATCATTATTATCTTTTGTAGAAAAACATGATTAAATTCCCATTTTCCACTTAGAAATTTCATGAAAGATTTAAAAAATACTCTATTAGGCAAATATAATTTTTAAAAAACATTATAAAGTAAAATCATTATTAAACACGTCTTTTTGTACGTTATCAGACAGGCTTTGTGATTTAGTGTTTCTTTCATTCGATAGCTATGTAGCAACTGCTTGACATGTGATCGAACTGCCTTCCATGTTTAACTGCCTTGCTCGAAGGGTGAAGCAACGCTTAACAGTTCAAACAGACGAAGCTGTTAAAATGCTGTGATGACTGACCTAATAAATATAAAACTACAATATATTACAACTTTATCACAACAACATATAATTTATTTAGAAACCTGAAAGATGGTCTGTCGAATGCCGTTGGAACTATAGAAGTTGATAAAAAATAAAGAGTTTATGCCTTTGAAGTATTTATATGTTCTTCTCTATTCATTGCTAAAAATACATACGAAATAAACTTTTTTAATCATTAGCTGAGAGTAGTATTTTTTCCTCACACGTATATAAATCAATATACAAGCTCACTTCATGTGATGTTTCTCGTTCGGAAGATTTTCGTTTCCAGGCCATTACGCATGCAAATTTCCTATAACTCTTAAAAGGAGGTTTCAAGATACGCAGTGTTGCCAGCGCACTCGATAAAAATTAAACTTACACCTAATGTTTTGATAAGATTATTTCACCCCAATAACTTCCAACGTGATATCTCTAAAAATTATATATTATGACAATGTTCTAATAAAAATAAAATTCTCATAATATTGAAAATATTAATCTTAAATTATATATTTCTTAATGTCTTTACCATTTATTATCGCATTTTAGTAATTCAAATGCATTTCGAAACTATATTAAAAAATAAATTCTCCGTATAGTGATGGTTGTCTATATCTAAAATAAAATTACGAAAATATAAATATCTTCGTTATATACAACGAAATCTCAAAAATAAAAGTACTAGAATAGCTAAAAAATTGAAGAATTCTTACAAGAGTACAAATTTATAGAAACTTTATAAATTTCCTTTTAAAAATTTCCCGAAATGTTGAAGTTCAAATATCAAATTAGAAAAAGCTTAATATTTCCTACATTTATAGGAATCGAAATCAAAAATTCAAACAACAATCAATAAAAGATTAAAAATCATTTTTGTAAATGCATTGATGGCTGTCTACCTCTAGGGATAGATTTAAAGGATAGATTATTCCAATTTTTATGATTTATAACTATAGAACATCTAAATTTTACATAATAATTATGATAATTACAACTCAACATATTGATGATGGAATCTATTAACTTCGTTTTCAGTTGAAAATAATATTTTTAAACTTAGTTCATTGGTCATAGCTTAAGCAAATAAATATCTATTAATTTCGAGTACCAATTACGTACTATCTTGGATATCTTTTTCAATAACACTAAATCTCTTAGTAAAAAGAATAAATTTCTACTGAGGTTCCATACTAACAGCTTGTTTTTTTCCTTTGAGATTTTTAAAAATTTCACTTTATAGGTTCATTTTCGAGCTATGCTTATGCATACTACACTCGTTTCTTCGTACTTATAGTAGATACACAATTTTTTATCCGGATTTTTTTCTATTCTAGAAAATATGTGAATGTGTACACAGCTGTTCAGGATGGGTTTGTGTCCCTTGTTATGGCAAATATGAAACAGTAAGAGAGAAATAGCATGGAATTGAATGAACTTTCCGCTAACGATAGTGTTGAATTTATAAATAGTATAGAGACAACGTGCTATTCTTAGCAAGGGTTAGACACTATTAACAATATTTAACCATTTCATTCTTTTGGTAGTTTCTTGTGTTAACCATACCATTTTGTATCATTTATGATGTGTAGAAGTTCAAAGTATGAATACGTTTTGTATTCTCTATGCTAATAATGTATATAAGGTGCTACGAAATATGATTTTTTAAGTATAGATTTTCATCTGTCTTTCTGAGTAAATAAAGAAAATAAAAGTTTTGTCGAAAGTTTTGTCCATATTTCTCGTAGAAAGCCGAATTCTTTCAACCGAGTTGTATTCTTGACGAGAAGGGAATGTGTACACACCTATTCAGAATAGCTTTGTGTCACTGGTGATGGTAAATATGATACGTTAATGGAGAAATATGGAATTGAATCGGCCATGTATAATAAAAACAATTAGAAATGCGTAATACTCAGTATAATTTCAGACTTCCCGCAAACAATAGTATTGACAAGGCATAGTATATAGGCAAGGTGCCCCTCTTCATTTTCAGCTTTATTTCGTCAAGATAGCTCGATGAATTTTAGAGACATAGATTTAGAAAACGATTTCAATATTTTCGTTTTTGCTGTTAATCTTAGCGCTTTCTTTTATCTATCATATATAGATGCTCAAAGTAAGTTTTGGCTGGTTTACGTTAATACTGTACATAGGGTCAACAAAATTATTGTCAACATAATACTTGTTTTAATTTCAGACTTCCCGCCAGCGATAGAGTGTTGTCTTTATACATAGTATACGCACATCAATTTGAGCTTTATTTCGTCAAAATATCTCTATAAATTTTAAATATATAGGGAAAAATAAATTCAGAAGTATACAATTTGGAATCTGAAATATACAATTTGGCCTTACAATTTCTAAAGTTGGAATCGACTATTATATATTTTTGTATAGATGCCCAGTAACATTTTTGCTTTACGATGAAAAAGTTAGTTTGATAACTGCAACAACTTCGACGGAAGGAAGCGACCACATGAACTCCTTGGCTATGCAAGGGTTAAAGTGACACTTGATTACCAGTAGGTAACCATTTCATTCTTTTCGTTTTTCTGTTAATCTTAGCATTTTGTATTATTTATGGTGTGTACAAGTTCAAAGTATGACTGTTTGGTTTTCTTTGTGTCGATATTGTACAAAGGGTGCAATAAAATATAATTTTTCAAATATAAATTATCATTTGTCTTTCTGGGTTAATAAAGAAAATACAAGTTGTGTCGTAATTGTTATCGTATTTCTCATAGAAAGAGAAAATTTTTCTAGTTTTCTACTATAGACTATATGAGAGTCTGCACACAGCTGTTAAGCATAGGTTCGTGTCCCAGGAGATGTCAAATATGATATCTTAATGGAGAAATATCATGGAATTGAATCGGCCATTTTAAATGAAAAAAAAAATTAGAAATGTTTATTATTCGTTGCTATTTCAGATTTCCAGGCAACGGTAGAGTATTGAGTTTATACATAATATAAAGGCAAATTGGCCTTGACTTCATCAAAATATCTCGACAAGGTTTAAAGATATAGAGGAAGATATATTCTGCAGTATAACAATGCCTCACAATTTTTCAGGAGTAGGGTCGTTTATATATATTGTTGTATAGCTGCCGAGTAACATTTTTGAATGGCCACTACACTAAAATCGGCTTCAGGAAGTGACCACATTATCTCTTTCGCTGTGCAAGTGTTAAAATGATACTTCATCAATAATAGGTAACCATTTCATTATTTTGGTAGTTTTTTGCATCGATCTTAGCATTTGTTATTGTCTGTAGAAGTCCAAAGTATCACCATGTTTAGTTTTCTTTGTATTGATAATGTATATAGGCTGGAATAAAAAAATTTCAAATATAATTTATCATTTGTCCTTCTGGGTTAATAAAGAAAATAGTTCTGTCGTAAGTTTTGTTCGTATTAAGTATTTCTCGTAGAAACACGATTTTTTCTACGGAGTTTTCTCTAGACTATATGGGAATGTCCACACAGCTGTTTAAAACAGGTTCGTGTCCCTGGTGATGACAAATATGATATCTTAATAAATACCTTGTCAATCAATCGAATCGGTCATGTAAAATAAAAAGAATTAGAAAGGTTTAATATTCGTTGCTATTTTATACTTTCCCCAACAATAGAATGTTGAATTTACACGTAATATAAAGACAAGCTGTTTCTCTTCAGTTTGACCTTTACTTCGTCAAAATATCTCGACAAATTTTAAAGATATAGAGGAAGATCAATTTTGCAGAATAACAATGCTTTACAATTTCTCGAGTGTATGATAATGTATTATGTATTGTTGTGTAGTTCCCAAGTAACATTTTTGCATAAGAAGAATATTTACCAAATAAGAAAGAGTGTTGAGTACATCAACATGGACGGAAAAAAGCGACCATATGATGTCTTCGGCTCATCAAAGATTATAGTGATATCTGATAAATAATAGGTAACCATTTTATTGTTTTGGTGGCATTATATGTTAATTTTAGCATTTTGTACCTATGATCTGCAGAAATTCAAAGTAGGATTATGTTTTGTATTCTTTATGGTAATAATATATGTAGGGTGCATCTGTCATTTTTCGAATATAGATTTTCAGTTCTCTTTCTGGGTAAATGAAGAAAATAAAAGACTCGTCGTAAGTTTTGTTCATATTTCTCGTAGAAACATGATTGGGACTGTGCACGCAGCTTTTCAGGATATGTTCGTGTCCCTGGTCATGCCAAAGATGATAACTTAATAGAGAAATACAATATTTAATAAAAAGTATTAGAAAGGTGTAATATTCGTTATCACCATTTCAGACTTTCCGCCATTGGTATAATTTTTAGTTTATACATAATAGAAGGTAAGGTGCTTCTCTTCAATTTGAGCTTTATTTCGTCAAAATACCTGCATAAATATTAAAGGTATAGAGGAAGATTAATTATCTAATTTATCAATGCCTTACAATTTCTCTAGTGTAGAATCGGCTATATATATATATATATATATATATATATATATATATATATATATATATATATATATATAGTAGTTTATTTGCCAAGTAATACTTTTGCATAAGATAAAAATATTTACAACATAAGTTAATGTGATGACTAGACCAACATTTACGGAAGAATGAAGAATGTGACCAAATGATCTCTTTGGCTGTGTAAGGGTTAAAGTGATATTTGATGAAAAATTGGTAACCACATCATGCTTTTCGTAGTTTTTTGTGTTGATTTTATCATTTTTTTATCATTTATGTGTACAAATTTAAATTATCTTATATTTTGTGATCTTTGTGTTAAAATTGTATATAGGATACGACATGATTTTTCGAATATAGATTCTCATTTGTCTTTCTGAGTACATGAATAAAATACAACTTTCGTCGTAAGTTTTGTTTCTATTTCTTGTAGAAACTCTAATT